>NC_092727.1:13214320-13858776 GCF_047496885.1 Scyliorhinus torazame | reverse complement strand
TACTGGGCGGAGCCAGCAGACAGGGATCTACCCCCGCACCTGTAGTACAGGGGCCTTACTGTAAAACCCATATATAGATATACAGTATAATACATCAGTGGTGACTATCACAAAGATTGCAGGTTCAAGCTCCAATCAGAGACTTGTGGCGGGATTTTGTGTAAATTAAAATTTGACTCCGGACAGGAACTCCCAAAACTGGAAAATCCCGGCCTTGAGCACAAAACTCTCGGCTGACAGACTCCCAGGGCAGTAGTGAGGGTGTGTGGCACTGTTGGAGGTGAAGGGCAGGGTTTTCCAGGACTCCCCGGTGGAGTGTTTGTGGCGGATTACAAAGGGGCTGATTTAGTGCAGTTGGTTGGGCAGTTGGTTCGCGATGCAGAGTGATGTCAACAGTGCAGGCTGAGGTTACTCATGTAGGCCCCGCCTTCTCAACCTTGCCCCTCGCCTGTTCACAATCCAACCAGCCCGCTCCTGTAGGCAAAATCAGCCACTGGACTTCAGTGATGATTATTGGTTTCTCCTCACTGTTTCTGTCCAATTTCCATACGATTAACGGGAGCTACCCCATATCCAACAGCCTTCAGTCATCTAATCCACTCCCCAGTACGTGGTCACGTGGCCGCCAATTAGTACTGATTGTTAAATCGTGATGCTGGTGGAAGGGCTGCTCCGGGGATCCGAGGAGGTGAGTAGCCAGACAAGGAGCCCGGGGGCTTGCTGCCCGTGTGCTCGGAGGGGGGGATGGGGGGGGCAACCGGAGGGTCCAGCCAGGTTGGGGTGGGCCAACATGGGGGACGGGGGTATCGAAGTGGGGGGAGGGTCTCCGCTAGGGGGGTGCGGGGGGGGGGGTACACCACCATGTGCGGGTCCGCCATGCCAACTCCTGGATCATGCAAACCAGTTCTGGAGGCAACCCGAGCCCCTGCCTGTCTGCCCCATCGACCACTCATAACTCCCACTGACCACGGAGGTCTCTGACCGTGCGGCTGAAGGCTACTGTTAATAGGGAATTGGCAATTGTAGTTAAGTTAGCACTTTACACATCCCGAGTGGATTCCCCTGGCTGAGCGGGCCATATAGCATATGGGGGCGATTGCCTCGCACCCCAATAAGACTGTGATGCCTGGACACTGTGCCTGAACCCTGCGGGAGGCAATACCACACACGCAGCAGCCATCATTCAAACATAGAACATGCAGTGCAGAAGGAGGCCATTTGGCCCACCGGGTCTGCACCGACCCACTTAAGCCGCTCCGGGGATGGACCCCAGCCCTGGGGACATGTCCGTGGCCAGAGGGTGGGTGAGTGCAATGGGGAGGGGACCTGCGCCCGGTCCAGGTGACATTATGAAACTTGTTTCGTGAGAGTGACTTTAAACTAGATGAGGAAGCCTGCGAAGCGCTAGTAAGGTGGTTTGGCGGGAATGGGCGAGGTAATCACAAGAGACGCCCAGTCTGCACGAAACACAGAGAAATGTGAAAGCTCTAGGGTGCAGAGACTGGAAAGGTGATTGTAGTACCAGACATTTCGGGTGAAAACAACTCTACTGCGAACCATCTAATAATGGAAGATATAATACCCATTCTGGCTCCAGAGGCACACGGTGAGATGTCTCAGGCCTATGAAATGGTTCCGGTCGTGGACTCCTCAATATTCGAGGTCACTCCCACCGAAAGATGAGTTAAAGGAGCAGATGGCAGTATCTGTATGCAGCTCCACGACAGATGACACATGCACCATATCACAAGACGAGCTTGAGCCACTACTTGGTTCTACAGGAAAGGGTGACCCGTGCATTATCATTTCGAGTGATGAGGAGCCATCACTTCTGCTCAAACACAGGATGCAGGGACAGGGCCCAACGTTGGGGCTATGGATCCCACCCAGACACCAGAGTGCGAGGCTCTGCAGCCCGATACTAAAGGTACAGACGTGACCATGACTGTAAAGTCCCTCGGAGGTGGGCCAACACGAGACGTTTCAGCAGACGCTCCACTCCCATGGCCCAGGTCAGCAGCAAGACGGTGCTGCCAAAGCCAAGGGGGAAAAAGTGGAGCAGTCACAAAATCGCTCTCAGGAAAAAGAAGAGGAAGAGAAGGAGACCCTGATTCCCACCTATGACACCAAACAAGAAGACATCGGCAATGTGGCATCAGACATCAGTCACTTGATGCGGGACTCTCGCCAGTTGGGAGTAAGGCGTACAACAGGACAGTCGCACATAGGGTAGTTCCAGGTGAGTTCGCCGAAGTCACACAGTAACTTTGTCTGTTTAGTGTTCTGTTTGTCATCTTTCCACGTGTGCCTCAATAAATCAGCATTCTAGTTAAGTCACCAGATATTCTGTGTGCATCATTGCAACGACAAGGTCACAGAACACAACACTCTCCTCCAAGGTGTTCTCACGGGAGGCGGGGGGGGGGAAGGGGTGCCACCCCAGATGGACCGGCAGAGTCCCGGGAGGTCCTGCGGGAAAATGGACATGTGGTCAGTGGGAGGGATGGATCATTCTGTACGACATTAACATCTCAGGTCTGACAGTCCATCTGGGTGGGGCCTGGCGGAACCTCTGCCTTGTGCTGTCCTCAACGTTGGTGACCGCTCTGTCCTCGGCCACCCTGGTAATTCCAGGGCCCGTTCCTCGAAGGTGGTGAGGATTCTGATGTCTGATGTCGAGCACCCGGCTGCCCATCTGGGCCCTCTCATGACGGGACAATGTCTCCTGCGGGGACAAGGAGGGCAGTGTTAGCCTCACACGGGGGTGGTGGGGGCGGTGGGGGGGTGGGGGGGGGGGGGGGGGGGCCCGGGAGGCTTGGGGTGGGGGAGGAGATGGGGGGGGGGGGGAGGCAGTGAGGGCTACATGGGTGGGCCAGGGCAGGGCACGGTGCTGGACGGAAGCGGTGCCAGGCACATTCCCATGGGGAGGTCCGGTGCCTACTCATCCGTACGGCCCATTGACCTTCTTCCGGCACTGGGTGCCCTATGGCTAACGCTCCGGGACCCTCAGGGGAACAGGACATCCCTTCAGGCCTCAACCGCCTCCAGGAACCTCCCCAGGTCGGCATCCCCGAATCGCGGGGCCGGTCGTCTCGGCGCCAGGGCTGCGAGCTGAGTAGGGAAGGCTGTGCAACAGCAATTGAAGTGCTGCTTGACCTTGTTAGCGTGGGACTGGCGAGCGCGGTCCCGGTGAATCGGTGGTTTGTGGCATGAGCCCCTGGGGCCTCCTGAAGTGGACCAATTAACGTTGGATTGCGGTGACGGCTTTGCCAGGCTGAGCGCCAGGAAGCTCGCGGCGGTTCCCGCTCGCTACCACACTTAGAAACATTCTCATTGAATCACGCCCACAGGCACAGTGAGAAACAGAATAGCAGTTTTTAGTTCAGAACATTGGTGGGACCTGTGAATCCTGAAAAAATGAGTACCTTGAGGTACGGGACTGCACGACGGCACAGTGGTTAGCACTGCTGCCTCACAGCGCCAGGGACCCGGGTTCAATTCCGACCTCGGGTGACTGTGTGGAGTCTGCACCTTCTCCCCGTGCCTGCGCGGGTTTCCTCCGGGTGCTCCGGTTTCCTCCCACAGTCCAAAGATGTGCAGGTTAGGTGGATTGGCCGTGCTAAATTGCCTCTTTGTGTCCAAAGGTTAGGTGGAACTATGGGGATAGGGCTTGGGATGGAAGGCCTCGGTAGGGTGTCCTTTCGGAGGGTCGGTGCAGACTTGATGGGCCGAATGGCCTCCTTTTGCACTGTAGGGATTCTATGATTCTATATACATCGGAATTGGAGTTGCTGTGAGGTAGATTATGTGGGTTAGATTTATAATTTTTCGCAGATGGAATATGTTACTCTGACTGGTTTACAAAAATAATTAATGGAATTAGCAAAGATGTTGGAGTTAGACATAATCTTTAAGGGTAAGACGGCAGAGGTGTCGAGGCAATAGCGCAGCGTTTGAAATTGGATGGCCCGAACACGCCTGGTCAGTGTTGTGCTGAGGAATTAAGGCCCGGCTCGGACAGTGATCTGAAACATCAGCGGTGAATATTCTCTGTTTGTTCCTTGGAGTTATGCTTTCCCTCGACAGTTTATACAGTTTTGCTGCCCGTGGAATGAAGGAACCTTGTTTTGTCTATTAACCTTTTATATAGTCCGTGTGCGTCAATTCCACGGGCTGAATCACCCTACACCCCCAGCCACGTATTCTCGGTGGCGCGCCCTTCGCCGGTGGTGGTATTGTCAGTGGGCGAGTAATATAAAGACCCAGGGTAATGTTCCGGGCACCCGGGTTTGAAGCCCACCGCAGCAGAAATTCTATGGGCAACACGGCGCAGCACAGTGGTTAGCACTGCTGCCTCACAACGTCAGGGACACGGGTTCAATTCCCGCTTGGCTGACTGTGTGGAGTTTGTTTCCTCCCACTGTCCAAAGATGTGCGGGTTAAGTAGATTGGCCATGCTGAATTGCGATTTAGTGCCCAAAAAGTCAGGTGGGGTTACTGGGTTACGGGAATAGGGATGGGGCCTGACCCTAGGTAGGGTGTTCTTTCAGTGGGTGGGTGCAGGTTTGATGGGCTGAATGGCCTCCTTCTGCACTGTAGGAATTCTATGACTCTATTCTATGATTCTAAGACACAGGAGGCCTTTATAGGTGAATCAATGGAAGTTTACTGCAACATAGAAAATGGTCACTCTGGCGGGGTACACACAATCAGTCCTCGTCGGGACGACCCAGAATGCTGCTGGCTTTTATCTAGTGTGGTAATGGGCCTCCGCCCACTCACGGGGAAGCTCTTATTCCTAGAGTCCCATTGGGAGATCGATTAGGCTATCATTGTGGGCCTCATGAGGGTTATTACATATACTTTAAAAAGGACACTTTAGTACATACACCGCCACTCGAACACTTTGGCTCATTATATACAAATACATTTGGTAGCTGTCACTTCTGTAAATGAGTCAGTTCCTCTCAAGCTACAACAGGTGGAATGCTTTGAATTTCCCTTTAAAGTGGATCATAATTGCTACTTCCAAACACAAACTGATTCTTTATAGATTGCATGTTTGTCACTGAATCAAAGAGGTCTTGCATCGTAGTGGGTAATGTCCTCAAGTCAGGAGCTCTGAGTTCAAGTCTGACTGATGATCAAGGAAGGCGCCAACATGACATTGGCCACAAGAGGTTGACCGTCAACTTGTAAATCCTTCTGGCGTATGCCAATCCCCGTTCTGGCCGGGTGGATTTGGGACCCGCTTCCTTGCGCTACCCAGGGTGCAGGCCATGGAGCTGTGGGTCAGACCTGCATTTGTTCAGAAACCTGAATCCAGTCCCCACCCGTGTAATTGTGCAAATTGATTATTCCTTTCGGGCAAGTTTATTTTTGTGTAATTTTCCTACGTTAAAAACTACTTCCTCTCTTCCAGGTTTCTGAAGGCGGGGTTGTCAGGGAGCAAAGCTGTTGTGACAGCACTCCACCCTGTTTCATAACAATTCAAAGACATTCTGCAAACATGCCCTGCCTAATGGGTTACCTGTGTGCATGTTCACAGCTTCCTCCTGAAGAATGCCTGAAGGGGAATGACCAACTGCAAAAAGGTGAGGCAGAACTTGCTGACTGCAGTGAATATAAATCTGTAGGTGGAGAGGTAAGAAAGTCATTCTGTTTGTTCATTTTGCAGATGCCATATGTTATGGTAGTATGTTGAATCGAGACGTCCATTTATATAATACGCACCCAGGGAGTACCATTCTGATGTATGGTCACTGTTGTAATATAGGGGAAAATGGCAACCAATTTTGTACACCGTCACTCTACAAACAGCATTACCTGACCTGTTTTAGGTGTTGGTTGAGGGATAAATGTCCGCCAACTGCACAAAAGAAACCCCCCCTGTTTTGTTATGCTCTTGACGTAGCATAAGCTGCTTCCTTGATGTGCACTCTGACAAAGGAAGGTTCAGACTTGGAGATAGCTTTAACACATTTATTAAGCTATTAACAATTCTCCTACTTGGATTCGACTCTACTGTTAATCCTGATACAGCTACTCAGACTGACGAACCAGTCTGCTACAATCCACGTGGTGGGAGTGATGTTCAATCAACCCTGTGTCTGTACTCACTGAGTGTCTCCACTGGAAAGAGGGAGATCATGTGCACTGTGTCCTTTTATATGGGTTGGTGTAATGCCCTCCTGTGGTCGTGTCACCTGTGTGTGTATCGTGAATGCCCATTGGTCGTGTCCTATCTTAGTGACCTATTGGTTGAATGTCTGCGTGTCATGTCTCTGGTGCTCCCTCTTGTGTCTATCTAGTCTACGTGTGTTTACATGAACCCCTTGTGTATTTACAGTGATGGATATCACCACATCCCCAACTCTTCAAAATGATAGGTATTCTTTAAACTTTAGTTTTCTTCGTGGGGTCCAAAGACCACGGGGAGCCAGTCCATGGAGATTTTCTAAGGGGTCCACAAAATAACTTGAAAATGCTGACCAATCAGTGCCGGTCTTGAGTGTGGGTGAGGGAACCGTGATCAAGGGTAAGAGGTGGATGGGAGTAAACGTTTGTGCCAGGCACTGGCAGGGTGACACCATCAAATGTCCAATGCAGAGTGGGCTGGCTGTCTCACCTTGACAACAGTGCTTGTGACAATTGTTGTTACTAAGGAGGTAGTGATGGGCAAGCTAATGGGGCTAAAGGTAGACAAGTCTCCTGGCCCTGATGGAATGCATCCCAGAGTGCTAAAAGAGCTGGCTAGGGAAATTGCAAATGCACTCGTGATAATTTACCAAAATTCACCAGACTCTGGGGTGGTCACGGCAGATTGGAAATTAGCAAACGTGACACCACTGTTTAAAAAAGGAGGTAGGTAGAAAGCGGCCAGTTGGCTTAACTTTGGTAGTAGGGAAGGTGCTGGAATCTATCAACAAGGAAGTAATAGTGAGGCATCTGGATGGAAATTGTCCCATTGGGCAGACGCAGCATGGGTTCATAAAGGGCAGGTCGTGCCTAACTAATTTAGTGGAATGTTTTGAGGACATTACCAGTGCGGTAGACAACGGGGAGCCAATGGATGTGGTATATCTGGATTTCCAGAAGGTTTTTGACAAGGTGCCACACAGTCCAAAGATGTGCAGGTTAGGTGGATTGGCCATGCTAAATTGCCCTCAGTGTCCAAAATTGCCCTTAGTGTTGGGTGGAGTTACTGGGTTATGGGGATAGGCTGGAGGTGTGGGCTTGGGTAGGGTGCTCTTTCCAAGAGCCAGCGCAGGCTCGATGGGCCGAATGGTCTCCTTCTGCACTGTAAATTCTATGAAAAAGGTTGCCGCATAAGATAAAGATGGATGGCGTTAAGGGTAAAGTAGTAGCATGGATAGAGGATTAGTTAGTTAATAAAAAGCAAAGAGTGGGGATTAATGGGTGTTTCTCTGGGTGGCAATCAGTAGCTAGTGGTGTCCCTCAGGTATCAGTGTTGGGCCCACAGTTCACATAGATGATTTGGAGTTGGGGACCAAGTGCAATGTGTCCAAGTTTGCAGACAACACTAAGATAAGTGGTAAAGCAAAATGTGCAGAGGATACTGGAAATCTGCAGAAGGATTTGGATAGGTTAAGTGAATGGGCTAGGGTCTGACAGATGGAATACAATTTTGACAAATGTGAGGTTATCCATTTTGGTAGGAATAACAGCAAAAGGGATTATTATTTAAATGATAAAATATTAAAACATGCTGCTGTGCAGAGAGACCTGGGTGTGCTAGTGCATGAGTCACAGAAAGTTGGTTTTCAGGTGCAACAGGTGATTAAGAAGGCAAATGGAATTTTGTCCTTCATTGCTAGAGGGATGGAGTTTAAGACTAGGGAGGTTATGCTGCAATTGTATAAGGTGTTAGTGAGGCCACACCTGGAGTATTGTGTTCAGTTTTGGTCTCCTTACATGAGAAAGGACGTACTGGCGCTGGAGGGGGTGCAGAGGAGGTTCACTAGGTTAATCCCAGAGCTGAAGGGGTTGGATTACAAGGAGAGGTTGAGTAGACTGGGACTGTACTCGTTGGAATTTAGAAGGATGCGGGGGGATCTTATAGAAACATATAAAATTATGAAGGGAATAGATAGGATAGATGCGGGCAGGTTGTTTCCACTGGTGGGTGAAAGCAGAACCAGGGGGCATAGCCTCAAAATTAGGGGAAGTACATTTAGGACTGAGTTTAGGAGGAACTTCTTCACCCAAAGGGTTGTGAATCTATGGAATTCCCTGCCTAGTGAAGCAGTAGAGGCTCCTTCATTAAATGTTTTCAAGATGGCAGCACGGTGGCGCAGTGGGTTAGCACTGCTGCCTCACGGCGCCGAGGTACCAGGTTCGATCCCGGCTCTGGGTCACTGACCGTGTGGAGTTTGCACATTCTCCCCATGTTTGCGTGGGTCTCGCCCCCACAACCCAAAAGATGTGCAGGGTAGGTGGACTGGCCACACTAAATTGCCCCTTAATTGGAAAAAAATAATTGGGTACTCTAAATTTTTTTAAAAAAATGTTTTCAAGATAAAGATGGATAGTTTTTTGAAGAATTAAGGGATATGGTGTTCGGGCCGGAAAGTGGAGCTGAGTTCACAAAAGATCAGCCATGATCTCATTGAATGGTGGAGCAGGCTCGAGGGGCCAGATGGCCTACTCCTGCTCCTAGTTCTTATGTTCTTATGGTGAAATGCTGATTAGAAGGGAGATCGACAAATAGACACAGTTGCCATTGCTGGTGGAGGGCACCAGGTGAGTTTAGCCTTGTTGAAGAGTGGGTAGGTTTTTGATGTATTTAAGTACTGCATGTAGTGTTTAACTGTTCTGCGTTTAATTATGCGAGTCTGTTTACTATTGATGCTCACTGTGTTTGATTGGTTAAAACTGGGTGTGGACTCCGAGCTAAGCTGCAGAAAGAGCTGGACACCAGAGCTAGAACATGGAGTAGCTATTTCCTGTTATATGCATAACATCTAGTGTCATCCCTGTAGTAATGTTATATTGCTGGTGCAATATAAGTTACTCACTTGCTTCTTGCCAGGGTGATCTTTAACTCGATGTTGATTAACACTCGTAGTCTTCCAATTGGAGCAAATACTTTATTGAGTAACGTTAATAAGTAAACTGTGAGTTTGTTCTCTCTCCAACACTTATACTAGATGTTAAATGAACAAGATTGAAAAAAATAACTATGATTAACTACACCTGCACTGAGCCGTCTCTCTCTGCCTCTGGTTACTAGTCACTGTCCTTACAAAGAGGCGGATCTTGGCATGTGTCTGTCTTTTTATACCCATCTCTAATGCCCTCTAATTACTATTTAGCTGTTATGTCTATACATTAACCTCTTGCGTACACACAGATATGCAGATCACTACAAGCCCTGCATAGCCCTGAGATATAAACAGAAGTACAAACTTCAGCCAAAGAAAGGGCTGGAATATTAGTTCACCAAGGGTGTCATTTTCCCTAAGGCTGGGCCTATTACCGAGTGTAACTATGGAAACGACTTGTATAATAAAACTGATATTCCGAATGCTGGAAGTCGGAAATAAAAACTGAAAATGCTGGAAAAATTCAGCAGGTCAGGCAGTGGCTGTGGAGTCAGAAACCGAGTTAATGGGTGGAATCTTACCATGTATTTTCCAAGTGTCAGGCCCTGATTTGAAACAGATGTGTAGTCCTCAGCTGCACAGACCAATTTTCACTCCGATCTTGAGCCTCTCGAAAGAACAAAGATGAGTGGCCGGGGTTTTTGCCATCGGTCCTGCAGGGCGAGGCCTGATAGGGCCGGCAAGGCCAGCTCCACAGAGATCGGGGTGCCATCTTTTTCTTAAAATTTAGAGTACCCAATTCATTTTTTTCCAATTAAGGGGCAGTTTAGCCTGGCCAATCCACCTACCCTGCACATCTTTGGGTTGTGGGGGCGAAACCCACGCAGGCACGGGGAGAATGTGCAAACTCCACACGGACAGTGACCCAGAGCCGGGATCGAACCTGAGACCTCGGCGCTGTGAGGCAGCAGTGCTAACCACTGCGCCACCGTGCCGCCCCGGGGTGCCATCTTTAAAGGGCACCCTCCGATCAGAACTAAAAATAAACTCCCCCACCCCACAATCATCGGGCTCTCTCCCCACCACCCCCACCGCGTACATATCACCGGCGTTCCCTCCCCCCACACATACAGGACCCCCCAGGTGGCCTGTCCCTCCTGTCACCACCGGCACAGGTTAGTGTTGTATTCTTGGAAGCTATGTGCTTCTGTACGACACGGATACCCCTTAAAAGTTGGTTGATGATAAGTGTATGGGTACGTTGATGAAATGATCCCATTCTAACATTGCAAGTACGAATGGTGGTGAGGTTGCTACTTTGGAAGACTTTCTGTATCAGCCGTTGCCAGAACAAACAGCGAATGAGGTAGTATTGATGGACGTGGGAGAAATGCTGTCACTTGCGCAGATAGAGCAGGAGGAGCTGCAGTGTTGCAAGACTAACCGCTCTATCCGCATGGGTAATCGTGCTACACATTATCCATTGCATCAGCAAACTCTTACTTCAAAAACAATGGAACCTGCATTAACTGCTCTGGTAAATACTGCTGTGAGTCTTGTGAAGTCCAAACTTGTGATTTCACATCTGTTGTCAAAGGTTTGTTGAGTAATGGGTTCGGCGAAAAATCACTGTTTCACACTGAATAGACATGATGTTATCGAGCAACAGAATCCTAGAAAGAGTATTTGAGCTTAAAAGAGCTTCTGCGCACAATCTGGTTTCACTGAAAACCTCCCTAGCCTTACCGCGAATAAAACCCGTTCACCTTGCTGACATTTTTAACCTGTTGTGTGGCTGAATCCAACAATGCAAGGGAGGAGGGGGCTGGGCGGTGGGGGTGAGGGGGCGGGGGTGAAGTGGTGGTAATATAAACCCGCTCAAAAGGTCAGTGGCAAGACTGCTACATTCAGAATGTATGTAAATGGGAAAACAAGACTGGGAACATTGGACTATCAGATACTTTCCTGTCACTGATGTTCGCTAAACAAGCCCTCCATTTCCAGTTGAATTTGTGAACGAAAGGGGGCGCGATTCTCGCTGGCCAATGCCGAAATCGGAAAAGGTGAGTGGGCGGAGAATAGGTTCAGATGCAAAATTCGCGCCGAGTGCCGATTTGACACCAAACCGCGATTCTCCATCACCTCGACAGCGGCGCCAATGCGTTCCGGAACGCACGTACAGTAAACACCATTTGCACATCATTAGGGGGCCCGACCCGGTATTCTCCGGGACCTCCGCCATTCTCCGCCTCCGATGGGCCGAGTTCCCGACGGCGCGGTTCACTTGTGCGTTTAAAAATTGTGAAACCGGCGTTGTGACTGCTGAGGGAGAGAGGGAGGAGCAACTACGGGCTGCCGGGCAGGACACTGGCCGGGCGGGGGGGGTGGGGGACCCTGCTGGGGGAGGGGGGTGAACGGAGGGAACAGGCTGGATGACTAGGGTGACACCCCGCCCCCCCCCCCCCCCCCCCGGGACTGGGGCGGTGTCCGGTCATGGACCGCCATTGCCGCGGACTGAAAGGCAGCCATCTTGCTGCGCACCCCACTAACCACCCACCCTGGCACCTGGTTCAGCAGAGTGACACCGATCATATGGGAGCCACCTGCCGGCGGCCCACCCAGGGAAACAACCACAGTAGCCCCTATTGGGACCGCGATACATACCCCTGGCGGGGGCAGTGCCAGCCAACAGTACCCCTGGCATCAGGGACGGGTATCAGGGCCAGAGGCAGCCACAGTGCTGGCTATCAAAGGGGCCAGAACTGCAGGGTTGGGGGGGCCCGCAGCGCCAACCAAGGCCATCATTAAGCCCGGTGGACCTAGTTTGCCATGTACGCACCATGCTAACATGTCAGCCTTTCACCCCAGCAGACAATGGATATTGGAATTCAGCCAGCAATGGTGGCCTTCCTGCTGGTCGCCACAGCCCTGGGGGATGCCCTGCGGCTGTAGGAGCTTGAACTGCTCGAGGAGGAGGAAGAGGAATCTGCAGCAGCGGAGCAGGCAGGAGAAGGCAGGTGGCAGCCATGCAGGATGGAGAGCCGATCGCCCAACAGGATCGAGGAGGAGGAGTTGCCAAGGAGTCCTCGCATGAGGCCTCGTGTGTACTGGCAGCACTTGTCATTCGAGGGCCTTTCGGACCGGGCATGCCATCGAAGATTCCGGCTGAGCAGAGGGACTGTGCGACATATCTGCCAGATGATGGCACACCTGGCACCGCGAGGGTACCGGGGAGGACACACACTCCCAGTGGCCGTCAAGGTGAAGGTCACCCTGAACCTTTACTTGACAGGGTCCTTCCAGGCGCCATGTGGAGTCCTGTCCGTGATCTCACAGACCTCGGTGCACAGGTGCAGCCGTGCAGTCACGGAGGCCCTATCTGCCGAGGTGCCTCAATACATCCGTTTCAATGTGGACCGAACCCATCAGGAATGCACGGGCAGCGGGTTTCGATGCCATCGCCGGGCTGCCCCGGGTCCAGAGGGTGATCGACGGGATGCATGTCCCCCTACTGACACCTGCGGATGGCAGACTTCTCTAGACAAAATGAAAGAGGTACCACTCAATGAACGTGCAACTGATATGTGACCATCAGCTGCGCATTGTGCACGTCTGTACCTGCCACCCGGGCAGTGTGCACAACGCCTTCATCGTCTCACACTCGACGATTTCTGACATGTTTGAAACGCCCCCCCCTGGGTGGCAGGTCAGGGGAGGTTAGTTCCTGGATCACAGGTGTTATCCGCTGTGGTCACAGATGAGGACGCCTATCCAGAGGCCACAGATCGACAGGAAAACCCGCTACAACAAAGCCCATGCAGCGACCAGGGGTGTGATCGAGCGGTGCTGTGGCCTCTTGAAGATGCGGTTCAGGTGCCTGGACCACTCTGGAGGGGCCCTCCAGTATGATGCTGAGAGGGTCGCCCGCATGGTGGTGGCCTGCTGCGCCCTCCACAACATTGAACAGCAGAGGGCGACGTGCTGGAGGAGGAGGGGGAACGCCAGGCCTCGTCCGACGAGGTGGATGTGGGGGAGGGCTTGGACGGGCAGGACATATGACCCGGGCAGGCACGGGAGGCCTCACGACATGTGCACTGGGCCAACGCGTATGGGATGCCCTGTTCACCTCCAGGTTCACCTACAGGGGTGGGGGGGGGGGGAGTGTACGGTGTGGAGCAGGATGGGGTCCGTCGTCCTCCTGGTGGGAGGGGGGGGGGTAGTGTTACGGGTGTGTGAGACGCAGGGGCACAGTGCTGCTTACTCACCATGGCCATCCTAAGGAGGCCATGCAGTTTTTTCCGGCACTGCTGCCCACGGTGCTCAAGGCCTCTGCCATCTGCGCCCAGGCACAGTGAACGGCGGCAGCTGGCAGCTGGCAGCCTCCTTCTGGGCCGAGGTACAAAGTCATCCGCCGCTCCTCCACTGCATCCAAGAACGGTCTCCAGCCCGCCATTGGTAAACCTCCGGGCTGCTCTCCTCGCTGCCATCTTGTTGGCTGGACTGGTGTCTGAGTGTGGGGTGTGTGTGTGTGGGTGTGGGGTGAGTGTGGGGTGAGTGTGGGGTGTGCGGTGTGTGTGAGTGTGTGGGGTGTGTGTGAGTGTGGGGTGTGGGGTGTGTGTGAGTGTGGGGTGTGCGGTGTGTGTGTGGTGTGTGTGCGGTGTGTGTGTGGTGTGTGTGCGGTGTGTGTGGGGTGTGGGGTGTGCGGTATGTGGGGTGTGCGGTGTGTGTGGGTGTGGGGTGTGTGTGTGGGTGAGTGTGTGGTGTGTGTGAGTGTGGGGTGTGTGGTGTGTGTGAGTGTGGGGTGTGCGGTGTGTGTGAGTGTGGGGTGTGCGGTGTGTGTGTGGGGGGTGTGCGGTGTGTGTGTGGGGGGTGTGCGGTGTGTGTGTGTGGGGTGTGCGGTGTGTGGGGTGTGTGAGTGTGGGGTGTGCGGTGTGTGTGTGTGGGGTGTGCGGTGTGTGTGTGTGTGGGGTGTGCGGTGAGTGTGTGTGGGGTGTGCGGTGTGTGAGTGTGGGGTGTGTGTGGGGTGTGCGGTGTGTGGGGTGTGCGGTGTGTGTGAGTGTGGGGTGTGCGGTGTGTGTGGGGTGTGTGGGGTGTGCGGTGTGTGTGGGGTGTGTGAGTGTGGGGTGTGTGTGGGGTGTGTGAGTGTGGGGTGTGCGGTGTGTGGGGTGTGCGGTGTGTGTGTGTGTGGGGTGTGCAGTGTGTGAGTGTGGTGTGTGCGGTGTGTGTGTGTGTGTGTGGGGTGTGTGTGAGTGTGGGGTGTGCGGTGTGTGTGAGTGTGGGGTGTGCGGTGTGTGTGTGTGTGGGGTGTGCTGTGTGTGGGGTGTGCTGTGTGTGGGGTGTGCGGTGTGTGTGTGTGTGAGGTGTGCGGTGTGTGTGTGTGTGGGGTGTGCGGTGTGCGTGTGTGGGGTGTGCGGTGTGTGTGTGTCTGGGGTGTACGGTGTGTGTGAGTGTGGGGTGTGCGGTGTGTGAGTGTGCGGTGTGTGTGGGGTGTGCGGTGTGTGTGAGTGTGGGGTGTGCGGTGTGGGGTGTGTGTGTGTGTGGGGTGTGCGGTGTGTGAGTGTGGAGTGTGCGTGTGTGGGGTGTGCGGTGTGGGGTGTGTGTGTGTGTGGGGTGTGCGGTGTGTGAGTGTGGGGTGTGCGGTGTGTGTGTGTGTGGGGTGTGCGGTGTGTGAGTGTGGGGTGTGAGGTGTGTGTGAGTGTGCGGTGTGTGGGGGGTGCGGTGTGTGTGTGTGGGGTGTGCGGTGTGTGTGAGTGGCGTGTGTGCGGTGTGTGTGTGTGGGGTGTGCGGTGTGTGTGAGTGTGGTGTGTGCGGTGTGTTTGAGTGTGGGGTGTGTGTGTGTGGGGTGTGCGGTGTGTGTGTGTGTGGGGTGTGGCGTGTGTGCGGTGTGTGTGAGTGGGGGGTGTGCGGTGTGTGTGTGTGGGGGGTGTGCGGTGTGTGTGAGTGGGGGGTGTGCGTTGTGTGTGTGTGTGGGATGTGCGGTGTGGGGTGTGTGAGTGTGGGGTGTGCCGTGTGTGGGGTGTGCGGTGTGTGTGAGTGGGGTGTGTGAGTGGGGGGGGTGCGGTGTGTGTGTGGGTGGTGTGAGTGGGGTGTGTGCGGTGTGTGTGTGTGGTGTGTGCGGTGTGTGTGAGTGGGGGGTGTGCGGTGTGTGTGTGGGGGGTGTGCAGTGTGTGTGAGTGGGGGGTGTGCGGTGTGGGGTGTGTGAGTGTGGGGTGTGCCGTGGGTGTGGGGTGTGGGGTGTGTGTTGTGTGTGAGTGGGGTGTGTGCGGTGTGTGTGAGTGGGGTGTGTGAGTGGGGGGTGTGCGGTGTGTGAGTGGGGGGTGTGCGGTGTGTGTGTGTGTGGGGTGTGCGGTGTGTGTGTGTGTGGGGTGTGCGGTGTGTGTGAGTGGGGTGTGTGAGTGTGGGGTGTGCGGTGTGTGTGTGTGGGGGGTGTGCGGTGTGTGTGAGTGGGGGGTGTGCGGTGTGTGTGTGTGTGGGGTGTGCGGTGTGTGCGGTGTGTGTGAGTGGGGTGTGTGAGTGTGGGGTGTGCGGTGTGTGTGTGTGGGGGGTGTGCGGTGTGTGTGAGTGGGGGGTGTGCGTTGTGTGTGTGTGTGGGGTGTGCGGTGTGTGTGTGCGGGGGGTGTGTGCGGTGTGTGTGTGTGTGGGGTGTGCGGTGTGTGTGAGTGTGGGGTGTGCCGTGTGTGTGTGAGTGGGGGGTGTGCGATGTGAGTGGGGGTTGTGCGGTGTGTGAGTGGGGTGTGTGTGTGTGTGGGGTGTGCGGTGTGTGTGTGTGGGGTGTGCGGTGTGTGTGGGGTGTGCGGTGTGTGTGGGGTGTGTGGGAGTGGTGTGTGGGGTGTGCGGTGTGTGTGTGGGGTGTGCCGTGTGTGTGTGAGTGGGGAGTGTGCGGTGTGTGTGAGTGGGGGATGTGCGGTGTGTGTGTGTGGGTGTGCCGTGTGTGTGTGAGTGGGGAGTGTGCGGTGTGTGTGTGTGGGGGGGGTGCGGTGTGTGTGAGTGGGGGGTGTGCGGTGTGTGTGAGTGGGGGGTGTGCGGTGTGGGGTGTGCGGTGTGTGCGTGTGTGGGGTGTGCGGTGTGTGTGTGTGTGGGGTGTGCGGTGTGTGTGTGTGTGGGGTGTGCGGTGTGTGTGAGTGTGGGGTGTGCGGTGTGGGGTGTGCGGTGTGTGTGTGGGGTGTGCGGTGTGTGTGTGGGTGTGGGGTGAGTGTGGGGTGAGTGTGGGGTGTGTGGTGTGTGTGAGTGTGTGGGGTGTGTGTGAGTGTGGGGTGAGGGGTGTGTGTGGTGTGTGTGTGAGTGTGGGGTGTGCGGTGTGTGTGTGGTGTGTGTGCGGTGTGTGTGTGGTGTGTGTGCGGTGTGTGTGGGGTGTGGGGTGTGCGGTATGTGGGGTGTGCGGTGTGTGTGGGTGTGGGGTGTGTGTGTGGGTGAGTGTGTGGTGTGTGTGAGTGTGGGGTGTGTGGTGTGTGTGAGTGTGGGGTGTGCGGTGTGTGTGAGTGTGGGGTGTGCGGTGTGTGTGTGGGGGGTGTGCGGTGTGTGTGTGTGGGGTGTGCGGTGTGTGGGGTGTGTGAGTGTGGGGTGTGCGGTGTGTGTGTGTGGGGTGTGCGGTGTGTGTGTCTGTGGGGTGTGCGGTGAGTGTGTGTGGGGTGTGCGGTGTGTGTGTGTGTGGGGTGTGCGGTGTGTGTGTGTGTGGGGTGTGCGGTGTGCGTGTGTGGGGTGTGCGGTGTGCGTGTGTCTGGGGTGTACGGTGTGTGTGAGTGTGGGGTGTGCGGTGTGTGAGTGTGCGGTGTGTGTGTGTGTGGGGTGTGCGGTGTGTGTGAGTGTGGGGTGTGCGGTGTGGGGTGTGTGTGTGTGTGGGGTGTGCGGTGTGTGAGTGTGGAGTGTGCGGTGTGTGCGTGTGTGGGGTGTGCGGTGTGTGTGAGTGTGGGGTGTGTGTGTGTGTGGGGTGTGCGGTGTGTGAGTGTGGGGTGTGCGGTGTGTGTGTGTGTGGGGTGTGCGGTGTGTGAGTGTGGGGTGTGAGGTGTGTGTGAGTGTGCGGTGTGTGGGGGGTGCGGTGTGTGTGTGTGGGGTGTGCGGTGTGTGTGAGTGGCGTGTGTGCGGTGTGTGTGTGTGGGGTGTGCGGTGTGTGTGAGTGTGGTGTGTGCGGTGTGTTTGAGTGTGGGGTGTGTGTGTGTGGGGTGTGCGGTGTGTGTGTGTGTGGGGTGTGGCGTGTGTGCGGTGTGTGTGAGTGGGGGGTGTGCGGTGTGTGTGTGGGGGGTGTGCGGTGTGTGTGAGTGGGGGGTGTGCGTTGTGTGTGTGTGTGGGATGTGCGGTGTGGGGTGTGTGAGTGTGGGGTGTGCCGTGTGTGGGGTGTGCGGTGTGTGTGAGTGGGGTGTGTGAGTGGGGGGGGTGCGGTGTGTGTGTGGGTGGTGTGAGTGGGGTGTGTGCGGTGTGTGTGTGTGTGGTGTGTGCGGTGTGTGTGAGTGGGGGGTGTGCGGTGTGTGTGTGGGGGGTGTGCAGTGTGTGTGAGTGGGGGGTGTGCGGTGTGGGGTGTGTGAGTGTGGGGTGTGCCGTGGGTGTGGGGTGTGGGGTGTGTGTTGTGTGTGAGTGGGGTGTGTGCGGTGTGTGTGAGTGGGGTGTGTGAGTGGGGGGTGTGCGGTGTGTGAGTGGGGGGTGTGCGGTGTGTGTGTGTGGGGTGTGCGGTGTGTGTGTGTGTGGGGTGTGCGGTGTGTGTGAGTGGGGTGTGTGAGTGTGGGGTGTGCGGTGTGTGTGTGTGGGGGGTGTGCGGTGTGTGTGAGTGGGGGGTGTGCGGTGTGTGTGTGTGTGGGGTGTGCGGTGTGTGCGGTGTGTGTGAGTGGGGTGTGTGAGTGTGGGGTGTGCGGTGTGTGTGTGTGGGGGGTGTGCGGTGTGTGTGAGTGGGGGGTGTGCGTTGTGTGTGTGTGTGGGGTGTGCGGTGTGTGTGTGCGGGGGTGTGTGTGTGTGTGGGGGGTGTGTGCGGTGTGTGTGTGTGTGGGGTGTGCGGTGTGTGTGTGTGGGGTGTGCGGTGTGTGTGAGTGTGGGGTGTGCCGTGTGTGTGTGAGTGGGGGGTGTGCGATGTGAGTGGGGGGTGTGCGGTGTGTGAGTGGGGTGTGTGTGTGTGTGGGGTGTGCGGTGTGTGTGTGTGGGGTGTGCGGTGTGTGTGGGGTGTGCGGTGTGTGTGGGGTGTGTGGGAGTGGTGTGTGGGGTGTGCGGTGTGTGTGTGTGGGTGTGCCGTGTGTGTGTGAGTGGGGAGTGTGCGGTGTGTGTGAGTGGGGGATGTGCGGTGTGTGTGTGGGGGGTGTGAGGTGTGTGTGTGTGGGTGTGCCGTGTGTGTGTGAGTGGGGAGTGTGCGGTGTGTGTGTGTGGGGGGGGTGCGGTGTGTGTGAGTGGGGGGTGTGCGGTGTGTGTGAGTGGGGGGTGTGCGGTGTGGGGTGTGCGGTGTGTGCGTGTGTGGGGTGTGCGGTGTGTGTGTGTGTGGGGTGTGCGGTGTGTGTGTGTGTGGGGTGTGCGGTGTGTGTGTGTGTGGGGTGTGCGGTGTGGGGTGTGTGTGTGTGTGGGGTGTGCGGTGTGTGTGTGTGTGGGGTGTGCGGTGTGTGTGTGTGGGGGGTGTGCGGTGTGTGCGTGTGTGGGGTGTGGGGTGTGTGTGTGTCTGGGGTGTGCGGTGTGTGTGAGTGTGGGGTGTGCGGTGTGTGAGTGTGGGGTGTGCGGTGTGTGTGTGGGGGGGGTGCGGTGTGTGTGAGTGTGGGGTGTGCGTTGTGTGTGAGTGTGGGGTGTGCGTTGTGTGTGAGTGGGGGGTGTGCGGTGTGCGTGTGTGTGGGGGGTGTGCGGTGTGCGTGGGGTGTGCGGTGTGCGTGTGTGTGGGGTGTGCGTGTGTGTGTGAGTGTGGGGTGTGCGGTGCCTGTGTGTGGGGTGTGCATTGTGTGTGAGTGGGGGGTGTGCGGTGTGTGTGTGTGTGGGGGGGGGTGCGGTATGCGGTGTGCGTGGGGTGTGCGGTGTGCGTGTGTGTGGGGTGTGCGTGTGTGTGTGTGTGTGGGGTGTGCGGTGTGTGTGAGTGTGTGGTGTGTGTGGGGTGTGCGGTGTGTGTGTGTGTGGGGTGTGCGGTGTGTGTGTGTGTGGGGTGTGGGGTGTGTGTGTGGGGTGTTGGGTGTGTGTGTGTGGGGGGGGTGCGGTGTGTGTGTGTGGGGGGTATGCGGTGTGTGTGTGTGGGGGGTGTGCTGTGTGTGTGAGTGTGGGGTGTGTGTGTGTGTGTGGGGTGTGCGGTGTGTGGGGTGTGGGGTGTGTGAGTGTGGGGTGTGCGGTGTGTGAGTGTGCGGTGTGTGAGTGTGGGGTGTGCGGTGTGTGTGAGTGTGGGGTGTGCGGTGTGTGAGTGTGGGGTGTGCGGTGTGTGTGAGTGTGGGGTGTGCGGTGTGTGTGGGGTGTGTGAGTGTGGGGTGTGCGGTGGGTGTGGGGTGTGGGGTGTGTGAGTGTGGGGTGTGGGGTGTGTGTGTGTGCGGTGTGTGTGAGTGTGGGGTGTGCGGTGTGTGTGTGGGGGGTGTGCGGTGTGTGTGAGTGTGGGGTGTGCGGTGTGTGTGAGTGTGGGGTGTGCGGTGTGTGGGTGTGGGGGGGTGTGAGGTGTGTGTGAGTGTGGGGTGTGCGGTGTGTGTGTGTGGGGTGTGCGGTGTGTGTGTGTGTGGGGTGTGCGGTGTGTGTGTGGGGGGGGTGTGAGGTGTGTGTGAGTGTGCGGTGTGTGGGGTGTGCGGTGTGTGTGTGTGGGGTGTGCGGTGTGTGTGAGTGGCGTGTGTGCGGTGTGTGTGTGTGGGGTGTGCGGTGTGTGTGAGTGTGGTGTGTGCAGTGTGTTTGAGTGTGGGGTGTGTGTGTGTGGGGTGTGGGGTGTGGCGTGTGTGCGGTGTGTGTGAGTGGGGTGTGTGAGTGGGGGGTGTGCGGTGTGTGTGTGGGGGGTGTGCGGTGTGTGTGAGTGGGGGGTGTGCGTTGTGTGTGTGTGTGGGGTGTGCGGTGTGTGTGTGTGGAGTGTGTGAGTGTGGGGTGTGCCGTGTGTGGGGTGTGCGGTGTGTGTGAGTGGGGTGTGTGAGTGGGGGGGGTGCGGTGTGTGTGTGGGTGGTGTGAGTGGGGTGTGTGCGGTGTGTGTGTGTGTGGTGTGTGCGGTGTGTGTGAGTGGGCTGTGTGAGTGGGGGGGGTGCGGTGTGTGTGTGGGGGGTGTGCAGTGTGTGTGAGTGGGGGGTGTGTGGTGTGTGTGAGTGGAGTGTGTGCGGTGTGTGTGAGTGGGGTGTGTGAGTGGGGGGTGTGCGGTGTGTGAGTGGGGGGTGTGCGGTGTGTGTGTGTGTGGGGTGTGCGGGGTGTGCAGTGTGTGTGAGTGGGGTGTGTGAGTGTGGGGTGTGCGGTGTGTGTGTGTGTGGGGTGTGCGGTGTGTGTGTGAGTGGGGGGTATGCGATGTGAGTGGGGGGTGTGCGGTGTGTGAGTGGGGTGTGTGCGGTGTGTGTGTGTGGGGTGTGCGGTGTGTGTGTGTGGGGTGTGCGGTGTGCGGTGTGTGTGGGGTGTGCGGTGTGTGTGGGGTGTGTCGGAGTGGTGTGTGGGGTGTGCCGTGTGTGTGTGAGTGGGGAGTGTGCGGTGTGTGTGAGTGGGGGATGTGCGGTGTGTGTGTGGGGGGTGTGAGGTGTGTGTGTGGGGGGTGTGCGGTGTGTGAGTGTGGGGTGTGTGTGTGTGGGGTGTGCGGTGTGTGTGTGTGTGGGGTGTGCGGTGTGTGTGTGTGTGGGGTGTGCGGTGTGTGTGTGTGGGGTGTGCGGTGTGTGTGAGTGTGGGGTGTGCCGTGTGTGTGTGAGTGGGGGGTGTGCGATGTGAGTGGGGGGTGTGCGGTGTGTGAGTGGGGTGTGTGCGGTGTGTGTGTGTGGGGTGTGCGGTGTGTGTGTGTGGGGTGTGCGGTGTGTGTGGGGTGTGCGGTGTGTGTGGGGTGTGTGGGAGTGGTGTGTGGGGTGTGCCGTGTATGTGTGAGTGGGGAGTGTGCGGTGTGTGTGAGTGGGGGATGTGCGGTGTGTGTGTGGGGGGTGTGAGGTGTGTGTGTGGGGGGTGTGCGGTGTGTGAGTGTGGGGTGTGTGTGTGTGGGGTGTGCGGTGTGTGTGTGGAGTGTGCGGTGTGTGTGAGTGTGGGGTGTGTGTGTGTGTGAGTGTGTGGGGTGTGCGGTGTGTGTGTGGGGGGTGTGAGGTGTGTGTGTGGGGGGTGTGCGGTGTGTGAGTGTGGGGTGTGTGTGTGGGGGGTGTGCGGTGTGTGTGTGTGGGGTGTGTGTGTGTGGGGTGTGCGGTGTGTGAGTGTGGGGTGTGTGTGTGGGGGGTGTGCGGTGTGTGTGTGTGGAGTGTGCGGTGTGTGTGAGTGTGGGGTGTGTGTGTGGGTGAGTGTGTGGTGTGTGTGAGTGTGGGGTGTGTGGTGTGTGTGAGTGTGGGGTGTGCGGTGTGTGTGAGTGGGGGGTGTGCGGTGTGTGTGTGTGGGGTGTGTGTGTGTGGGGTGTGCGGTGTGTGAGTGTGGGGTGTGTGTGTGTGGGGTGTGCGGTGTGTGTGAGTGTGGGGTGTGTGGTGTGTGTGAGTGGGGGGTGTGCGGTGTGTGTGGGTGGGGGGGGTGCGGTGTGTGTGGGTGGGGGGGGTGCGGTGTGTGAGTGGGGGGGTGTGCGGTATGTGTGGGTGGGGGTTGCGGTGTGTGGGTGGGGGGTGTGCGGTGTGTGTGAGTGGGGGGTGTGCGGTGTGTGAGTGGGGGGGGTGCGGTGTGTGAGTGGGGGGTGTGCGGTGTGTGGGTGGGGGGTGTGCGGTGTGTGTGAGTGGGGGGTGTGCGGTGTGTGAGTGGGGGGGGTGCGGTGTGTGAGTGGGGGGTGTGCGGTGTGTGGGGGGGGGGTGCGGTGTGTGTGAGTGGGGGGTGTGCGGTGTGTGAGTGGGGGGTGTGCGGTGTGTGGGTGGGGGGTGTGCGGTGTGTGTGTGGGGGGTGTGCGGTGTGTGAGTGGGGGGTGTGCGGTGTGTGGGTGGGGGGTGTGCGGTGTGTGTGGGGTGTGCGGTGTGTGTGAGTGGGGGGTGTGCGGTGTGTGTGGGGTGTGCGGTGTGTGGGTGGGGGGTGTGCGGTGTGTGTGTGGGGGGTGTGCGGTGTGTGGGTGGGGCGTGTGCGGTGTGTGAGTGGGGGGTGTGCGGTGTGTGAGTGGGGGGTGTGCGGTGTGTGGGTGGGGGGTGTGCGGTGTGTGAGTGGGGGGTGTGCGGTGTGTGTGAGTGGGGGGTGTGCGGTGTGTGAGTGGGGGGTGCGGTGTGTGAGTGGGGGGTGTGCGGTGTGTGTGTGTGTGGGGTGTGCGGTGTGTGTGTGTGTGGGGTGTGCGGTGTGTGTGAGTGTGGGGTGTGCGGTGTGGGGTGTGTGTGGGGTGTGCGGTGTGTGTGTGTGTTGGGTGTGCGGTGTGTGTGTGGGGGGGGGTGTGCGGTGTGTGCGTGTGTGGGGTGTGGGGTGTGTGTGTGTCTGGGGTGTGCGGTGTGTGTGAGTGTGGGGTGTGCGGTGTGTGAGTGTGGGGTGTGCGGTGTGTGTGTGGGGGGGGTGCGGTGTGTGTGAGTGTGGGGTGTGCGTTGTGTGTGAGTGTGGGGTGTGCGTTGTGTGTGAGTGGGGGGTGTGCGGTGTGTGTGTGTGTGGGGGGTGTGCGGTGTGCGTGGGGTGTGCGGTGTGCGTGTGTGTGGGGTGTGCGTGTGTGTGTGAGTGTGGGGTGTGCGGTGTCTGTGTGTGGGGTGTGCATTGTGTGTGAGTGGGGGGTGTGCGGTGTGTGTGTGTGTGGGGGGGGTGCGGTATGCGGTGTGCGTGGGGTGTGCGGTGTGCGTGTGTGTGGGGTGTGCGTGTGCGTGTGTGTGGGGTGTGCGTGTGTGTGTGTGTGTGGGGTGTGCGGTGTGTGTGTGTGTGGGGTGTGCAGTGTGTGTGGGTGTGCGGTGTGTGTGGGGTGTGCGGTGTGTGTGTGTGGGGTGTGCGGTGTGTGTGAGTGTGTGGTGTGTGTGAGTGTGTGGGGTGTGCGGTGTGTGTGTGTGTGGGGTGTGCGGTGTGTGTGTGTGTGGGGTGTGGGGTGTGTGTGTGGGGTGTTGGGTGTGTGTGTGTGGGGGGTGTGCGGTGTGTGTGTGTGGGGGGTGTGCTGTGTGTGTGTGGGGGGTGTGCTGTGTGTGTGAGTGTGGGGTGTGTGTGTGTGTGTGGGGTGTGCGGTGTGTGGGGTGTGGGGTGTGTGAATGTGGAGTGTGCGGTGTGTGAGTGTGCGGTGTGTGAGTGTGGGGTGTGCGGTGTGTGTGAGTGTGGGGTGTGCGGTGTGTGAGTGTGGGGTGTGCGGTGTGTGTGAGTGTGGGGTGTGCGGTGTGTGTGGGGTGTGTGAGTGTGGGGTGTGCGGTGGGTGTGGGGTGTGGGGTGTGTGAGTGTGGGGTGTGGGGTGTGTGTGTGTGCGGTGTGTGTGAGTGTGGGGTGTGCGGTGTGTGTGTGCGGGGTGTGCGGTGTGTGTGAGTGTGGGGTGTGCGGTGTGTGTGAGTGTGGGGTGTGCGGTGTGTGGGTGTGGGGGGGTGTGAGGTGTGTGTGAGTGTGGGGTGTGCGGTGTGTGTGTGTGGGGTGTGCGGTGTGTGTGTGTGTGGGGTGTGCGGTGTGTGTGTGGGGGGGGTGTGAGGTGTGTGTGAGTGTGCGGTGTGTGGGGTGTGCGGTGTGTGTGTGTGGGGTGTGCGGTGTGTGTGAGTGGCGTGTGTGCGGTGTGTGTGTGTGGGGTGTGCGGTGTGTGTGAGTGTGGTGTGTGCAGTGTGTTTGAGTGTGGGGTGTGTGTGTGTGGGGTGTGGGGTGTGGCGTGTGTGCGGTGTGTGTGAGTGGGGTGTGTGAGTGGGGGGTGTGCGGTGTGTGTGTGGGGGGTGTGCGGTGTGTGTGAGTGGGGGGTGTGTGTGTGTGGGGTGTGCGGTGTGTGTGTGTGGAGTGTGTGAGTGTGGGGTGTGCCGTGTGTGGGGTGTGCGGTGTGTGTGAGTGGGGTGTGTGAGTGGGGGGTGTGCGGTGTGTGTGTGGTTGGTGTGAGTGGGGTGTGTGCGGTGTGTGTGTGTGTGGTGTGTGCGGTGTGTGTGAGTGGGCTGTGTGAGTGGGGGGGGTGCGGTGTGTGTGTGGGGGGTGTGCAGTGTGTGTGAGTGGGGGGTGTGCGGTGTGGGGTGTGTGAGTGTGGGGTGTGCGGTGTGTGTGTGTGTGGGGTGTGCGGTGTGTGTGTGGGGGGGGTGTGAGGTGTGTGTGTGAGTGTGCGGTGTGTGGGGTGTGCGGTGTGTGTGTGTGGGGTGTGCGGTGTGTGTGAGTGGCGTGTGTGCGGTGTGTGTGTGTGGGGTGTGCGGTGTGTGTGAGTGTGGTGTGTGCAGTGTGTTTGAGTGTGGGGTGTGTGTGTGTGGGGTGTGGGGTGTGGCGTGTGTGCGGTGTGTGTGAGTGGGGTGTGTGAGTGGGGGGTGTGCGGTGTGTGTGTGGGGGGTGTGCGGTGTGTGTGAGTGGGGGGGGTGCGTTGTGTGTGTGTGTGGGGTGTGCGGTGTGTGTGTGTGGAGTGTGTGAGTGTGGGGTGTGCCGTGTGTGGGGTGTGCGGTGTGTGTGAGTGGGGTGTGTGAGTGGGGGGGGTGCGGTGTGTGTGTGGGTGGTGTGAGTGGGGTGTGTGCGGTGTGTGTGTGTGTGGTGTGTGCGGTGTGTGTGAGTGGGCTGTGTGAGTGGGGGGGGTGCGGTGTGTGTGTGGGGGGTGTGCAGTGTGTGTGAGTGGGGGGGGTGCGGTGTGGGGTGTGTGAGTGTGGGGTGTGCCGTGTGTGTGGGGTGTGGGGTGTGTGGTGTGTGTGAGTGGAGTGTGTGCGGTGTGTGTGAGTGGGGTGTGTGAGTGGGGGGTGTGCGGTGTGTGAGTGGGGGGTGTGCGGTGTGTGTGTGTGTGGGGTGTGCGGGGTGTGCGGTGTGTGTGAGTGGGGTGTGTGAGTGTGGGGTGTGCGGTGTGTGTGTGTGTGGGGTGTGCGGTGTGTGTGTGAGTGGGGGGTATGCGATGTGAGTGGGGGGTGTGCGGTGTGTGAGTGGGGTGTGTGCGGTGTGTGTGTGTGGGGTGTGCGGTGTGTGTGTGTGAGGTGTGCGGTGTGTGGGGTGTGCGGTGTGTGTGGGGTGTGCGGTGTGTGTGGGGTGTGTGGGAGTGGTGTGTGGGGTGTGCCGTGTGTGTGTGAGTGGGGAGTGTGCGGTGTGTGTGAGTGGGGGATGTGCGGTGTGTGTGTGGGGGGTGTGAGGTGTGTGTGTGGGGGGTGTGCGGTGTGTGAGTGTGGGGTGTGTGTGTGTGGGGTGTGCGGTGTGTGTGTGTGTGGGGTGTGCGGTGTGTGTGTGTGTGGGGTGTGCGGTGTGTGTGTGTGGGGTGTGCGGTGTGTGTGAGTGTGGGGTGTGCCGTGTGTGTGTGAGTGGGGGGTGTGCGATGTGAGTGGGGGGTGTGCGGTGTGTGAGTGGGGTGTGTGCGGTGTGTGTGTGTGGGGTGTGCGGTGTGTGTGTGTGGGGTGTGCGGTGTGTGTGGGGTGTGCGGTGTGTGTGGGGTGTGTGGGAGTGGTGTGTGGGGTGTGCCGTGTGTGTGTGAGTGGGGAGTGTGCGGTGTGTGTGAGTGGGGGATGTGCGGTGTGTGTGTGGGGGGTGTGAGGTGTGTGTGTGGGGGGTGTGCGGTGTGTGAGTGTGGGGTGTGTGTGTGTGGGGTGTGCGGTGTGTGTGTGGAGTGTGCGGTGTGTGTGAGTGTGGGGTGTGTGTGTGTGTGAGTGTGTGGGGTGTGCGGTGTGTGTGTGGGGGGTGTGAGGTGTGTGTGTGGGGGGTGTGCGTTGTGTGAGTGTGGGGTGTGTGTGTGGGGGGTGTGCAGTGTGTGTGTGTGGGGTGTGTGTGTGTGGGGTGTGCGGTGTGTGAGTGTGGGGTGTGTGTGTGGGGGGTGTGCGGTGTGTGTGTGTGGAGTGTGCGGTGTGTGTGAGTGTGGGGTGTGTGTGTGGGTGAGTGTGTGGTGTGTGTGAGTGTGGGGTGTGTGGTGTGTGTGAGTGTGGGGTGTGCGGTGTGTGTGAGTGGGGGGTGTGCGGTGTGTGTGTGTGGAGTGTGCGGTGTGTGTGAGTGTGGGGTGTGTGTGTGGGTGAGTGTGCGGTGTGTGTGTGTGGGGGGTGTGCGGTGTGTGTGAGTGGGGGGTGTGCGGTGTGTGTGGGTGGGGGGGGTGCGGTGTGTGTGGGTGGGGGGGGTGCGGTGTGTGAGTGGGGGGGTGTGCGGTGTGTGTGGGTGGGGGGGTGCGGTGTGTGGGTGGGGGGTGTGCGGTGTGTGTGAGTGGGGGGTGTGCGGTGTGTGAGTGGGGGGGGTGCGGTGTGTGAGTGGGGGGTGTGCGGTGTGTGGGTGGGGGGTGTGCGGTGTGTGTGAGTGGGGGGTGTGCGGTGTGTGAGTGGGGGGGGTGCGGTGTGTGAGTGGGGGGTGTGCGGTGTGTGGGGGGGGGGTGCGGTGTGTGTGAGTGGGGGGTGTGCGGTGTGTGAGTGGGGGGTGTGCGGTGTGTGGGTGGGGGGTGTGCGGTGTGTGTGTGGGGGGTGTGCGGTGTGTGAGTGGGGGGTGTGCGGTGTGTGGGTGGGGGGTGTGCGGTGTGTGTGGGGTGTGCGGTGTGTGTGAGTGGGGGGTGTGCGGTGTGTGTGGGGTGTGCGGTGTGTGGGTGGGGGGTGTGCGGTGTGTGTGTGGGGGGTGTGCGGTGTGTGGGTGGGGGGTGTGCGGTGTGTGAGTGGGGGGTGTGCGGTGTGTGAGTGGGGGGTGTGCGGTGTGTGGGTGGGGGGTGTGCGGTGTGTGAGTGGGGGGTGTGCGGTGTGTGTGAGTGGGGGGTGTGCGGTGTGTGAGTGGGGGGTGCGGTGTGTGAGTGGGGGGTGTGCGGTGTGTGTGTGTGTGGGGTGTGCGGTGTGTGTGTGTGTGGGGTGTGCGGTGTGTGTGAGTGTGGGGTGTGCGGTGTGGGGTGTGTGTGGGGTGTGCGGTGTGTGTGTGTGTGGGGTGTGCGGTGTGTGTGTGGGGGGGGTGTGCGGTGTGTGCGTGTGTGGGGTGTGGGGTGTGTGTGTGTCTGGGGTGTGCGGTGTGTGTGAGTGTGGGGTGTGCGGTGTGTGAGTGTGGGGTGTGCGGTGTGTGTGTGGGGGGGGTGCGGTGTGTGTGAGTGTGGGGTGTGCGTTGTGTGTGAGTGTGGGGTGTGCGTTGTGTGTGAGTGGGGGGTGTGCGGTGTGTGTGTGTGTGGGGGGTGTGCGGTGTGCGTGGGGTGTGCGGTGTGCGTGTGTGTGGGGTGTGCGTGTGTGTGTGAGTGTGGGGTGTGCGGTGTCTGTGTGTGGGGTGTGCATTGTGTGTGAGTGGGGGGTGTGCGGTGTGTGTGTGTGTGGGGGGGGGTGCGGTATGCGGTGTGCGTGGGGTGTGCGGTGTGCGTGTGTGTGGGGTGTGCGTGTGCGTGTGTGTGGGGTGTGCGTGTGTGTGTGTGTGTGGGGTGTGCGGTGTGTGTGTGTGTGGGGTGTGCAGTGTGTGTGGGTGTGTGGGTGTGCGGTGTGTGTGGGGTGTGCGGTGTGTGTGTGTGGGGTGTGCGGTGTGTGTGAGTGTGTGGTGTGTGTGAGTGTGTGGGGTGTGCGGTGTGTGTGTGTGTGGGGTGTGCGGTGTGTGTGTGTGTGGGGTGTGGGGTGTGTGTGTGGGGTGTTGGGTGTGTGTGTGTGGGGGGTATGCGGTGTGTGTGTGTGGGGGGTGTGCTGTGTGTGTGTGGGGGGTGTGCTGTGTGTGTGAGTGTGGGGTGTGTGTGTGTGTGTGGGGTGTGCGGTGTGTGGGGTGTGGGGTGTGTGAGTGTGGGGTGTGCGGTGTGTGAGTGTGCGGTGTGTGAGTGTGGGGTGTGCGGTGTGTGTGAGTGTGGGGTGTGCGGTGTGTGAGTGTGGGGTGTGCGGTGTGTGTGAGTGTGGGGTGTGGGGTGTGCGGTGGGTGTGGGGTGTGTGAGTGTGGGGTGTGGGGTGTGTGTGTGTGCGGTGTGTGTGAGTGTGGGGTGTGCGGTGTGTTTGTGGGGGGTGTGCGGTGTGTGTGAGTGTGGGGTGTGCGGTGTGTGTGAGTGTGGGGTGTGCGGTGTGTGGGTGTGGGGGGGTGTGAGGCGTGTGTGAGTGTGGGGTGTGCGGTGTGTGTGTGTGGGGTGTGCGGTGTGTGTGTGTGGGGTGTGCGGTGTGTGTGTGGGGGGGGTGTGAGGTGTGTGTGAGTGTGCGGTGTGTGGGGTGTGCGGTGTGTGTGTGTGGGGTGTGCGGTGTGTGTGAGTGGCGTGTGTGCGGTGTGTGTGTGTGGGGTGTGCGGTGTGTGTGAGTGTGGTGTGTGCAGTGTGTTTGAGTGTGGGGTGTGTGTGTGTGGGGTGTGGGGTGTGGCGTGTGTGCGGTGTGTGTGAGTGGGGTGTGTGAGTGGGGGGTGTGCGGTGTGTGTGTGGGGGGTGTGCGGTGTGTGTGAGTGGGGGGTGTGTGTGTGTGGGGTGTGCGGTGTGTGTGTGTGGAGTGTGTGAGTGTGGGGTGTGCCGTGTGTGGGGTGTGCGGTGTGTGTGAGTGGGGTGTGTGAGTGGGGGGGGTGCGGTGTGTGTGTGGGTGGTGTGAGTGGGGTGTGTGCGGTGTGTGTGTGTGTGGTGTGTGCGGTGTGTGTGAGTGGGCTGTGTGAGTGGGGGGGGTGCGGTGTGTGTGTGGGGGGTGTGCAGTGTGTGTGAGTGGGGGGTGTGCGGTGTGGGGTGTGTGAGTGTGGGGTGTGCCGTGTGTGTGGGGTGTGGGGTGTGTGGTGTGTGTGAGTGGAGTGTGTGCGGTGTGTGTGAGTGGGGTGTGTGAGTGGGGGGTGTGCGGTGTGTGAGTGGGGGGTGTGCGGTGTGTGTGTGTGTGGGGTGTGCGGGGTGTGCGGTGTGTGTGAGTGGGGTGTGTGAGTGTGGGGTGTGCGGTGTGTGTGTGTGTGGGGTGTGTGTGTGTGTGGGGTGTGCGGTGTGGGGTGTGCGGTGTGCGTGTGTGGGGTGTGCGGTGTGTGTGTGTGGGGTGTGTGGGGTGTGCGGTGTGTGTGGGGTGTGTGGGAGTGGTGTGTGGGGTGTGCCGTGTGTGTGTGAGTGGGGAGTGTGCGGTGTGTGTGAGTGGGGGGTGTGCGGTGTGTGGGTGGGGGGGTGTGCGGTGTGTGTGGGGTGTGCGGTGTGTGTGAGTGGGGGGTGTGCGGTGTGTGTGGGGTGTGCGGTGTGTGGGTGGGGGGTGTGCGGTGTGTGTGTGGGGGGTGTGCGGTGTGTGGGTGGGGGGTGTGCGGTGTGTGAGTGGGGGGTGTGCGGTGTGTGAGTGGGGGGTGTGCGGTGTGTGGGTGGGGGGTGTGCGGTGTGTGAGTGGGGGGTGTGCGGTGTGTGTGAGTGGGGGGTGTGCGGTGTGTGAGTGGGGGGTGCGGTGTGTGAGTGGGGGGTGTGCGGTGTGTGTGTGTGTGGGGTGTGCGGTGTGTGTGTGTGTGGGGTGTGCGGTGTGTGTGAGTGTGGGGTGTGCGGTGTGGGGTGTGTGTGGGGTGTGCGGTGTGTGTGTGTGTGGGGTGTGCGGTGTGTGTGTGGGGGGGGTGTGCGGTGTGTGCGTGTGTGGGGTGTGGGGTGTGTGTGTGTCTGGGGTGTGCGGTGTGTGTGAGTGTGGGGTGTGCGGTGTGTGAGTGTGGGGTGTGCGGTGTGTGTGTGGGGGGGGTGCGGTGTGTGTGAGTGTGGGGTGTGCGTTGTGTGTGAGTGTGGGGTGTGCGTTGTGTGTGAGTGGGGGGTGTGCGGTGTGTGTGTGTGTGGGGGGGTGTGCGGTGTGCGTGGGGTGTGCGGTGTGCGTGTGTGTGGGGTGTGCGTGTGTGTGTGAGTGTGGGGTGTGCGGTGTCTGTGTGTGGGGTGTGCATTGTGTGTGAGTGGGGGGTGTGCGGTGTGTGTGTGTGTGGGGGGGGTGCGGTATGCGGTGTGCGTGGGGTGTGCGGTGTGCGTGTGTGTGGGGTGTGCGTGTGCGTGTGTGTGGGGTGTGCGTGTGTGTGTGTGTGTGGGGTGTGCGGTGTGTGTGTGTGTGGGGTGTGCAGTGTGTGTGGGTGTGTGGGTGTGCGGTGTGTGTGGGGTGTGCGGTGTGTGTGTGTGGGGTGTGCGGTGTGTGTGAGTGTGTGGTGTGTGTGAGTGTGTGGGGTGTGCGGTGTGTGTGTGTGTGGGGTGTGCGGTGTGTGTGTGTGTGGGGTGTGGGGTGTGTGTGTGGGGTGTTGGGTGTGTGTGTGTGGGGGGTATGCGGTGTGTGTGTGTGGGGGGTGTGCTGTGTGTGTGTGGGGGGTGTGCTGTGTGTGTGAGTGTGGGGTGTGTGTGTGTGTGTGGGGTGTGCGGTGTGTGGGGTGTGGGGTGTGTGAGTGTGGGGTGTGCGGTGTGTGAGTGTGCGGTGTGTGAGTGTGGGGTGTGCGGTGTGTGTGAGTGTGGGGTGTGCGGTGTGTGAGTGTGGGGTGTGCGGTGTGTGTGAGTGTGGGGTGTGGGGTGTGCGGTGGGTGTGGGGTGTGGGGTGTGTGAGTGTGGGGTGTGGGGTGTGTGTGTGTGCGGTGTGTGTGAGTGTGGGGTGTGCGGTGTGTGTGTGGGGGGTGTGCGGTGTGTGTGAGTGTGGGGTGTGCGGTGTGTGTGAGTGTGGGGTGTGCGGTGTGTGGGTGTGGGGGGGTGTGAGGCGTGTGTGAGTGTGGGGTGTGCGGTGTGTGTGTGTGGGGTGTGCGGTGTGTGTGTGTGGGGTGTGCGGTGTGTGTGTGGGGGGGGTGTGAGGTGTGTGTGAGTGTGCGGTGTGTGGGGTGTGCGGTGTGTGTGTGTGGGGTGTGCGGTGTGTGTGAGTGGCGTGTGTGCGGTGTGTGTGTGTGGGGTGTGCGGTGTGTGTGAGTGTGGTGTGTGCAGTGTGTTTGAGTGTGGGGTGTGTGTGTGGGGTGTGGGGTGTGGCGTGTGTGCGGTGTGTGTGAGTGGGGTGTGTGAGTGGGGGGTGTGCGGTGTGTGTGTGGGGGGTGTGCGGTGTGTGTGAGTGGGGGGTGTGTGTGTGTGGGGTGTGCGGTGTGTGTGTGTGGAGTGTGTGAGTGTGGGGTGTGCCGTGTGTGGGGTGTGCGGTGTGTGTGAGTGGGGTGTGTGAGTGGGGGGGGTGCGGTGTGTGTGTGGGTGGTGTGAGTGGGGTGTGTGCGGTGTGTGTGTGTGTGGTGTGTGCGGTGTGTGTGAGTGGGCTGTGTGAGTGGGGGGGGTGCGGTGTGTGTGTGGGGGGTGTGCAGTGTGTGTGAGTGGGGGGTGTGCGGTGTGGGGTGTGTGAGTGTGGGGTGTGCCGTGTGTGTGGGGTGTGGGGTGTGTGGTGTGTGTGAGTGGAGTGTGTGCGGTGTGTGTGAGTGGGGTGTGTGAGTGGGGGGTGTGCGGTGTGTGAGTGGGGGGTGTGCGGTGTGTGTGTGTGTGGGGTGTGTGGGGTGTGCGGTGTGTGTGAGTGGGGTGTGTGAGTGGGGTGTGTGAGTGTGGGGTGTGCGGTGTGTGTGTGTGTGGGGTGTGTGTGTGTGTGGGGTGTGCGGTGTGGGGTGTGTGGGGTGTGCGGTGTGTGTGTGTGTGGGGTGTGTGGGGTGTGCGGTGTGTGTGAGTGGGGTGTGTGAGTGGGGTGTGTGAGTGTGGGGTGTGCGGTGTGTGTGTGTGTGGGGTGTGTGTGTGTGTGGGGTGTGCGGTGTGGGGTGTGCGGTGTGCGTGTGTGGGGTGTGCGGTGTGTGTGTGTGGGGTGTGTGGGGTGTGCGGTGTGTGTGGGGTGTGTGGGAGTGGTGTGTGGGGTGTGCCGTGTGTGTGTGAGTGGGGAGTGTGCGGTGTGTGTGAGTGGGGGATGTGCGGTGTGTGTGTGGGGGGTGTGAGGTGTGTGTGTGGGGGGGTGTGCGGTGTGTGAGTGTGGGGTGTGTGTGTGTGGGGTGTGCGGTGTGTGTGTGTGTGGGGTGTGCGGTGTGTGTGTGTGTGGGGTGTGCGGTGTGTGTGTGTGGGGTGTGCGGTGTGTGTGAGTGTGGGGTGTGCCGTGTGTGTGTGAGTGGGGGGTGTGCGATGTGAGTGGGGGGTGTGCGGTGTGTGAGTGGGGTGTGTGCGGTGTGTGTGTGTGGGGTGTGCGGTGTGTGTGTGTGGGGTGTGCGGTGTGTGTGTGTGGGGTGTGCGGTGTGTGTGGGGTGTGCGGTGTGTGTGGGGTGTGTGGGAGTGGTGTGTGGGGTGTGCCGTGTGTGTGTGAGTGGGGAGTGTGCGGTGTGTGTGAGTGGGGGATGTGCGGTGTGTGTGTGGGGGGGTGTGAGGTGTGTGTGTGGGGGGTGTGCGGTGTGTGAGTGTGGGGTGTGTGTGTGTGGGGTGTGCGGTGTGTGTGTGGAGTGTGCGGTGTGTGTGAGTGTGGGGTGTGTGTGTGTGTGAGTGTGTGGGGTGTGCGGTGTGTGTGTGGGGGGTGTGAGGTGTGTGTGTGGGGGGGGTGCGGTGTGTGAGTGTGGGGTGTGTGTGTGGGGGGGGGTGCGGTGTGTGGGGGTGTGTGTGTGGTGGGGTGTGCGGTGTGTGAGTGTGGGGTGTGTGTGTGGGGGGTGTGCGGTGTGTGTGTGTGGAGTGTGCGGTGTGTGTGAGTGTGGGGTGTGTGTGTGGGTGAGTGTGTGGTGTGTGTGAGTGTGGGGTGTGTGGTGTGTGTGAGTGTGGGGTGTGCGGTGTGTGTGAGTGGGGGGTGTGCGGTGTGTGTGTGTGGGGTGTGTGTGTGTGGGGTGTGCGGTGTGTGAGTGTGGGGTGTGTGTGTGTGGGGTGTGCGGTGTGTGTGAGTGTGGGGTGTGCGGTGTGTGTGAGTGTGGGGTGTGTGTGTGTGGAGTGTGCGGTGTGTGTGAGTGTGGGGTGTGTGTGTGGGTGAGTGTGCGGTGTGTGTGTGTGAGGGGTGTGCGGTGTGTGTGAGTGGGGGGTGTGCGGTGTGTGTGGGTGGGGGGGGGTGCGGTGTGTGTGGGTGGGGGGGGTGCGGTGTGTGAGTGGGGGGGTGTGCGGTGTGTGTGGGTGGGGGGGGTGCGGTGTGTGGGTGGGGGGTGTGCGGTGTGTGTGAGTGGGGGGTGTGCGGTGTGTGAGTGGGGGGTGTGCGGTGTGTGAGTGGGGGGTGTGCGGTGTGTGGGTGGGGGGTGTGCGGTGTGTGTGAGTGGGGGGGTGCGGTGTGTGAGTGGGGGGTGTGCGGTGTGTGAGTGGGGGGTGTGCGGTGTGTGGGTGGGGGGTGTGCGGTGTGTGTGAGTGGGGGGTGTGCGGTGTGTGGGTGGGGGGTGTGCGGTGTGTGGGTGGGGGGTGTGCGGTGTGTGAGTGGGGGGTGTGCGGTGTGTGGGTGGGGGGTGTGCGGTGTGTGTGGGGTGTGCGGTGTGTGTGAGTGGGGGGTGTGCGGTGTGTGGTGGGGGTGTGCGGTGTGTGGGTGGGGGGTGTGCGGTGTGTGGGGGTGTGCGGTGTGTGTGTGGGGGGTGTGCGGTGTGTGGGTGGGGGGTGTGCGGTGTGTGAGTGGGGGGTGTGCGGTGTGTGAGTGGGGGGTGTGCGGTGTGTGGGTGGGGGGTGTGCGGTGTGTGAGTGGGGGGGTGTGCGGTGTGTGTGAGTGGGGGGGTGTGCGGTGTGTGTGTGGGGGGTGCGGTGTGTGAGTGGGGGGTGTGCGGTGTGTGTGTGGGGGGTGTGCGGTGTGTGTGAGTGGGGGGTGTGCGGTGTGTGTGAGTGGGGGGTGTGCGGTGTGTGGGTGGGGGGTGTGCAGTGTGTGAGTGGGGGGTGTGCGGTGTGTGTGGGTGGGGGGTGTGCGGTGTGTGTGTGGGGTGGGTGTGCGGTGTGTGTGAGTGGGGGGTGTGCGGTGTGTGAGTGGGGGGTGTGCGGTGTGTGTGGGTGGGGGGTGTGCGGTGTGTGTGTGGGGGGTGTGCGGTGTGTGAGTGGGGGGTGTGCGGTGTGTGAGGTGGGGGTGTGCGGTGTGTGAGTGGGGGGGTGTGCGGTGTGTGAGTGGGGGGGGTGCGGTGTGTGGGTGGGGGGTGTGCGGTGTGTGTGTGTGGGGGTGTGCGGTGTGTGAGTGGGGGGTGTGCGGTGTGTGTGGGTGGGGGGGTGTGCGGTGTGTGGGTGGGGGGTGTGCGGTGTGTGAGTGGGGGGTGTGCGGTGTGTGAGTGGGGGGGGTGCGGTGTGTGTGGGTGGGGGGGGTGTGCGGTGTGTGGGTGGGGGGGGGGGTGCGGTGTGTGGGTGGGGGGGGGTGTGCGGTGTGTGTGGGTGGGGGGTGTGCGGTGTGTGAGTGGGGGGGTGCGGTGTGTGAGTGGGGGGTGTGCGGTGTGTGTGTGTGTGGGGTGTGGCGGTGTGTGTGTGTGTGGGGTGTGCGGTGTGTGTGAGTGTGGGGTGTGCGGTGTGGGGTGTGTGTGGGGTGTGCGGTGTGTGTGTGTGTGGGGTGTGCGGTGTGTGTGTGGGGGGGGGTGTGCGGTGTGTGCGTGTGTGGGGTGTGGGGTGTGTGTGTGTCTGGGGTGTGCGGTGTGTGTGAGTGTGGGGGTGTGCGGTGTGTGAGTGTGGGGTGTGCGGTGTGTGTGTGGGGGGGGTGCGGTGTGTGTGAGTGTGGGGTGTGCGGTGTGTGTGAGTGTGGGGTGTGCGTTGTGTGTGAGTGGGGGGTGTGCGGTGTGTGTGTGTGTGGGGGGTGTGCGGTGTGCGTGGGGTGTGCGGTGTGCGTGTGTGTGGGGTGTGCGTGTGTGTGTGAGTGTGGGGTGTGCGGTGTCTGTGTGTGGGGTGTGCATTGTGTGTGAGTGGGGGGTGTGCGGTGTGTGTGTGTGTGGGGGGGGGTGCGGTATGCGGTGTGCGTGGGGTGTGCGGTGTGCGTGTGTGTGGGGTGTGCGTGTGCGTGTGTGTGGGGTGTGCTGTGTGTGTGTGTGTGGGGGTGTGCGGTGTGTGTGTGTGTGGGTGTGGCAGTGTGTGTGGGTGTGTGGGTGTGCGGTGTGTGTGGGGTGTGCGGTGTGTGTGTGTGGGGTGTGCGGTGTGTGTGTGTGTGTGGTGTGTGTGAGTGTGTGGGGTGTGCGGTGTGTGTGTGTGTGGGGTGTGCGGTGTGTGTGTGTGTGGGGTGTGGGGTGTGTGTGTGGGGTGTTGGGTGTGTGTGTGTGTGGGGGTATGCGGTGTGTGTGTGTGGGGGGGTGTGCTGTGTGTGTGTGGGGGGTGTGCTGTGTGTGTGAGTGTGGGGTGTGTGTGTGTGTGTGGGGTGTGCGGTGTGTGGGGTGTGGGGTGTGTGAGTGTGGGGTGTGCGGTGTGTGAGTGTGCGGTGTGTGAGTGTGGGGTGTGCGGTGTGTGTGAGTGTGGGGTGTGCGGTGTGTGAGTGTGGGGTGTGCGGTGTGTGTGAGTGTGGGGTGTGGGGTGTGCGGTGGGTGTGGGGTGTGTGAGTGTGGGGTGTGGGGTGTGTGTGTGTGCGGTGTGTGTGAGTGTGGGGTGTGCGGTGTGTGTGTGGGGGGTGTGCGGTGTGTGTGAGTGTGGGGTGTGCGGTGTGTGTGAGTGTGGGGTGTGCGGTGTGTGGGTGTGGGGGGGTGTGAGGCGTGTGTGAGTGTGGGGTGTGCGGTGTGTGTGTGTGGGGTGTGCGGTGTGTGTGTGTGGGGTGTGCGGTGTGTGTGTGGGGGGGGTGTGAGGTGTGTGTGAGTGTGCGGTGTGTGGGGTGTGCGGTGTGTGTGTGTGGGGTGTGCGGTGTGTGTGAGTGGCGTGTGTGCGGTGTGTGTGTGTGGGGTGTGCGGTGTGTGTGAGTGTGGTGTGTGCAGTGTGTTTGAGTGTGGGGTGTGTGTGTGTGGGGTGTGGGGTGTGGCGTGTGTGCGGTGTGTGTGAGTGGGGTGTGTGAGTGGGGGGTGTGCGGTGTGTGTGTGGGGGGTGTGCGGTGTGTGTGAGTGGGGGGTGTGTGTGTGTGGGGTGTGCGGTGTGTGTGTGTGGAGTGTGTGAGTGTGGGGTGTGCGTGTGTGGGGTGTGCGGTGTGTGTGAGTGGGGTGTGTGAGTGGGGGGGGTGCGGTGTGTGTGTGGGTGGTGTGAGTGGGGTGTGTGCGGTGTGTGTGTGTGTGGTGTGTGCGGTGTGTGTGAGTGGGCTGTGTGAGTGGGGGGGGTGCGGTGTGTGTGTGGGGGGTGTGCAGTGTGTGTGAGTGGGGGGTGTGCGGTGTGGGGTGTGTGAGTGTGGGGTGTGCCGTGTGTGTGGGGTGTGGGGTGTGTGGTGTGCTGTGAGTGGAGTGTGTGCGGTGTGTGTGAGTGGGGTGTGTGAGTGGGGGGTGTGCGGTGTGTGAGTGGGGGGTGTGCGGTGTGTGTGTGTGTGGGGTGTGCGGGGTGTGCGGTGTGTGTGAGTGGGGTGTGTGAGTGTGGGGTGTGCGGTGTGTGTGTGTGTGGGGTGTGTGTGTGTGTGGGGTGTGCGGTGTGGGGTGTGCGGTGTGCGTGTGTGGGGTGTGCGGTGTGTGTGTGTGGGGTGTGTGGGGTGTGCGGTGTGTGTGGGGTGTGTGGGAGTGGTGTGTGGGGTGTGCCGTGTGTGTGTGAGTGGGGAGTGTGCGGTGTGTGTGTGAGTGGGGGGTGTGCGGTGTGTGGGTGGGGGGTGTGCGGTGTGTGTGGGGTGTGCGGTGTGTGTGAGTGGGGGGTGTGCGGTGTGTGTGGGGTGTGCGGTGTGTGGGTGGGGGGTGTGCGGTGTGTGTGTGGGGGGTGTGCGGTGTGTGGGTGGGGGGTGTGCGGTGTGTGAGTGGGGGGTGTGCGGTGTGTGAGTGGGGGGTGTGCGGTGTGTGGGTGGGGGGTGTGCGGTGTGTGAGTGGGGGGTGTGCGGTGTGTGTGAGTGGGGGGTGTGCGGTGTGTGAGTGGGGGGTGCGGTGTGTGAGTGGGGGGTGTGCGGTGTGTGTGTGTGTGGGGTGTGCGGTGTGTGTGTGTGTGGGGTGTGCGGTGTGTGTGAGTGTGGGGTGTGCGGTGTGGGGTGTGTGTGGGGTGTGCGGTGTGTGTGTGTGTGGGGTGTGCGGTGTGTGTGTGGGGGGGGTGTGCGGTGTGTGCGTGTGTGGGGTGTGGGGTGTGTGTGTGTCTGGGGTGTGCGGTGTGTGTGAGTGTGGGGTGTGCGGTGTGTGAGTGTGGGGTGTGCGGTGTGTGTGTGGGGGGGGTGCGGTGTGTGTGAGTGTGGGGTGTGCGTTGTGTGTGAGTGTGGGGTGTGCGTTGTGTGTGAGTGGGGGGTGTGCGGTGTGTGTGTGTGTGGGGGGTGTGCGGTGTGCGTGGGGTGTGCGGTGTGCGTGTGTGTGGGGTGTGCGTGTGTGTGTGAGTGTGGGGTGTGCGGTGTCTGTGTGTGGGGTGTGCATTGTGTGTGAGTGGGGGGTGTGCGGTGTGTGTGTGTGTGGGGGGGGTGTGCGGTATGCGGTGTGCGTGGGGTGTGCGGTGTGCGTGTGTGTGGGGTGTGCGTGTGCGTGTGTGTGGGGTGTGCGTGTGTGTGTGTGTGTGGGGTGTGCGGTGTGTGTGTGTGTGGGGTGTGCAGTGTGTGTGGGTGTGTGGGTGTGCGGTGTGTGTGGGGTGTGCGGTGTGTGTGTGTGGGGTGTGCGGTGTGTGTGAGTGTGTGGTGTGTGTGAGTGTGTGGGGTGTGCGGTGTGTGTGTGTGTGGGGTGTGCGGTGTGTGTGTGTGTGGGGTGTGGGGTGTGTGTGTGGGGTGTTGGGTGTGTGTGTGTGGGGGGTATGCGGTGTGTGTGTGTGGGGGGTGTGCTGTGTGTGTGTGGGGGGTGTGCTGTGTGTGTGAGTGTGGGGTGTGTGTGTGTGTGTGGGGTGTGCGGTGTGTGGGGTGTGGGGTGTGTGAGTGTGGGGTGTGCGGTGTGTGAGTGTGCGGTGTGTGAGTGTGGGGTGTGCGGTGTGTGTGAGTGTGGGGTGTGCGGTGTGTGAGTGTGGGGTGTGCGGTGTGTGTGAGTGTGGGGTGTGGGGTGTGCGGTGGGTGTGGGGTGTGGGGTGTGTGAGTGTGGGGTGTGGGGTGTGTGTGTGTGCGGTGTGTGTGAGTGTGGGGTGTGCGGTGTGTGTGTGGGGGGTGTGCGGTGTGTGTGAGTGTGGGGTGTGCGGTGTGTGTGAGTGTGGGGTGTGCGGTGTGTGGGTGTGGGGGGGTGTGAGGCGTGTGTGAGTGTGGGGTGTGCGGTGTGTGTGTGTGGGGTGTGCGGTGTGTGTGTGTGGGGTGTGCGGTGTGTGTGTGGGGGGGGTGTGAGGTGTGTGTGAGTGTGCGGTGTGTGGGGTGTGCGGTGTGTGTGTGTGGGGTGTGCGGTGTGTGTGAGTGGCGTGTGTGCGGTGTGTGTGTGTGGGGTGTGCGGTGTGTGTGAGTGTGGTGTGTGCAGTGTGTTTGAGTGTGGGGTGTGTGTGTGTGGGGTGTGGGGGTGTGGCGTGTGTGCGGTGTGTGTGAGTGGGGTGTGTGAGTGGGGGGTGTGCGGTGTGTGTGTGGGGGGTGTGCGGTGTGTGTGAGTGGGGGGTGTGTGTGTGTGGGGTGTGCGGTGTGTGTGTGTGGAGTGTGTGAGTGTGGGGTGTGCCGTGTGTGGGGTGTGCGGTGTGTGTGAGTGGGGTGTGTGAGTGGGGGGGGTGCGGTGTGTGTGTGGGTGGTGTGAGTGGGGTGTGTGCGGTGTGTGTGTGTGTGGTGTGTGCGGTGTGTGTGAGTGGGCTGTGTGAGTGGGGGGGGGTGCGGTGTGTGTGTGGGGGGTGTGCAGTGTGTGTGAGTGGGGGGTGTGCGGTGTGGGGTGTGTGAGTGTGGGGTGTGCCGTGTGTGTGGGGTGTGGGGTGTGTGGTGTGTGTGAGTGGAGTGTGTGCGGTGTGTGTGAGTGGGGTGTGTGAGTGGGGGGTGTGCGGTGTGTGAGTGGGGGGTGTGCGGTGTGTGTGTGTGTGGGGTGTGTGGGGTGTGCGGTGTGTGTGAGTGGGGTGTGTGAGTGGGGTGTGTGAGTGTGGGGTGTGCGGTGTGTGTGTGTGTGGGGTGTGTGTGTGTGGGGGGTGTGCGGTGTGGGGTGTGCGGTGTGCGTGTGTGGGGTGTGCGGTGTGTGTGTGTGGGGTGTGTGGGGTGTGCGGTGTGTGTGGGGTGTGTGGGAGTGGTGTGTGGGGTGTGCCGTGTGTGTGTGAGTGGGGAGTGTGCGGTGTGTGTGAGTGGGGGATGTGCGGTGTGTGTGTGGGGGGTGTGAGGTGTGTGTGTGGGGGGTGTGCGGTGTGTGAGTGTGGGGTGTGTGTGTGTGGGGGTGTGCGGTGTGTGTGTGTGTGGGGTGTGCGGTGTGTGTGTGTGTGGGGTGTGCGGTGTGTGTGTGTGGGGTGTGCGGTGTGTGTGAGTGTGGGGTGTGCCGTGTGTGTGTGAGTGGGGGGTGTGCGATGTGAGTGGGGGGTGTGCGGTGTGTGAGTGGGGTGTGTGCGGTGTGTGTGTGTGGGGTGTGCGGTGTGTGTGTGTGGGGTGTGCGGTGTGTGTGTGTGGGGTGTGCGGTGTGTGTGGGGTGTGCGGTGTGTGTGGGGTGTGTGGGAGTGGTGTGTGGGGTGTGCCGTGTGTGTGTGAGTGGGGAGTGTGCGGTGTGTGTGAGTGGGGGATGTGCGGTGTGTGTGTGGGGGGTGTGAGGTGTGTGTGTGGGGGGTGTGCGGTGTGTGAGTGTGGGGTGTGTGTGTGTGGGGTGTGCGGTGTGTGTGTGGAGTGTGCGGTGTGTGTGAGTGTGGGGTGTGTGTGTGTGTGAGTGTGTGGGGTGTGCGGTGTGTGTGTGGGGGGTGTGAGGTGTGTGTGTGGGGGGGGTGCGGTGTGTGAGTGTGGGGTGTGTGTGTGGGGGGGGTGCGGTGTGTGGGGTGTGTGTGTGTGGGGTGTGCGGTGTGTGAGTGTGGGGTGTGTGTGTGGGGGGTGTGCGGTGTGTGTGTGTGGAGTGTGCGGTGTGTGTGAGTGTGGGGTGTGTGTGTGGGTGAGTGTGTGGTGTGTGTGAGTGTGGGGTGTGTGGTGTGTGTGAGTGTGGGGTGTGCGGTGTGTGTGAGTGGGGGGTGTGCGGTGTGTGTGTGTGGGGTGTGTGTGTGTGGGGTGTGCGGTGTGTGTGAGTGTGGGGTGTGCGGTGTGTGTGAGTGTGGGGTGTGTGTGTGTGGAGTGTGCGGTGTGTGTGAGTGTGGGGTGTGTGTGTGGGTGAGTGTGCGGTGTGTGTGTGTGAGGGGTGTGCGGTGTGTGTGAGTGGGGGGTGTGCGGTGTGTGTGGGTGGGGGGGGTGCGGTGTGTGTGGGTGGGGGGGGTGCGGTGTGTGAGTGGGGGGGTGTGCGGTGTGTGTGGGTGGGGGGGGTGCGGTGTGTGGGTGGGGGGTGTGCGGTGTGTGTGAGTGGGGGGTGTGCGGTGTGTGAGTGGGGGGGGTGCGGTGTGTGAGTGGGGGGTGTGCGGTGTGTGGGTGGGGGGTGTGCGGTGTGTGTGAGTGGGGGGTGAGCGGTGTGTGAGTGGGGGGGGTGCGGTGTGTGAGTGGGGGGTGTGCGGTGTGTGGGGGGGGGGTGCGGTGTGTGTGAGTGGGGGGTGTGCGGTGTGTGAGTGGGGGGTGTGCGGTGTGTGGGTGGGGGGTGTGCGGTGTGTGTGTGGGGGGTGTGCGGTGTGTGAGTGGGGGTGTGCGGTGTGTGGGTGGGGGGTGTGCGGTGTGTGTGGGGTGTGCGGTGTGTGTGAGTGGGGGGTGTGCGGTGTGTGTGGGGTGTGCGGTGTGTGGGTGGGGGGTGTGCGGTGTGTGTGTGGGGGGGTGTGCGGTGTGTGGGTGGGGGGTGTGCGGTGTGTGAGTGGGGGGTGTGCGGTGTGTGAGTGGGGGGTGTGCGGTGTGTGGGTGGGGGGTGTGCGGTGTGTGAGTGGGGGGTGTGCGGTGTGTGTGAGTGGGGGGTGTGCGGTGTGTGAGTGGGGGGTGTGCGGTGTGTGTGTGGGGGGTGCGGTGTGTGAGTGGGGGGTGTGCGGTGTGTGTGTGGGGGGTGTGCGGTGTGTGTGAGTGGGGGGTGTGCGGTGTGTGTGAGTGGGGGGTGTGCGGTGTGTGGGTGGGGGGTGTGCAGTGTGTGAGTGGGGGGTGTGCGGTGTGTGTGGGTGGGGGGTGTGCGGTGTGTGTGTGGGGGGTGTGCGGTGTGTGAGTGGGGGGTGTGCGGTGTGTGAGTGGGGGGGTGTGCGGTGTGTGTGGGTGGGGGGTGTGCGGTGTGTGTGTGGGGGGTGTGCGGTGTGTGAGTGGGGGGTGTGCGGTGTGTGAGTGGGGGGTGTGCGGTGTGTGAGTGGGGGGTGTGCGGTGTGTGAGTGGGGGGGGTGCGGTGTGTGGGTGGGGGGTGTGCGGTGTGTGTGTGGGGGGTGTGCGGTGTGTGAGTGGGGGGTGTGCGGTGTGTGTGGGTGGGGGGTGTGCGGTGTGTGGGTGGGGGGTGTGCGGTGTGTGAGTGGGGGGTGTGCGGTGTGTGAGTGGGGGGGGTGCGGTGTGTGGGTGGGGGGGGTGCGGTGTGTGGGTGGGGGGGGGTGCGGTGTGTGGGTGGGGGGGGTGTGCGGTGTGTGTGGGTGGGGGGGGTGCGCGGTGTGTGTGAGTGGGGGGGGTGCGGTGTGTGTGAGTGGGGGGTGTGCGGTGTGTGAGTGGGGGGTGTGCGGTGTGTGAGTGGGGGGTGTGCGGTGTGTGAGTGGGGGGGGTGCGGTGTGTGTGGGTGGGGGGTGTGCGGTGTGTGGGTGGGGGGGTGCGGTGTGTGTGGGTGGGGGGGATGCGGTGTGTGTGTGGGGGGTGCGGTGTGTGTGTGGGGGGTGTGCGGTGTGTGTGTGGGGGGTGCGGTGTGTGTGTGTGGGGGGTGCGGTGTGTGTGGGGGGTGTGCGGTGTGTGAGTGTGGGGGGGGGGTGCGGTGTGTGTGTGTGGGGGGGGTGCGGTGTGTGTGAGTGGGGGGTGTGCGGTGTGTGTGAGTGGGGGGTGCGGTGTGTGGGTGGGGGGTGCGGTGTGTGGGGGGGGTGCGGTGTGTGTGTGTGGGGGGGGGTGCGGTGTGTGGGGGGGGTGTGCGGTGTGTGTGAGTGGGGGGTGTGCGGTGTGTGTGAGTGGGGGGTGCGGTGTGTGGGTGGGGGGTGCGGTGTGTGGGGGGGTGGTGCGGTGTGTGCGAGTGGGGGGGGTGCGGTGTGTGTGAGTGGGGGGGTGCGGTGTGTTTGGGTGGGGGGGGTGCGGTGTGTGTGGGTGGGGGGGGTGCGGTGTGTGTGGGTGGGGGGGGTGCGGTGTGTGTGGGTGGGGGGGGTGCGGTGTGTGTGTGGGGGGTGCGGTGTGTGTGTGTGGGGGGGGGGTGCGGTGTGTGTGAGTGGGGGGGGGTGCGGTGTGTGTGGGGGGGGGTGCGGTGTGTGTGTGCGGCTGCAGCTTGTCAGCTTCCTGAATGCGAATCGCAAAACCGTTTGAATCGATTGTGTTCCACGTGGCGCCGGTTCTGGCCCCTTAACAATAGCGGAATCGGTCCAGGTGAGGCACTCGTTCTCCTGTCGTGAAAGTCCACGAATTCTGCATTGGCGTCAATGCTCAGTCTCAGAAACGGAGAATCCGCCCGGGGTTATTCCTCACCTTGCACCATCGACAAAACACTGTTATTTGAAAAACCTAAATGCAGATCAGTACAAGTTGGCGCTGGGGGTCATTTTTGATCATCTTGTTCCCCAAGTTATAAAGCGGAGAAGGAACTGGCAGAACATCCTGGGGCAGCTGGCTGAACATTCAAGAGCAAACATCCAGAATAATTAGAATTGATTGAAAAGAAGCAATGTGGTCGTAGCCGGGGCACCAGGTCCAAAAGAGGATGGCTGGGCGTGTCCCAAGCGGTCACTGACCCTGTTGTTTACGCTTCCCTAGTACAGGGAGTTGCACCAAAATGTCTGGGACTATACCGGTCGCTCGAGTACCAGTCCTTTGTCTGGTGGAGATGGGCCATCAAATGCTAATCGGCCCATCAAAATGCTAATTGGTCGGAGTTTCGATACCGTCTGGATTCCTCACTTGCAAATATACATTTCAGGCTCTGAACCTGCCTGAATCTTGCTCTGTCCATTTTACCCGCTAGGCTTTGCGTGTTTCTCTGTCTCTGGTTGTAAATGGCCATCCCAGATGGTTACACATTATAAAAACACTCCTCATGCAGTATTACCAGTGTTACAATACTAATGGAGATCTGTGATTGCTAACCATTTGAAGAGATGTCTTTCAAACAAAAAATAAAAGAGGTTTTGCGAAGGTTCTCCTCCTTCTGCACAATGAGTGCCCATCACCCCAATTTCACCTCACCCTCCGTGTCACTTGTGGTTTTGAAAGCCATCAGTCAGACCTATTGGACCAAAGGCTCATAGAATCCCTACAGTGCAGAAAGAGGCCATTTGGCTCATCATTAATGCATCGACCCTCTGAAAGAGCACCCTATCTAGGCCCATCCTGCACCGCGCCCCTCCCCATTCCTGCAACCCCACCCAACCTGCACATCTTTTGGACACTTAAGGGGCAATTTTACCATGGCCAATCCACCTAGCCTAGAGTTGCCAACTCTGGTTGGATACATTCCTGGAGATTGCATCACAAGATGCAACACCTCCAGCAGCACTCCCTGGTCGAAATGCGGCTTCACAAGCGCCCCCCCGGCCCCGCCCCAACCCGGGCTCCACACTTTTATCGGTAAGAAATAAAAATGTTCAAAGAAAACTAAAACAAAACTTTTTAATTCCTCTGGGATTGCTGGACCACTCACACCAATGTCCAAAATAATCTTGAATTCCTGGCGGGTACGGGATTTTTCTGGGAATTTGGGAGCCTTGACTGTGACTTTTGTAAGGGCCACGAAGAATCCAGCACGAGTTTTAAGGATACAAAGTAATAACATTTATTTACTATAACAATATATACATAACAGTAGCAGTAACTTCCCTTGCTACCTTCTCCTTCCTGCTGGTTCCTGAACTGGCCAGCTTATTTATCCTAGGAGTTTCTCCGCCCCCCTCATTGGGGAAGTTCATACTCCCACAGGATTGTGGGATAGTCATTAGTCCCCAGCCAATCGTAAGTAGGCAGGTTATAACAGTGACCTTGAGAAACCTGTTTTATTTTGGAAACCTGAAGAGAGGAAACTATTAATTTTTCACATGGATCAGCTTGAAATGATCCATTTTTCTCTGCATTTCTGTATGTAACACGAATAGATCTAACCTGAGGGGAATCTGATATTTTTATAAAAAGTTAGTATCTACTGGAGTATAATGCTAATTACTTCCTTGTTTTAAAGGAAGAGGTGTTAATATAGAGTCACACAGCACAGAAACAGGCCCTTCGGCCCACCATGTATATGCCAGCCATCAAATACAAATCTATAGTAATCCCATTTGCTAGCACTTGGTCCATAGCCTACTATGGGCGGCGCGGTGGCACAGCGGTTAGCACTGCTGTCTCACAGCACCAGGGACCTGGGATCAATTCTGGCCTCGGATGACTGTCAGTGTGGAATTTACACAGTCTCCCTATGTCTGCGTGGGCTTCCTGCCCTAAAGTTGTTCACGTTGGATGGATTGGCAATGCTAAATTTTCCTTTAGTGTCCAATGATGTGCAGGTTAGGCGAGGTTATGGGGATAGGATGGGGAAGTGAACCTGGGTAGAGTGCTCTTTTGGAGGGTTGATGCAGACTTAAAGGGCTGAATGTCCTCCTTCAGAACTGTAGGGATCCTATGACCCTATGCCTTGACGATTTGTAATGAATGTAGGAATTTCAGATATATTGTGTTATAGGTACGAAATGAAAATTGCTTATTGTCACAAGTAGGCTTCAAATGAAGTTACTGTGAAAAGCCCCTAGTCGCCACATTCCGGTGCCTGTTCGGGGAGGCTGGTATGGGAATTTGGTGGCAGTAAAGGTTAAAAGCCTGGGTTAATGTGTGTATGACTGCTGCAGTCATGTTTTTAAAGAATTCTGGTTTGAATAGTTTTGGGAGCCAGAGGTGCAATTAAGGCATTGTAAAAAGCTTGGGCTGATGAAGTTTTATTTGGATTAAGGATGGGGTTCACTGTGGAGTTAATTAGATTTGCGCTTGGTAAGGTGATGTAATTACCAGGAGGATCCATGGTATCAGGCAGTTTGCAGTAAAGCCGATCAGTTGAGTTTAAAATGGAGCTGCGAGCAGAAGTCAAACATTTTGCTCTCATTGCAGTTAAAGATATGTCTGTAGACATGGTACCAGTTTCCTTCCAAGCAGTTCAGAATTGTCTGGCTAGAAGATGAGCTGAAACAACCTGATAAGCATCTTCTGAAAGAATACAGCCATAGTTTCTGCATGGTTCTGTCAGGAGTCAGATCTTTTCTTTAAAGCAGTGTCAAACGATCTTTCTTTCTCAAAGTAGAGTACCAAGACATCTCTGTGCAGCAGGTATTCCTGAGTGCTAATAGTATTTGAAGTGGATTGAGAGCTGAGATGTATTTTTTGTGTTTGAGTGGGAATAAAGATAACAGTTAAGGGTTATTGTGCCATCATATTATTTAGCATTGTTTAAGGGGTGAGTGTAAGCTATTTTCTTGCATGATATAAAAGATTTTTTAATACGCCTCTGCACCCCTTCAGTGCAAACATATCCTTCAGATGGTGTGACAACTAGAACTGCACCCAATATTCCATCTACGACCTAATCAATGTTTATAAAGTTGTACCAAGACCCCCCTGTTCCTAGATTCTACATGATACAATACACGTGGATTTAGTAGCAGCCTGGATTTAATTCTTGCTGCTTGCTGGGGAAACTCACCATTTTGCAAATAGAAACAATTTAAGGTGTATATTCTGGCAAATTGTATGCATAAGATTTGTGGAAGAAAATTTTCTACCTGCTTGTTTTAATGCCTCTTTGGGAGAAATTAGAGGTTGTAGTAGGGCCGGTTTAACTCAGTGGACTAGACAGTGGTTTGTAATACAGAACAAGGCCAGCAGCGCGGGTTCAATTCCTGTACCGACTTACCCGAACAGGCGCCAGAATGTGGCGACTAGGGGATTTTCACAGTAACTTCATACTTGTAACAATAAAAGATTATTATTATGTGAAAAATATATTTTATTTGTATCTCGGTTTCCTCATCCTACCACAATCTAATCTCTTTTCTACCAGCTGCTAATGGTAACAGGAGTTGGTACAAATCTCCAGTAGGGTTTGTATCTCTGTCTAGCTTTCCCTGTAAGAAGTCTTACAACACCAGGTTAAAGTCCAACAGGTTTATTTGGAATCACGAGCTTTTCGAGCGTAGCACCTTCGTCGGGTGAGTGAAGAGGTAGGTTACACAAACACAGCATATAAAGACAACGCCAATGATACAAGATGATACTTTGAATGGTAGTCTTTGCAGGTAATTAAGTCTTTACAGGTCCAGACAGTGCGACTGGAGAAAGGGCCAATCACACGTTAAAGAGGTGTGAATTGTCTCAAGCCAGGACAGTTGATAGGATTTTGCAAACCCAGGCCAGATGGTGCGGGGTTAAATGGAGTGAGACATGAATCAAAGATCCCGGTTGAGGCCATACCCATGCGTACTCATGCGTGTGATTCGCACACTCTCCAGTCCCACTGTCTGGACCTGTAAAGATTTAATTACCAGCAATTGACTCTATTTCCATTCCAAGGATTTCAATCAAAAGACAAACATTGGCCTCATTGTACAATGACATTATCAAGCAAACTCTCACACTGAGTCACCGAGGGAGATGTTGGATCAGATGACCAAAACGTTGCTCAATGAGGCAGGTTTAAAGAAGTGATTAGAGTAGGAGAGGAAGATAGAGAGGTTTATGAAGAGAATTCCAGAGCTTAGGGCCCAGGCAGCTGTAGAAATGAATCCCAATGTGGAAGGAGAGGTCAGGGATTCTCAGGCAGCTAGAGCTAAGAGGAGGCCAGATATTTGAAAATATGGATCAGAATTTTAAAAACAATTATCTGTTTCACCAGAATCCAATGGCAGTCAGAATGGGACTTGGCGGGAGCTCGGATGCGGGACACCATGGTGGGGGTTGGTGGTACCTGGGTGTTACACAGTCGTGAAACTTCACAAAAAACATTGACTGACACCAAACAGCCGTCTCTGGAATGTAACTAAACAGGATTGACTGGTCTTTCGCATAGCCACCCATTAATCTGAAACCCATATTCACCACTAAAGAGGTTGCATTGTACAGCATTCATCTACAGAATTCTGATCTACACCTTAACCTCCAATATCTATTGCAGAGCTGTTCAAATTGAAGTTGGTGCTTGTTGCTCCTCACAAGCAGCAGCACAATATACCTTTCCTCCATCATCCTTCCTGAACTCTAATTCCAATTATTTTCTGTCCAGCGTTTGGGAATCCCTCCGCAAACCCATGCCAGTTCACGTAAATATTCAACGGCCTTCATTTTAAAAAGAGTTCCTTTCTGCTTCTGCGAACAAAGGAAGCTGCCCTTCGCTCTTTCCTGTACGCTGTAAATTTCTCTGGCTCTCGGTCAGCCTGTATCCTGGGGGTGCCATCCTCCAACCGTGCATTCCCGCCATTGCTCGCTCAACATGCCCATTTTGAAGTGCACTTCCTTCCCATGCCACTTGGAAATAAGAGAAGCTCTCCGGGGAAGGCGGAGGCTTCGTGGTAATGTCACTGGGTTAGTAACCCAGAGGCCCACCAGGTTAATGACCCACGGGCATGGGTTCAAATCCTGCCGTGGCATAACGGGTTCCTTACCGCCCATGTTAAATTCTACCTGCCGCAGGCGTCTGGCTCCCATGTGACCCTGATGTCAGGTGCTTGAAGCTCACGAGGGACTACAAAATCCTTTCTTTTGGCACTTTGATTATGATCTTTATAAATCCTTGTGGCTTCCACTTGACGTTTGCGGTGATAGAAAATGGGCCTCCTTTTAAAAGAAAAAAATCTGTCACTGCCTCCAGGATTAGTTAGTACATCCGACGGTTCCTTCTGGGAAAGTTCATTTTTCTTTGATTTGATTTCATGTTGATGCTTGCTTGACATTACCTGAAATTTTTTTTTAAATAAACAAAGGCGTCTGCAGTTCAATCCTGCAGAATAAAAATCAAACCTTTTTGGGGCAAGCGTTGCGTTGACAGGAACGCTTTTCACAATCTCAGGTTTTTCCCAAGTGCTTTGCAGCCAATAGGGGTCTGTTTTTGGAAGCCTAGTCCCAATTGTAAGGTCGGAGAAGCAGCCATTGATTTGAGCACAGCAAGCTCCCACAAACCTCAAATGTGGTAATGGGCAGATAACCTCTTTTAGTGATGTTGGTTGAATGACACATCAGCTCCGCACCAGGGACAATGTGTCTGCTCCAAGGAGTCTTTTATGTCCACTTGAGAGAGCAGAAGGGGCTGTTGACCTTGTTTGGTGGATGCCTGCTGCTGTAACAATGTAGAAGAGGCAATGGGGACTGCCTAGTCTACCCCAACCAAAAATCTAACCACTAACACATTCCAGTTCCACATGAAGAGGATTGTTTCCCTGCACCCAGTTCACGATCCCACAGTGGTTAGCACTGCTGCCAGGGACACGGGATCAATTCCGGCCACGGGCGACTCTCTGTGTGGAGTTTGCACATTATCCTCGTGTCTGCGTGGGTTTCCTCCGGGTTCTCCAGTTTCCTCCCACAGTCCAAATATGTGCAGGGTGGGTGGATTGGCCATTCTAAATTGCATCTTAGGTTTTTAAAGGTTAGATGGGTTTGGGGGGATAGGGCAAGAGCATGGGCCCAGTGGGGTGCTCTTTCGGAGAGTGGGCGCAGAATCAACCTTCTGCACTGTAGGGATTCTATGAAGCATCTGTTAAACATTCCATGCAACCCAAAGACGGGATTGACCAGTAGTGGACTCGCCAACACTAAGGGCATTCAAATGGTCATTGGATAGACATATGGACGATAAGGGAATAGTGCAGATGGGCTTTAGAGTGGTTTCACAGGTCGGCGCAACATATGTTCTATGCCGTTTTACCACTTTAAGCGAAGCTGTCCACAAGGCTTTCATTGGGTCTCCTTGCACTTTGATGCTGTTATTTCACCAGAAGCACAATGGAAACTCTTATTTGCATGACCACTCCTCCCCTTGCAGCAAAATAATGGCAGTGGAACAGTAAACACCAGGAATTTCCTGGTCAGTCCCTTCGAACAAGACAGGGAATTGGTGGCATAGTGGTGATGTCACTGGACTAGTAATCCAGAGGTAGAAGCTTATGCTCTGGGGATTCAGGTTCAAATCCAACCATCGCAGCTGGTTTAAATTTTTACTAAAACCTGGAATTGAAAGTTAGTCTCAGTGATTGTGGTAGCGTGGCCCCTTTAAGGCGGCGTGCTTTGCAGTGCACGTGACCGACTCGAGACCAATCACGCGAGAGCTCGTGAACCTCGACCTACAGGGCGAACAGGCCATGCTCTGTGCCGTATATAGTTGCCTTTGCTGAGTGTTAATAAACCCCCTTTGTTGTTACTGGAAGGCTCCAGTGTCTTGTCACGAGCCACCACGTTGGCGACGAGGTAAACGGTTCGATCGTCAGTCCGTTAGTCTTGAGCTGTTCAGGATTCGGGGGAAGAAGCCTCTAAAGACACAAGGGAATCGGGAACGATCAGCGGTAGCACCCAAAAAGTGAATGCAAATCATAGAATCATAGAATTTACAGTGTAGAAGGAGGCCATTCGGCCCATCGAGTCTGCACCGGCTCTTGGAAAGAGCACCCTACCCAAGGTCCACACCTCCACCCTATCCCCATAACCCAGTAACCCCACCCAACACTAAGTGCAATTTTGGACACTATGGGCAATTTAGCATGGCCAATCCACCTAACCCACACATCTTTGGACTGTGGGAGGAAACCGGAGCACCGGTGGAAACCCACGCTCACACGGGGAGGATGTGCAGACTCCGCACAGACAGTGACCCAAGCCAGAATCGAACCTGGAACCCTGGAGCTGTGAAGCATTTGTGCTATCCACAATGCTACCGTGCTGCCCGTGATTGGAAAGGTGGACCTGTTCAACGAGGGGGCTGAAGACTGGAGCCAACACATCGAACTCTGCTGTTTCTTCACAGCAAATGAGATAGCAGGAGAAGACCAGTAGAAGATGATACCTTTGATGGTGTATGGCCTCAAACCAACACCCTGATTGAGAAATCTTATGTCCCTGGAGGCTCCCGACTCAAAAACCTTTGACCAGTTAGTCACGTTAGCCAAGGAATATTTAACCCCAGGTCTTCGATCATTCTACAGTGGTACAAATTTATCTTTGCTGTTAAGGACCCAGGAGAGTCCCATCTCTGCCTTCGTAGCCAAGTATCGCCAAAAGGCCGACTGTTGTGCGTATGGTGCAACGCTCAGCGATGTGCTGCGTGATCTTTTAGTATGTGGAATTAACAACTTGATGTGGTGGCTCGAGATATATGCTGGAGGCTTCCAAAAGTTAACAAGAGCTTTATTGATGAAAGGAAAAGGCAGGTCAGTATACAGGCACAGAACTCAATATAACAGGTCTGGTCACTTTGGCTCCAAGGTCCATTCTGCCCGGGGTCCTTCTCCTAAGGCCCCCGCGCAAACTCCCTATTGACTGGGGTTTGCACCTTCCCTCATTGTGGTGTACTTTGTGTTGCTAAATTCAGGATTGTTGGTGTAGTATACACAAAGACCACAAAATAGCTTTAAATTTATTAATACTACTTATTTGGATTTGTAATAACAAGTTCATGATTAATGCTGGCTCTTGTAATGTTCAAAGAAAAATATCACCAAGTTTATATATTTTTTCTTTTCCAAAGAAAGGGGGTGTGGTATTTGTCATAATATGCACCCATGCACATCATGAGGTAAAAGCAGGCAGTGACAAATACCCAGGTGAGCCAATCAACATACAGGACAGAACACAACCAATCACCAGACAGAACACCAGAGGGGGGGCTTCCAACTATAAAACACACGAGGCATCAGCACTCCCCCTCTTTCCACTGGTGACAACTGTAGTGACAGTCAGGGTGTGCATATTAGTCAGCACCTTCTACACGTGGCTCAGAGCTAGCCTGGTCTAGATAGTTAGAGTTAGTTTGCTTAGAGTAGTAGAGAGTCAACCCACAGCCAGCTGTGTGCATTGTTACAGACGTTCAATAAATTGTATTGAACCAACGCCGATGTTCGGTGTATGTTTTATAGTTTATCTGCATCGTGTTGCAGTCCGTGTTACCCCAGAGTGAATAACACGACAATATTATCATAAATGCAAGAATTGCTAGGGTTAATGAAATGTCCAGATCAGCCATTAGAGGGAGCTAGTTGCAAGTATATAAGACATTGATGCTCAGCCTTGTGGTGGAGAGGAGTGAAGGAATTAGCTGGAGTACAGACTGAAGGAAAGATAGTGTGAGTGAGGGCAGATCATAGTTAGCGTAGAGATTAGTGTGTGTACATTATATGTCAATTATCAACTGTGTATTTTTTAGGAGTATGTGTTGAATCCAAATTAATAGCAAAATTGGCACGTTATTTTGGGTGTGATCTCTGTTCAATCCAAAATATAATGTTTACCTTCACACCTGAATAAGCTTTATAACAGGGTGGAGATAAGGATGCAGCTCAGAAAAATAAATAACATGTAGGGTTTTTGGATCTCAAGTTACCCTCTAATAATATGGCACGTCATTTATCAAATAGCCTTTGTTGGTCTTCTACTGCTGCCACGTTTGGTAGTTGGCACCAACAGGAAGGAAGCGAATCCCGTGGAGGTATCCCAACATCAATGGTCTTGGTATAAACTTCCTTTTGAAACTCGAAACTCGAGAAAGCAAATTAATCTACTCAGAAATCTCCAAAATCCAGCCGGCCTGAAAAGATATCAACAGTGAAGAAGAAAATTGAAGAAAATGACAATCGAGAAAAAAGAATTGAGCCGCAACCAATTCTTGTGTTTCCGGAGACAAAAGCAGCTTTGCTTTTTTTCTCATCTGCCCTGATCTTCTATTTCCTTGGGCGCGTTTCAGAAACCAGGTGAACCGCGCCAGAGCTTTGCCTGACGTGATCTGGATCTCACTCTCGCTGAGCGAGATCCAGATCTGCATATTTAAATGAACCATTCAGCTGCTTTCCTCGTAGTTTGCACCCTTTGGACTTTAACATGGGTTCTCATGATAAAAGGTGGGGAATCAAAGAACAAAGAACAAAGAACAAAGACATGTACAGCACAGGAACAGGCCCTTCGGCCCTCCAAGCCCGTGCCGACCATACTGCCCGACTAAACTACAATCTTCTACACTTCCTGGGTCCGTATCCTTCTATTCCCATCCTATTCATATATTTGTCAAGATGCCCCTTAAATGTCCCTATCGTCCCTGCTTCCACTACCTCCTCCGGTAGCGAGTTCCAGGTACCCACTACCCTCTGCGTAAAAAACTTGCCTCGTACATCTACTCTAAACCTTGCCCCTCTCACCTTAAACCTATGCCCCCTAGTAATTGACCCCTCTACCCTGGGGAAAAGCCTCTGACTATCCACTCTGTCTATGCCCCTCATAATTTTGTATACCTCTATCAGGTCGTCCCTCAACCTCCTTCGTTCCAGTGAGAACAAACCGAGTTTATTCAACCGCTCCTCATAGCTTATGCCCTCTATACCAGGCAACATTCTGGTAAATCTCTTCTGCACCCTCTCTAAAGCCTCCACATCCTTCTGGTAGTGTGGCGACCAGAATTGAACACTATACTCCAAGTGTGGCCTAACTAATCCTTAAACTCCTCGAAGAGAATGACCTCTCTCAGAGCCCCATGGGTAGTTTCAACCCCAATGCTCTCCCCCCCCCCCCCTATTAAAATTGTTCTGCGCTACCCTTTCAAATTTTGCATCAGTCTGTCCCAGCTGTCTCCTTGAATTCTGAAATGTCTGCCCATATGTTTTGGGAACCGATTCGTATGCATCTAGAATGGCCGTACTCCTTCTCTGACTAGGCAGAGTAAACATTCTGAGCCTGCCCATCAATTTGCTCTGCAGGCGTAAGATCCACTTTGCATTTGGCCGCTCCATTTGGGTTGCTGTTTTCTCTCAAAAGCCCAAAAGAACGTTTCCACATCCTTCTCTTTGAATTTTGGGAGAGCCTGTATGAACTTAAACATATCATAAACATATGCAACGCAGCACGGTAGCATAGTGGTTAGCACAGTTGCTTCACAGCGCCAGGGTCCCGGGTTCGATTCCCGACTTGGGTCACTGTCTGTGTGGAGGCTGCACGTTCTCCCCGTGTCTGCGTGGGTTTCCTCCGGGTGCTCCGGTTTCCTCCCACAGTCCAAAGATGTGCGGGTTAGGTGGATTGGCCGTGATAAATTGCCCTTAGTGTCCAAAAAATGTTAAGTGGGGGTTACTGGGATAGGATAGATACGTGGGCTTCAGTCGGGTGCTCTTTGTAAGGGCCAGTGCAGGCTCGATGGGCCGAATGGCCTCCTTCTGCACTGTAAATTCTATGATATCGCCACTGGGTTTTGTTTTAGGATTAAGCTCTCCTCTACCTTCTCGCAGGTCTCCACCCATTTCCATGCCTTAAGCTGGAAGTCTTTCTCTAATTCCAACTTGCTCATTTCCGTCCCCATTTCTTTTTCTTTTTGCGCGCTCACTTTTTCCCTTTCCTCGCTCCTAATTTTCATTGCCATTGCCTTTTATTTCAGTTCTATTTCTTTCTGCTTCACCTCCACTCCTACTCTTTTTCATTCCCTTTCATGCTCTAACTGCAATCGAACTCTCTCCAGCTCAGTTTCCTACCAGAGGACATTCCTGATGCTGCACTGTCTCGTTGGCTCCCCTGTGTTCCCAGCATCTCCATAAAACTTAAATGCTTGGCAAATGAATCAATCAGCTCTGCCTTCATAGCTTTGGGTGGTACAGTTATTTTTAATTCACCTGCCAATACGACTACCGGGTCTTTGAGAAGCCCCTTTAAGTAAACCAGAGTTAAGTCTTCCGCCTGAAGAAAATGCTTAGCAGATTCCAGAACCATCCTGTTATATCACTACAAACCTGGTGTCTCTTTATACTTTACGCTGTAACCCAAATTCATCATCTAATGTTGCAAATCCCGGACGAGCCCCCGATTTATATTAAGACACCCTGGGCTGGTGTGCGGTCAATTCCAGCCCCACAGGCCCCAGGGTCCCAAAGCAAGTGAATTAACCAATAATTTGTATGAAGTTTCTGAGATCTTTGGCCCTTGACTGCCCCAATGACTTACAGGCACCAGATTTGTAAGTGAAACATAACAACTGTTTATTTGCAACAAAAATGGAGATAAGACGTGCAATACTTATAATAGAATAATGGCCAGCAAATGTACTACTCCCACCTTTTACCATCCCACCCTCTAGCCAAACATACACAAGACAGACACACACAGTGGCACAGAAAGAGGTAAAACTATAGGAATTAAAATGAAAAAATGGAGAGATGAGTGTCCTTGTTTCTGATATTGAAGTCTGATATCGCAGACTTTGCATCAGTCTTCACGGTGGAAGACATCAGTGGGATGCCAGAGCTCCAGGAGAATCAGGGAGCAGAGGTGAGTGCAGTGACCATCACTAAGGAGAAGGTTCTGGGGAACCTTAAGGTCTGAAGGTGGATAAATCACCTGGATCGGATGGACTATACCCCAAGGTTCTAAAAGAGAGAGCTGAGGAGATTGTGGAGGTATTGGTGGTGATCTTTCAGGAATCACTGGAGGCAGGAAGGGTCCCAGAGGACTGGAACGTGGCTAATGTAACACTACTGTTTAAGAAGGGAGGGAGGCAGAAGACAGGAAATTATAGGCCGGTAAGCCTGACTTTGGTCATTGGTAAGATTTTAGAGTCCATTATTAAAGATGAAATCACAGAATACTTGGAAATGCATGATAAAATAGAACTGAGTCAGCACGGCTTCGTCAAGGGGAGGTCAGGTCTGACAAATCTGTTAGAGTTCTTTGAGGAGGTAACAAGGAAGTTAGACAAAGGAGAACCAGTGGATGTGATTTATTTAGATTTCCAGGCCTTTGACAAGGTGCCGCATAGGAGATGGTTAATTAAGCTAAGAGCCCATGGTGTTAAAGGGTAAGAGCCTGGCATGGATAGAGGATTGGCTGACCTGCAGAAGGCATAGAGTGCGGATAAAAGGGTCTTTTTCAGGATGGCAGCCGGTGACTAGTGGTGTGCCTCAGAGGTTGGTGCTGGGGCCAAAACTTTTCACAATAAACATTAATGATCTGGAAGAAGGAGCTGAAGACACTGTTGCTAAGTTTGCAGATGATCCAAAGATCTGTAGAGGGACAGTATTGAGGAAGCAGGCGGGCTTGGACAGGGCTGCAAAGGGCTTGGACAGGCTAGGAGAGTGGGCAAATAAGTGGCAGATGGAATACAATGTGGAAAAGTGTGAGGTTATGCACTTTGGCAGGAGGAATGGAGGCACAGACTATTTTCTAAATGGAGAAATGCTTGGGAAATCAGAAGCACAAAGGGACCTGGGAGTCCTTGTTCACGATTCTCTTTAGATTAACGTGCAGATGCAGTCCGCAGTTAGGAAGGCAAATGCAATGTTAGCATTCATATCGAGAGGGCTAGAGTACAAGACCGGGGATGTACCTCTGAGGCTATATAAAGCTCCGGTCTGACCCCATTTGAGGTATTGAGGTATTGTGAGTAGTTTTGGGCCCTGTATCTAAGGAACGCTGTGCTGGCCTTGGAAAGGGTCCAGAGGAGGTTGACCAGAATGATGCCTGGAATGGAGAGCTTGTTTTATGAGGAACGGTTGAGGACACTGGGTCTGTGCTCATTGGAGTTTAGAAGGATGAGGGGGGGGATCTTATTGAAACTTACAGTATATTGTGAGGCCTGGATAGAGTGGACGTGGAGAGGATGTTTCCACTTGTCGGAAAAACTACAAGCAGAGGGCACAATCTCAAACTAAAGGGCTGATCCTTTAAAACAGAGATGAGGAGGAATTTCTTCAGCCAGAGGGTGGTGAATCTGTAGAACTCTTTGCCACAGAAGGCTGTGGAGGCCAAATCACTGAGTATCTTTAAGACAGAGATAGATAGGTTCTTAATTAATAAGGGGATCAGGGGTTATGGTGAGAAGGCAAGAGAATGGGGATGAGAAAAATATCAGCCATGATTGAATGGTGGAGCAGATTCAATGGGCCGGGTGGCCTAATTCTACTCCTATGTCTTATGATCTGGTGGTAACCGGATATCCTCTCCAGATGCGGCATTTTGAAACCACCAGTTGGATTGCTACCTTGGATATTCTGCGGCACTATTCAGTCAGAACCCCCAGGCTGTAGGATTTCCTCTGGGGAATCACTTACACTTTCATTAACCTGGGCCTTCACTGAAAATAACAACCTCAGGCTTCTTTAATTCTTATTTGTTTCCAACTCTACCAGAAAGGTCTGAGATATGAACAGAATTCCCCACACTGGAGTTGAAAGTTTTATATATATATATATATATATATCAGGGCTTTGACCCTCCAGCTTCTGATCAAAATGAAACTAAAAGCCAGGTGGAGGCTTCCTTCCTTGGCAGAACATTCCAGAATGGTCAACACCAATCAGCATAGATTATCAGCTAAGAGCCCAGCAATTAAACTGCTCATTGGCCAACAGCCAAGTCCATCAAGATGAGTCATCACTGATGTCAGACCAAAGAGCACACCCTGCTGGAGTGCCCTGGTTTTTTTTTAATTCAAGGTGAAGTCCACCTTAAAGGCATAGGTCCCATTAATTGTCCAGGTACAGAAATGGAAATAGCAGAATAAGAGAAATTAAAAGGAAAAAACAAGGGACAGACACAGATGAACAGGAGGATCCTTACACTCTGGCCAAACTGAGCGTTGCAGCCTCTCTAAAATAATAAGAACTGAAATAAGGAGGAACTACTCTTCGCAGAGGGTGGAGAATTTGTGGAACTCACTGCCCCATGATGCGGTGATATCGGAGCCATTAGATGGTTTCAGGAAGGAGATAGATATATTTCTGATTTTTTTAAAAACAGGGTAAAGGGATATGGGAAAACAGGTAAGGAGGTGTATTTAAGAAGAGGTCAGCCATGATCTGATTGAATGACAGAGCAGGCTCAAAAGGGCTGAATTGCCGACTTTTGCTCCTAATTCCTATGTTCCTATGTAAGTGGAGGCTATTAGAAATGTTTTTTGTGTCCCTTGTGTACTGCGCTGTAATGTTCTATTCGCTCGCTTCCCAAATCTTTCCACTCATCTTCATGTATTCTATACTTTCCCCTTTGTCTCCTGACTTCATCTTTGTATTTTCCTCTTGCTACTTCTCTCGCCTTCCATTTTTGTGAGATAGCAAAAAGTGTTTAACTAAGTCCCGTTCTTTGTTGAGAGTTACGAGCTGCATGCCGTTTAAAATGACACTTCCTGCATTATCAGGACTTGTCAGATGGAGAAGTATTTAATAACATTGACCTCAGCACACTAGCAATCCCATTTGGCAGTAAAATTAATGTGGCTGTGCCCAACGATTTAAATCTTGATATGAAATACTCCAGGCAAGTACTCTTAAACTTTGTAGTTGCCCAAACATAATGATGTAGCCAAGGGACCACACTCTATTCGAGGGAGAGACAATTGGTTCAATAGCTTGAGGGGCACCACTCCGTACGAAACGTGAGGCAGGTCCCAACTCTGCCTCAGTTAGAATGGGAGTTGAACGTGTGATGTTGATGTTATTCTGAATCGCACGCTAGCCAACTGATCTAATCATTGCTTCCATTCATGCTCATTAGGCTGATACTTGGGCACTCTCTGGAAAGTGAGAACGTGTTGGTTGTAATGTTACTCCTTTGTTGGAAAGGGACAGCACTTTTAGCCTCTGAGGCAGGAGGTTGTGTAGTCCAATGTCCCACTCCAACCTAGACTGGAATTTGAACCAGAAAAGTGGGATCCGTGTTGTAATTCAGGCATTTCTAAGCACTTCAACAGTAGCACTGAGGCTGTGCTGCACAGTCAGAGGTGCTATCTTTTGAATAGGACACTAAACACATGTCCTGGCAGCTCTCTCGGGTGGATCATGAGATCCTTATTTTGAAGGGTTGCGGGTAGCGGTTGTGTTTGGTTCTCCGTGGTGTCCTGACCAAAATCCATCCCATAGACAGTGTCTAATAATTCGGTCACTATCACATAGTTTGTGGGATCTTGCGGTGTGCCAAATGACTGCGGCATTACCCTACAATGTGACAGTGAGGACGCTTCAAGAGCAGCTAATTGGGAGCGCCGCCCTTTGGAAATGGCCTGTGCCGAGAGCTTGGGTAAGCAGACTAATGCACAATGCATTTGCACCCGATAATATGTTGAGAGAGAGAGTTTCTCTGATAAGGCATTGGTGCTCACTATTGGCTCAGCTTTTGAAGAACTTGGAAAATACACAAATTACATGGACTGCCAGCTCTATGGAAAAGCACATCAGTAACAGCTTCCGTGACAGCTTTTATGATGCAATTGTTGTTATCGGTTCCACATCAAAAATATCATCATTCCTTTGGACAAAACATTTCTGCAGTATTCTGTTTGTTGCCATGGAACAGTAGCCTGTTTGCATTTCGGAATATACACAACATCCTTAGATCAACAGAATGTTGTGCAATGATCTGCGGTTTCCTTCTATCCAGACAGTCTGTTCTTCAAATTATTAGCTTTTTTAAATCATTGAGCATCCAGCCTGGTTTTTTTCTAAGCCATTCTTCGAGACAACGATGGGAATTTTTAAAGGGAACATTTCTGATTCAGGTTGCCTGGTGACACCATCAGTGCTAGGGTACCACCTTGCCCAGAGGGCATGCACCTGGGGGCTTCCAATTCCCTTGAAGACCTCCACAAGTGCCATTCTGTCTGGCCCCCTTTGTGGGTACCAGTGCAAAACGGCACTCGCCCAAGGTATCTGAGGCGAAGGGGTTAGATACCCACTCCTCGGTTACCTTCGTCCCACATTGGTAAACAGGAGAGGGCATTGGCATTCGTATGTTGCTCCAATCGTCTTTATTTAATCTTGTAATTATGCGCTGATAAGATAAGGGACCATCTCTGAAAACTAAAGCAGAAATCGTTGTCAAAGGCCTGTGGTCTGAATGGTAAAATGTCTTCCATACAAGTGGTGATGAAATCGTTTGACTGCAGAGATGAGCCTTGAAGCTTCTCTTTCTAATTGAGCATAATTCTGTTCCCGCTTGTCAACATTCTCGAAGTGAAAGCTATTGGTCTTTCATCTCCATTTGATATTTTATGAGAGACAACTGCAGCCATCCCAAAGGGCGTCACGTGTGAGTTGTATTTTCAACTTACGGTTGATTGAACTTTCAATTTCTTGAGTACATTTATTACTTCAGTATAAGTTGCTTCGCAGTCTTCAGTCCAAGTGCATTGCTGGTTCGCACATAATAATGTATCAAGTGGTTTTAATAGGGTAGTGAGATTTGGAATAAATATTCCATAGTAATTGTTGAATCCTAAAAAAGATCTCAGTTGTGATATATTCTGCGTTCTTAGCGAATTGTGGAATACTTACACCCTCCTCTTGACTATGTCGATGAAATGTGAATCTGTCTGCTATGTTTAATGGTTTGGGTGTGAAATGTTCTTCAAGGATCTTCATTAATTCCGCGTAAGTTATTGCATCAGGCTTTGCAGGATGGACAAGACTTTGTAATCGGGTGAAGGTTTTCCGTCCTATTACACTCAAGAAGATTGCTACTTTAAACACATTCGGTGTCTTGTTTGCAGCAGGGTAGTGTTTTGTTATGTTCTTGTCGTAGCATAAGCTGCTTCCTTGATGCGCACTCTGACAAAGGAAGGTTCAGACTTGGAGATAGCTTTAACATGTTTATTAAACTATTAACAATTCTCCTACTTGGATTCGACGCTACTGTTAATCCTGCTATAGCTACTCAGACTGACTAACCAGTCTTCTACAATCCGCGTGGTGGGTGTGATGTTCAATCAACCCTGTGTCTGCACTCACTGAGTGTCTCCACTGGAAAGAGACTGAGCATGTGTGATGTGTCCTTTTATATGGGTTGGTGTAATGCCCTCCTGTGGTAGTGTCACCTCTGTGTGTATCGTGACTGCCCATTGGCCGTGTCCTATCTTACTGACCTATTGGTTGACTGTCTGTGTGCCATGTCTCTGGTGTTACCTCTAGTGTCTAGCTAGGTGTAGTGTATGTACATTAACCCTTTGTGTACTTACAGTGATGTATATCACCACAGGTAGTACTGGAGTCTCTCTTCATAGGAACTCCAGCATTCTGCATTCTCATCAAATGGTTCCATTGCGCCACCTTTTCCTGATATCGCAGCGACAGGTTATACATTGTAGTACTTTCTATTCCTCCCCTCTAATGTCTTTCCCTTCCAATTTAATTTGTATGGTTTATTTTGTCATTTCTTTTGTAAATCTGCTTAATGTTGGTTAATATCATTTAAGCTTGTCCTTTTTGAGCAATTACTTTTCCCAAAAGCAGATCTCCCTCTGAGTTCGAGGGTCCGTCGCTGCAGCCCTACACGTGCGAAGGTGCGCAGCTAGAAAAGACTCCCCAGCTTCGACAAGTAACTTTTTTTTTACAGCCTACCCCTTAAAGTTCTTTACTTTTGCTGATTTTCAAGGAAGTTTTGACCCCACCAATTGTTTTAATCGACTGGTATCACCGTTGATACGTTGGCTGAAAAAATTGTTTTCATTTCCCACTCCCAACTCGACGAGCGTTCCCGGGGTCGCAGTCGAATACGAAAGAAAGTGTTTACTATGAATTTAAAAATTAAATTTAGACGAAGTAGAGGCTAAAAAAAAAATCAATTTCCCCAGGGCCAGATTTACCTCACTTCAATCGATGGTGGTCTTCTGAAAATCGATTCTTGACTCGAGGTCCAAGTCTGAATTGTTTCCTCCAAACGGCCTATTGAGTATGCACCGACCCTCCGAAAAAACACTCCACCTAGGTCCACTCCCCGCCCACCCAATCCCTGTAACCTGCCAGCCTAACCTGCACATGTTTCAACATTAAGGGGTGATTTATCATGGCTAAACCACCCAACCTGCACATCTTTGTACTGTGGGAGGAAAGTGGAGAACCTGTAGGAAATCCACACATGCATGGGGAGAACGTGCAAGCTCCACATGGATAGTCACCCAAGGCCGAATCGGACCCGGGTCCCTGGCGTTGTGAGGCAGCAGTGCTAACCACGTGCCAGTCCACCTTGAAGGAATGCAGTCTTCTGGAAGCTCTGGCCATCTGTTCAACTGTAAAAGGCTCCTTCTCATTTACTGCGGTGAACTAATCAATGTTGACCCGTTCAACCAGGGCCACGGAAACAGGACTAACTCTATATCCATTTGTTGTGTATGGGCACTTCCTCTGTAAATTGGATATCATTTTCCTATATAATAGCAATGACTCCACTGCACAGTGTAGCCACCTAAAATGGCTGATTCCCTATTAATTTGGCCAAAACCTGATTTAAAATGGTTCACCAAAAAGGCTGATGGGAAAAGCAGCCAACAGGACACAAACGGACAGCTGCAGACAGAATAGCGTATTCAGCTCTGGGGAAGTCAGCCCAGAGCGATACTCAAGACCATTAGCAGCACATCAACCCAGACATCTACAGTTTAATCGGCTATCCCCGGGAACAATTGCAACATATTAGCAATTGAATGCCGGGCCAGACCTGTCGGCGCCTGCAGTGGACGAAACAAAGACAGGTGAACGACCACCCCCCGATCGGGGAATCGCCCCGTTATTGGACATATCGAACCCAGTGATTGGGAACAAGTCCAATCACTTGGGACTCAGGGTCAAGGGCCGCCCCAAGAGGCGGGAAGCCCCTGGGCCCTATAAAGTACGGGGCCAAGTTCAGATCTCTCTCTCTCTCTCATCTTCGCCTGCTCGCGACCTTCGCAAGAACATCAACCAGAAAGCGTAAGTTTGACTCCAGCGATCGCTTCCCAATAGAGACTCCTAGCCATCGACCTGTATCAGCCTTTTGAATCCCGCGGGCCAGATCCGATTGGATAAGCCTATCGCTTCCCTGACCTGGTGGGCCCTTCCTAAAGCTAAGTATTGGCCAGTAGTGATAGGTTTCTATATAGGGAATAGCATTTATTGTGTAAGCATTACTTGTTGTATATAATAAATGACCGTTGATTTCAATCTTACATTGATAAAGGTGTGTAATTTTGTTTCATTGTTTGCAATGTGAAGAGTACATATTTTGGATAACACAGATGTCTATTCCCTGGCAAAACATCGTTCATGCTTTGTCTGTGAAGTTGGCTTTTCTTGGCCAACCCCGTTTCAAGAATCAAAGATGGAGAGATCAAAATGTACTGCTGTCAAGCAGACAGTTACTGTAGCGAATAAAAACTGGGATTGCTGGGTAAACCAGCAGGTCTGGCAGCATCTGTGGAGAGCGAAACAGAGTTAACGTTCTGGGTCCATATGACCCTTCTACACTCAGTGCACAGAAATGGGGGGGGGGCGATGGTTTAGCGAGGCAAGATCTGATAGAGTCCCCAAGGCCAGCTCCACAACGATCGGGGCACCATCTTTAAAGCTGCACAGACAAGCGCTGGAATTAAATTCCCCCCACCCTCCCATGGTCAAGGGAGGACCGCCCCAAAGGCATTGGGCCACCTGCCCCCCCCCAAACACAGATGTATTGGGGGCTCTCTTCACCCCCCACCTCCCGCCTACACCAACACTATGGCAGAATCAGGCACTCGTTCCCATTCCACCCCCCTCCCCCATCTCACAGCCATCGCCAGCCCTTTCACAGGCAAATTTCCCACCTCCTTCACCCTCCCCCCCTCCCCCCCTCCCCCCCTCCCCATTCCTACCACACATGAAATGAAAATGAAATGAAAATGGCTTATTGTCACGAGTAGGCTTCAATGAAGTTACTGTGAAAAGCCCCTAGTCGCCACATTCCGGCGCCTGTTCGGGGAGGCTGGTACGGGAATTGAACCATGCTGCTGGCCTGCCTTGGTCTGCTTTAAAAGCCAGCGATTTAGCCCAGTGTGCTAAACCAGCCCCTGGTAGGGCTGGTTTACAAGAGGGGAACCCTCCAATGGAGCTCCACAGAAGGCCCATCCCTGCCACTGCCCCCTGGCACAGGTTAGCATTGCCAGGTTGGTAGTCTCAACCTGCACCAGGGAGCAATGCCAACCTACGCCAGGACAGTGTCAGGGGGTAGTTCCAGGGCACTTCCCGGGCATGCCCCTCTTAACCCAGGGGTTATCATTTGGCATCCCCGGCAGGATTCCCTCAACTGAGTTCCATCCTTATAAAGTTGTTGTAAACCTCGCCGATCTAATGTCACGTCGGCGAGGTCTGAATATTCAGTGATGGGGGATCACATGATGGGTAGGCCCATTGATAAATATATTGAAATATATTGAAATGCATTTAAATTAGTTTCCCTCATGGGAACTGCAGCGAGAGGTGAAGAAAATCGGGAAAAGTGATTCATTTTCCGACTCTTGCTGGATTTTGAGTCTGCTTCACCGCTAACGGCCAGAACTGATCGTTTATCAGTCCAGCTAAGGTAGTCTTCCTCTCCTGTTTTCGTGCAGCTCCTGCTGCATGGTATGCCAAATGCCCTGGTTAATTCGGGGCGATGGGGCGGGTGAAGGGTGGTCCCTGCGCCCAGACCCCCCGAGGAGGAGCTGACGATGAATGCCCGGCTGAATTTGGGAACTGGCTTCCATGCTTTCACAATCTGGATTTGTCGAAAAGGGCTGAAGGCGCCCGGACAGGGCGAGACCTCGCCGCCTGTCAGGGCCTGGGTCTCTGTTCCCTAGCACGTCTGGGCGACGGCAGGGTGGAAGTACAGAAGCTTCAGCGAATTCCTGGATGGATCTTTGATGTTGCTCGACAGTCCTGTCATGGCTTAGGCCTTCAAAAGCTCCATGGGTGGCGATATTATCCTGTAGGTCATCATTAATCTGAAGCTTTTTTCTCCTTGTGATTGTATTCCTAGTTTTATGATGTTGTCTTTTATCCTGACAAGGGTGTAGGATATACGAGCACATAGGCGTATGCTGCCTGTTATCGTGCTTATCCGCTCCAAGACCAGGAACGTATATTTATCTGGGATGGAAGGTATCCACCAGCATGCTCTGGCAGTGGGGTTAGGGAGACCTTAGTTTAAAGATTGTTTACATTGGTAGGTGGATTGGCCATGATAAATTGCCCTTAGTGTCCAAAAAAATAAGGTAAGGTGGGGTTACGGGGATAGGAGGAAGTGTGGGGATAGGGTGGGGGTGTGGGCTTAGGTGGGGTGCTCTTTCCAAGGGCCGGTGCAGGCTCGATGGGCCGAATGGCCTCCTTCTGCACTGTAAATTCTATGAAAATTCTGTAAAGTGTGGTACCATTTGCATTCAATCTTGGCCTTACTTTGTAGTCCCGGGGGAGCGGGGTGGAGAAGGGGGTCAGCCCACCTTGCTTCTGGCCCTGTGTCAAGTTGTGCTATACTTACCCGGTGTAGTTTTTCTGTTGTATTCCTTGTATTTTCAGTAAAGGCGTATTTTTTTCTTGGTGTCCTTTGTTTATGGATAAGAAGAGTCGTGCCACAGTGGGTGTGGCCTTACAAGTCCTCATTTTGGGTGAGGAAAAGCCCCATTCTTCCATCGGGCAGGAGATACAAAAGAACACACACAAACAGACTCAAAAACAGCTTCTTCCCCGCTGTTACCAGACTCCTAAACGGCCCTCTTATGGACTGACCTCATTAACACTACACCCTGTATGCTTCATCCGATGCCAGTGTTATGTAGTTACATTGTGTACCTTGTGTTGCCCTATTATGTATTTTCCTTTATTTCCTTTTCTTTTCATGTACTAAATGATCTGTTGAGCTGCTCGCAGAAAAATACTTTTCACTGTACCTCGTTACACGTGACAAAAAACAAAATCAAACTAAATCCATTAGATCTTACGGTGTTATACTTAATAATATATATATTTGTTATTTTGGGGTTAAATAATCCTCGGTGGCCTTCTGTTAGGGGGCAGACAGATATGTATTCCTGGGAAATACTGGGTTTTGTTGTTGGCAGGTCCGGCAATGTTGGGGCTGGGGCAGATACTGGTGCACACACGAGTGTATCCTTGGTATAATGATTTTCTTGGGTAGGCTTTTAAAATATTTTCTTGGCTGCGCAAATGGTGGCAGTGGTTAGTTAGTCATTTGTCTCCTGGGATGGACAGTGAGTATATCTTTCTGACGTTAGGGTCTCTTTGATTAGGGCAAAGGGGCAGAATCCTGTGGATGGTGGGACGGGAGTGACGATGCCAGTATGCCGGGAGTTAAGGGAGGGTTGGGTTACTGAATTGGGTCCTGTTTAGTTGTATATGACCCCCATAAGGGATCGTGTATATTGTGTATCCCAGTCTTTGTTATCCTGTAGGCGAGGGCGTGCACCATTGTGCATTGCGTTCATGGCTCTATTCTGTTGTCTAGTTATCCTGATAGCCCCCACCTTTTATTATCCATGTGAAATGAGGTGCTGATTGCAAAAATTACAATTGATAATATGGATGGACTGTGTTGGATTTTGCTGGTCTTTTCTATTTGCAGAGGTTGGATGTTTATTATTCTGTGCTGCACTGTATTTGGGGACTTGTTACAACATGCGGTGAACTGTAAAATGGAAAACCTTCAATACAAACATTTAACAAAACAAGAAGACCTATTAGTTGGCAACTCTTCAGAGAAAAGCACATTTGGACAAGTACTCATAGAATTATAGAATTTACAGTGCAGAAGGAGGCCATTCGGTCCATCGAGTCTGCACCGGCTCTTGGAAAGAGCACCCTACCCTAGCCCACACCTCCACCCTATCCCCATAACCCAGTAACCCCACCCAACACTGAGGGCAATTTTGGACACTAAAGGCAATTTAGCATGGCCAATCCACCTAACCCGCACATCTTTGGACTGTGGGAGGAAACCGGAGCACCCGGAGGAAACGCACGCACACACGGGGAGAACGTGCAGACTCCGCACAGACAGTGACCCAAGCCGGGAATCGAACCTGGGACCCTGGAGCTGTGAAGCAATTGTGCTAACCACTATGCTGCCGTGCTACATTTGCGGTTTGCAATGATTTGGTGTATTTAGTATTTTTTTGGGGGTGTTAACATTGGTACTAGAATTGTTCTTGACATGTGAGTAGGGTTGATACAAGAATACTGTCACTTTTCTTTCATATGGTGTGGTGCGATAGCTTTTAAAAGCAGCTTCTTCGAAGTGAGGGCAATTTAATTGACCTATTCTAGTCAAAGGGACAATTATTTAACTGTAAGCAGTATGGGCTGAATGAGATTTAAATCAGGGCCAGAATTTTAGATCCTCCCAGTAAACGGGATACCACAGTCCTGCTGGAATAAACAAGAATGTGAATGACCCACACCATCCACCGGTGGGGGGAGGCGGGGGTGGGAGAGACCCGTTGGTGAGGGAATTTAAAACCCTGTCCCATAAGTCCAGGTCCCTGTTGTGATGAATGTAAGAAATACTTATAGAGATTGTATTCTGTATATATATCTGCTTCACTAATGTTATTAAAAACCTGGGCTAAGGTTTATATATCTGTTGCAGTAATTTTTTCTTTTTACGAATCCTAGTTTAACCTACAGCCAGGCGGAGTGCCTGCAAAAGCTGCAATTAAGATGTCATAAAAGTGAGACCATTGTTCATTCCAACAAGGTAGTTGTTTACAAAGATGGAATTTTGTTATGATTGTAGGAGATTCCTTGGGAGAGCAGGTAATTTGAGACATTGTGTTAGATTTAGGCAAGCAGGTCAGAGGACCTGAATGGGATAAAGATGATGTAATTAATGAGTGGAGCCAGGTCTGTCTGCAGTTTGCTAGGAGTTTCAAGTTGAGTGGCAGTTTGCCAAATGCTGTCAGGTTGATCAGTAGTCGGGCAAAGGCAGAAGGATCTGCGAGCTGTTTCCTGAAAGGGTCCCTCTCTCTCTTCAAGCAATGGTTCCAGGGATGAGAAACTTCAGTTACGAGGATAGATTGGAGAGGTTGGGACTGTTCCCCTTGGAGAGACGAAGGCTAAGAGGAGATTTGACAGAGGTGTTCAAAACCATGAGGGGGTTGCACAGAGTAGACAGGGAGAAACTGTTTCGCTCGTTAAAGGATCCAAGAGTGAGAGGGCACAGATTTAAAGTGATTTGCAAAAGAAGCAAATGTGATGTGAGCAAAAACCCTTCCCCACAGCGAGTGGTTGGGGTCTGTAATACGCAGCCTGGAAGTGTGGTGGAGGCAGGTTCAGTCAAGGTATTCAAAGGGGCATTAGAAGTTTATTTGAGTAGTTATCCCCAGCAACCTGGCCAAACTTTACCCCTCAAGCAACACCACCAAAACAACTCATTATGGCATTCCTGTCTGTGGGAGCTTTCTGTGTGCAAATTGACTCTCATGCTTCCTTTGTAACAATGGCTAGTCTTCAAAAAGTATTTCATGATATGTAACAGGCGCAATGTAAATGCAAGTTCTCCTTTTGTCTTTAATCTCCTCAAGTCAATTGTGGTTTTGGGATTTTTAATTCGTCCAAATTAATTTGCTGCCCATCCCTAATTTCTCTTGAGCAAATGAAGGTGAGCTGCCTTCTTGAACCACTGCAGTCCGTGTAGTGTCGGAACACCCATGGTGCTGTTATTGGGAGGTCCATTTTTTTTTTGATTCAGCAACAGTGAAGAAATGTGTGTGGCCTAAGGGGAAACTTGCAGTGACAGGCCACAATGGGCAATTTATAAACCCCTCTCCCAAAGTGGACAGGAGCATGACTGTGCCATTCCTGTATAGGCCTCCAGTATGCGAGGAGCCTTACGACAAGCATAAGTTTGTGCGTTATATTTATTCCTTTCTCTGGGTGTGGGCGAGTGGCTTGCTAGGCCATTTCAGAGGGCGGTTAAGAGTCAGCCACATTGCTGTGGATCTGGAGTCGCATGTTTTTCATAGAATTTACAGTGCAGAAGGAGGCCATTCGGCCCATCGAGTCTGCACCGGCTCTTTGAAAGAGCACCCTACCCAAGCCCACACCTCCACCCTATTCCCATAACCCAGTAACCCCACCCAACACTAAGAGCAATTTTGGACACTAAGGGCAATTTAGCATGGCCAATCCACCTAACCTGCACATCTTTGGACTGTGGGAGGAAACCAGAGCACCCGGAGGAATCCCATGCACACACGGGGAGAACGTGCAGACTCCGCACAGTGACCCAAGCCAGGAATCGAACCTGGGACCCTGTAGCTGTGAAGCAATTATGCTAACCACTGTAGGCCAGACCAGGTAAGGATGGCAGATTTCGTTCCCCTAAAGGGACATGAGCAAACCAGATTGGTTTTTATGGCAATCAACGATAGTTCCATGCCACCATTACCATGAGTCTAGCTTACAATTCCAGATCTTACTACCTAAATTTATGATGTGGAGATGCCGGCATTGGACTGGGGTGAGCACAGTAAGAAGTCTTACAACAGGTTTGTTTTGAATCACTAGCTTTCGGAGCGCAGTTCCTTCCTCAGGTGAATGAGGAAGGAGCAGTGCTCCGAAAGCTAGTGATTCAAAACAAACCTGTTGGACTTTGACCTGGTGTTGTAAGACTTCTTACTGTAACTATATTTAGATTCAGGATTTGAACCCCTGTCTCCACCTGTACCACGGAATATATGTTCAATTACTTTACCACTGCACCACCCTATCCCCAGTTCTGTAAATGGCCGGTTACATGCACTTTTAGTTCCATAAAGGTGGCACCAAGGTTTCCCAAGAGGCAGGCAAGGTCCAGCAGTGTGAAGGAAGCATTGAAGTGGAAAGCAGCACGGGATAAGGCTACAATTTTCAAAACATGCTTTCCTGCATTCCTTCTTCAGTCCTTTCATGCCGCTGGTATCTCTCACTTTTATTTTACTGGCGGGTCGGAGGCAAGCGGTTTGAAGATGACCTTTCGAGCTGACTCATTACCTGGAAGCTAATTGTGCATCATTGGAAAAACAGGCTCAGGGAAGGGCTCAATGGAAATCACCTGGAACGATGCTTTGTGCTGTGTAGATTTCTGTGATCTGACGTTGAAAATGTCACGTAGCCTGTGAGGAGACGCTAATTTTGTCTTTTGCCAGCTCACTTTCCCCAAAGAAGCCCCGATGTTTAGACGGTGTTGACTGAATTCTGAACTGTCAACAAATAGATTGGAAACCTTGAGCAATACACCAAATTTGACTGGCGTGATTTTGTGTTCAGTTCCCAGTGCTGTATGGGTAAATGTCTCCCCTGATCGTTTTGCTGAACACAGGGTCCACCAGCATGACCCTGGACTTCAGGTGGCTTGCCATTTTAATTCCCAATCGCACTCCCACTCTGATCATTCTATCGTCCACCTCCTTCACTGTACCAATAAATCGCAATAGAAGCTCAGAGCGGCACTTCATCTTTTCATTCAGTTACAATCTTGCAGGCGCAAGAGTGTCTTTAATAACTTTGGGTCAGGTAGCAAATGCTGATAATAGTCCTGTTGTTGGTATTAATATCTTGCACGTGTTTAATTTTCCCATTGACACTTCTCTTGCCGTGCTCCACCATCCTGTTGCCATTTAATCACTCCTGCTTTCCACACACCTTTCCCATCTCTTGCTTAAAAACAGCTAACATCTTCTAGTTCTGACAAAAGGTCATTGATCTGAAATGTTAACTTTGCTTTACTCCGCACAGGTGATGCCAGCCATCCTCTTTCTTCATTCATTCATTGGGCTATATGCGTGTCGCTGGCTCGGCCAATCTTTATTGCCCATACTTAATTCATAGAATCATAGAATTTACAGTGCAGAAGGAGGCTATTCAACCCATCGAGTCTGCACCGGCCCTTGAAAAGAGCACCCCACGTATCCACCCCATCCCCGTAACCCAGTAATCCCACCCAACCTTTTTGGACACTAAGGGCAATTTAGCATAGCCAATCCACCTAACCTGCACATAATTGTTCTTGAGAAGGTGGTGGTGTGCTGCCTCCTTGAATCACTGCAGTCCCTGTGCTGGAGGCACACCCGTAGTGCCGTTACAGAGGGTCTTGCAGCATTTGGCCCCGTGATGATGCAGGAATGGTGATATAATTCCAAGTCGGGACAGAGGGGAACTTCTGTTAATGGTTTGGCCTCACTCCTATGGGGCCAATTAACATTGCTTTGAAATTGGCTTCAATAGTTCGGTAATTTGACAATTTGTGTGACACACGGTCCCATTTTGAGACGGTGCGGTGTCAGGCGGCTCTGACAGACGCTTTCTCGATGGCCAGAATGGCGGATCCCGCACCACCTTCTGCACTTGAAACCTCATTAGTTATCTGGTTCGTCCACCTGTCCTCAGCTGACGGGCTCAAAGTTCCCAGCACCATATTCAAACATCAATCTAGCACACTCCAAACACTCTCTCTCCAGCCCACCTGTCTTCACCAGACCGTGCAGGAGGTGAGCATCCCAGAGGAAAATGGCTCGCAGCCTGAAGAAGTCTGCGGCTCGATTCAATCACCCTCCCCCAAAGCCCACCACCTGTGAGGCGCCCAAGCCCCACTTGGACCTCTACCCACTGCATCTGGAGACTTTGTCCACTCCCTCCCAGTAAACAACATGGATTCCCTTTGCCCCCTTTCTTTGTGAACTTTTCATGCAGTCTTGTCAGGGCCCATCTTCCCTCCCTTCAATCTTCCCTCCTCCTTCTATTAATTATCTTCTTCATCCACCTCCTTGACCTTCTGCATGCCGCTAAACATTCCATGAAATCCAAAGACGGGATTGACCTGCAGTTTTACCACCTCCCATACCACCTTGCCCACCCTTCCTTTCACATTTGCCCCCACCCCCCCAGTCTTCTTCCACTCATTAGCAATCGGATTTGGTGTTGATGTGATTTACCGCTGGCATGACGCAAGATTGGAAGACCTGACCGGACACTAGTGGGCAGCTGTTTTAATGAACATTCTTGAGATGCAAATGGAATTAATGCCACCTGCCAGTGGGGAGAACGACACGCCATTAACCCGCTGTTGAGAGAATCTCCACGTGATTTTATGCTGGCAGGTTTCTGACCTTTTTGGCTCCCGTTAGTTTCTCAAAAGTAATTTTCAACGCAAATGACCCATTTGCATCCTCCCGTGGCCAGAGGGGAACCAGAGCATCAGAACAGGATCGGCGCTCGATTCGACACTGGATCAGGAATCACGCTCTCGGTGGGGCAGAAGCAACACCAGAGAATTTCATTCACCAGCATGCTCGGGAGACACAACTTGCTCTTCATAATACAAAGGCTGAGTAACGTATTTATGTCCCTTTTAGTTATCACACTTAGACTATAAAACCTTTATAAGCAGAATTATACGGGCTACAGCTGTCGCTTTTATCTCACTGGAGGCTCAAGTCTGTGCTTCTTATCAAACTTTCACTTACCCATTCTGTGAAGGCCATTAAGTTTGTGATTGTTATTACCTCGTTCATATGGGGAGGGAAGGCAGCCAGAGTGAGAGAGGTGCTGCTACAGAGGGGAAGGCAGGCAGGGGGTTTGGGTCTTCCGAACCCGATGTACTACTACTGGGTGACGAACGTGGAGACGGTGCGGAGCTGGGTCAGAGGGGTTGATTCCCAATGGGTCCGAATGGAGGAGAGTTTGTGCAGGGGGTCGGAATTGAAAGCACTAGCAACAGCGCTGCTCCCGATAGCCCCAGGGAAATACTCAGGGAGTCCGGTAATAATAGCTTCATTGAGAATTTGGAGGCAGTTTCGCCAACACTTCGGGTTGGGGGCAGGGTCAAGGGAAAGGCCAATTCGGGGGAACCACAGATTTGAGCCAGGGAGGTGGGATGGAAATTTTTGGAAATGGGAGGAGAAGGGCATTAAGACGCTAAAAGATTTGTTTCTTAGGGGTCGATTTACAGGATTGAAGGAGCTGGAAGCGAAGTATGGGCTGGAGTAAGGGGAAATGTTTAGGTACATGCAGGTTTGAGATTTTGCCAGGAAGGAGATACAGAGCTTCCCGGTGGAGCCGGCCTCCACATTGCTGGAGGAGGTGCTGACGACAGGGGGACTGGAGAAGGGGGTAGTGTCGGCGGTTTACGGAGCTATTTTGGAAGAGGAGAAGGCACCACTGGAAGGGATCAAAGCAAAGTGGGAGGAAGAGTTGGGAGAGGATATGGAGGAGAGGTTCTGGTGTGAGGTGCTCCGGAGAGTGAATGCCTCCACCTCGTGCGCGAGGTTGGGTCTGATACAGCTGAAGGTGGTATACAGAGCACACCTCACAAGGGCGAGGATGAGCTTTGAAGGAGTAGAAGATGGGTGTGAGCATTGCGGGGAGGGGGGGGGGGGGCGGCTAATCACGTTCATATGTTTTGGTCCTGTCCAAAACTAGAGGATTACTGGAAGGAGGTTGTTAGGGTGATTTCCAAGTGCACATGAAACTGGACCAGGGTCCCCGGGAGGCCATATTCGGGGTGTTGGCCCTGCCAGGGTTGGAAACGTGACAGATATCGTAACTGTCATAATATCCACGAAAGTATATAATGGAGTGCAGACAGGCAGTGATTGACACACAGGATGACCAGTAAGCACACAGCACAGTGCAGCCAATCACCAGACAGGACACTACCACTATAAAGCCAGAGGGCACTAGGTTTTCTGGTCTCTCTGGACCCAGCCACTAAAAACAGTTAGAGTCCACGAGCTGGCACAGTGCAAACACCATGCGGTAGCTAGTAAGTCTGGTCAGGCTAGTACAAGGTCTCCAGTCAGTTCAGTATAGTGTCGACCCACGGTTGAATATGTATATTAGTTCTATCGTTCAATAAAACCGTGTTGGATCTTCTACAGTGTTAGAGGTTTGTTTCTCGCATCGCTGCATCAAGTGCAGTCCACACCGAACCAACCTGCCTAACACATCATGGTACCACGGAGTGATACTGAAAATTGACGGACCTACCTCGAGTGAATCAGCATTGACCAGCAAGCAGCCATCCGGTGAAATGGAAAACATCCAGCCTCCTCCGCAGCTCCGCATCTCCGGCAACCTCGGCGCAAATTGGAAGATCTTCAAGCAAAAGTTCCTCTTATACATCAAGGCCTCTGACCTCGAAGCCGCATCGGACGCCAGGAAGATCGCGCTATTTCTCTCCACCGCCCGGGACCACGCCATCCATATCTACAATTCGCTTACGTTCGCTGACGGCGAAGACAAGTCAAAATTCAAAACAGTCCTGCTGAAGTTCGACAGCCACTGCGACATTGAGGTGAATGAGAGTTTTGAACGGTATGTTTTCCAGCAGAGGCTCCAGGGTAAGGATGAACCTTTTCAATCCTTCATGACCCATCTCCGCATCCTCGCGCAGTCATGTAACTATGACTCGACGGCTGATTCCATGATCCGGGATCAAATCGTTTTCGGGATCCACTCCGACTCCCTTCGGCAACAGCTCCTGAAAGTCAAACAGTTGACCCTCTCTGTCGCTATCGAGACGTGCGTTGTCCATGAGCATGCTAAGAATCGCTACTCCCACATCAGGGCAGCAGAGACTGCGAAGCTGGCCTCCCACGAGGTGGAACGGCTGCAGGCCATTGCACAAATGCAGGGCCTGAGCATCAAAGAGAGTGGCCATTTTGCATGCTTTTCCTGGGTGCCTGCGCATGCGCACCACGCCGAGTGGACTACGAGACCGACAGCCCGACTGCGGTGTGTACATCGATCGACCGCACTGCGCATGCACGATGGTGCACAGAATGCACTGCCGTCGGCGTCATGACGTCCGAATTGTGGCTCCACCCATTTAAAGCGGCAATGTCCAGCAAAAGGGCACCGGTGTCTACAGTGTGGCAATCTTGGCCTCTACCCAGCCCTTTGCAGATCTGCTCCACCGCTCAGCAGCCAGTGATCCCAGCTGCGGTGCAGAAGTGTCCATTCAATACAACACGGCATGCCAGATTCCGATCCAGACAGCCCAACAGACCCTGATGTTGAGTGCCTCAAGTCCCCATACCGGGTTGGCATCATAACGACGCATGCGCTGCCTTCCGCCACGATGGCGAAGCGCCTCGCGATCCTCAGTGTGGATCCCGACGATGAATGGTGTGCTGTCCTCACAGTTAACAAGGCTCGCATCCGGTTCAAACTGGACACCGGCGCATCGGCGAACCTCATCTCGAAATCCGACCTCGACACCATCCGCGCCAGACCAAGCATTCTTCCACCGATCTACCAGCAATCCTGCTGGCCCACACGCCCACCGCGATGCCAGCGATCCCGCCTATCCAAGCGCAGGCGGCTCCTAATCCACCTCTGCGGCGATCAACAAGACTTTGTCGCCCACCACAAAGACTAAATCTATAGACTGAGCTTTTGTACATTTTTGTGATTTCACCGATTTGACCTCTGTAAATATTGTTTCGTTTGCCATGTATCTGCACTATCGTCACCTTCCTATGTATATACGTTCATTTAAACACCTTTCTGTATATAGTCAGGCACACACATATATATATATATATATATCAGCATCCACACCTTAGTATTTATTTATCTAAACGAAAAGGGGGGAGATATCATAATATCCACTCATGTATATAACGAGATGCAGACAGGCAGTGATTGACACACAGGATGACCAGTAAGCACACAGCACAGTGCAGCCAATCATCAGACAGGACACTACCACTATAAAGCCAGCGGGCACTAGGTTTCCCACTCTCTCGGGACCCAGCCACTGAGACAGTCAGAGTCCACGAGCTGGCAAGCACAAACACCATGCGGTAGCTAGTAAGTCTGGTCAGGCTAGTACAAGGTCTCCAGTCAGTTCAGTATAGTGTCGACCCACAGCTGAATATGTATATTAGTTCTATCATTCAATAAAACCGTGTTGGATCTTCTACAGTGTGAGGGGTCTGTTTCTCGCATCACTGCATCAAGTGCAGTCCACACCGAACCAACCTGCCTAACACATCAGTAGCCTTCGCCTCGTTGATAGCCCGAAGGCAGATCCTGTTGGGATGGAGAGCAGCCTCTCCACCCTGTGCCCTGGCGTGGTGGGGGGAACCTGTTGGAATTCTTGACTCTTGAGAAGGTTAAGTTTGAACTGAGGGGAAGGACGGAGGGGTTCTACAATTCATGGACATTATTCATATGCAGATCTGGATAACATCGAACATTAGTTGGGGGGGATGGGTGAGAGGGCTGGGGGAGGGGGGCGGTGTGTGTTGATGGTGACTATGGGTGATTCCTGATTCCTTTTTGTCATTTGTTTATGTGAACATGCGGGCTAATGTTTGGGGTTTGGTGGGAGGATGGGATTGTTGTTATTGATATGGGGATTGACATATTTGTTACTGATTATTGTTTATTGTTGGTGGGTGTAAATCTGGGAGAAAATGTGAAAAAGGAGGAGAATAAAAATATATATTTTTAAAATGTTTGTGATTGTTACTTCCCCGCATCATCATTCTGAGAAAGGGCTCTAATAACTGTTGTTTTAAAGCGGTTAATGCTCAGAACTACATTTTCCTACTTCAAAGCTGTTAGTGTTTAAAGTGAAACATAATCTACTTCTGATAACTCAGATATTTTCTCTATTTGTAGGAACTTGTGGTTAACAAATTGGTTCCCAATTTCCTGCATTGTGGTGACTGTGATGTTCTTTGCTTTGTGGATGAGGATGGATTTGAAGTGTAGTGTCTCACAAAGAACATCAAGTTAAGTTTTGAACAAAGCAAATTTATTTACACTACAACTAAATAGATTTGACTGCTTGCTAAGTTAGAAAAGCATACAGATTCACTAAAACTATCATTCTAATTACAGAGTTCCCGATAACATGACTATTGTCTACCTCGCCTAACGACCTTTCCTGGAATCAAGAGCATCACATGATCCATGTGTATGCGCTTGATCGCCATCTAGTGGTTGGATGCAGTTGCAGTAAATTGTTAACCCTTCGTTATTCTTACAATATACATATTGTCACAATGACTACATTTTCAAAAGTACTTCAAATGCTTTGGCAAATCTTGAAAAGTGCTGTATAAATGCAAGTTCTTTGTTGTTGACAGAAAATTGATCAGAACGGTTGAGTTCAGAGGATTCGGCTGCACAATGATCGTTTTACTCAGGTCTCATCGTCTCCTTGTTCACTGCAAGTCCCCTGCAGACTGTAGAAGATTTATTTTAAACGCTTGGAAGAAAAATCACAGAGCTGATATTGTAAAGTTGAAGAACAGGGTTCGGGAGAATTGGGAAGATGGAGAGAGCAGGCTTTTCCATGTTTTCCAGCTGACTCCGCTCTAGGGTGCAAATTTGCAAATGCACCAGAAACACTCGCCCAGTTTAGTCAGCGCTTGTTTATCTGACTGTCATCTCAATGCTGCCTTTGAAAACTTTGCCAAATATTCACATGATACTCAAGTTGAAAAAGTTTTAGATTCCACCGCCCCACAGTGTGGCCGATTGCCTTTAGAACATAGAACATAGAACATTACAGCGCAGTACAGGCCCTTCCGCCCTCGATGTTGCGCCGACCTGTGAAACCACTCTAAAGCCCATCTACACTATTCCCTTATTGTCCATATGTCTATCCAATGACCATTTGAATGCCCTTAGTGTTGGCGAGTCCACTACTGTTGCAGGCAGGGCATTACACGCCCTTACTACTCTGAGTAACTCTGACATCTGTCCTATAACTATCTCCCCTCAATTTAAAGGTATGTCCCCTCGTGCTAGACATCACCATCCGAGGAAAAAGGCTCTCACTGTCCAACCTATCCAATCCTCTGATCATCTTGTATGCCTCAATTAAGTCACCTCTTAACCTTCTTCTCTCTAACGAAAACAGCCTCAGGTCCCTCAGCCTTTCCTCATAAGATCTTCCCTCCATACCAGGCAACATTCTGGTAAATCTCCTCTGCACCCTTTCCAATGCTTCCACATCCTTCCTATAATGCGGCGACCAGAATTGCACGCAATACTCCAAATGCGGCCGCATCAGAGTTTTGTATAGCTGCAACATGACTTCATAGCTCCGAAACTCAATCCCTCTACCAATAAAAGCTAACACACCGTACGCCTTCTTAACAACCCTCTCAACCTGGGTGGCAACTTTCAGGGATCTATGTACATGGACACCAAGATCTCTCTGCTCATCCTCACTGCCAAGAATCTTACCATTAGCCCAGTATTCTGTCTTCCTGTTATTCCTTCCAAAATGAATCGCCTCACACTTTTCTGCATTAAACTCCATTTGCCACCTCTCAGCCCAACTCTGCAGCTTATCTATGTCCCTCTGTAACTTGTAACATCCTTCCGCATTGTCCACAACTCCATCGACTTTAGTGTCATCTGCAAATTTACTCACCCATCCTTCTACGCCCTCCTCCAGGTCATTTCTAAAAATGACAAACAGCAGTGGCCCCAAAACAGATCCTTGTGGTACACCACTAGTAACTGAACTCCAGTCTGAACATTTCCCATCAACCACCACCCTTTGTCTTCTTCCAGCTAGCCAATTTCTGATCCAAACTGCTAAATCACCATTAATCCCATGCCTCCGTATTTTCTGCAGTAGCCTACCGTGGGGAACCTTATCAAACGCTTTACTGAAATCCAAATACACCACATCAACTGCAGTGAATTCAATAACAGTTTTAAAAAGGGAGCCAGACACACCTGACATTCTTGCAATCATTGCTTATTACTGCTGCATTTTGAATTTGAACATCAATGTCACAAGAGCTGAGGTGCAGATCTGGGAACCTGCCCTTTGTCCTGATGTCTCACAGGCCTCAGCTCCCAGTATGAGGAAATTAGCAAGTGAAGAGATTTTTTAAATTTTATTTTGAAGATAGGTTTACCTATTTCAATAGCTCTTTCTAAATTTGCGGTCCACTAACCCAGTTCTTTTACTGCTAGCATTCTACTCCAGCGACAGAGAAAGGCTGCTTTTGTGCAGACTTCTCGGACCCTGCAGAAGCCTGTCCAGTCCAACTGGTCTAGGCTAGTCTGTGAAAGGAAAGTGAAAGTGAAAGTTAAAGAATGGGTAAAGAAGCAAGTTATTGTGCAGCAGCATTTTGGGATTGAAGAGTTACTCTTAAAGTCATAGTGTCCATCAGAGAGTTTTGGTGAAATTCTTCTTAATTATGGATCAAGAGCATTTGCTATTTTCAACTGAGGTGTGACCCAATGTGATCCAATTGACAAACAGTAATTGCAGGGTGTGTTTATAAGCTGTCCAACAAGGACTTCTTGTACGAAGGTGGTTCCGCTTCAAAGAGAAAGTCACAAAGTTTAACTACCCCGCTGAGCTTTCACCTCGATTTGTATTTCATTCCAACTTTCGATGAAAACCGTCTCTTTATTTGCAAGGAGTGTTACGAATCGTGCTGATGTTAAACGCGGCTCACCAGAATGATGCCTGGAATGAAGAGCTTGTCTTATGAGGAACGGTTGAGGACTCTGGATCTGTACACATCGGAATTTAGCAGGATGAGGGGGGATCTTATTGAAACTTACAGGATACTGTGAGGCCTGGATAGAGTGGGCGTGGAGAGGATTTTTCCACTTGTAGGAAAAACTAGAACCAGAGGACACAATCTCAGACTAAAGGGATGATCCTTTAAAACAGAGATGAGGAGGAATTTCTTCAGTCAGAGGGTGGTGAATCTGTAGAACTCTTTGCCACAGAAGGCTGTGGAGGCCAAATCACTGAGTATCTTTAAGACAGAGATAGATAGGTTCTTGATTAATAAGGGGTTATAGGGAAAAGGCAGGAGAATGGGGATGAGAAAAATATCAGCCATGATTGAATGGCGGAGCAGACTCGATGGGCCGAGTGGCCTAATTCTGCTCCTATGTCTTCTGGTCTTAACATCCAATATTAAGTACCGTTATGAGCTAAATCCAGCAAATAATGACCACACCCCATTTAAGATGACCACATCTGGGAAGGCCTTCAGGTTCAGCGAAGGCAAAAAATGGCAACTTCTTTCAGGAGACTATATGCAACCGCTGTAATTTCGATGTTAGCTGTTTCTCTCTCTCCCTTTTCTTTTAGCTAGTGTTCTGCAGTTGTACTATTTCTTTCCCTTTGATGTTATTCACCCTGCGGACTGGCTTTTGGCAGGTATGTGTCAGTTTCCTTAATTCTCCACTTTGAAGTCACCACCTCTAGCCCCATTGTTTTCTCCAATCTCAGATGCAAATGATTGTTTTTCCACTGAGATTCCTCCAGATGTCTGCCTCCAAACAATTCCCTGTTTTACTTTGCTTTTTAATGGTAATTTTCTGCAATTCTTAACAGGAGTTTCAGTTATCCTAATCAAGCTTGATTGAGTGGTCGATGCACGGGGAGAGACCTGGGGAATGGAGGACCGACCAATCTAAGTGGCCGTTCCTCATCATTTTTGGTGTAGTGCCACCCACAGATACATTTCCTGGTCAGTGGATAGAGGAGCAATATCATTGGTCGGAGACAGCAGATGGCATCCGATAGAATTGGTCCCTGGCAGTCCGAGCAGTGGGCGGAAATGGTGATGGTAACAAAGAAATCAGGGTGGCGTGGGTGAGAACTCGGATAAGCTGTGGTGCCTCTCTTCCATTCATCAACTAGGCATCGCTTGGTGCAGCTCAGCACAACAATCTCTGCCAGATGTACTGCAGAGGAAGACAGTGGGGTTGAGAATGTGTACGATTCAGTGGCCTCTGTTCTCTGGGTCCATTCCTCGGCCAGCTGAATGCTGCTTGTTTCTTCCAATGCCCTTCCAAACTGTCAGCCTCCCAAATCAGGGGTGTCAGCTATTATCTCCCAGTTGTCAGTGTCTTACTTAAATCTAACTCCTATGGTTGCCGATCCTTCACCTCCTGGGAACAGTTTCTCCCTATTTACTCTTATCAAAACTATTCATGATTATAAACACCTCCATTAAAATCTCTCCTTAACCTATCCTACTTTAAGATGAAAAACTCCAGCTTTTCTAGCCTCTCCACATAACTGAGCTTCCTCATTCCTGCAATCGTTCTGGTAAATCTCCTCTGCACCCTCTTTTTTAAAAATATAATCTTTATTGTGTCATGTGAGAGTACCTTTAAGACATGGATGTTTAAGCAATGTACCTTTAAGAAAACAGTGATGTCAGAGAGTGGGTGGTGCTGGGCTTTAGATCAGCCATTTTAGAGTCAGTTTGGAAAAAGCAGCTTGTGTGTGTCTGTGTGTTTCCAGAGAGCGGCAGTTTGGAGGAAAAGAGCTGGGTGTGTGTCTGTGTTTTGCAGTGAGCTAGATTTGCTGTGATATCAGCCATGAATGACTATCTCTGGATCATTTGGGTGATTTAAACTCATAATAGTAAAGCCTTAACCTGATGTGATTCTGTTTAAAGGTGTTAAGTCTCTTGGAAGTTTGAAGGAACATTTTGAGGAATTATTTACTGTTGCAATATTTTCTGAATTATCTTTGAAGTAAGGGGTGTTAAGAGATCCAATGTTTATTTAAGATGTTAAGTTGGGTTCATGGAATAAACAGTGTTTTGTGTTTAAAAACCCACGTGTCCATAATTGTAATCCCACACCTAGGGAACAAGCCGTGTGCTAGGAAAAGCAACAAATACATTAAAGGGAGAGGTTGGTTGAACTCCATGATACATTTTGGTGTTCTGAAAACGCCTCGCCCATAGCAATTGTAGGTTAGATGGCTTTTGTTTCGGTGCAACATCGTGGGCCGAAGGGCCTGTACTGCGCTGTATTGTTCTATGTTCTATGTTCTATGTAATTGTCACAAGTAGGCTTACATATTAACACTGCAATGAAGTGACTGTGAAAAGCCCCTAGTCGCCACATTCGGGCAATGAAACACATTTGAATTAGAATTACTGTTGCAATATAGAAAATGCAGCAGCTAAATTCTGCATAGCAAGCTCCCACAAACAGTAATGTGATCATGATCAGGGAACCCGTTTTGTGATAATGAAAGCAAAATACTGCAGATGCTGGAAATCTGAAATAATCACAGAAAACGCTGGAAATTCTCAGCATGTATCTCTTTGGAGGGATCTTCCAGTCCTTCTACCTGGCAGAATCTTCCGGTCCTGCCAAAGGACCCCCCCCCCCCCCCCCCCCCCCCCCCCCCCGCCCCCCAACCACACACCCCATGACAGTTCCTCAGAACTGCAACTGGTTCTGAAGAAGAGTCATGTTCAACTCGAGGGCTGGAAGTTTCCATCCATTTGCACTGGTGGGATCTTCCAGTCCTGCCAATGGTGCACCCCCGCCTCGGTTCTCCCAATGGCGAGGGGTGCATTCAACAGGGAACCCCGTTGACAACAGCGGGAGCCGGCATATGGTGGGCCACCTCTGAAACACGTGGCGGGTTGCGTGGAAAACTCTGCCCAAGATGTTAACCCTGTTTCTTTCTCCGCAGTTGCTGCTGGACCTGGTGAGTATTGCGAGCAATTTCTGTTTTTAATCTGTTTTGGGATACAGTAAGAAGTCTTACAACACCAGGTTAAAATCCAACAGGTTTGTTTCGAATCACTAGCTTTTGGAGCACAGCTACTTCCTCAGGCGAGTGAAGAGGTGGGTTCCACAAACACATATATAGACAAAGTCAGTGATGCAAGATGATACTTTGAATGCGAGATTTTGCAGGTAATTAAGTCTTTACAGGAGTGACTGGAGACAGGGATAATCACAGGTTAAAGAGGTGTGAATTGTCTCAAGCCAGGACAGATGGTAGGATTTCGCAAGCCCAGTGAGATACTGGTTGAAGGATAAATGTTGGCCAGGACACTAGGGAGAACACTCTTTCCCCTCTTTGCAGAGTAACTGGTGATGCTTTATGTTCAACTGAGAGGGCAGAGGGGTCCTTGTTTAACATCTCATCCAAGCTGCAGCATCTCCAACAGTGCAGCACCCCCTTGTCACTGGAGTGTAGACTCAATTACATGCTCAGGTCTCTTAAACCCACAACCTTTTGACTCAAGAGGCGAGAGTCCAAATCTTCACTTTCAACTTCCACAACCGTTTTAAAGCAACATTCATTTTGAAGCGAGTCTGACCACAACAAAGGGATTAGAAACACTTTTGTGTGAGCCGAGCTTGATTACAATTTGCATGGCTAACAATGCATTGTGCAGAATGTCTGCTCCTAAACTTCAAGGAAGCTTTGTTGTTCTTTGTTTATCTTCCTGATTCTGGAATACCATGTGGGTGTTGTTTATTGAGAATCTAGCTCAACCGGATACAGTACCAGTGTTATTCTGACTAACCTGTTCTTAAAGTGAAGACTGTTTCACCAGAACATTAAACAGCATCCTGTGTTAACCCTGAAACACCTCCAACAACAACACATCCCCCACCCCCAACAACAGCCCCCCCCCCACCCCAACACATCCCGCACCCCCAACAAGAACACAACCCCCATCCCCAACAACAACACATCCCCCACTCCCAACAACACATCCCCCACCCCCGACAACAACGCAACCCCCACCCCTGACAACAACACACACCCTCCCCAAAAACAGCACATCCCCAACAACACATCCCCCACCCCCGACAACAACACAACCCCCACCCCTGACAACAACACACACCCTCCCCAAAAACAGCACATCCCCACCCCCAACAACAACACATCCCCCACCACCAACAACAACACAACCCTCATCCCTGACAACAACACATACCCTCCCCAAAAACACCACATCCCCCACCCCCAAAAACACAATCCCCACCCCCAACAACACATCCCCCTCCCCAACAACACATCCCCCTCCCCAACAACAAATCCCCCACCAAAACAACACATCCCCCACTCCCAACAACATATCCCCCACTCCCAACAACCTATCTCACATCCCCAACACATCCCCCAACACATCCCCCACCCTCAACAAGAACACAACCCCCATCCCCAACAACAACACATCCCCCACTCCCAACAACATATCCCCCACCCCCGACAACAACACAATCCCCACCCCCAACCAACAACACATCCCCCACCCCCAACAACACATCCCCCACCCCCAACAACACATCCCCCACCCCCAACAACAACACAACCCCCACCCCCAACAACAACACAACCCCCATCCCCAACAACAACACATCCCCCACTCCCAACAACACATCCCCCACCCCCAACAACAACACAACCCCCACCCCTGACAACAACACACACCCTCCCCAAAAACAGCACATCCCCACCCCCAACAACATCACATCCCCCACCCCCAACAACAACACAACCCCCACCCCTGACAACAACACACACCCTCCCCAAAAACAGCACATCCCCACCCCCAAAAACAGCACATCCCCCACCCCCAACAACACATCCCCCACCCCCAACAACACATCCCCCACCCCCAACAACACATCCCCCACCCCCAACAACACATCCCCCTCCCCAACAACAAATCCCCCACCAAAACAACACATCCCCCACTCCCAACAACAAATCCCCCTCCCCAACAACACAAACATGTCCCCCACCCCCAACAACAACAGATCCCCCACTCCCAACAACACATCCCCCTCTCCCAACAACACAATCCCCACCTCCAACAACACATTCCCCTCCCCAAACACCACATCCCCCTCCCCAACAACAACACAGCCCTCATCCCCAACAACACATCCCCCACCCCCATAAACAGATCCGCCTCCCCCAACAACACATCCCCCACTCCTAACAACACATCCTCCACTCCCAACAACTCATCCCCCTCCCCAATAACACATCCCCCTCCCCAACAACACATCCCCCTCCCCTCCCCTCCCCCAACAACACATCCCCCACCCCCAACAACAACCCCAACAACACAACCCACACCCCCAACAACAACAAACCCCAATCCCTAACAACAGTACATGGCCTATGCCTCAAAAGCTATGAATAACCTGCCTGTAGATCCTCACTAGAAGGTGTCAGGTGAAGGTCTCAATATCTGCTGTGTAAGAAGATTTAAACCAGGTGTTGCCAAGCGATTTACGATTAATCTCAAGTAGGTCCTGTCATCATCTACACCAGTATATCATGCTGCAGATACACACACACTGATAGACACACAGCAAGACCAATCAACACACACAACACCGCAGCCAATCACCAGTGAGAGCACACTCACTATAAAGACAGGGGGCATCAGAGTTCCCGCTCATTCAGGATGCAGCCTCCTACAAGGACAGAGCTTACAGCTTACAGCACAGATCCTCACCATGTGCTGAGTGCATAGACTGGTTCGGACAGGCATAGGTCTTTAGTTTAATCTAACATCGTGTTAACCCACAGTGAAAGTATGTCCAACAGTTTCTAACTTAATAAAATAGTGTTGCACTATTTTAAGTGTTGGTGGCCCATATGTGTTCCACGGATCCAGAGCACCAAACACATCAGGTCCCAAACTGATTCCTGAGCACACTTAAGACAAGAGCTGGGAGAAGTCCGAAAAGTGGCAACCTCATGCACAACTTAAATTAGAACCACGAGCAGTATAACTCCAGTCTGGTGCAAAGGCTTTTACAAAGTTCCCAGGCAGTCCCAAAGTCATTTACAGATTTACTCTTCAATCTCTTAAGGCCTGGGAGAAAAGAGGGTTCACGACACTCGCAACATTGCTAATTAATCACTTGAAGAGTGAGGCTCCGCTCAAAGGTGAACATGGCGCAACTGTTTTGTGGCTGATCTCAGGATCAGCTGTAGTTGGCAGTACAGCTTTGCTCTCTCAACTCCGCACCACACTTTTCTAGAAAATACCAGCCTGGTGAGATAAAGGGATTTTGGAGGAAGTGACATGTGAAGCTTTGCCGCTGAATTCTGCGGAGTGAATGTTGGAAGATTGTGCAGCAACGTAGACAGATTTCAAATGATTGGTTGTTCCCAGGCTGTGGGAGAGGACGTTGGACAGAGGGGTTTGCACTGAATCACTATGTAGTCATTGGAACTCATTTTCTAATGAGCAGGATGAAGGTTGGCTTAGAAAATTGGAGTTGAAGATTATGAGGATGTAGTCAAGGTCTTTTCAGCCCCGCCAGACCGGGTCCTGCAGCATGGGGGGGGGGGTCAGAAAATCCAGACCAATAAAACATTGTCTGGAATTTCCCAGCTGCCCCCACCGCCATGGTTTCTCCGCAACGGAGTCGTCAGCCACTGAAAATGCTGCGCACATCCATGGGACCAGCAAAACCTGCTGCCGTGAAGGGCTGGAAAATTCCAACAAACATGTGCAGGATGATTCCTCGATAGCTGGCACCACAGCAGTGCGCTGTCCAGGAAGGCAGTCAGTAAAGATTCAGTCAGAGGAAGCTTTGCCTGATTTATCTTTGGCAACACAAACAAATCTTAGCCAGGATTGAGTAAAGTTCATGATTGAGTGGCTAGTACATAAATCAGTAACGTACACCGCCATTTGTTACTTCATGATTTTAATTCCGTGTTGAAGATAACATGACTGTTAACCTGCACAGGATAATCTCTTAAAACATGGAACATAGAACACACAGTGCAGAAGGAGGCCATTCGGCCCATCGAGTCTGCACCGACCCACTTAAGACCTCACTTCCACCCTATCCCCGTAACCCAATAACCCCTCCTAAACCTTTTGGTCACTAAGGGCAATTTATCATGGCCAATCCACCTAACCTGTACGTCCTTGGACTGTGGGAAGAAACCGGAGCACCCGGAGGAAACCCACGCAGACATGGGGAGAACGTGCAGACTCGGCACAGACAGTGACCCAGCGGGGAATCGAACCCGGGACCCATGGCGCTGTGAACCACAGTGCTATCCACGTGTTATCGTGCTGCCCTTGGTCTTGGTCTTCACATTGAGATCCGCCACTGCTGTAGGATAGATATATGCAAAAAGAGACATTGGGCGAGTATTTTCAGTCCCGTCATAGCATGTTTTCCGGTGGCGGAGGCAGTTCACCATCGGCCATCGGTGCGATCCTGCCAAAGTCTAGGGAGCATGGCTCATCTGCACCGCCTCCATGGGACCCACTACAGGGCGGGGGAGGGGGGGGTTGCCTTTGGCGGGATCGGAAGTTCCCACCGGCAGGAACGGCCAGAAAATCGAACCCTTCCTCTACCAGTTCCACGCGAACCTTGGGGGTCCTAGTCCTTGTGCACAGAGGGGTTCTGCTCTGTATCCTGATCACTATTCTTTCCTGTGAGCATTTGGGAATAATTCTGAGACATTCTATCAGGTGCTATATTAATGCAAACCTGACAAAAGATCCTGAAAATCTTTGCCTTGGATAAGCCAAATGTAAATCAAGCAAAACCCAAGAACATCCGTCATTTTGTGTTTTTTTAAGTCTTTTACACCTCAGTGCCTTTAATTAATGACTTTATAGGGTTATTGCAGCACACAAGAACAACTTCTTAAAATGTTAAAAATTATTCCTCCTCCAGTAAAGCTTTCACAAACGTGACTCACCTTTCATTCTGCCAACTAACTAAACATTGGACTGACTCACTTGCATTCTTTCCAAGAATATGTATTCCAAGTGTAATGACTTCGAAAAACTCTTGGAAAGACATTAGATACTCTCCCAAGAACTTAATAAACAATACCTGCTCAATCTGATTTGAATGCAATCATCTATATCCTGGAGCCTACATGTCCTCATGATCACATCAAAGTCAAATAGGAGTACAGTTTAAGGTGAAGTTAAATTATTAGTGTTAACCTATCAGTTTTCCTGCATTTTAAAAAATGTTCCCTGATGTTGCAGCAAGCTCGGCAGACATCATGGGCTGGATTGTTCCCAAGGGTGAGGAAACAGAAGGCAGGGCTGTTTCTGAGTCCCGAAGCCAGAATATATAAACGGTCAGACATTGGGATTTTGACAATACTGCCTCTTTAATGCATGGAGACAGGTTTGTGGCCAATTAAGGGTTTTCAAAGGTGGAACAAAGGGCAACTGGAGACCTTACAACTTGAGAGAAGCAGTGGTTAGCACTGCTGCCTCACAGCGCCACGGACCCAGGTTCAATTCCTGCCTCTGTGCGGAGTCTGCACCTTCTCCCTGTGTCTGCGTGGATTGTCTCCGGGTGCTCCGATTTCCTCCCAGTGTCCAAAGATGTGCAGGTGAGATGGATTGGCCATGCTAAATTGCCCCTTAGCGTCCAAATATGTGCAGGTGAACTGGGGTTACGGGATTAGGGCTGGGGAGTGGTCCTCGGTAGGGCGCTCTTTCGGCGGGTCAGTACAGACTAGATGGCCCGAATGGCTTCCTTCTGCACTGTAGGGATTTTATGGTTCTCGGGAAGCAGCAATATGAAATGGAAACAAGTGAGGGTTCGACAATACCGACATGTCAACACTTTTCGGCCTTCAGTTGAAAAACAGTGACAGCAGCCAGGCTACCACTCTGCGTGGGGTACCCCCCTGGAGGTCAGCCTGCGGCATGCTCTGTTACACCCATGCAAGCAGACCCTTCGGCCTACCCGGTGTGCTGGCCTGTGGCCATACTCCAGCCACCTAAACGGACCCCTGCCAATGTGGGAACATGGAGGTGCCAACTGGAAAATCACATCGGTCTCCTTTAATTGGCCTTAACGTGTGGACAGAAGCCCAGTCGACACCAAATCCCTCTCTGCCTAAACATCACTGGGGCTGGCATCAGAAAACCAGCCCGCCAGACTTTCTTTGCCGCCAGCTGTCTTTACCATGAAACTTATTGGCCTGTTCTTCACTGACACTCCATAGAACAAAGATCAAAGAAAAGTACAGCACAGGAACAGGCCCTTCGGCCCTCCAAGCCCGTGCCGACCATGCTGCCCGACTAAACTATAATCTTCTACACTTCCTGGGTCCATACCCCTCTATTCCCATCCTATTCATGTATTTGTCAAGATGCCCCTTAAATGTCACGATCGTCCCTGCTTCCACCACCTCCTCCGGTAGCGAGTTCCAGGCACCCACTACCCTCTGTGTAAAAATATTTGCCTAGTACATCTCCTCTAAACCTTGCCCCTCTCACCTTAAACCTATGCCCCCTAGTAATTGACCCCTCTACCCTGGGGAAAAGCCTCTGACTATCCACTCTGTCTATGCCCCTCATAATTTTGTAGACCTCTATCAGGTCGCCCCTCAACCTCCGTCGTTCCAGTGAGAACAAACCCGAGTTTATTCAACCGCTCCTCATAGCTAATGCCCTCCATACCATTGGCAAGGTACTTGAGTTGTAGAAGTGAGGGGAGGGGAAGGAACATAGAACATAGAACATTACAGCGCAGTACAGGCCCTTCGGCCCGCGATGTCGCGCCGACCTGTGAAACCACTCTAAAGCCCATCTACACTATTCCCTTATCGTCCATATGTCTATCCAATGACCATTTGAATGCCCTTAGTGTTGGCGAGTCCACTACTGTTGCAGGCAGGGCATTCCACGCCCTTACTACTCTCTGAGTAAAGAACCTACCTCTGACTTCTGTCCTATATCTATCTCCCCTCAATTTAAAGGCATGTCCCCTCGTGCTAGACATCACCATCCGAGGAAAAAGGCTCTCACTGTCCACCCTATCCAATCCTCTGATCATCTGGTATGCCTCAATTAAGTCACCTCTTAACCTTCTTCCCTCGAACGAAAACAGCCTCAAGTCCCTCAGCCTTTCCTCATAAGATCTTCCCTCCAAACCAAGCAACATTCTGGTAAATCTCCTCTGCACCCTTTCCAATGCTTCCACATCCTTCCTATAATGCGGCGACCAGAATTGCACGCAATACTCCAAATGCAATTGCACCAGAGTTTTGTACAGCTGCAACATGGCCTCATGGCTCCAAAACTCAATCCCTCTACCAATAAAAGCTAACACACCGTACGCCTTCTTAACAACCCTCTCAACCTGGGTGGCAACTTTCAGGGATCTATGTACATGGACACCGAGATCTCTCTGCTCATCCACACTGCCAAGAATCTTACCATTAGCCCAGTACTCTGTCTTCCTGTTATTCCTTCCAAAATGAATCACCTCACACTTTTCTGCATTAAACTCCATTTGCCACCTCTCAGCCCAGCGCTGCAGCTCATCTATGTCTCTCTGTAACTTGTAATATCCTTCCACACTGTCCACAACTCCACCGACGTTAGTGTCATCTGCAAATTTACTCACCCATCCTTCTACGCCCTCCTCCAGGTCATTTCTAAAAATGACAAACAGCAGTGGCCCCAAAACAGATCCTTGTGGTACACCACTAGTAACTGGACTCCAGTCTGAACATTTCCCATCAACCACCACCCTTTGTCTTCTTCCAGCTAGCCAATTTCTGATCCAAACTGGTAAATCACCCTGAATCCCATGCCTCCGTATTTTCTGCAGTAGCCTACCATGGGGAACTTATCAAACGCTTTACTGAAATCCATATACACCACATCAACTGCTTTACCCTCATCCACCTGTTTGGTCACCTTCTCAAAGAACTCAATAAGGTTTGTGAGGCACGACCTACCCTTCACAAAACCGTGTTGACTATCTCTAATCAAATTATTCCTTTCCAGATGATTATACATCCTATCTCTTATAAACCTTTCCAAGATTTTGCCCACAACAGAAGTAAGGCTCACTGGTCTATAGTTACCTGGGTTGTCTCTACTCTCCTTCTTGAACAAGGGGACAACATTTGCTATCCTCCAGTCTTCTGGCACTATTCCTGTAGACAAAGATGACTTAAAGATCAAAGCCAAAGGCTCAGCAATCTCCTCCCTAGCTTCCCAGAGAATCCTAGGATAAATCCCATCCGGCCCAGGCGACTTATCTATTTTCACACTTTCCAGAATTGCTAACACCCCCTCCTTATGAACCTCAAGCCCTTCTAGTCTAGTAGCCTGAATCTCAGTATTCTCCTCGACAACATTGTCTTTTTCCTGTGTGAATACTGACGAAAAATATTCATTTAGCACCTCTCCTATCTCCTCGGACTCCAAGCACAACTTCCCACTACTGTCCTTGACTGGCCCTACTCTTACCCTAGTCATTCGTTTATTCCTGACATATCTATAGAAAGCTTTAGGGTTATCCTTGATCCTACCTGCCAAAGACTTCTCATGTCCCCTCCTGGCTCTTCTTAACTCTCTCTTTAGGTCCTTCCGAGCCCACTTGTAACTCTTGAGCGCCCTAACTGAACCTTCATGTCTCATGTTCACATAAGCCTCCTTCTTCCTCTTGACAAGTGTTTCGACTGCTTTAGTAAACCACGGTTCCCTTGCTCGACCACTTCCTCCCTGCCTGACAGATACATACTTATCAAGGACACGCAGTAGCTGTCCCTTGAACAAGCTCCACATTCCCATTGTGCCCATCCCCTGCAGTTTGCCTCTCCATCCGATGCATCCTAAGTCTTGCCTCGTCGCATCATAATTGCCTTTCCCCCAGATATAACTCTTGCCCTACGGTATATACCTATCCCTTTCCATCACTAAAGTAAACGTAATCGAATTGTGGTCACTATCACCAAAGTGCTCACCTACCTCCAAATCTAACACCTGTCCTGGTTCATTACCCAGTAGCAAATCGAATATGGCCTCGCCTCTCGTTGGCCTATCTACATACTGTGTCAGGAAACCCTCCTGCACACATTGGACAAAAACAGACCCATCTAAAGTACTCGAACTATAGCTTTTCCAGTCAATATTTGGAAAGTTGAAGTCCCCCATAACAACTACCCTGTTGCTTTCGCTCCTATCCAGAATCATCTTTGCAATCCTTTCCTCTGCATCTCTGGAACTTTTCGGAGGCTTATAGAAAACCCCTAACAGGGTGACCTCTCTTTTCCTGTTTCTAACCTCAGTCCATACTACCTCAGTAGACGAGTCCTCATCAAACGTTCTTTCTGCCACTGTAATACTGTCCTTGACTAACAATGCCACCCCTCCCCCTCTTTTACCACCTTCCCTGAGCTTATTGAAATATCTAAACCCCGGCACCTGCAACAACCATTCCTGTCCCTGCTCTATCCATGTCTCCGAAATGGCCACAACATCGAAGTCCCAGGTACCAACCCATGCCGCAAGTTCACCCACCTTATTCCGGATGCTCCTGACATTGAAGAAGACACACGTTAAACCACCTTCCTGCCTGCCGGTACAGTCCTCCAACTTTGAAACATTGCTCATGACCTCTCTACTCTCAACCTCCTGACTGGAGCTACTATTCAGGTTCCCAAGCCCCTGCTGAACTAGTTTAAACTCTCCCGAAGAGCATTAGAAAATTTCTCCCCCAGGATATTGGTACCCCTCTGGTCCAGGTGTAGACCATCCCGTTTGTAGAGGTCCCACCGACCCCAGAATGAGCCCCAATTATCCAGAAATCTGAAAACGTCCCTCCTGCACCATCCCTGTAGCCACGTGTTCAACTCCTCTCTCTCCCTATTCCTCGTCTCGCTATCACGTGGCACGGGTAACAACCCAGAGATAATAACTCTGTTTGTCCTGGATCTAAGTTTCCACCCTAGCTCCCTGAATTCCTGCCTTACATCCCCATCCCTACCTATGTCGTTGGTACCTATGTGGACCACGACTTGGGGCTACTCCCCCTCAAGGATCCCGAAAACACGATCCAAGACATCACGCACCCTGGCACCTGGGAGGCAACACACCAACCGCGAGTCTCTCTCGTTCCCACAGAATCTCCTATCTATCCCCCCAACTATGGAGTCTCCAATGACTAATGCTCTACTCCTATCCCCCCTTCCCTTCTGAGCAACAGGGACAGACTCTGTGCCAGAGACCTGTACCCCATGGCTTACCCCTGGTAAGTCACCCCCCCCCCCAACAGTATCCAAAGCGGTATACTTGTTACTAAGGGGAACGACCATAGGGGATCCCTGTACTGACTGCTTCCTCACAGCCCCTCTCACCGTCACCCATCTATCTTGATTCTTCGAAGTAACTACATCCCTGAAGTTTCTATCTATGCCCACCTCTGCCTCCCGAATGATCCGAAGTTCATCCAGCTCCTCAGCACTTGACAACAGCCCCTCCACAAACCACCTTCAAGTTAGGGTGAGCACACGGATGTATGCAAATTTCCCCGGCAACAGCCAATCAGCAGCTCAGCTCTACTTCCCTCTGCTGGGTGCTTGTTTTCACTTGAACAGCTAGGGTCTCTTGCTGAGGTACACCTTCAAGTTAGGGTGAGCACACAGATGTATGCAAATTTCCCCAGCAACTTCTACTTTTATTCAAAAATTATACTTTATTCATAAAATCTATCATAAACATTACAGAACATTTCGTATTGTCTTGACTGTACATTTCCATCAGAGTTACACATTCCCTTGACTTTCTTCCATTCAATTTTGATAATATTATACACATATCACTCTTTACGTTACAATTCCCTCTTAAATATTTACATTGTCATGTTTCTTTTATACATTGGAGTGTTAATGACCCAGACCGAGGGGGGTTTACACTGTTACCTGCCCCTCGGTGTACATTTGCTGGAAAGACCTTACACAGTGGTCTTTCCCCATTGCGCCTTGGCGGCAGCTGCCCCAAGCTTGAGTGCGTCCCTCAGCACGTAGTCCTGGACCTTGGAATGTGCCAGTCTGCAACACTCGGTCGAGGACAATTCTTTGCACTGGAAGATCAGGAAGTTTCGGGCAGCCCAAAGAGCGTCTTTCACCGAGTTGATGACCTTCCAGCAGCAGTTGATATTTGTCTCGGTCTGTGTCCCTGGAAACAGTCCGTAGAGCACAGAGTCCTGTGTCACAGAGCTGCTCGGGATGAACCTTGACAAGTACCACTGCATCTCTCTCCAGACCTTCTTTGCAAAGGCACATTCCACAAAGAGGTGGGTGACCATCTCATTTCCCCCACAGCCACTCCGAGGGCAGCGTGCATTTGCGCAGAGCCTTCGGGTGTGCATGAAGAATCTGACAGGGAGGGCCCTTCTCACCACCAGCCAAGCTAGGTCTTGGTGCTTGTTTGAAAGTTCTGGTGATGAGGCGTTCTGCCAGATGACTCTGGCAGTCTGCTCAGGGAACCATCCAACGTCCTCCACGGTCTCCTTTTCCCTGAGGGCCTCGAGGACATTACGTGCTGACCACTGCTTCATTGCCTTGTGGTCAAAGGTGTTTTTCTTCAAAACCTTTTCCACGAAGGACAGGTGGTACGGTACGGTCCATCTACTTGGAGCGTTCCGCGGCAATGAGGCCAGGCCCATCCTTCGTAACACCGGGGACAGGTAGAACCTCAGTATGTAGTGACACTTGGTGTTTGCATACTGGGTTCCACGCACAGCTTGATGCAGCTGGACACAAAGGTGGCCAACAGGATGAGGGAGGCGTTGGGTACGTTCCTCCCTCCCTTCTCCAGAGGTTTGTACATGGTGTCCGTTCGGACACGGTCCATCTTGGATCTCCAGATAAATTTGAAGATGGCCCGGGTGACTGCTGTGGCATAGGGTAGAGTTATGGGCCAGACCTGCGCCACGTACAGTAACACCGAGAGTACCTCACACCTGATGACCAGGGTTTTGCCCACAATGGAGAGGGAGCGTGGCTCCCACCAGTCCAGTTTCTGTCTTACCTTGGCTATGCGCTCCTCCCAGTTTTTGGTGCACGCCCCAGCACCTTCAGGTAATCTGACCTGACAGTGAAGGGGACAAAGGACCGGTCAGCCCAGTTCCCAAAGAACATGGCCTCGCTCTTGCCACAGTTTACCTTGGCTCCAGCAACTTTTTTTTTAATTCAAAAAAATTTACTTTATTCATAAAATTTATCATAAGCATTACAGAATATTTTGAATTGTCTTGACTGTACATTTCCGTCAGAGCTACACATTGCCTTGACTTTCTTCCATTCAATTTTGATACTATTATATATACATCACTCTTTACATTACAATTCCTTCTTAAATATTTACATTGTCATGTTTGTTTTATACATTGGAATGTTAATGACCCAGACCGAGGGGGGTTTACACTGTTCCCCGCCCCTCGGTGTACATTTGCTGGTAAGACCTTACACAGTGGTCTTTCCCCATTGCGCCTTGGCGGCAGCTGCCCCAAGCTTGAGTGCGTCCCTCAGCACGTAGTCCTGGACCTTGGAATGTGCCAGTCTGCAACACTCGGTCGAGGACAATTCTTTGCACTGGAAGATCAGGAAGTTTCGGGCAGACCAAAGAGCGTCTTTCACCGAGTTGATGACCTTCCAGCAGCAGTTGATATTTGTCTCGGTCTGTGTCCCTGGAAACAGTCCGTAGAGCACAGAGTCCTGTGTCGCAGATCTGTTCGGGATAAACCTTGACAAATACCACTGCATCTCTCTCCAGACCTTCTTTGCAAAGGCACATTCCACAAGGAGGTGTGTGACCGTCTCATTTCCCCCACAGCCACTCCGAGGGCAGCGTGCATTGGCGCAGAGCCTTCGGGTGTGCATGAAGAATCTGACAGGGAGGGCCCTTCTCACCACCAGCCAAGCTAGGTCTTGGTGCTTGTTTGAAAGTTCTGGTGATGAGGCGTTCTGCCAGATGACTCTGGCAGTCTGCTCAGGGAACCATCCAACATCCTCCATGGTCTCCTTTTCCCTGAGGGCCTCGAGGACATTACGTGCTGACCACTGCTTCATTGCCTTGTGGTCAAAGGTGTTTTTCTTCAAAACCTTTTCCACGAAGGACAGGTGGTACGGTACGGTCCAACTACTTGGAGCGTTCCGTGGCAATGAGGCCAGGCCCATCCTTCGTAACACCGGGGACAGGTAGAACCTCAGTATGTAGTGACACTTGGTGTTTGCATACTGGGGGTCCACGCACAGCTTGATGCAGCTGGACACAAAGGTGGCCAACAGGATGAGGGAGGCGTTGGGTATGTTCCGCCCTCCCTTCTCCAGAGGTTTGTATATGGTGTCCCTTCGGACACGGTCCATCTTGGATCTCCAGATGAATTTGAAGATGGCTCGGGTGACTGCTGCGCGTAGGGTCGGGTTATGGGCCAGACCTTCGCCACGTGCAGTAGCACCAAGAGTACCTCACACCTGATGACCAGGGTTTTGCACTCAATGGAGAGGGAGCATTGCTCCCACCAGCCCAGTTTCTGCCTTGCCTTGCCTTTGCTATGCGCTCCTTGCTCCAGCACCTTGGCTCCAGCAACAGCCAATCAACAGCTCCACTCTACTGCCTCTGCTGGATGCTTGTCTTCACTTGAACAGCTAGGGTCTCTTGCTGAGGTACACCTTCAAGTTAGGGTGAGCACACGGAAGTATGCAAATTTCCCCGGCAATAGTCAATCAGCAGCTCCGCTCTACTGCCCTCTGCTGGAGATCTCACAGTTGACACTAATCTACCTCTTACCCCCTCACTCAGCATCTAATACTGCCAGCAAAAGGCACTGGATGGTGATGAAAAGGAGGAACTCGCATTTTTGGACCAGATAGTTTGAGAAAGATGCAGCTTAAGGGGCATCTATTTGTCTCATGGCTGACTGACTCTTTGGAAGGAATCTCCAATTAGTTCCCCCCCCCCCCCCCCCCATCCCCCCCCCCCCCCCCCCCCACACACCACTTTCCCCACAACCCTGCAAAACCATCCCTTCAAGCATTTATCTAATTCAGTTTTGAAGGTCACTGAATCTGAAAGTTATTGAACCTGCTTTCACCATCCTTTTGAGTAGTTTGTCCCCATTCATAACTCGCTCCTGGGGTTTCTGTGCATAAGGCTGTAGGGCTACTAGGGCGAGGGGAGGGGGGAATATTCGTATGTGGGAAGTAGAAGCAGCCAACGTTGAATTCTGACCAATGCAATGAGTGGAATACCCTTTTCTTCCCTAAAAAGGTCGAGCAAAAGCTTGTGATCAGTCACAATGGAGAAGTGCCGCACGTAGACATATTGGTGGAATTTCCTGACTCCAAATATCACCGCCAAGTTTTCCTTCTCTATTTGGGCATAACGCCACTGCACGTCTGCCAGGGTCCTTGAAGGAAAAGCAATGGGGCACTCTGTGCCATCGTCCCATCTGAGGGCCAGAACCGCCCGATGCCATAGGGGGAGGCATCGCACCGCAGGATTAGCGACCAAGCTAATAGCGAGTGAGCAGCTGCGTGGCCGATAGATTCTTTTTCACCTCGGTGAAGGCTTCTCAACAGGGTGACCAAGTTGGAGATGAATTTCCCAGAAAAAGTCACCAGGTCTAAGAATGACCGGAGTTCAGTGGCGTTCCTTAGAGTTAGGGCCACTTTCATGTCCAAATCTTTTCCTCCACCGGGTTTAGGCCATCCTTGTCCACTCTGTACCCCAAGTAAGTCACCGCTTTTGCTCCCAACACGCACTTGCTCATTTTCAACCGGGCGCCCATTTGGGGAAAACGCCTTAGCACTTTGTGCAGGTTGTCCACGTGCTCCTTAACGGTGGCACCTGTGATGAGCATGTCATCGAAGTAAACAGCTACCTTCGGCAGACCCTGAAGAACATTCTCCATCACTGACTGGAAAATTGCTGGGCAAATGAGACCCTGAACGGGAAGCGGGTGTATTCAAATAATCCTCGAGGGGGTTAGTTACAAATTTCCTGGATGCAGGGTCCAGCTCCACCTGTCAATAGGTGTGGTTCATGCCGAGCTTCGTTAAGCAACACCCTCCAGCCAGTTTTGCGTACAAATTGTCCACTCTGGGCATTGGGTAACGGTCCAGGTGTGAAGCACTGTTTATCGTGAGCTTGTAATCCCCGTAGAGTCAGACAAACTTGTTCAGCTTCATTACCGGCACCACGGTGGTGGCCCACTCCACAAACTGCACTGGCCGTATGATTCCCAGATTCCTTCAGGTGCTGTGGTTCCGTGCCAACTTTGGTGAGGAATGCCTAGGGAACAGGACTCTCCCTAAAGTATCTGGGTTCAGCCTCAGGGTCCACATAGACACATGCCTTGACCCATTTTATCCTGCCCAGACCCTCCTAGAACACTTCAGGGTATTTGCGTCATTTCAATGTCCGGTGCCCATCCAGAAAATCTGCTGCCAGTTAAAATGGAGAACTCACAATCAGTCACACCCCAGCAGATTTGGCCGCTGTCCCGTTACCATGACCACACGAAGCCTGATCGGTTGCTGCCCGTGTGTCACCGGAGTCACGGTGGTCCCCACAATGCTCAGCGGCAAGCCGGTTTGGGTTGCCACCTCACCTTGGCGTCTCGCAATGTCAGAGGCAAGATCTCGGCGCAAAGCCGGTGAAAGGTCTGTTGGTCCACAATGGAGATGGCAGCTCCACTGTCCATTGCCATTACTGAGGAATGTCCGTTACACTTACAATGTCACCCTGAATGGCACTACAGTCCTCATCACGGGGCCGCATGCAAGGCCCTGACTCATGGCAATCTCGGCAGCTGCTCTGGCCGGCGTTCTCGGCAGATGGCCCGCTTCAAGCCTAACGTGGGGTCCGGCAACAGCTTCCGTTGAGTGGCTGTCAGCCTCTCCCTCAACATTTCCGAGAGGGACGACCTGAACTCGAAATGCCCTGCCAGTCATCTACTGTGGGTCTAAAGTCAGTGGCCAACTCACCCGGAGACCACGCTGCCATGTTGAACCGATACCATAGGGTCATAATGTTCAGCCAATGATCCAGCCAGCTCACCAAAGGATTCGGGCTGGCTCTGCTGCAGCTGGTGAGAATCTTTCTAACTCCAAATGTCATGTTCTTGGGAGGATCACTTTCTGACGGTCCTCCTCCTAGCCTGGAAGAAGTACCTCAAAAAATTCTGCATACTGGCTCCAATCATCCAGGCCCCGCGGTCAAAGGCTTCCAGCTTCCCAAATAGTGGCATATTCAAACTTTATATCCTCACGTTCCTGTACAGTAACTGTCCGGGGCAGCTGGACATTTCCACAAGCGAGTCCGGAGTCTACTTTGTCCTCGTCGCCAGTTTTATGACTGAGGAAGCCAGTGGCAGGAATCAAAGATTTATTTAATTATTTACTAATTTACAGCTATTTACTTCCCACGGCAGTAACAATCCACAATCACAGTCCCCGTTGGGACAGCCAACTCCCCGGGCCATGCTTGGTCTGGCTTTTATGTTCAGTTCTAACAAGCCCCATCTGGGTGACCTCCACCCTCTACCTGGGAAGCTTGTACTTCACATGCCTCCCACGGAGATCAATAATGGTTACCCCGAGGGCCTAGTGAGGGGTTCTGATAATCATCCATTGGAGGACAAAATGTAAAGTGTACGATAGGCTGCCGTCATCCATTTTCTTCAACCACCCAAGGCTAATTTGACTCCCATTTTATCGGGAGCGCTTTGTATTTAAGAGACAAGGCAATTAAGGAAGTTATTGGAATGTGTATATTTTAGTCCCTGGTTAAAATATATGGGGTGGGATTCTCCGTCCGCTGACGCCGGAATTGGGAAACGTGATTGAGCGGAGAATCGTTTTTGACGCCAAAATCGTGGCGGGTGCCGGTTTCACGCCAAATCTGCAGGAAGGAGGACCGACCTGCAGCTTGTCCTCAAGATAAAAATAACTAGGCAGCTGTACAGAGCATTAGGCATGTGTTTATGACACCTGCAAACATCTGGCATTACTGGTTATAATAAAAGAAACAAAGGGTGGCACGGTGACGCAGTGATTACCACTGATGCCTCACAGTGCCAGGACCTGGGTTCAATTCCAACCTTGGGTGGAGTTTGCACATTCTCCTCGTGTCTGCGTGGGTTTCCTCTCGCTGCTCCCGTTTCCTCCCACGGTCCAAAGATGTGCAGGTCAGGTGGATTGGCCGTGCTAAATTGTCGCCTAGAGTCCAAAGATTATGTGGGGTTATGAGGTTAAAGGGATAGGCCGGGGGTTTGGGCCTAGGTAAGGTGCTGTTTCAGAGGGTCGGTGTAGACTCGATGGGCTGAATGGCCTCCTTCTGCACTGTGGAGATTCTACTTGGCGGAGAAAGTGGCCCAGTGGGATTAGTTTTAATTGTATGGCTTGTTCACGCAAAAGGATAGCACAATCATGATGAGATATGTGGCCTTCCTCCATGCCATGGGATCTTAGTAATGCCAATACACTTTGGCATTTCACAACAGCCAATCTGTCAGTAGGTTGTCAGTAGACAATTAAAAGGAATCTGAGGTGCCAGGTGAGAAGAATTTTCCATGATATGAATCTCGAGACTTTACTTTGCATTGTTGCTTTGTTTGATTATGGCTACAAGGCTATACCACGATTATCCTGTTTGGGGATGGTATTGAAGCCCACATAGAAACAAGGGTTTCTTTTTAGTTTTCCATGTTTCTGCTGTTTTGGAGATTTATAATCTGCTGAAGCAGCAATTAATAGTTTAATTTGATGCAGAACTTTGTGAAAATATCTCAAATTCCTGGCAGAGAAATAAAGAAGAGTTTGTAGAACCTTATAATTAGGGTACGTTAATTGATGAGCAGAGATTAAGGTGGGAGGGGCACAGCAAATATCTTGGCTTGAGTTCTGCTGTTTATTTTTGGCCGACCAAGGTAGTTGAAAATGTAAGACTCAGAAGAAAGTGGTGAGTGAAAAATGGGCATCTGTTTTCGTAAACATAGCCTCATACCATTCGCATTACTGAATATATTAGGAGGAAGAATGTTCTCGTTCAAAATCAATGAAGGACACCTTTCAGCAATAATACTGTTGAACAAATTGAGCAGAAAGGGAACTAACAAACTATAAATTATATTGAAGTCAGTACACATGGATGTAGCACTTACTCCCAAATTGAAATCATCTATATTGACTTGAAGTCAGAATTGCAGCCGTCAACACCTTTCACCAACGATTTTTGATGCTCCGTAGAATTTTCCAGAATGGAAAACATTTTTTTGTCCCATCATGCTGCCCTCTTTTGAGTCACCCATCTGTCATGATATTTAGATCAGCATATCATGGTGCAATCAAACACACACTGATGGACATGCAGTAGGACCAACCAACACACACACAACATCGCAGCCAATCACCAGTGAGAGCACACGCATTATAAAAACAGGGGACACTACAGTTCCCGCTCATTCCAGCAGCAGCCAGCTCAGAGCACCGAGCTCAGAGCCTGCCACTCAGACATTCACCATGTGCTGAGTGCCTCATCCAGATAGTGATAGGACAGGGTCCACAGATTAGCTGGTAATGCACGTACTCAAGTTAGCAGTGTGCTGTTACAGTTGAGTAGTTAATAAAATTGAGTTACACCATCTCCAGCCGTGTTGGATCGTTTGTACATCAGAACACCCAACACGACACCATCAGTCAATTTTTGTTAATCATATGCCCGGATTTACAATTAGTGAATGCATTACCTCCAACCCACAATGGAATTCACTCTGTGCAAAGTTCCTCGTTCAATTTTGTGGTGATTGTGAAATATCTGTTCCAGGCTTGTGCGTAACTCTTACAATATTTTGCAAACTTTTTTGACTGTTTTTGTGACATTGGTGGACATTGTTTAAAACGTTGACACGTTCATTAATGTAATGTTTTACAGCTGTCCAGCTCTGTCTCCAGCTGCTAGACTCATATCGCACAAAAGGAGTGAATTTTACCCAACAATCTTCTGAACGAGGGGTGGGATTCTCCCAGCCCTGGGCCGGGCTGGGGAATCCCCGCGAACAGGCCACGCCGCCCCGACGCCGGCACGCGATTTTCCACAGAGCGGAGAGTCGGCGCTATTGGCTCCGGCGTGGGTGGCGCGGCGCCGGTCGCGGGCCACTCTCTGCGGCCGCCCGCCGATTCTCCGGCCCGAATGGGCCGAGCAGCCGTAAGAAAAGATCCGAGTTCCGCCGGCGCCGTTCTAACCTGCTGTGAGCCGGTGGGACCTCGGCGTTGAAGGGTCGGGTGGCGGCCTGTGGGGGGGGGAGGGAGTGTCCGAACTTGGGGGGGGGGGGCCTCCGATGTGGCCTGGCCTGTGATCGGGGCTCACCAATTAGCGGGCCGGCCTATGTGGCTGGGGGTCTCCTTTCCTACGCGCCGGCCCCTGTAGTCCTGCGCCATGTTGCGTCGGGGCCCGGCGCGTTGAAGGAGGCCACTGCGCATGTCCTCATTGGCGCCAGCACAACTGCACATGCGCGGATCCTGTGGTGCATAGTTTGTGCTGTGCTGGCCCCCTGTAGGGGCCAGAATTAGTCCTGGGAGCGGCCCGTTCATGCCATCATAAAACGCGTCGGCGTGGACACTCTGCTGTGGGATTGGAGAATCCCGCCCGAGGTGCCACCTGCTAGATTGGAATCGATTGTGTTGCACGCGGCGCTGGTGCGAGCCCCTCAACGGTCGTTGAATCGGTCCAGGTGTGGCGCCAGTTTTGCTGTCTAAAAAGTCCACTAATCCTACCCCGGCATCAACACCTAGTTCTCAGCACCGGAGAATCCAGGCCACTGTACTGCACGCAGTACTGCTGGATATCTCATCTGGGCTGTAGAGGAACTTTGGAGTGGGAGGGTAAAGATCCAGTTGGCGTGGTCCACATAGGTACCAACGACACAGGTAGAACAGGAACAGATGTTCTGCTAAGGGAATCTGAACAACTAGGAGTTAATTAAAAAGCAGAACTAAAAAGATAATAATCTCAGGATTACTACCTGAGTCACGAGCGAATTGGCACAGGGATGAACCTGTTGCACCCATTGAAATTGGCCGGTACGATGTTGTGGGCATCACAGAGTTGTGGCTGCAAGGGGATCAGGACTGGGATCTAAATATCCAAGGATATGTGTTCTAACAAACGGACAGGCAGATGGGCAGAGAAGGCGGGGTTGCATTGTTCGTAAGGAAGTAAATTAAATCAATAGCAAGGAGTGATATAAGATCTGAAGGCATAGAATCTCTGTGGGTAGAGTTGAGGAATCGCAAAGGAAAAAAGACCCTGATGGAAGTTATGTACAGGCCCCCTAGCAGTAGTCGGGATGTGGGGCAGAAAATAAATCAGGAGATAGAAAAGGCGTATAAGAAAGGCAATATTATAATAATCATGGGGGACTTCAATACGGAGGTGGACTGGGAAGATCAGGTTGGTAGTGGATCCCAAGAAAAGGAATTTGTGGAATGTCTCTGAGATGGTTTTTTGGAACATCTTGTGGTCGAGCCCAGTAGGGAACAGGCAATTCTGGATTTGGTGATGTGTAACGAGGCAGACTTGATGAGGGAACTTAAAGTGAAGGAACCCTTCGGGGGAAGTGACTATAATAATAAGAAAAATAATCTTTATTATTGTCACAAGTAGGCTTTTATTAACACTGCAATGAAGTTACTGTGAAAATCCCCTAGTCGCCACACTCTGGCGCCTGTTCGGGTACACTGAGGGAGAATTCAAAATGTCCAATTCACCTAAAAAGCACGTCTTTCGGGACTTGTGGCAGGAAACCGGAGCACCCGGAGGAAACCCATGCAGACACGGGGAGAACGTGCAGACTCCGCACAGACAGTAATCCAAGCGGGAATCGAACCTGGGACTCTGGCGCTGTGAAGTAACAGTGCTAACCACTGTGCTACTGGACCGCCATATGATAGAATTCATCCTGCAATTTGAGAGGAAGAAGCTAGAATCATATACAACGGTATTACAATTGAATAAAGGTAACTACAAAGACATAAGGGAAGAGATGGCCAGAGTTGATTGGAAGGGAACCTAGTATGGAAGGTAGTGGAACAGCAATGGCAGGAGGTTTTGGGGATTATTCGCCAGGCACACCAGAAATTCATCCCAAGGAGGAGGAAACATGCTAAGGGGAGGACATCCATGGCTGACGAGGGAAGTCAAGGGCAGCATAAAAGCAAAAGAAAAAGCATAATGGCGAGAATTAGTGGGAAGCCAGAGGATTGGGAAGCCTTTAAAAGCGAGCAGAGGACAACTAAAAAAGCAATAAGGGGGGACAAGATGAAATATGAGTGTAAGCTAGCTAGTAATAAAAAAGAAGATAGCAAGAGTTTTTTTTTAGGATGGCAGTGGTGTGCCTCAGGGATTGGTGTGGGAACCACACCTTTTCACAATATACATTAACAATCTGGAAGAAGGAACTGAGGGTACTGTTGCTATGTTTGCAGACAATACCAAGGTATGCAGAGGGAGAGGTAGTATTGAGGAAGCAGGGGGTTGCAGAAGGACTTGGACAGGCAAGGAGAGTGGGCAAAGAAGTGGCAGATGGAATACAATATGGAAAAGTGTGAGGTTTGCACTTTGGTAGGAAGAATGGAGGCATAGACTAGTTTCTAGACCAGCAGTCCCACTCCACTATGCAGATTTGGTAGAAAATGATCCCGACCACAATGGGTGGGATTCACATCCCGACGTCTCACGAGATCGTATTGCAGGTTGAGCAAGCCCTTTGTGTGTCTCTCCCTCTCTCTCCTATTCCCACCCAGCCTATCTGTCTCTCTCCTTTTCCACATTCTGCCTTTTATCTCTTATGCCTTCAGGACAGACCTGTCCCAGGCCATTGATTCTGAGTTGGAGGGGAGTGTAGATGTTGGGGTGTGGATGGGAGCCTGGGGGTGAGGAGACCGTGGCTGCAGCCAGGAAGAGTACCATGGATGGAGACGGATTGGGGGGGGGGGGGGGTGCGTGCCGTGCATGGAGCCGATAGTCTGGCTCCCACCCCACACCCCCGGGTCATTCATGCTCTACCACCTGTTTGGAAGCTATCAGCTCCCTGTCATTGTACCCCTGCTCCCAGATCTCGGGCCTTGCTCTCTCCCCACAGCCTCGGCCTCTGACGGCAACTGTGAAAACTCTGGCATCAGAACATGGCAGAGGTTGGCCCAGAGAGCAGCTCACGGGGCGCAGGGGTGATTGCCGGGGGGGGGGGGGGGGGGGGGGGGGTGCCGAGGCCAGAGTGCAAACAAAATTGGACATCAGTCCCCAGGAGGCTAAATGGGATGAGATTGCTCCACTAAAATACCCGAGTCAGAGATCTGTTCAATTTTTCTTCATGCGACTGAAACTTGTGGCAATTGTTTACAAACGACTGCCCTTCTCTGCTGCTTGAGAACCAGCCAGACGGTGCAGTAGTGGAGCCACCTATGGGCCCAGCCAAGCAGAGTTCCTTTCCTGAAGGACCTGCAGGAGGTATGTTAACCTACAAATGGATCAACTTCATGTTTTCAGATCCACCACTTAACATGACAGAAATTGAACTCACAACTGTCAAGCCACCATGTTCCTACCTTACAATCAGTCTTACCTATCAATTATCCACTATTGTATTCAAAGCCATGTTGACAAGTCAATAGCAAGTATTTGAGGATACAATTCCATTGAAATAATAGTTGAGGTGGATCAAGTTCGGCAGGTTCCTGTTGCCCTTTGTTGTTGTGCTTTTCTTAAACTCCTTTCCCAGGATTTGGGCATTGGTGGGAAGCCGAGAGTTTATTGCCCATCCCCAACTGCCCTTGAGAAGATACGGGTGAGCCACCTTCTTGAATAATTGCTGAAATCCATGTTCATTTTCTTCTTTGTTCTTTGTGGGTATGCGGGCATCGCTGCCAAGGACGCCGTGTGGGGCCCATTCCTGGAAGGCCTCAAACCGAATGGCTTGCTGGCCCATTTCACAGGACAGTTCAGAGCCGGCCACATTGCTGTGGGTCCGAGAGTCACATATTGGCCAGACCGGACAAGGACGGAAGATTGCACGGACGTCCATGTGGCGTAGGTACACCCACAGTGGTGTGAGGGAGGGAATTCCGGGATTTGGAACCAGTGACAGTGAAGGAACATCGATACAGTTCCCAGTCAGGAGGATGAATGGCTTGAAGGGGAAGATGCAGGTGGTGGTGTTCCCATGTGTCTGCATGCCATTGGTCCGTTGCTAGGTGGGAGGGGGTCATGGGTTTGGAAGGTGCAGTTGAAGAAACCTTGGTGAGTTGCGTAGTGCATCCTGTAGGTGGAACACACTGTTCAATGGTGGTGAAGGGAGTGAGTGTTTAAGCTGGTGGATGAGGTACTAATCAAGCGGGCTGCTTTGTCCTGGATGGTCATGAGCTTCTTGAATGTCACGGGAGCTGCACTCATTCAGGTAAGTCGACACTCATGACATATGCCTTGTGGATGGCAGACAGGTTGGGGGTCACCATTCATCAGAAACTGAACAGGACTAGACATATTAATACTGTGGCCACCAGAGCAGGTCAAAGGTCAATCCTATGGCGAGTAACTTACGTCCTGACCCCCACCCCCTCAAAGCCTGTCCACCATCTGCAAGGCACAAGTCAGGAGTGTGATGGAGTACTCTGTGTAGTGGCAAGGTTGGGACCTGGATTATCCATATACAGATGGAAGGTGGCCTCATGTCTGTAGGCGATATCTGCCTGAATGAAGATGAGGAAAATGTTAGATTCAAAGAAGCATTTTCTATACCAATGGACAATATCACTTGGGAAGCATATTACAGCCAAAGAAGCTTGTTTTGAAATGTAGTCACTGTTGTAATGCAGGAAACATGGCAACCACTTTACACACAGCAAGCTCCACAAATAGTAATGTGGTGATGACCAGATCATTTGTTTTTGTAATGTAAGAGATAAATATTGACCCGGATACCGGGAAGGATCCGCCTGCTCTCTTTCAAATGGATCCTTTAGGTCCACTAGTATGGCCAGACAAACGTCAGTCTGATGTCTCATCTGAACGGACGCACCTCCTGCAGTGCAGCATTCCCTCAGTATTGCACTGGAGTGACAGCCTGGAGTTTTATGCTGGGGTCAGACTGGAAACCAGAATCAAACTCGCTGCATTGTTGCATTGGTAAGGAATAACAGAGAAGACCCCAGAAAATGTTGGAAACAGCCCATATATGTTACACATAATGTCTCAGACACCACCGTCACTATTCCTGTGTCTGTCCTTTCACACCAGCAGGGCAGACCCAGCAGAGATGGCAGCACAGTGGTATACAGTCAGGAAGGAGTTGCCCTGGGAGCCTCACCGTCAACTCTGGACCCCGTGAAGTCGCTTGGCTTCAGGTTAAACATGGGCAAGAAAACCTCCTGCTGATTACCACGTACCGGCCACCATCAGCTGATAAATCAGTACCCGTCCATGTTAGCCAACACTTGCAGGAGGCACCGGGGATGGCAAGTGTGTGGGATGTTCTCTGGGTTTGCGGCTTGAATGTCCACCATCAAGAGTGGCTTGGTAATGCCACAGATCGACGTGGCCGGGCCCTAAAGGACATCGCTGCTAGACTGAGACCGCAGCAGGTGATGAGGGAACCAACAAGAGGGAAAAACATACTTGACCTCATCCTCACCAGCCTGCCTGCCGCAGGTGCGTCTGTCCACGACAGTATCGGTAGGAGTGGCCACTGCACAGTCCTTGTGGAGACCAAATCCCGTCTTCGCATTGAGGATGCCCTCCACCGTGTTGTGTGGCACTACCACCGTACTAAATGGGATAGACTTCGAATAGATCTAGCAGTTCAAGGCTAGGCATCCATGAGGCGCGATGGGCTATCAACAACAGCAAAACCGTCTTCACCCACAATCTGTATTCTCATATCCCTCACTCTACCATTACCACCAAACAGCAGACAGACCCTGGTTAAGTGAAGAGTTCAGGAGGCCATGCCAGGAGTAACACCAGGTGAGGCTGCTTAGCACAGGGCTAAATCACTGGCTTTGAAAGCAGACCACGGCAGGCCAGCAGCACGGTTCAATTCCCGTACCAGGCTCCCCGAACAGGCGCCGGAATGTGGCGACTAGGGGCTTTTCACAGTATCTTCATTTGAAGCCTACTTGTGACAATAAGCAATTTGGATTTCATTTCAATTCATTTCATTTTCAGGTGTACCTAAAAATCAAGTGTGAAGCTACAACACAGGACTGCTTGCGTGCCAAACAGCAAAAGCAGCAAGTGATAGCTAAATTATCTCACAGCTAATGAAAGAGAAATCCTCAGCAATCCTGCCACATCCAGTTGCGAATGGTGGTGGAAAATTAAGCAACGTACTGGAGGAGGAAGCTCCACAAATATCGTCATCCTCAATGATGGAGGAGCCCAGCATATTTGTGCAGAAGATTTGGACTGAAGAATTTGCAACAATCTTCAGCCAGAATTGCAGAGTGGATGATCCATCTCGGCCTCCTCCAGTGGTCGCCAGCATCAGAGTTGTCAGTCTTCAGCCAATACGATTCACTCCACATGGCATTGAGAAATGGCTGAAGGCACTGGATACTGTAAAGGCTATGTGCCCTGACAATATTCCGGCAATAGTACTGAAGACTTGTGCTCTAGAGTTTGACGCACCCCGAGCCAAACTGTTGTAGTACAGCTACAACACTGGCAATATGGTCTTATGGTCACTCACCATCCTGACTTGGAAAATATATCGGCCATTCCTTCACTGTTGCTGGGGTAAAATCCTGGAACTCCCTCCCTCACAGCACAGTGGGTGTACCTACACCTGTGGGGGCCATTTAGCACAGGGCTAAAGAGCTGGCTTTGAAAGCAGACCAAGGCAAGTCAGCAGCACGGTTCAATTCCCGTACCAGCCTCCCCGAACAGGCGCCGGAATGTGGCGACTAGGGGCTTTTCACAGTAACTTCATTTGAAGCCTACTTGTGACAATAAGCGATTTTCATTTCAGTTCATTTCACCTCATGGACTGCGGATGTTGTTCATGAAGGCAGTTTGTGGTAGTCTGTGTAGAGGTATTACGGTACCTGGTAATGCTGGAACACCATTGGTAGATATTGTATGTTTCCTATTGGTCAAGCTGTATGGTAGCTCTGCCCTGCAAGGCGGGGTATAAGAGCCCGTGCCACCCCAGCAGCCTTCTTTCTGTACCTGAGCTGCTGGGAGAAGCATCTAGCTTATTAAAGCCTTCAGTTGGACTAGAACCTCGCTTTAGTGGTCATTGATCGTGCATCACAGTTCACTTCCTTCTCAAGGGCAACTAGGGATGGGTAATGAATGGTGGCCTCGCCAGCTATACCCACATCCCTTAAAATGAATTTAAAAAACAAAGAAATAATGGCCAAAACCATGAGTCCTTGTTTGCGATTGGGATTTTCCTGCTGAAAGTGAAAATTTCCCATTCTCACTCGCAACAGGTCCCGCCACGGACAAGACTGGAGAATCTCACCAAATATCCGTAAAGTGGAAAAACAGGCTGTTGGTTTTCCAAGTCCATAACCCTGCATATGAAAATGATGCACAGAAAAGGACCCTATAGTATTTTCATCCCGTCTCCCGCGATTGTGATGCTTTTTTGTTATAACCCCCACGAGGACCACAGGGAAACCATTGTTGACCTCTGCATAGGACCCGTGGAGCATGAGTTCACAGAATCACAGAATTTACAGTTCGGCCCATCGGGTCTGCACCGACCCTTGGAAAGAGCACCCTACGTAAGCCCACACCTCCACCCCATCCCCACACTTCCACCCTATCCCCGTAACCCCATGTTACCTTACCTTTTTTGGGACATTAAGGGCAATTTAGCATAGCCAGTCCATCTACCCCTGTACATCTTTGGACTGTGGGAGGAAACCGGAGCACCTGGAGGAAACCCACGCAGACACGGGGAGAACGTGCAGACTCCGCACAGACAGTGACCCAAACCGGGAATCAAACCTGGGACCCCGGTGCTGTGAAGCCATTGTGCTAACCACAATGCTACCGTGCTGCCCTAGATAGTGGCCTTCACCCCCAGATAGGGGGCAAAGGCCACCCAGCTAGAGCTCATTACAAACAAACATAAAAGCCGGCCCAAGCAGGGCCTGTTGTGGCTGGTTCTGGGAACGAGTTGTTGTGTTGAGCAGAATATTGTGTACAGTTAAATAATCCTCTGTTCTCTTACCGCTGGCTTCCCCAAGTTACTAAACTTGTGTGTCACATCCAACGTAGAGACTTCAAGCTTGTGTATATTATTAAACATTAAACAACAAGTTGCATAGGGCCTGACATGCAATGGGTTGGAACTTGCAGCACAACTGCTGAGTTAACAAGTAATTTTTAGTTCAAGTCAGTCTGCCTAGTTCTCGTCACTCCCATGTATTCTCAGAAGCAGTCAATGCAGCTTTGATTCCTCACATTAGGCGACATTTAGATTGGTGCTGTCTTGCGGGAAGGTTGAGCTCATTGTTCAAATATTTTCTTGGTTCCTTTCCAGTCAAAGCCTTAAGGAAAAGTTAAGCAGAAGTTTGACTTTGTCCATCAGAGGGTCTGTGACAGTAAATTCACATCTCTGTCAATCCTGGTGTGGAACTGGAGACGCCAAGACTTCACACCGGGGAACCTGCATGACCACAGTCTGCGATTAGTCTGTAGATTCATTTAATGAACAGTGCAAACTTTGTGTGCGAACAATTTTTTGTGTTTATCTTGGCTGATATTGATACCACAACCAACATTTATTAAATAAAGAAGATTATCTGATGATTATCATGTTGCAGTTTGCGGGATCTTCCAAATTTGATCAGTTGTCTGTGAAACACTTTTGAGATGTCCTGAGGTTGTGAACACGGCTATAGAAGTGCAGGTCTTTCTTTTCTCACTTGTTGTCGCGTCTCTGAACGTTCAGCTTAACAATCACATGGACGGTCACCTTCTTTAGAGCATTCCATCCAACTCACTTGTGCTTCCACCTGTAATCAGTGTCACGTTTCTTTGCCATATTTACTAGCAACGTTAAACATACCATTCATAAGACCATAAGACACAGGAGCAGAATTAGGACACGCGGCCCATCGAGTCTGCTCCGCCATTCAATTATGGCTGATACTTTTCTCATCCCCATTCTCCTGCCTTCTTCCCATAATCCCTGATCCCCTTATTAACCAAGAACCTATCTGTCTCTGACTTAAAGACATTCAGTGATTTGGCCTCCACAGCCTTCTGTGGTAAAGAGTTCCACAGATTCACCACCCTCTGGCCGAAGAAATTCCTCCTCATTTCTGTTTTAAAGGATCAACCCTTTAGTCTGAGATTGTGCCCTCTGGTTCTCGTTTTTCCTACAAGTGGAAACATCCTCTCCACATCCATTCTATCCAGGCCTCACAGTATCCTGTAAGATCCCCCCTCAATCTTCTAAACTCCAGCCAGTACAGGGCCCTCAGCCGTTCCTCAGTCGAGGGATCATTCTTGTGAACCTCCTCTGGCCCCTTTCCAAGGCCAGCACATCCTTCCTTAGATACGGGGCCCAAAACTGCTCACAATACTCCAAATGGGGTCTGGCCAGAGCCTTATACAGCCTCAGAGGTACATCCCTGGTCTTGTATTCTAGCCCTCTCAACATGAATGTTAACATTGCATTTACCTTCCTAGCTGCCGACTGAACCTGCGTGTTAACCTTAAGAGAATCAGGAACAGGACTCCCAAGTCCCTTTGTGCTTCTGATTTCCTCAGCATTTCTCCATTTAGAATACACCTTGAGACACTGGAGGCAGAAAGCATTTCTGCTCCTATTCACTGTAGTCAAGACTCAATGGTTTTTGCAACCAAGACAAGAATGCCTGGAGCATAGGATTGTCATTGGAGTCTTTAAGAATATCTATTATGGTATGGCTTCTCTAAATCAGAGTGTAAGGTCTTTACAAGTATTCTTACAATGGGTTTATTTTGATCAGTGCCATGGATTATGGCAAAGTACATTTTCTAGAAATGCTGATATTTTTAATAAATTCCCTTTTGATAATTGGAGGAGGTACATGTCAAGATTTCACATTTTAAAACTTCAGCTGTACTGAATGACTAGAAACCTCTACTGATTGAACACTATTTTCTTCTCTAGGCAACTTATATTTAAGACTTCAGAAAGGAGATTCCTCATTTAACATTTAGCATGACCAAACGTTTCCTGCTATGGTTATGGATCACGTTGTCCCTTAACTGGACAATTCATCCTCCAGAACTATGCTAAAATTATCAGCTTCAGATAGTTTTCTTCATTTTTACTCTCCCAGTTGTTAACTTCTAACTTTCATTGTGAAGGTTACAGTGGAGTTTCCCTCCCTCGAGCCCAAGCTTGGCAAATCCTCCTGTCTCCTTGAAATCCTCTCAAACTTGGTTTCCTCAATCTGAGCGGAGGTTTCCACCCACGTTCTACTTGGCAATCAATAGAGTCAGCACTTTTTCTGCTTCAGGTGCAGACCTGACTGCCTCTACCTTCTTCCCTGTGCTATTCTACACCAAAAGCAATTACTATCTGTGATTTCTCCATTGATTTGTAGGGAAGCCTGTCGCTCGATCTAAAAAATGGCTTCCGCTGCCCTCTTCCGCATGGCAATGTGAAAGACATTAGCCAATCTCGATAGAAAGGCTACTTGACTCTTTGATTCAAACTCCCTTTTATCGTAGAAGTAAATGGACCATTTACAGCTCACCTGTTTGCAACCTGCTACCAGCAACACCTTTCCATGACTCAAAGTATACTCCGAGACTGCTACCGCTGTCTCCCAGCCTGAATCTACTGGAGCCTTGTTTTCAGTCCAACAATCTAAGCCTCCCTCTGGTTTATGACCAGCAAACCACCCAGGCTTACTGTCAAGTTGACTGCAAAATATGTCAAATGACCCCTTCATTTACACTGAATTTAAAGAAGCACTCCCTAAATTTGATAATTTGATGAACATCACAAATGTTTACTAGATTCAGACCTCCTGAATCATCGAATTTACAGCGCAGAACGAGGCCAGTCAGCTCATCGAGTCTGCACCGGTCCCTGGAAAGAGCACCCCACCCAAGCCCACACCTCCACCCTATCCCCGTAACTCAGTGTCCCATCCCCCTAATTTATCAGGGCCAATCCACCTAACCTGCACATCTTTGGACTGTGGGAGGAAACCGTAGCACCCGGAGGAAACCCACGCACACACGGGGAGAACGTACAGACTCCGCACCGACAGTGACCCAAGCCGGGAATCGAACCTGGGACCCTGGAGCTGCGAACCAACAGTGCTGACCACTGTGCCGTCCATAATGTTTTCGGTAAATAGATGATATTTTAACCAACATTTTTTTTGTAATTTCTAAATACTTTTTGGAATCTGATCAAATTTTAAAACAGCTCCATTATTGCCAAATGCTTCCGCACTGTTAGAATGTTTATGAATGGCAGCTCTTTAAAAAAGTCAAGACCGTTCGATTTCTGGAAACTTTTCCGTTCGCCATTCTTCTGTCATCCCCAGAAAGAATTAATGAAACTGAGATTAATGGTGCCAGTACATTTGTCAAACACACTTTTTTTTTCTTTTTTATAAATTTAGCGTACCCAATTCATTTTTTCTAATTAAGCGGCAATTTAGCGTGGTCAATGCACCTAACCTGCACATTTTTGGGGCTCTGGGCGTGAGACCCACGCAAACACGGGGAGAATGTGCAAACTCCACACGGACAGTGACCCAGAGCCGGGATCGAACCTGGGACCGCGGCGCCGCGAGGCCGCAGTGCTAACCCACTGCGCCACCGTGCAGACCTGGACAGATGATTTCTGATGCAGAACGAGGCCAACAGCATGGGTTCAATTCCCGTACCGGCTGAGGGTATTCATCAAGGCCCCGCCTTCTCAACCTTGCCCCTCGCCTGAGGTGTGGTGATCCTCAGGTTAAATCACCACCGGTCAGCTCTCCCCCTCAAAGGGGAAAACAGCCTATGGTCATTTGGGACAGTGGCGACTTTACTTGTTCTCTCATCTTTGCTTAACGATGGCTGTTGTTCATGATTCTGCCATTTATAATTCTGGACACATTGGGAGGAATTCTCCCTTTTGGGGCTATATCCCGTGATGGGGGCTGGGACAGGGAGTGTTACCCACTGTAGAAGCTGACAGGAAACCATGCCATATATTTCGACCCCGACATCATTAATTATGCATCTGGGAGTTAAACACTGTGGGAGACAGTCTTGATCTACATTCAGTTTGTTTCTGCATGTGAAATGCTCCAGAAATTTTCCATCGTCGCATGCTAGAGGCCAGCCATTCGTGCCACAGTTGAGCACTTGACTGAGCACCACATCCCTGTGAGTTTCTGCACAAATTTCTCAGGCAGACACTGGCATGTAATTTGTGTGAGTAAAGCAATTCACAGATAAGCCAGTGTAAAAATGAGTCAATCTTCACGGAAGCCTTGAGAGAACGTCTGTGTTTTCATGATCTGCTGCCTGACAATGGGCCACCACCTTGCCCTTACCTCCCCTGTCCTTCCTTCCACAACCCCACAAGGCAATCCTCATTCCACCCTCCCTCGCCTTTGGCCTGGTTACCCCGAGACCAGGGACCTCTGGTGGAGGCATTGACGATGCTGCTATTCTGGTGATGCTGATGGCAGAGAGGAGCTGCCAGCCCCTGATTCTCTGCCAGGGTCCTTAATCCTAGCAAAGTCTCTGAGGAGCACCTATTACTACCCGGCCTCCCCCATGGAACTGGCGGGAGTTCCCCACCAGTTCTCCGACCATTGGACGAGACCTCTATTGGACCAATTAAATCCTACCTGTTGCTGAAGAACTCTCTTTATTTTTGCTCGAGTACATTTCCGCTGAAATTTTCAACATATTCACAATGTCAGTGTAAAATCATCAGATTTTTGCAAAGGTTCTTTTCAAACCTTTACATGAAGCAAACACGCCCTTTAGACATGGGGGCAGCAATGCTCTCCTAGCTGCTCCAGTTCTGCCTCAACGTTGAGAGAAGGGTTGGGAAACCCGGCAGAGGTGGGATTTCCAATGTGCTTCCGGCAAAGTTAAGGAGGTGACGTCGCCAGGTTGCCTGGGGGGGCAAATTCCTGACCATGGTTTCATAGATTGCGTCTTGCAAAATGTACCTCATTATGCCTGCAGATGAATGCAATGAGGGTCATACACACTTTGATCTTTCTGAGCATTAGGGCATACTTCTCTCGATTAAACAGGTTCTGGAAGTTGTACAGATATAAAGCATCGGGATGGACAATATAGGCCAGCAATGCATGGAAGAGAGAAATAAATTCAGTCACAATGTGATCAAAAGTAATCAGTTGACGGTAAATACATCCGAATCCAAGTAATAAGAAAAATAATGATTATTCTGATGGGGCACATGAAAATCTTAGACATCATTGCAATAAAAGCAGAAAATGCTGGGCATACTCAGCAGATGTTTCACACTTCATTCGCAGTTTTTAACCTCAGACCTCCACTGTGTAGTATTTCTCTTTTGTGACATTATAACAACCTAAACTTATGCAGGGAACTGCCATTATTTTCTTTTGACGAAGAGGGCAGGGCTTCTTGAAGAAACAATTCATAAATCATGGATATTGAATTTTTTTAATGCTGGCAGGCGCAAGCCATACTTTTCGACAATACAAGTCACAATGCATCAGGAACCTAACAGTGATTCCTGGTTGTGGTTTTATAACTTATGACTACATATTTATAAGTATAAATTGTACCGATTCATGCCACTATATTAATTTAGTAGGTGTGCATGTAATTGGTCGGAAATGCGCTGCTTTAGGCTAAACACTTGTAACTCTACTAAAATTAAGAAAAGTTATAAAATAATTTGAGTCCTATTGATGTACATGCCATGTAACATGCAATGAATGGGATCTTTGAAATGGAGGATTTTCTTTGATGCACGGTTTTTTCCCCTTTATAAACAGATGTATTATGTTTAAGTACTTTGATTTATTTGAGGAATTTTGCATTACACCATTTTTACTGTAGGCAGACAGACACATTTTCGGCTGGATTCTCCGCACTCCGATGCTGAAATCGCGACCGGCGCCGGAGCGGAGAATGCAGTTTGACACCGTAATCGGGCCTGGCGGCGGTTCGGCAATTCTCTGGGCACCGAACATCAGCGTCACCGGGGAGTACGCCGCATCGCTGGGGGGCCATTGCCAGAAGCTTGCTCAGCGATCCTCCGACCCCGACCGGCCAATTTCCCGACGGCGTGTAACTAACCTGCTATTGCCGGTGGGGATGCTCGCGTGGCGGCTGTGGACTCAGTCTGCGGCCAGTCTGGTTGGAGTCAGCTGGATCAGAGACCAGGGGGGTACTTGTAGGTGGCCGGGGAATTAATGTGCGGGGTTTGAGGGTCGGGCACGCGGCCGATCGGGAGGGGGGTCTCCTTCTTGGGTCTGGCTCCGCGGTCAGAGTCCACATGGAGCACGGCACGGCCGCTGGAGGACGCCGCCGCCGTGCGCATGCGCGGCCTCTGACCCCAAAATGCAGGGGCCCGTATTGGCAGCAAAAGCAGCGAGATTCACTCCGGGTCTCTGCTAGCCCCGTGCAGGGCTATGAATTCATTTCACTTTTTTGTAGGAATTTCAGGAGTAATACTCCACCTTTTTGACGCTGGAGTGGGGACATAGTCTCAATAATAGAGAATCCAGCCCAATATCATTGAGGCACTATTGTCCATGGGGAAGCCTTGAGCCATTGAGATGAGCATCAGGCGGTCATCGAGGTGAAAGAAGGCGGTCAGCATGTAATCTCGGTCCTGCTGGATATCACCGGGACAGCAAACTACAAGGTGCGACTGGTCCATTTGCCCGGCAGTAACCGGTTTTGACCTTAAAGCACTCCTGTATGGGCAGGAATAGAAAAAGCACACTACTGATTGGAGATTCTCAACTCCTGGTCACCCTTTCCCAACATGCTTGGTGTAGGTGGTATTTGAGTTATTTTGTGAGGAGACACATGTGACGGCCGTTGCTTAATTTAGTACTTTGAGCATGTATAAATGGGTGAGAAGTTTCTTTGATGTTTTGTTTCAGTGCTCCACCAGGGAGGGGCTGCTGACACCTTTCATGTTTTTGATCTTTTGTTTCATTGACTGATTTTTTTCTTCAAATGAGACTATAAATCTTGGACACTCGGTGCAGGAAGGAAGCTGTGAGACTGAACAAAGTCAATAAACTCTCCTGATTAAAAAGAATTGTTCTGTGCCTTCACAAAGTGGTTTAGATCTTGTTATCCCATGGAAGGCATGTGAGGTTCAATATAATGCACTCAAAAAATATTATCCCTAAGTTTATAAGGGTCACATCATAAGCCTGTAAACCCCCTAAATTATGGGATTTGCAGTGAAATTTGGTTTACAGTTTTTTCAAAGAGTATAGAAAATGGTCAACTTTGTTTCAGCCCAGTTGTATTCTGCTAGTGAGCACTTAACCTTATCGCTACTTACCTGATTTCTAAATGCTAATCGGCGCAGCCAGTTACTTCTTTGAATTGTCCACTGCATATTCCTTTGATTGTGCTAAATGTTGGGCGGCATGGTGGTGCAATGGTTAGCACTGCTGCCTCATGGCGCCGAGGACCTGGGTTCGATCCCGTCCCCAAGTCACTGTCTGTGTGGAGTTTGCACATTCTCCCCATGTCTGCGTGGGTCTCACCCCAACAACCCAAAGATGTGCAGGGTAGGTGGATTGGCCGCGCTAAACTGCCCCTTAATTGGAAAAAAATAATTGGGTATTCTAAAAAAAAATTTTTAATTGCGCTAAATGTTAAAGGCAACTGCTTCCATCAATTTTTCTGTGTAAATGTTACTTTCTTACGTCACCTGTCCCCTCCACGCACCCTCCTCAGACAACACTTACTCTTTAATAAACTATTGGTCTATTTTGCAAGACGAAGCGTGGAACCTCACTGAGCGGGAAGACAGATCTGAATGTCATAATATACATCTATGTATACAATGGAGTGCAGACAGGCAGTGATTGACACACAGGATGACCAGTAAGCACACAGAACAGAGCAGCCAATCACCAGACAGGACACGACCACTATAAAGGCAGAGGGCACCAGTTTTCCCACTCTCTTGGGACCCAGCCTCTGAGACAGTCAGAGTTAGTGAGCTGGCCAGTGCAAACACCATGTGGTAGCCAGTAAGTCTGGTTAGGCTAGTATCAGGTCTCCAGTCAAGTCAGCATAGTGTCAACCCACAGTTGAACATGTATAATAGTTTAGATGTTAAATAAAATCGTGTTGCATCTTATCAAGTGTTGGAGGTCTGTCTCTCGCCACACTGCATCAAGTGCAGCCCACATTGACCCAGCCTACCCAACACATCACTGAAAACCAGGATAAAAGCAAATTACTCCGGATGTTGGAATTTGAAACCAGAAGAGAAAATGTTGGAAAACCTCAGCAGTTCTGGTAGCATCTGTAAGGGGAGAAAAGAGCTAACGTTTCGAGACAGATGACCCTTTGTCAAAGCATGTAAAGCAGGAGCCAGGTCAGTGTGTGGGACTTGAGGGGGAATGCAGTGCAGCTTTTCCGGACATTAAAATTGCTGACTGTAAAATCAGGAATGCTGAGAATCAGGCACAATGAAGACTCCAAACCGAACTTGCATTGAGTGAGGCTGTACACTTTAAGTAGAGCCTCACACATGTTACACTTGTGTCTCAGGCTATTTCAGCGAGGTGTATAGCTAAGCTGATCCCAGCCTCACCCACTGGCAAGACACATGCACATCCAGCAATCGGGACTGGGAACTTTGGCTGTTTTCACCTTCGTTACTGCAGCACAGTTCTTCCCCTGTTTTCATAATTGAGGTCAACTGAATCAACATGGAGCAGACGTCATACTTGTGACCTTACCCGCCTGCATTTCTCAGCTCCGCATTGGACAAAGCCACAGGGGGTAAAACCTAGCGCCCGTTGGCTGGATCCTGGTACTTGAGGAATAGAAATAAAAGTAGAATGAGGCCATGAGAGCCTGCTCCATCATTCAGTATGATCATGGGTGACCAGCTAATAGCTATTTTGTTCATTCTGCTATCTGAAGTGTTTCAGGCTAGTCACTTGTGGTGGGGGTGAGGGGAGGGGTGAAGGTTGTGTCGGTGACAGTGATGAGATACAAATAAATGTTTCAATAACGGTGCAATTGATATTTATCTCAGGTTAGTTTTTTAATTTAATCTCTGTCAATATTCAAATACTCTGACCATACATACTCTCCACTACTGTACAAATTTTACTGCTGTACATTATTTAGCCCACTTGTAGTCGGCTATCAGTGATAGGAATCTCACTTCTACTGATAATATTATGCCATCTAGTGTCACGTTCTTGAAAATGAAATAATGAAATGAAAATCGCTTATTGTCACAAGTAGGCTTCAAATTAAGTTACTGTGAAAAGTCCCTGGTCGCCACATTCCGGCGCCTGTTCGGGGGGGCTGGTACGGGAACTTGTCAACTTAACTAGGTAAGGATAGCTGCTTTCCTTCCATAAAGGATTTTCATTGTCACCATTACCGATTCCAGCATTTCATTTCATTTGTTGCATTAAACTGGGAGGCAGTGGTACTGTCACAGGACTAGTAATCCAGAGACCCAGGGTATATCTCTGGGGTCCTGGGTTTGAATCCCACCATGGCAGATGGTAAAATAGAATTCAGTAAAAATATGGAATTAAAAGTCTAATGACGACCATGAAATCATTGCCGATTGTCATTAAAAACCCATCTGGTTCACTAATGTCCTCCAGGGAAGGAAATCTGCCATCTTTACCTGGTCTGGCCTACATGTAACTCCAGTCCACAGCAATGTATTTAACTCTTAACTGCCCTATTCTGAAACGGCCGAGCAAGCTAGTCATTTCAAGGGCAAATAAGGATGGGCAACAAATGCTGACCCAACCAGCGATGTCCACTACACAAATACAATTTTTTTTAAATTGCAATGAAATGCTCCCAAATGACTTGGTCGATTTGAACTCATGTCTCCATAACATTAGTCCAGACCTCTGGGTTACTTGACCAGTATCAGAACCACTCTGCTACAGTACCGTGGTATCCGTTTTATTTTTATTTATGTCTTTGTTGAAACAACTTGAGACATTTTCCATGTTAAAGGCCAAAAGAATGCAAACTCTTGTTAATGAAGCTGGAGAAGAAAGTGACTGCAAAATATTATTTCCTAGTTTCCATTTGCTATGCAATTCTGATTTAGCTGGTTTAGCACAGTGGGCTAAACAGCTGGCTTGCAATGCAGAACAATGCCAGCAACACGGGTTCAATTCCCGTACCAGCCTCCCCAAACAGGCGCCGGAATGTGACGACTAGGGGCTTTTCACAGTAACTTCATTGAAGCCTACTTGTGACAATAAGCAATTATTATCATTATTATTTTTTAAAAAATAAACTGAATCTTTCGCTTGATTGAGAAACCAACCCTGGATTGGGGAGTATTACAACGTGAACAATGCCTCTGCTCTTAGTCACCACTGACAACAAACAAGGCTGCACAGAAAAGGAATTAGCTTCAGGTCTGTATCTCCTGTTTAATGCTGGTCATATACATATAAACATCTTTCTCTTGTTTGTTTAATTTGAATTCAATATGGCATGGCAGGTGGATCACACACAGGCAGCTGCATATTACGTTTGTTCTTCTGGATGATATTACGATGAATGGATATATTTTAATTATATAGTTTTGAGATTATGGTGGTATTCTGTAAAGAAAGCTGTGTGTGTGTGCGTATCCATCACTAATCAAACTGGGGAAGGTTACTAGAGACAGCTTGTCTGCGAGAACTGAGAGATAAAAGGATAAAGGTGTAAGGTTTATGCATTTGTAATGAGGGGTTATGGTGTCTTTGAGTTAAAAGTAAATAGGTTGCATCTAAAATTTGCATTATAAATGAAGTGGAGTCTTGGCTTTTCAGCTGTGGAATTTCAAAGGGGAGTTCAGCGGTGACGAGGAACCTTTTCAATTTACACAGGGTCATAGGTTATCTGGGGAAGGCATATTAAATGTTATTGAACTGGAAGCAGGAGCAATAGGAAAATATGAAAGATGTTTATGCTTCGAGAAGTTGAGTTCAAAGAGGTGGTTGAGGACTATGGAACTCAAGATGAAAGAGGGAAAAGGTATTTAAGGAAAGATGTTTAGCTGAATTACGGTGTGGCTGTGCGGAGACATGTCTTGTAGTGATCAGTCTGCAAAGAAGGTGTGAATGTTTTGAAGTTGGAACAGTCATCCAGTTTCACGCCATAAAAGTCTTTATTTTGCTGAAGGCATTTTGGTTCTAAACCTTTTTTGGGGGGATGTTCACATCTGAATTGAAGTGTTTGAAGAATCATGTAGTATATTGAAGTGGCAAAATTCTTTGCTTTAGGTAATATTACTGGATTTTTATGGTTACAAATTTATAAAGAAGTTATTGTAAAGAAAATACTTGTGAATTTTTGAGCAAGTGGTTTTTTGGGGGTTGTTCTGTTAGAATGTTTCTTTCAATTGTGTAACTTTAATCTTGTGTGCTTATGTTTTTTAAAAATAAAAATTTTAATTTTTTTAATCCTTCTGGTACTATTGGAGTTCTATGCTTTTGGGGTCAGTAGCTGTTCCTCCTCAATCTCAAAATATATATTTTTTAAAGTTTTATGATCAATAAGACAAGCCTTCCTCTGGGATCCGGTTTTCTCAGCAATAATATCTATTGTGGACGTAGCAATATTGGCTCGCTGGAGTCGAGGCTGTCTGTCTTCAAAGCTACTACTGCCTGATTGAGACAACAAGATACTTCTAAGCTGTGATCCCAATCACGATCTTAATGAGTCAATCGTATAAGATCTAATCAATGTGGCTATATTAGCCCCGATTTTAAAAGTAAGGGCGTGATCGAATCACATGAATCCTGCAGGAAGGAATCTGGTAACAGAAGCCCAACAGTCGGATTTCATTTGAATAGAAGTTTCCAGAATTCCACCCAAAAGACGACCATATCCATTCGGCAGAAATAGGAATTTGCAGCAGAAATCTGCTGCTGTGATCCTGTGGGATGGTTCCAACAGTCAGTGGGTGAGGCTAACCAGGCTAACTATAGTCCAATAATAATATCAAAACCAGAACTCCTTTTACAATCACGAACGACTAAACAGACTGGTACAGTTATCTGGGAAGGTGGGGCGGAATTCTCTCCCCCCCCCCCCCCACACCGGGTGGGAGAATCGCCGGGCCGCTGCACGAGTCCCGCCACGCCTCCCCGACAGCCGCACGCGATTCTCGAACCCCCCCCTCCCAAACCGGCGCGGCGAGAATCACGGCTGGCCACTTGGAGAATCGCCACTCGCCGTTTGCAACGGGCGAGCGGCGATTCTCCGGCCCGGATGGGCCGAGCGGCCTGCCCAACACGACAGGTTCCCACCGGCGCCGTCCACACCTGGTCGCTGGCGGCGGGAACAGCGCGGGAACGCTGGGGGGGGGCCTGTGGGGACTGGGGGGGCCTCAAATTGGGTCTGGCCCATGATCGGTGCCCACCGATCGGCGGGCCGGCGTCTCTGAAGGAGGACCTCCTTTCCTCCCGCTGCTCCGCAAGATCCATCCGGCATCTCCTTGCGGGGCGGCCGCGCGCGGGGAGGACGGCAACCGTGCATGCGCGGGTGACGTTATTTACGCGGCGCCGGCCACGTCATTTACATGGCGCCGCTTTTACCCGGCGCCAAGGCCCGGCACGCGTAAATGACGCAACGCCGCTCCTAGCCCCCCAGGGGCTGGAGAATAGGGGGCCTGGAGCAGGCTCCGACACCGGAGTGAAATACTCCGGTTTTCACTCCGGCGTCGGCACTTAGACTCCCGATGGGAGAATTGCGCCTGTAAAACTTGAGGGAGTTCTTTAAAAATTATGGGGCGGGAATGTCCATTTCAGAAACTAAGTGCTGACTCCAGGACAGAATCGGTGGACTTCTATGACAGCAAATTGGTGCGTGTCCTGGAGCAATTGAACAATGGCGAATGTGCCAGCAGCGGCATCATGTAGACGCGATCGATCCCAATGAAACACAGTGTCAGATTTGTCGGATTCGGAATTGGCACTCGAGAGGCTGACAAGTTGCAGCCGCGTGTTAGCACTTCACTTCCCACACACACTCAACCCAGCCAACAAGATGCCACTGATTGCACTGGAGCGAGCCCATCCTGTTGACGAGTCGGCTGGGGCCAGAGGTCACCTAGGAGGGTGTCCTGGGGCCACCCCTACAAGCCGTGGCACTAAGTTCACAGTGGCCAGTCAACGGCATGCACACTGCTGCATGGCTGCCTTGCCAGCTGCAACAATAGTGTTCCGTGGCCGTCCACCCAGCCCACCTCCTGGTCGCCCCACGCCAGAAGCCTTCCGGCCAGCGGCACAACGGCCAGCACACTGTGGCGATGTTGGATACTTTCCGTTCTCACTCTCTCTCCCTCAGCAGCCACGCCGCCTGTGTCCCGATTTTTGAGACCACAAGTGAACCTCGCTGTTGGTAATTCCTCCTGATGCAGGCGGAGCATTGCGGAGGCCCCGGAGAATACCGGGTCAGGCCCGCTAATGATATGCCAACGGTGTTTACTGTAGGTGTGGAATAGAATGCATTGGCGCTGCTGTTGAGGTACCTGAGCATGGCATTCTGGCAAGGAACGGGCCACTGTGAGTGGGCCAAAGTTTAGCGGATGGAGTTTAATGCAGGTAAGTATGAGGTTATCCATTTTGATCAGAGAAATAGAAAGGCAACTTATACTCTAAATGGAGAGAAACTTCAGAGTGCTTCGGTGCAGAGGGATCTGAGTGTCCTTCTGCATGTATTGCAGAAAGTCAATTTGCAGTTCCAGCAGGTAATAAGGAAGGCAAATGGAATTTTGGACTTTCTAGCGAAAAGAATAGAGTATAAATGTAGCAAAGTGTTGCAGCAACTGTACAAGGCATTGGTGAGACTGCAGCTGGAGTATTGTGTGCAGTTTTGGTCCCCTGATTTGAGTTGCATTTGAGGCAGTTCAGAGGAGATTTGCTTGATTGATTCCAGAGATGAGGGGTATATCTTACGAAGAGAGATTAAGCAGTTTAGGCCGAGACTGTCTCGAGTTGAGAAGAACGAGAGGAGATCTAATTGAGATATAAAAGATGATAAAAGGTATTGACACATGTTATGGGCCAGGGTTTAGAAAACCCAAAGTGTATCATGGAGTTCGCCTGACCCACACTTTTACTAGATTGTGGTATGGGGAGCACACGGCCCACTCTACAGGTGTGGGGCAGCAGAATTGGGAAAGTATTTTGAAAGCAAAGCAAAGTTTATTCTATGAACTCAAGTTAACCTTTTTAAAACATACAGTGAACACCTTAGCAACTATTAATTCAAATACAACCACCAAAGAATACAACATTAAGTAATTCTTACTTTCCTTTTAACATCCATAAGACTTAAAAACACCTTTTAACAGAAAGACATCAGGCTTAATTTCACTACTGAGAACAGTTACCAGGTTGAAATCAGCAAATGGACACTCATAAGCTTGCAGAGATTCACACACGTCCTGCTGTGATTGCAGCTTCTCTAAAACCAAAATGAAACCAAACCCACCCTGCAGCAAAAAGCCTAAAGCGAAAGTAAAAAGTTGACAGACAGCCCAGCTCCACCCACTCTCTGACATCACTGCAGTAATAAACATCCATTTCTTAAAGGTACTCTCACTCCAGATATTTATATACACACCCATTTATAAACACCCATTTCTTAAAGGTACTCTGACATGACACCTCCCCCCAAGAAAAACAACCCATCAACTTCAAGATGGTTTCATTTTTCACCTTTTCACTATCCTTTAAGAAATACACAGAGTAAATATACATTTCTGTTTCAAATAACCAACACACGCACACAGGAATAATAATATAGTCCATTTTTTTTTTGTTCTTCTTCCTCCAACTGGACCTGCTTCTGTTCATCACATTCGTGACAAAGCATCGGCTGTCATGTTTTCTCGTCCTGCCACATGTACTATTTTTAAATGAAATGGCTGTAACAATAAACTCCAGCGAAACAGCCTTGCATTGTTATTCCGGAATCGCTTCGAAAACTGATTATGATCAGTATATATAATGGTGTCAGACGGATCGCTGGTCACATAAATGTGAAAATGTTGCAAAGCCAGCACCAAACTCAAAGTCTTCTTCTCAATCATTGAATACTTTTTCTGGTGAGAATTCAATTTCGTATTGAATGGCGGAGCAGGATCGAGGGGCTGAATTGGCCACTCCTGCGCCTAGTTCTCACGTCCTTATGAAGTGAGTCAGTCAGGTAGCTGAAAACATGTATTCATTTGTGGGCAAGATCAAAACTGGGGACCACATATAGGAGATAGCTACTAACAAATCCAATAAGTCTTTACGTAGAGAATGTTTAGACTGTGCAACTCACTGCCGTGGTTGAGGATTCTTTTAAAACATGACTGCAGCAGTCGTACACACCCAGTGTTTCAACCCTTTCTGCACCAAATAACTATAACACAATACATCTGAAATGCTTTCATTCATCAAGCCACTCACTCCGGCAAACGGTGTTCCATGGTCCAGTCGCTGGAGGCCTCCGTTATCCGATCTCTGCGAGCTGTCCCAGGCCTTCTTCCAGGTGAGTCCCTGGACATGTTTACGCCACATTGGTACAAACATATCCTGGACCAGTGTGACATGCCGCTGGTGGCATGGATGATTGGGCCGGGTTTGGGGTGCGGGGAAACAATTCCAGTCAGGCCTTCATCTGCATCCTATTAACGGGATTCGAAACGGTTTCACGTCACCCTCTGACGATCAGCCGTGACGGGCGGGAGCACACATTACCACCTTAATTTTATGCCGGGAAGGAAGCCGCTTTTTCAGTTCTTCCCACATTGTTACAATCAGGAAATGAAACTGAGCCTGATGATCAGAAAAGATCGACTGGAAATCTAAATTAAAATCAGAAAGTGCAGGAAATACAAAACAGCCTAATTAGCATCTGAAAGGGAGAGCTAGATTAATGTTCCAAAGGGGATTGTTTCTCCAGCTAGCATAATGGCCATCTATCGACACTCAAAATCAAATCAATTTTGGCAATTAACAAATCTGAGGTTCCAAAAGCACTCAATCCTCAAAATCTTATTATCACATTTTGAAACGCGTAGCACCTTCCAGTTTTAATGCAGCACTAAATCCCCAATAGTTAACAATAACCATCAGTTGTAACTCTTATTCGCTGATTTTCTTAAGGTTTAAGACAAAACAATTCAGATAAGGATTCTATCTGATACCGACCTAATTCTTTTTTTTTTTTAATCTGTTTTATTAAAGTTTTTCGATCAAACAAAAACAAAAATTTCCCATTTTACAACTTTGTAATAATGTATACATTGATCGTTTTTTAAATAAATAATATACTAACTAACGGCAACTGCCAACAACAAAATAAGAAACAACAGAAATAATAACTAAAATAGTAACTTCGTAAAATCTAATATAAATAACTAATATATAAACACACACATAAAACCCCTGAGGACCCAAATGAGTCCTCCCCCCCCCCCCCCCCCTCCCCCCTGGGTTGCTGCTGCTACCTTTCCTATTTTCCCTTATCGCTCTGCGAGATAGTCGAGGTACGGTTGCCACCGCCTGGTGAACCCTTGAGCCGAATCTCTTAGTACGTACTTTATCCGCTCCAATTTTATGAGCCCTGCCAGGTCGTTTATCCAGGCCTCCACGCCCGGGGGTTTAGCTTCTTTCCACATAAGTAGAATCCTTCGCCGAGCTACTGGGGACGCAAAGGCCAAAACATCGGCCTCTCTCGCCTCCTGCACTCCCGGCTCATCTGCAACCCCAAATATAGCCAACCCCCAGCCTGGTTCGACCCGGACCCCCACCGCCTTTGAAATCACTTTTGCCACACCCACCCAGAACCCATGCAATACCGGACATGACCAGAACATGTGGGTGTGGTTCGCCGGGCTTCCCGCGCATCTCCCGCACCTATCCTCCACTCCAAAAAATCTACTCAGCCTTGCTCCAGTCATATGCGCCCTGTGTAGAACCTTGAATTGTATCAGGCTGAGCCTGGCACACGAGGACGAAGAGTTTACCCTACTTAGGGCATCTGCCCACAGCCCCTCCTCAATCTCTTCCCCCAGCTCCTCCTCCCATTTTCCCTTCAGCTCCTCTACTATCGTTTCCCCCTCGTCTCTCATTTCCCTATATATATCTGACACCCTGCCATCACCCACCCATGCCCCCTAAATCACTCTGTCCTGGATCTCTTGTGCCGGGAGCTGCGGAAATTCCCCCCCTGTTGCCTCACAAATGCCCTCACTTGCATATAGCGAAATGCATTCCCAGGTGGCAGCCCATATTTTTCTGTCAGTGCTCCCAGACTTGCGAACGTCCCGTCTAAGAACAAGTCCTTCAATTTCGCAATTCCTGCTCGCTGCCAAGATTTAAATCCCCCATCTATCCTTCCCGGGATGAACCTATGGTTGTTCCTTATCGGGGACCACACTGAGACACCCGTCACTCCCTTATGTCGTCTCCACTGCCCCCAAGTTTTCAGAGTTGCCACCATCACTGGGTTTGTGGTGTATTTTTTCGGGGAGAACGGCAACGGCGCCGTCGCCAGTGCTTTTAGACTAGTTCCCCTACAGGCTGCCATCTCTAGTCTTTTCCACGCCTCTCCTTCCCCTTCCCTCATCCACTTACATATCATTGACACGTTGGCGGCCCAATAATAATCACTTAGACTCGGCAGTGCCAGTCCCCCTCTGTCCCGACTGCGCTGCAGGAACCCCCTCTTTACTCTTGGGGTCTTTCCAGCACACACAAAGCTCATAATACTCTTGTCCACCTTCTTAAAAAAGGCCTTTGTAATCAGTACAGAGAGGCACTGGAACACAAAAAGAAACCTCGGAAGGACCACCATTTTAACCGCCTGCACCCTGCCCGCCAATGACGGGGGCGCCATGTCCCACCTCCTAAAGTCCTCTTCCATCTGCTCTACCAGTCGTGCCAAGTTAAGCTTATGCAAGGTTCCCCAGTTCCGGGCCACCTGGATCCCTAAATACCGGAAATCCCTTGTTACCCTCCTTAACGGTAAATCGTCTATTCCCCTGCCCTGTTCCCCGGGATGCATCACAAAAAGTTCACTCTTCCCCGTATTCAATTTATATCCTGAAAATTCTCCAAACTCCCTGAGTGTCTGCATTATCTCAGGCATCCCCTCCACTGGGTCCGCGACATACAACAACAAATCATCCGCGTATAATGACACCCGATGCTCTTCTCCTCCTCTAAGTACCCCCCTCCACTTCCTAGAGCCCCTCAGCGCTATGGCCAATGGCTCAATTGCCAACGCAAACAGTAACGGGGACAGGGGACATCCCTGTCTTGTACCCCTATATAGTCGGAAATGGCCAGATCGTTGCATATTTGTAATCACACTTGCCACCGAGGCCCTGTACAGGAGCTGAACCAATCTAATGAACCCCTCTCCAAATCCAAATCTCTTCAGTACTTCCCACAGGTAGTCCCACTCCACTCTATCAAATGCTTTCTCTGCATCCATCGCCACCACTTTCTCCGCCTCCCCCTCCGGTGGGGGCATCATCATCACCTACCGACCTAATTCTTTAGCAGGTTACTGTTTTCCAGAAGGTCCAGTTTAATTAGTAGAGGCTAAGGTGGTGTTTGATGTCGCTGTGCACTTGGCGGGTGCAATGTTGGGAGTTCTTGGCATCGGTCATCCTTGGCTTTGTTGACAAAGATGGCGGGATCGTCCCATCCTGGCAATGGCGAGGTTCATGGCAGACGGAATGTTGGGGGTTTATGATGGACGTAATGTTGAGTTTCATGGCAGACGGAGTGTTGGGGTTCACGGTGGAGGGAACTTTGGAGATTTATGATGGACTGAGTGTTGGGGGTTTGTGGCAGACAGGATGTTGGGGTTCATGGTGGATAGAGTGTTGGGGTTCATGTTGGATGGAGTGTTGAGCTTCTTGGCAGATGGAGGGTTGGGATTCATGGTGGATGGAATGTTGGGATTCATGGCAGAGAGAGTGTTGGGGTTCTTGGCAGACAGAGTGTTCGGATTCTCGGCAGATGGGATGTTGGGGTTCATGGTGGATGGAATGTTGGGGTTCATGGTGGATGGAATGTTGAGGTTCTTGGCGGATGGAGTGTTGGGATTCATGGTGGATGGAATGTTGGGGTTCATGGTGGATGGAGCGTTGAGGTTCTTGGCGGATGGAGTGTTGGGATTCATGGTGGATGGAATGTTGGAGTTCATGGTGGATGGAATGTTGGGGTTCATGGTGGATGGAATGTTGAGGTTCTTGGCAGATGGAGTGTTGGGATTCATGGTGGATGGAATGTTGGGGTTCATGGTGGATGAAATGTTGGGGTTCATGGTGGATGGAGTGTTGGGGTTCTCGGCAGACAGAGTTGGGGTTCTCGGCAGATGGAATGTTGGGGTTCATGGTGGATGGAGTGTTGAGGTTTTTGGCGGATGGAGTGTTGGGGTTCATGGTGGATGGAATGTTGGGGTTCATGGTGGATGGAATGTTGAGGTTCTTGACGGATGGAGTGTTGAGGTTCTTGGCAGATGGAGTGTTGAGGTTCATGGTGGATGGAGTTTTGGGGTTCATGGTGGATGGAATGTTGGGATTCATTGTGGATGGAGGGTTGGGGTTCTTGGCAGACAGAGTGTTGGGGTTCTCAGCAGATGGGATGTTGGGGTTCATGGTGGATGGAACATTGAAGTTCTTGGTGGTGGAGTGTTGGGATTCATGGTGGATGGAATGAATCATAGAATCATAGAATCATAGAATTTACAGTGCAGAAGGAGGCCATTCGGCCCATCGAGTCTGCACCGGCTCTTGGAAAGAGCACCCTACCCAAGGTCCACACTTCCACCATATCCCCATAACCCAGTAACCCCACCCAACACTAAGGGCAATTTTGGACACTAAGGGCAATTTAGCATGGCCAAGCCACCTAACCTGCACGTCTTTGGACTGTGGGAGGAAACCGGAGCACCCGGAGGAAACCCACGCGCACACGGGGAGAACGTGCAGACTCCGCACAGATAGTGACCCAAGCCGGGAATTGAACCTGGGACCCTGGAGCTGTGAAGCAATTGTGCTAACCACAATGCTACCGTGATTCCCTTTTGGGGTTCATGGTGGATGGAATGTTGAGGTTCTTGGTGGATGGAGTGTTGAGGTTCTTGGCGGATGGAATGTTGGGGTTCATGGTGGATGGAATGTTGAGGTTCTAGCGGATGGAGTGTTGAGGTTCTTGGTGGATGGAATGTTGAGGTTCTAGCGGATGGAGTGTTGAGGTTCTTGGCAGACAGAGTGTTGGGGTTCATGGTGGATGGAGTGTTGGGGTTCATGGTGGATGGAATGTTGAGGTTCTTGGCGGATGGAGTGTTGGGATTCATGGCAGTCAGAGTGTTGGGGTTCTTGGCAGACAGAGTGTTGGGGTTCTCGGCAGATTGGATGTTGGGATTCATGGTGGATGGAATGTTGAGGTTCTTGGCGGATGGAGTGTTGGGGTTCATGGTGGATGGAATGTTGAGGTTCTTGGCGGATGGAATGTTGGGGTTCATGGTGGATGGAATGTTGAGGTTCTAGCGGATGGAATGTTGAGGTTCTTGGCGGATGGAGTGTTGGGGTTCATGGTGGATGGAATGTTGAGGTTCTAACGGATGGAGTGTTGGGGTTCATGGTGGATGGAATGTTGAGGTTCTTGGCGGTTGGAGTGTTGGGGTTCATGGTGGATGGAATGTTGAGGTTCTTGGCGGATGGAATGTTGAGGTTCATGGTGGATGGAGTGTTGAGGTTCTTGACAGATGGAATGTTGAGGTTCTTGGCAGTTGGAATATTGAGGTTCTAGCGGATGGAGTGTTGAGGTTCTTGGCAGACAGAGTGTTGGGGTTCATGGTGGATGGAGTGTTGGGGTTCATGGTGGATGGAATGTTGGGGTTCATGGTGGATGGAATGTTGAGGTTCTAGCGGATGGAGTGTTGGGGTTCATGGTGGATGGAATGTTGAGGTTCTTGGTGGTTGGAGTGTTGGGGTTCATGGTGGATGGAATGTTGGGGTTCATGGTGGATGGAGTGTTGGGGTTCATGGTGGATGGAATGTTGAGGTTCTTGGCGGATGGAGTGTTGGGGTTCATGGCGGATGGAATGTTGGGGTTCATGGTGGATGGAATGTTGGGGTTCATGGTGGATGGAATTTTGTGATTCTTGGCAGACAGAGTGTTGGGGTTCTTGGCAGATGGGGTGTTGGGTTCATGGTGGACGGTGCATTGGCTTGAATAATGGTGGCTCTGTCTTCTTCTTGATTGTTTATTGGGTTTTGTTTCCTTAGCTTTTTTGTATTTTGTCTTGATTTCTTGTCTATTGGAGCTATTTTTTGGGTTGAACTCTGCCCCTTCTTGGGAGGGGAGGGGTGTCCTCTCTCTCTCTCTTTCGCTGTGCCCCGTATTGGTGTGTCCTTTCCCGGTGGTTTGTGCTGCTGTTTGGGCGCCTTTCCACCGATGTGGGGCTGCCGCTGGGGGAGAGCGTGTGCTGGCTCGAAAGCTGCTGCCTTTGTTTTTTTGCTCATTCGTTGGTTTCTGTTTTTGGTGTGTTGTGGATGTTTTTCGTGTACTGCTGATTGTTTCATATTCGGCTGTGTTCACTTGTAATATGGAGTTGTTAATAAGCTCAAAATATCTAGAACAAGAGGGCAGGGGAATAGTGTGTGTCGAAGACTTCTTAACAAGGCTTGCATTAAACAGCAGGCATGATTCAGGGGTCCAAGATGTTAAAACTATATACAATGATTGTATACCCATGCCATCAATGGTAACTTGATGCTTCTTAATTTTTCTCACCTTACCACTATGTCGGAGTGCTTCCACAACATCTGCAGTAAAGGTGGAGAGCCTGCTGACTATTCGGCCCTCTTATCACTGATGACTTTGGAGTGTGTCCACTGGAGGGCCCAGGCCTGGACGGCACAGGCCTACATTGGGTTCAGGGGCAGTTGCACCCTCAGCGTGTCTCAGAGGCTGGAGCTGACGATGTCAGACGGGACTCAGAATGCATGGACCTCCTTGGAGTGTCCTGGGTGAAAGCCCCAGGGATGTCATCCTGATGCTCCTCCACTTTTTGGGTGCCCAAGGGCCCCTCCTTGGGGAGAAGGGGCACCAGGATGGAGGTTGACGTGCCCTGCCCCCCTCTTGTTTAGCCACTTCATTGTCTTACCCAAGGCTAGAGCAATGGAGTTCAGGCTGGAACACATACCCGGCAGAAACTCCACATTCTGCTGGACCAGGATCTCAGCACGGTAGCACAAGTGATTAGCACTGTGGTTTCAGAGCGCCAGGGTCCCAGGTTTGATTCCCCACTGGGTCACTGTCTGTGCGGAGTCTGCACGTTCTCCCCGTGTCAGCGTGGGTTTCCTCCGGGTGCTCCGGTTTCCTCCCACAGTCCAAAGACGTGCAGGTTCGGTAGATTGGCCATGATAAATTGCCCTTAGTGACCAAAAAGGTTAGGAGGGGTTATTGGGTTAGGGGGAATAGGGTGGAAGTGAGGGCTTAAGTGCATCGGTGCAAACTCGATGGGCCGAATGGCCTTCTTCTGCACTGTATGTTCTATGTTCTATGTTGTGTATGTTCAATGGGATCCACCACCCTCTCCATGGAGATTGCCATGTACTCACATGCCGGAACCGCTACACCAGAGACCACACAACGCACCTCGCTGTCTCTTGTGCCAGAGGGTCTATTCATAATATGCAGACATGCAGATAATGATATACAGACAGGTACAGACAGGCAGCTAATGAACACAGAGAACAGGACATGACCAATGAGCAGGCAGGACACTCAGGGATTCCAACTCACTATAAAAGGCACGAGACACTCACACTCCGCCTCTTTCCACTGATGAACGTCTACAGAGTGAGTCAGGGTGTATGTACACTATCACACCTCCAGCACGTGGCTAAGAGCTAGTCTGGTTCAGTCAGACAGAGTAACCACACTTAGGTTAGCAGAGAGTCAAACTCATAGAGAACTGTGCTAACTGTGCTACTGGTTCAATAAATCAGATTGAACTAACTTCAAGGTCTGGAGTATCTTTTGGTTAAAACTGCATCCAGTTGCAGCCTGTGTTATCCCAGAGTACATAACACAACATGCTACCAGAAGACTGCTTAATCTCGGTGGTTTACCTCAGTCCGTTCCGTGACGGCCAGCGAATGTATCCCGGCACCATGGAGAAGATTCAGGCTCCTCACCAGCTCAGGACCTCCGGCAATCTCAGTGCCAACTGGCGGACATTCAAGCAAACGTTTCTGCTGTCCATCGAAGATTCAGACCTCGTGGGTGCGTCCGATGCAAGGAAGATCGCGCTTCTCCTCTCAACAGCGGGTGATCAAGCCATCGAACTCTTCAACTCTTTTCACTTCACCGAAGGCCAGGTCAAGTCAAAGTTTCAGACCATCCTGGACAAGTTTGACAGTCACTGTGAAGTGGACACCAATGAAATCTTCGAGCGCTACAAAGTCAAACAGCGTCTACAAGGTAAAGGTGAATCTTTCAACTCCTTCTTAATTAACCTCCACCTGCTAGTGCTGTCCTGCAACTTTGGTGATATTGCTGACTCCATGATCAGAGACCAAATCGTTTATGGTGTTCACTCTGATCCCTCTGAGAGAGCAGCTACTGAGAATCAATCATATGACCCTGCCAGTCGTGATTGAAACATGCACAGTGCATGAGCACGCCAAAAATCGCTATGCCCAGTACAAATCGGCTGAAAATGAGAAACTTGCCTCCCACGAGGCAGAGAGTGTGCAGGCCATCTCCCGGATGCAGCGCCTCAGCATTGACGAAAGCGGCCATTTCGCACGCTTTTCCCGGGGCCCCACCATACGCGATGCGAACGGGATAACGAAGCAGCCGGCACCCACATTGCGCAGGTGCAGACGTCTGCCGACCACACTGCGCATGTGCAACGACGTACGGAGCGTCAGGATGTCGATGTCATGACGTGCTCGAACTGCGGCAACGCCCACTTAAAGAAACACTGCCCTGCAAGAGGCAGGCGATGTTTAAACTGCGGGAAGCCGGGACACTATGCAGCCTTGTGCAGGTCTGCACCACCAGTCAGGGGCCAGCCCTCCCAATTCCGACGACGGCGCGTTCAGTGTGCAATAATGATTACAGGATTCTGATCCTGGCAGCACAACGGACCCAGAAGAAGAATGCCTGGACTCCGCCTACTCTGTGGGCATCATTACCAAATGTGAATATGCCACATCCAACTCATCACAAATGCAATCCACCCTCGCTGTGGATTCTGCGGACGAATGGCGTGCGGTGATGCAGGTCAACGACTGCTCTGCCAACCTCCTCTCACAGGCAGATTTCAAACGCATCAAGAAGCCCCCCAAGGTCCTTCCAGCAGCCTGCAGGCTCCTGGACTACAACGGAAATGCCACCACGGCACTGGGATCCTGCTATCTACTCGTCTCCAACCGGAGCACCCATGCACGGTTACGTTTTGAAATTGTCAAGCCAGACAGGGCATCCCTACTTGGCGCGCATGCCTGCAAGCCGCTGAACCTCGTGTAACAGGTTTACACAACGACATCCTCCAATGTGGATCTTCAGGCCAGCATTGACGACATCCTCGCTCAGTATCTGGATGTGTTCCACGGGATGGGCACGCTGCCATATCGATACAAGATTCTGCTACGACCTGATGCCAAGCCAGTGGTCCATGCACCACGCCGGGTCCCGGCTCCGCTGAGGGAGCGCCTGAAGGCACAGCTCAAGGATCTTCAGCAACAGGGCATCATTTCCAAGGTAACCGAACCGACTGACTGGGTCAGCTCGATGGTATGTGTTAAAAAGCCTTCGGGGACTTCCGGGTGCGGCGATGACCAGCTGAGGCGCACGTTTCGGCAGCTCCCGGTGCAACGGACTTTTGGGCTCTTAATAAGAGCCCCAACGGTAATTTTAACGGCTAAAAGTACTGTGCGGTGAACCAGAAGGGAATCCCCCCTGGATACGGATGAAAAAAGGAGAGGAAGGTGGCCGGATTGCGGTGGATCCTTAAGAGCAGCGGCAAGGAAGGCAAGCAAAAACCAAGATGGCGTCGGAAGGTGGCAGTTTAATATGGGGCCCTGAACAACACGAGTTTTTGAAATGCTGCGTGGAAGAACTCAAAAAGGAAATGAAGAAGGAGCTGTTGGCCCCGATATTACAGGCGATCGAAGGGCTAAAGGAGGAGCAAAAGACGCAGGAGCGGGAGCTTCGGGTCGTGAAGGCAAAGGCTGCCGAGAATGAGGACGACATACAGGGCCTGGTGGTGAAGACGGAGATGCACGAGGCACACCATAAACGATGTGTGGAAAGGCTGGAGGTGCTGGAGAACAACGCGAGGAGGAACAACCTAAGGATTCTTGGTCTTCCTGAAGGTGCGGAGGGAGCGGACGTCGGGGCATATGTGAGCACGATGCTGCACTCGTTAATGGGAGCGGAGGCCCCGGCGGGTCCGCTGGAGGTGGAGGGAGCATACCGAGTGATGGCGCGAGGACCGAGAGCAGGAGAAATTCCTAGAGCCATAGTGGTGAGATTCCTCCGTTTTAAGGATAGAGAGATGGTCCTTAGATGGGCAAAGAAAACTCGGAGCAGTAAGTGGGAGAACGCGGTGATCCGCGTATACCAAGACTGGAGTGCGGAGGTGGCGAGAAGGAGGGCGAGCTTTAATCGGGCCAAGGCGGTGCTTCACAAAAAGAAGATAACATTTGGAATGCTGCAACCGGCAAGACTGTGGGTCACATATCAAGGGAGGCACCACTACTTTGAGACGGCGGATGAGGCGTGGACTTTTATCGTGGAAGAAAAATTGGAATGAGCGGGTTATTAAAAAAAGAACGTTTGAAACAAAGTGGTGGGGCGAGTATGGGGGGCGAAGAGGGGGGTAAAAAGGGGGGAAAGAGGAGTTTTATGTTATTAATCCTGTGATGTGGTAACTTTTCTCTCTTCCACAGGAGGTGGTGGGGGGAGGAAAGGAGGTGGAGGAGATGGGGCGTTGGCCATTGGGGGCGGGGCCAAGGGGGAAGCGCGGGCTCGGTTCCCACGCTATGATAATCATGGCGGGAATAGGGAAGCAGGAAGGAGGGGGCGTCGCACGGTGCGAGCCGAGGTCACGGGGGGAAGCCGAGGTCGGCCAGAGTTTGCTGACTTCTGGGAGCAACATGGGGGGTGTAACTACGCTAGTGGGGGATCTAGCGGGGGGGAGTGGGAGGGGGGAATTATTGGGCTGCTGCTGCTGCTGGGGAGAGGGGGAGCTGGCATGGGGTGGGATGGGCGGGGGGGCACCGCCTGGGGGGGGACACAGCTGCGTGGGAACCGGGTGAGGAGCTGGAAAAAGGGGATGGCTAATCGACAAGGGGGGGGGGTAAAAAGCCCCCCAACCCGGCTGATCACGTGGAACGTGAGAGGGCTGAACGGGCCGATAAAGAGGGCACGGGTACTCGCACACCTTAAGAAACTTAAGGCAGACGTGGTTATGTTACAGGAAACGCACTTGAAACTGATGGACCAGGTGAGACTACGCAAAGGTTGGGTGGGGCAGGTGTTTGGGAGGCGCTGAAGGCAGTGGTTAGAGGGGAGCTGATATCAATAAGGGCACATAAAGGAAAGCAGGAGAGTAGGGAATGGGAGCGGTTGCTGCAAGAACTTCTGAGGGTGGACAAGGTCAAGGCCATCGAAGCCATGAAGGTCCCTGAAGACAAGAAGGTGGTTTTGCGCTTCCTGGGCATGGTCAATTTTCTGGGCAAGTTCATCCCAAACATGGCCTCACACACCACGGCCCTACGAAACCTGGTAAGAAAGTCCACTGCCTTTGAGTGGAAGGCAGCACATCAGGCAGAGTGTTTGAAGCTGAAAGCCAAGCTCACTGCTGCACCCATCTTGGCATTTTCCAACCCAGACAGTGAGACAAAGATCTCGACAGTTGTGAGCCAGGATGGCATCGGTGCGGTGCTGCTTCAACGCGATGACACTTCATCCTGGGCACCGGTTGCCTGCGCATCGAGGGCCATGACGCCCACCGAAACAAGGTATGCGCAAATAGAGAAGGAATGCCTGGGTCTTCTCACTGGCATTCTCAAGTTTTACGACTATGTCTACGGCCTGCCGACATTCACTGTCGAGACGGACCATAGGCCTCTGGTCCACACAAGGACCTGAACGACTCGGTTGTAGCGCATCCTCCTCAAACTGAGGAGGTATAACTTTGACTTAGTGTACACGCCTGGCAAGGAGCTCATCATCATTGATGCATTGTCCCGCTCCATCACATTGCCTAGTGAACCGCTGGAAATCATCCGGCAGATTGAATCACAGATGCAGCTGTGTGCTAGCACCCTCCCGGCGTCTGATGAGAAGGTGGTTCATATCCGCGAGGAGACAGCCAAAGACCCCCCTCTTGTGTGATGCACCACCTCGCTAATGGCTGGCAGAAAGGGCAGTGCTCTCAATTTTACAATGTAAAGGACGACCTGACGGTGATTGATGGTATCCTCCTCAAGCTGGACCGGATTGTAATTCCACCCAGTCTCCAGAGCTTGGTGCTCCGCCAAATCCATGAGGGACACCTGGGCGTCGAGAAGTGCAGACGCAGAGCCAGGCAGGCGGTCTACTGGCCCGGTATTAGCCAGGACATCGCGAACATGGTCCTTAACTGTGCGACCTGTCAACGCTTCCAGCCAGCGCAGAGCAAGGAGACGCTCCAGCAGCATGAAATCGAGACCTCCCCGTGGTCCAAGGTTGGCATCAACCTCTTTTGTGCGAATGGTCGTGACTACGTGTTGATTATTGACTATTTTTCCAATTATCCTGAAGTCGTGAAGCTCTCAGACCTCACATCTCGGACCGTCATCAAGGCCTGTAAGGAGATGTTCTCCAGGCATAGTATCCCACTCACTGTCATGAGTGACAATGGCCCGTGCTTCAACAGCCAAGAGTGGTCTATGTTTGCTAAGTCATACCATTTCAAATATGTCACTCTCAACCTACACTATCCGCAGTCCAATGGGAAGGTTGAAAAAGGGGTGCAAATTGTGAAACAGTTCAACTGCAAGGCCACGTATTCTGCTTCTGACATCTACCTCGCGCTGCTTGCATACAGGGCGACCCCACTGTTCACTGGCATGCCGCCGGCTCAACTCCTGACGAACAGGGACCCGCGAACAACACTTCCAGCCATACACTTGCCCAACCTGGATCACCTCCCGGTGCTGCAGAAGATGCAGCAGCTCCGAAACCAGCAAAAGCAGGGCGATGATGCTCATGCCACCGATTTGCCCGTGTTATCCCTGGCAGACACTGTCAGGATCAAGATACCTGATGGTGGCTGGTCTGCTCCAGCTGTCGTTGTTCGACAAGCTGCGCCCCGCTCGTATGTTGAACGTATGACTGATGGTTCTGTTGTGCGACGAAACAGACGGGCACTGCGCAAAGTTGCCTGCCCGCAACCACTTTCTTCTCCGTTTCCATCCGTTGTTTTGCCACCTCCTGATACCTCGAACTACGAGGCCACCAGTCAGGCTTCCATCCTGCCTGTCAAGGCACCGTCGTCCCCACCACCACCTCTCCGGTGGTCGACAAGGATCAGACGCAAGCCCCAGAGACTGGACTTATGAACATTTGTTTTGTTTGCTATGTTCTGTTTTCTCACATTAGACAGCTGTCTTCACATGTAAATACGTTCACATATGCCACCGCTTGTAAATATGTTAATGTATGCCACCACATGTAAGTACGTTCCCATATGCCAACAAAACATTTTTTTAAAAGGGAGATGTCATGATATGCAGACATGCAGATAATAATATACAGACAGGCACAGGCAGGCAGCCAATGAACACAGAGAACAGGACATGACCAATGAGCAGGCAGGACACTCAGGGGTGCTATCTCACTATAAAAGGCACGAGGCACTCACACTCCGCCTCTTTCCACTGATGAACATCTCAGAGTGAGTCAGGGTGTATGTACAGTATCACACCTCCAGCACGTGGCTAAGAGCTAGTCTGGTTCAGTCAGACAGAGTAACCACACTTAGGTTAGCAGAGAGTCGAACTCATAGAGAACTATGCTAACTGTGCTACTGGTTCAATAAATCAGATTGAACTAACTTCAAGGACTGGAGTATCTTTTGGTTAAAGCTGCATCCAGTTACAGCCTGTGTTATCCCAGAGTACACAACACATACCTGTCCAAAACTCTCCCAACCTTGGCCACACCCAAAACATTTAGGTTTAGTTGGCAGTTAGGAAGGTGAATGTAATATTAGCATTCATTTTGAGAGGGCTAAAATAGAAGACCAGGGATGTACTGCTGAAGCTGTATAAGGCTCTGGTCAGACCCCATTTGGAGTATTGTGAGCAGTTTGGGCCCCATATCTAATGATGGATGGGCTGGCTTTGGAGGGGGTCCAGAGGAGGTTCACAAGAATGATCCCTGGAATGAAGAGCTTGTCACATGAGGAACGGTTGAGGATTCTGGATCTGTACTCGTTGGGGTTTAGAAGGATGAGGGGGGATTTTATTGAAACTTAAAGAATACTGAGAGGCCTGGATAGAGTGGATGTGGAGAGGATGTTTCCACTAGTCGGAGAAATTAAAACCCAAGGGCATAGCCTCATACTGAAGGGACGATCCTTTAAAACAGAAATGAAGAGGAATTTTTTCAGCCAGAGGGTGGCGAATCTGTGGAACTCTTTGCCGCAGAAGGCTGTGGAGGCCAAGTCACTGAGTGTCTTTAAGACAGAGATAGTTAGGTTCTTGATTAATAAGGGAATCAGGGGTTATGGGGAGAAGGTTAGGAGAATGGGGATGCAAAACATATCAGCCATGATCAAATGGCAGAGCAGACTCGATGGGCCGAATGGCCTAATTCTGCTCCTATATCTTATGGCCTTGTGGTCTATCCTGCTCATTACCATCTAAAAGAATTCTAATAAATGTATCAGACATGATTTCCTCTTCATGAAGCCATGCTGACTTTGCTTGATTCTATTATACATTTCTAAATGCTCTGCTATTATATCCTTTATAATGGAGTCTAACATTTTACCAATGACAGTAGAAGTTAAGCTAACTGGCCTAGAGTTACTTGAATTTTGTCTCCCTCCTTTTTTGAATAAAGGTGTCACATTGGCTGTTTTTCAATCCTCTGAGACTTTTCTAGAAATTATGGACTCTTGGAAAATTGCTATCAGCGCACTCACTAGCTCTGTAGCTACTTCCTTTAATATCCAGGTGACCTTTTGGCCTTTAGCCTTTTTAGTTTCCCTGGTACGTTTCCCTAGTGATTGTTATTGTATTTATTTCCCGCCAACCCCCCACTTCTGCCTCTTGATTATTTAGTATTTTTGGAATGTTATTAGTGTCTTCTACTGTGAAGACTGATGCAAGATATTTGTTTAACCCGTCTGCCGTTTCCTGGTTCCCCAATATTGTTTCCTCTTCTCATTCTCTAAGGGGCCTATGTTCACTTTGGCCTCTTTCTTCCTTTTTATATATTTAAAGAAGCTCTTGCTGCCCATTTTTATATAACTTGCTAGTTTACCCTCATAGTTTATCTTCTCCCTGTTTATTGTTTTTTGGTCATCTTTTATTGTTTTTTAAAACTTTACCAATCCTCTGGTTTACCACTAATCTTTGCTACATTATATGCTTTTTTTTTCAATTTAATACTATACTTCCCTCCCTTGGTTAACCTTGGACCAGACCCCAACATTTACAGGGATATTGGACAGAAACTCCAATCACTTTAAAAAAAAAAATTTTGCTCCAGGGGTGATTCCATGCTCAAGTTGGGACGTGGTACATTTAAACAAACATTATTATTAACACAGTATTAAACTACCTTAACAGCATGGAAGCTTACAATTACCAGGTAAACTATGCTTCACAAGAAAAATAAACACTTTAACCTCTAACGGATACCTTCTTTATCTCCAATCAAGCAAAACTCATTACAGGTCGAAAGACACTTTGAAATAGAGTTAGCAAACACAGGAATACTTGCCAATCTTTGGATCGAGAGATCCTTTGAGAGACTGCTTGAAGAGAGTGATCCTGTAAGACCAATACTGAATCTCTGACTGCCTTCTGCAGGTGCTACTGCTTATTTCATAAATTACAGCAAAAACTAAAACACACTCTACCTGCTCACTTGTATACACACTCTGTCCCTGACTACTGACCGAATTCAAGGCAGTTAACCTAAGGGATGTAGCACAGCATCCAAGTAACTCTTCCCACTCCCTGATGTATCACAATGTCTTAAGCTAGCTCATTAACTCTGTGCTGACGTTCCCCCAGCAACCAATGCTTGCGACAGATGTGGTCACTCTCAGCCAACATAGGGTCCACCAGCCCCCATATGCTGCAGCTGCAACACATCACCTGGCCCTGGATCCCTATTTTATTTGATTAGATTGCTTTTAATTTTACTCCCGATCTTTAGTTTCCACTCTACCTTTTTCTACCTAACCTTGAATCTGAAAGCAAGTCCAAAAAGGTAGAAGAGAGAAATACTTGCCTACCAAACATTTACCTGAAATATTGCACGGACGTGTTCACTCGATGTTGTGCTGCAACTTATCTCCCAGACTCCGGCCTTGGTCACCTCCTGCCCCCCACTGGCCTGTGGATGTAGTAAGGTGAACGAGTCACAGCAACACCTCCCTCCCCCACTTCATTAAACTCCCACACTTACCTCAACTCAAGATTTCGACTCTCTGCAGCTAGCACCCCATATATATTCACGTATATTTTTCCTAACCTAACAAAACATATCAAACCCATGGACAATGCATTTAAATGAAATTCTTAACATCAAACGATGTTTGAAATATTAATATGGACCACAACTTTCTTGTGTGCTGACAGAATTTGGTTCAGTTGAGCATAGATGAAGATAAAAGAGTTTTACATCAGCTCTGGGATTGAGCTGAAATTGCTATAACAAGGTTGATATGTATCTTTTTAAAGTATTTTCTTCTTCACCATTGTGCTATCCACTGTGCTGGAGTCCTAGTTTCAGACGTTGTGATACATCAGGGAGGGGGAAGAGTTAGCTGGACGCTGTGTCACACCCCTCAGATTAACTACCTTGAATCAATTATTTTTCTACTTCTTCAATAGCAGCGGCAAAATATAGCTGGTGCCCTCGGATCCGGGTGAGGTGTGTGGCGCTGTGAAGCAGTGTGGTGGATGTCGTTGCCTTTTCTCTTGCAGGCTATTATTACCTGCCTGAGGCAGGCCAAGCCAGTTTCACAGTGGGCGAAAAAGACCACCTGTTGTCTCCCCGAAGCTCCGACCCATGTAAACCAGGCACTTGGCTGGGAACCAGCAGAGTGAGATCAGTGCCAAACCCGTGTGAGTAAGTAGTCACGCAATTTTAGCAAAAAGCAAGCTTTGCTTAGTAGCTGCTCTGTGTCCCCTGCAGGGCAATTATCAAAAGAGCAATTAATTTAAAATAGTTATTTTCTTGGAACTTGCATTCTGAGCAGTTGAGGTGGTCCTCTGCCAAAGAAAATAGCAGGTGGGGTGTCATGTTCTTATAGAGACTCGTGATGGGTGACTGGCATTGCCTTAGTTTGGAGTGCTTTAAATTTGAGGTGCATCCTGCGATATTTTATATGTTTTGGGAACGGCCACTTAGACTGCAATGGTATTTACAGTTGCAGTACATTCTAATGCTTCTGTCTATTGAGGAGTCTGGGTAAAGGGCCAACAGCCGCAATGGTGAAGGACACCACCTGGCCCAAAGTAGTAGGAGAGAAAGAATTAAATCATTACTCGGTGTTCAAAGGGAGTAAGAAATTGTAATGTTGTAGGAAACTGGACAGAATGAAGCCAGTGATTTAAAATGGAGCTATTACCATTAAATAATGTTTTTAGAACTAATAAGAAAGGCTATCCATATAGAATCATAGAATAGTTACAGCACACAAAGGGGCCATTCAGCCCATGGTATCTGTGCTGGCCCTCTGCAAGAGTAACTCACCTATCCCCACGCTCCTGCCTTTTCCCAGTAGCCCTGCAGTTGTTTTTCTTTCTCTTCACATCATCATCCATTTCTCACCTCAAAGCTATAGTTGAATCTGCCTCCACCACACTCTCAGGCAGTGCAGTCCGGTTCTAACCACTTGCTGCTTAATAAAGGTTTTTCCTCATGTCACCATTGCTTCTTTTACCAATCACCTTACATCAGCGTCCTCCGGTTCTTGACCCTTGGGAATAGTTTTTCCCTGTCACTCACGGACCCCATGGTTTTGAACACCTCTCTCAAGTCTTCACCGAGAAGAGCAGGCCACAGCTTCTCCAATCTCCCCACAAAGTTGAAGTTTGGCATCCCAGAACCATTCTTGTCAATCTTTTCTGCTCCCTTTCCTTTACATCCTCCCGAAAGCCTGATGTCCAGAACTGGACGCAGATCTCCTGTTGAGGCCAAATCAAAGCTTTGCAGCCCACATGATAGAATCGTAGGATCCCTAAAGGCCATTGGGCCCATCAGGTCTGCACCGACCCTCTGAAGGACCACCCCACCGTGCCCCACGCCTCGCCCTATCCCATTAACCCCGCCTAACTTTTTTGGGGGGACACAAAGGGGTAATTTAGCACGATCAATCCACCTAACCTGCAGAGGCTGAGCGCCAACTCTCCGATACTCCCTCTTACCTCCCCCTGGACCATGACCAGACCACTGAACATCAAGCCATTATCTCCAACACCGTTAGCGACCTCATTTCCTCCGGATGCCTTCCCCCTACGGCTTCCAACCTCATAGTCTCCCAACCCCGGACAGCCCGCTTTTACCTACTTCCCAAAATCCACAAAAAGGACTGTCCCGGCAGGCCCACTGTGTCAGCATGCTCCTGCCCCACCGAACATATTTCCTCTTATCTTGACTCCACCCTCCCTCCTCTGGTCCATTCCCTCCCCACCTACACCCGGGATTCCTCTGGTGCCCTGCGTCATATTGACAGCTTCCAGTCCGCGGGCCCGCATTCTATTCACCATGGCTGTGCAATCCCTCTACACCTCCATCCCACACCAGGATGGCCTGAGGGCTCTTTGCTTCTTTCTTGAAGAGAGGTCCGGACAATTCCCTCCACCACCAAGGGGCTGGTTTAGCACAGGGCTAAATCGCTGGATTTGAAAGCAGACCAAGGCAGGCCAGCAGCACGGTTCAATTCCCGTACCAGCCTCTCTGAACAGATGCCGGAATGTGGCGACTAGGGGCTTTTCACAGTAACTTCATTTGAAGCTGACTTGTAACAATAAGCGATTTTCATTTTCACCACTCTCCTCCGCCTGGCTGAACTCGTTCTATCTCTCAACAACTTCTCCTTTAACTCATCTCACTTTCTCCAAATCAAAGGTGTAGCAATGGGTACCCGCATGGGTCCTAGCTAAGCTTGCCTTTTTATGGGGTATGTGGGACATTCCTTGTTCCAAGCCTATGCGGGCCCCCTCCCACAACTCCTTTACCGATACATTGATGACTATTTTGGTGCCGTGTCATGCTCTCGCCCAGACCTGGAAAAATTCATCAACTTCGCTTCCAGTTTCCACCCCTCCATCACTTCCACCTGGTCCATCTCAGAATCTTCCCTTCCCTTCCTTGATCTTTCTGTCTCCATTTCCGGCAATAGACTATCCACTAATATCCACTACAAGCCCATTGACTCCCACAGTTATCCGGACTACAGCTCTTCGCACCCTACACCCTGTAAGGACTCCATCCCTTTCTCTCAACTCCTTCGCCTCTGGCGCATTTGTTCCGATGATGCCACTTTCCAAAATGGTGCTTCGAAAATGTGTTCCTTCTTCCTGAACCATGATTTCCCACCTACAGTTGTGAACAGGGCCCTCAACAGTGTGCGGTCCATCTCCCGCGGCACTACCCTCACCCCCTCCACTCCCTCCCAGAACAAGGATAGAGTCCCCCTCGTTCTCACATTTCACCCCACCAGCCTCCATAATCCTCCGCCATTTTCGCCAACTCCAGCGTGATGCCACCACCAAACACATCTTCCCTTCACTTCCTCTGTCAGCATTCCGCAGAGACCGTTCCCTCCGAGACAATCTAGTCCACTCCTCCACCATACCCAGTACCTCTCCCATCATCCATGGCACCTTCCAATGCAATCGCAGAAGGTGTAACACCTGCCCCTTTACCTCTTCCATGCTTAACATCCCAGGCCCAAAACACTCATTCCAGGTTAAGCAGCATTTCACTTGCATCTCTTCCAATTTGGTCTACTGCATTCGCTGCTCCCAATGTGGTCTCCTCTATATCGGAGAGACCAAAGGCAGACTGGGTGATCGCTTTGCTGAGCATCTTTGGTCTGTGCGCATTCAGGACCCTGACCTTCCCGTTGCTTGCCATTTTAACAAAACACCCTGCTCCCATGCCCACGTGTCTTCCTTGGCCTGCTGCAATGTTCCAGTGAAGCGCAACGCAAACTGGAGGAACAACATCTCATCTTCCGGTTAGGCATGCTCCAGCCTTCCGGCCTGAACATCGAATTCAACAACTTCAGATGATCAGCTCTACCCCACGTCGACCCATTTGTTTTCATTTCATTTTAACTGTCTTTTACCATTTCTTTGTTTCTTAATATACATTTAATTTCCCCCCCAATCTTATCCACCTTTCCTTAACCTTTCTCCTCTTTGCTTCCCCCTTCTCCTCCCCCCACATCTACAGTTCATCCTCTGATGTTAGTTTCCCCGCTGTTTGACCTTTCACATCTTTTGTCCTCTCTGGGGACTGCCATTAGCACTCTTTCCCCTTGGTTTCTGTGGCCATTAGCACCCGGTTTCCCTGGGTTTCTGTGGCTGTGACTCATCTTTCATTCTCACTCCACAGTATAAATATTTCCCACTTTCTCCGTCTGTTAGCTTTGACAAAAAGTCATCGGACTCGAAACGTTAGCTCTTTTCTCTCCCTACAGATGCTGCCAGACCTGCTGAGATTTTCCAGCATTTTCTCTTTCGTTTCAGATTCCAGCATCCGCAGCAATTTGCTTTTTTTCACCTAACCTGCACATCTTTGGACTGTGGGAGGAAAACGGAGCACAAACTATAAGAATAAGAATAATCACTTATTGTCACAAGTAGGCTTCAATGAAGTTACTGTGAAAAGCCCCTAGTCGCCACATTCCGGCGCCTGTTCGGGGAGGCGGGTACGGGAATTGAACCCGCGCGGCTGGCCTTGTTCTGCATTACAAGCCAGCTATTTAGCCCAGTGTGTAAACTCCACGCAGACAGCCAGCCAAGATCGGAATTGAACCCGGGTCCCTGGCGCTGTGAGGCAACAGTGCTAACCAGCCTGCTGCCCCATCACTTGCTTGGAATTCTATTAGCCTATGAAGATTTTTTAAACGTTTAGCATCAGCTACTGGGGAATTGGTTCAATTTTGCAATGTTGGAAATTGACATAAAGATATTAAAGACCTCTTCTCAGGGGAGGCAGTGGCGTAGTGGTATTATAGCTGGACTAGTAATCCAGAGAGCCAGAGTCTTGCGCTGCGACCTGGGTTCGAATCCCGCCGAGGCGGATGGTGAAATTTGAATTCAATAAAAATCTGGAATTAAAAGATGCCCATGAAACCACTGTTGATTGTCGTAAAATCCCATCTGGTCCTTTAGGGAAAGAAATCTGTCATCCTTACTTGGTCTGGCCTACCTGTGACTCCAGATCCACAGCAATGTGGTTGACTCTTACGTGCTCTCAGGAATGGGCAATGAATGCTAGCTCTGCCAGCGATGCCCGTGTCCCATGAGCGAATAAAAAAAATTACCACTATTTCAATTTATCATTTGTTTTTCCTCTGTCCACTGCATATGTCAACTGTGCAAACAATGCAATTGGAAATGCAATTGGTTTTACTGATATGTCTGGTAGCGAACCCAAATCCATTGCATTGTCCAGCTGGGATGCATTGTACAACACAGAACTCAAGAAAACAAACATGCATTGTAACTCACTTGAGCTCAAAGCTGCTAAATTCAAAAAAAATCCAATAATTTAGGTTATTTAGCAGTAAATCCCTATGCTGCTGAGTTATTTAAAATTCTCCTTTCAAATTATTACAGATTCATTTTTCAGTGCAAAAATGACGAGCTGGTCAATTCAGCATCTCAGGTAGACTCTTCAAGTGTCTAATACTGAGATGGGATGCAGGCTTTAACTTATCACAATTTTGTTTTGAAACTTTCTCCATGACGGAAAAATGGTGAACTAGAAAGCTAGAAAAAGCCCATCCAAGAGGTGCAGCATTGTGTTCTGAAGGATCTGACTGAGAGAACAAAAGTCACTTTTAGAACATACCTTGAGGCATTTAGTAGAGCACATACTTCTGCCATACTGTTTCAATACAACATTATCACAGCTCTTCCTTGTGGCTACCTGGTTAACACTCTGCAACCATAAAGTGAAAAAATTAATTGTTGTATTAAGAGCTTCCACCTCACAGCGGATGCTTCAGACTAATCCACACCCAACAACCTGCTCTGAAAACTCTGCTCACATTTTGCCGCTCTGACAAATTGCAACACAGCAGCAGAGAAAGTCCACAACATCCTAAAATAATCAACAACATTCTGCATAAAACAACCCACACATTCTTTTTTTTTAAAGTCAATTCTCCTTGTCGTTCAATGTTAATGGATTCTTTAGAAATTCCTGCCTATTGGCCAAAAAACAGATCTGCTATTTCTTGGGCCATACATTATCTGTTTCCCAAGTTTAATTGAAAGTTGTCCACTAGTTTTTGAGATGTGAATAGGGACAAAAACATTACCTCTGTCCAGCTTCAGCGAGCTCCGAATTGAGACAGTGGGATGCCAATGTATGAGTACTTAACTCAATCATCTGCAGTTTAGCAGAGGCTCTGATAAATTTATTTGGAATGCATTAACATCTCTGCTGGAATGCTGGAGAAAGTCTTCTCCACAGAATGTCTGAAGTGTTCAGACACTTGTACCTCACTGGTGAAATTTCACATGCCCATGGCATTGGGGTAAATATTCATTTTCACCAGATGGATAACAATCTGATGGAGCCATTACAGGACGTATCTGAATTCCTTCACTAATCCTCTCCACCTCGCTACTTTACGATACGTCTTAAAAACCATCTTTTTGACCGAGCCCCCTGCTGGGGAGGCAATTAGACCACAGGCGGCTGTTGGACATAGGGTGGCTCCCCTTAATTGTATGGAAATCGGGTTTAAGTGGTGATTATTGGATTCTCACCACGCTACGGTGGGATCCCGATCGCTCGAGCGCTCCGAGGCCACTGAATTGCACCATTATGCTTTAATGGTTTAATCTTTGCTTCTGTTACTCAGTGACAGGTTTAATCTGATTACGCTCCTGTTAAGTACCTTGAGAGAACACCGACCATCTCCCCAGTCTCCCTCAACCAACATCATTAAAGTGGTCTGTGAGATCTTGCGGTGTTTGCTATATTCGGCTGTAAAGCACTTTGAAACGTCCTGTGTTCCTGGAAAGTGCAAGCCTCTTTTTCTAAACAACCAGGAGTCACCCTCTGTCATTGCGTGACTGAAATTGTTTATTTATAAGGAGTCTGCTCAAGGATTAACTCATCGTTGCCTATTATTTTAATGATCAAACTCTCCAATAGCTCCAATACTGAGTCGTTCTGTCATCACATTCATTGTGAGTTCTGATGAAGCATTACACCAGAACATTAAATAGTTTCCTCATTATAAATCCTACCTAGCCTGACTTACATCTCCAGGTGTTTTGTGTTGTGTATCGCATTTACTGCGTTTGCCACGGAATTCCGCCACAGTTTACATTCAGTTCTTATGCAGAGTCACACTTCCAAATATAAAGGTGCAATTAAGTGGCCTCGGTGCGCTCGGGCGGGAGCACGACGAGGCCAGTAAATAGGAGGAGAGGCCAAAAACGAGAGCCGCACCGGGCGGCGAACAGTTTGTGCTGCAATTTCCCGTAGGCGACATCGGGATCCCACCGTAGCGTGGTGAGAATCCAATAATCACCACTTAAACCCGATTTCCATACAATTAACGGGAGCCACCCCATATCCAACGGCTGCCTGTTACCTAATCGTCTCCCCAGTGTTATGGGCCAGGGTTTAGAGAACCCCAAAGTGTATCATGGAGTTCACCTGACCCACAACTTTTACTAGATTGTGGTATGGGGAGCACACGGCCCACTCTACAGGTGTGGTACTGCAGAAATGGAAAAGTATTTTTTAAAGCAAAACAATGTTTATTCTATAAACTCAAGTGAACCTTTTTAAAACATACAGTGAACAACTTAGCAACCATTAATTCAAATACAACCCCCAAAGAATACAACACTAAGTAATCTGTAAGCTTTTCTTTTAACATCCAGAAGGCTTCAGAAACATCTTTTAACAGAAGCAGATTACTTTTACATTCACTACTGGGAACATTTATAATTCTGAATTCACCAAATGATCAAGAGATAGTCTTTTGATGGCAGAGAGAACAGCAGTACGCCTTCTTGGTCTGGCTTCAGCTCCAACACTGAAAACGAAACGAAAACACACCCTGCAGCAAACAGCCTAAAACGAAAGTAAAAAGCTGACAGACAGACCAGCTCCACCCACACTCTGACATCACTGATAAACACCCATTTCTTAAAGGTACTCTCACATGACACCAGCAAGTGGACGCGCAGGCGGCGATCAGTAATCCTTTTGAAAAATTGGCGGAAGGGCTGCTACGAGGACCTGAGGTGGTGAGTGGGTATCTTCACTCACAGGCAAATTGCCCCAGAGGCACTGGGCTTGCTGCCCCTGTGCTCGGAGGGGTTGAGGAGGGGGGCAATCGGGGGCGTCCAGCCTCAGTTGGGGTGGGCTGCCAAGAGGGGGGTGGAGGTATTGGAGCTGGGGGTTCGGGGGGGGGAGGGGTACCGCATGTGGTCCACCATGCCAACCCCTGGACTGTGTACCTGTTCCAGGGGCGACCCTAATGTCTGCCCTGCTGACCACCCATAATTCCCACTGACCGCAGAGGCCTCTGGCCATGTGGCTGAAGACGATTTTTAATAGGGAATTGGCAATCGTAGTTAAGTGAGAACGTCACACATCCCAAGTGGATTCCCGTGGGTAGGCATGCCATGTAGTATGTGAGGCTTATTGCCAAAGATCCCAATCAGCGCCTCATCAAGGTCTGCCTGGTACTGGGTCACATCCCCCAGCGAATCGGACAGTCTACCGAGGCCCTCAGCCATGGCCGTCACCGACTGCGTCGGGCCTTGGACACCTCCACTCATGCTGCCGACTCATGCACCAGGCTCTCCACAGCAGTCGCACCGTAGCAGTGTTGGCCTTGGTGACCCATCTCCTGCGATCGTAGCTACTGGGACTCTGCCAATCGGCTGTGGATCTGCTGGCGTGTCGCTGACATCCCCCTCTGAATATCATGGCCGCACCCTATTGTCTGCATCAGCTCCAGGTAAACCTGTTCCAGAGGCTCAGCATCTGACTGGGACCCAGCTGGGTCCTGGGATCCAGCAGACCTCCGACTGCTGTCTCACCTGGGCGTTCCTGCCTCCACCTGATGTGCATCTGCACTTGTGTGGTGCTCACTAGATTGTGCCCCAGATGCCTGACCACGACTGTTGCCCACCGTTGTGCGTGTCTCTGCGCTGATGGTGAGTGAGGATGATAGCTGGGATGTATCTCTCCTCCGAGATGTGGCTCTCCTCCGAGGTGTCCTCATGGGAGACTGGGAGTAGGGGGGGGACCACCTCAGATGGGCCAGTGCCTTCGGCTGGAGGTCCTGTGGAGAATAGACATGTGGCCAGTGGGAGGGATGGTCAGTCTGTATGGCATTAACAACTCATGTTTGACAGTCCATCTGGGTGGGGCCTGGTGGATCCTCACATCTGCACCGTGCGCAGGCCTCCACGTTGGTGACCGCTCTGTCCTCGGCCACCCCCGTGAACTCCAGGCCCCATGCCTCGAAGATGGTGAGGATTCTGATGTCCTGCACCCCATAGCCCGTCAGTGCCCTCTCCCAACTGTTGTGGGACAACTTCTCCTGAGGGGACACAGAGAGGGCATTGTTTGCCACATGCATAGCTCATTGTGGGGAGGGGTTGGGGAGGGGCTTGGGCTGGGGGGGGGGGGGATGGTTCACGTGGGGGGGATAAGGTTTTGGGGAGGTGGCGTGGGCCGCATGGGTGTGCCAGGGCACAGCACGGTGCTGCGCAGGGGCGGTGCCAACCCACCTGTGTGGCCAGGTGCAGGTCATTGACCTTCTTGTCACACTGAGTGCCGGTGCTCCTGGTGACGTTCCCCAACCTGACGGCCACTGCCACTTCCTCCCAGGAGGCAGTGGCTGCCCTGTGGCTCATCCTCCGGGCCCCCCGGAGGAACAGGCCATCCCTCCTGTCCTCAACCGCCTCTAGGACCCTCCCCAGTTCTGCATCCCCGAATCATGGGGCCGGTTGTCTCGGTGCCCTGCTGCAAGCTGAGTGGGGTTGGCTGTACAAGAGCAGTTTAAGTGTTGCTCTATCTTGTTAGCGGGGGGCTGGCGAGCGCGATCCCAGCGAGTCGGCTGGCGCGCCATGATTCGCAGCGTGAATCCCGTGGATCCTCCTTAAGTGGACTAATTAACAATGGCTTGTAGTGCCAGCCTCGCAGGGCCCAGCGCCGGGAAGATGGCGGCAGTTCCCGTTCGCCACCACATTGAGAAACTGTTTCATCGAATCACGACCTAAATCTCCAAATCTGGGTTCAAAGCAGACCGAAGTGTTGGTTGCGATCTGTACCTAATAGTGTGCAGCATCTATCCACAGTTGGGCCTGGCACCTCCACCTTGTTGTGAAGGCATCAGCTGTGAAGGGCAGCACGGTAGCCTTGTGGATAGCACAATTGCTTCACAGCACCAAGGTCCCAGGTTCGATTCCGGCTTGGGTCGCTGTCTGTGCGGAGTCTGCACATCCTCCCCGTGTGTGCGTAGGTTTCCTCCGGGTGCTCCGGTTTCCTCCCACAGTCCAAAGATGTGCGGGTGAGGTGGATTGGCCATCATAAATTGCCCTTAGTGTTCAAAATTGCCCTTAGTGTTGGATGGGGTTACTGGGTTATGGGGATAGGGTGGCGGTGTTGACCTTGGGTAGGGTGCTCTTTCCAAGAGCCGGTGCAGACTCGATGGGCCGAATGGCCTCCTTCTGCACTGTAAATTCTATGATAATCTATGATTCAGCTGGCAGCAGTCTCAGCTCTGAGTCACAAGGCTCTGGGTTCAAGTCCCACTCCAGGACCTGAGCACAAATATCAAGATTGAGACTCCAGTTACGCTTTGAAAGCGGACCGCCTTGTTGGAGGTGCTGTCTTTTGGATCAGGGTGAATTTAAAATTCCTCCTGCCACTATTTCAAAGAAGACCAGGGGAGTTAGCCCGGTGTCAAAGAGTAATTCCTTGGCTATTTATCATTGTGGGACGTCCTGTGATCATGAATAGCACAATATAACGCACAATATTGCACTGAATAGAAATGACAGCCTACTGTGCCTCATGGCAGAGTCACATGACTATTGCAAGCTCGGTTGTACACTTAGTAAAATTACATTTTCAAAGCCCAAATGGGTGTCTCCGAATTAGAAAGTAAGATATAACAAGAGAAAAGCCAGTGGGGGCGATTCTCCGCCCGCGTTGAGCCCGGCCCACATCCCGCTCTTCCTAGAAAATAGCGGGAGAGCGCCTAAACAGAGTTAGCGCCGGGTGCCAAATGGAAGACGGTGCTCCCGGACACAATCTGGTTCGCGCCTTCACTGGGCATGAACCAGTTCAGCACACTTAAATAAGCATTTAAATATGCTCAGCATCCCCCGGGAGGCTCCTCCCCTGCTGCCGCATGCGGCGTGAGGCTGGCGAGACTGACGACTGGTCTCCATCCGTCGCGACCAGGCGTGATGGCCACGCTGGGGTACTGAGACAGGGCAGGGCCGTGCACCCTGGCAGTGCCAACTGGGCATGCTAAGGTGCCAATGGGCACTGCCCAGAGGTGGGGCCTGACAAGGGTCATTGCCATGAAAGGGTAGATGGAGGGGGGGCATGAAATGGGTGGGTGGAAGGGGGGTTGAGGTGAGGGAGCATGAAAGGGCGACAATGAATGGATTGACATGAAGGGGTGTAATTTGGTGACCCCACAGTAAGGCGTCTCTCACCTGTGTGGGGGGGGGGGGGGGGGGGGGTACTGGTATCAACAATTTGGGGTCCTGAAGGGAGACCCTTTGGGAGGATCCTAATGCTGGCGGTCCAATGGGCGGGGGGGGGGGGGGGGGGGCGGTGATCTGCACTCTCAAAGAACAAACAACAAGACAGCGCAGGAACAGGCCCTTCGGCCTCCCAAGCCTGGACCGGTCATGATACCAACCTTGGCCAAAACCCTCAGAACCTTCTTGTGCCTCTCTACCTATCCTCTCCATGTGTTTGCCAAAGATGCCTTTTGAACGCCGTTACTCTTTATGAGCACTCATTTTGAGATTGGGACGCGCTTTACAAAGGGCACCGCGATCTCTGTCAGGCCGAGCTTGAGTTGCACGCATCACTTTCTTGGCAGGGTTCACCCTAAGCCCCAAAAAATGACTAAGTGCGGGAGAATTGCGATGGGAATTGCACAAACAGCCGGCGGGACTCGTGCCAGTTTTCCCACCTGTACTGACATTTTTGGGGAGAATTCCACCCAGTATCTCCTGAAAATTAAAATGTATAATATCCACAGGTTATTTGTCTAAATGTTGGTTGGACTATTGCATTTTAAATATTTGAAACCTGGTTGAATCTTTCTGTAAAAGGCATTGAAATATGTGTGTTTTTTATGGATATATATGTGTGTGTGTGTGTGTGTGTGTGTACAAAGATAATAATAATCTTTATTATTGTCACAAGTAGGCTTACATTAACACTGCAATGAAGTTACTGTGAAAAGCCCCTAGTCACCACACTCCGGCGCCTGTTCGGGTACACAGAGGGAGAATTCAGAATGTCCAAACTACCTAACAGCACGTCTTTCGGGACTTGTGGGAGGAAACCGGAGCACCCGGAGGAAACCCGCTCAGACACTGGGAGAACGTGCAGACTCCGCACAGACAGTGACCCAAGCCGGGAATCGAACCTGGGACCCTGGCGCTGTGAAGCAGCAGTGCTAACCACTGTGCTAGTGTGCCGCCCAAATCCCTGCTGGTGCAAAAATATATCCAAAGAGTAACGATAATTCTCTTTGCTCTGTATAGCAGTGCCGAGCTGTCTCACAACACAAGAATGTCATGTATGGAATGCTGTTCGTTCGGGTTGTCTAACATAGGATGGGTGTTTTACTGTCTTTCTCTGGATTGCATTGAAACCATGTTGCACATAACCAACAGCACACACTATGACTCATTACTCTTTCTTCTGATTTATGAGTTTGGATTTTATTTGTATGACGGCCAATTAACAGAGCGTGACTGCCAGCACTGAGCAGTGCTCCCTGGCTTCAGGACAGGGCCATTATTGGACGTACTGGGAGCCATGGTATGTGATGGGGTAGGGGATGATTGTCTTCCAGTGTAACGACCAAGGGTTTTGACACCAAAACGCACTCTACTGTGGCAGCGTTAATCTTTCTATTGTTGATTGTAGCTTGTGGCAGCTGTAATGGTGGCGTCCATAAAATATGAAACACACACGATTATACCAACAAACAAATGCTGGGCAGTGGGTTCTCTCCGATGGGATGCTGAATAAAGCATGCCTCCCGGAGAGTGGTGCAACTGTGCTACATCCTGCAACCTGTTACATGGTGTTTAGTCTAGCTTCAGAATGATTACTGAGACGTTGGTGTGTCCAAACAATAACTGGTTTATTATATACAACTGAACTATGCACAGCAACCAATGTGTGATAACACATGGCAGCATGGTAGCATTGTGGATAGCACAATTGCTTCACAGCTCCAGGGTCCCAGGTTCGATTCTGGCTTGGGTCACTATCTGTGCGGAGTCTGCACATCCTCCCCGTGTGTGCGTGGGTTTCCTCCGGGTGCTCCGGTTTCCTCCCACAGTCGAAAGATGTGCAGGTTAGGTGGATTGGCCATGATAAATTGCCCTTAGTGTCCAAAATTGCCCTTCGTGTTGGGTGGGGTTACTGGGTTATGGGGATAGGGTGGAGGTGTTGACCTTGGGTAGGGTGTTCTTTCCAAGAGCCGGTGCAGACTCGATGGGCCGATTGGCCTCCTTCTGCACTGTAAATTCTATGATCTAAATTCTATGATCTATAATAACCCTCAAGAGGCCCATGGGATGACCTAATTGATCTCCCCATATTGATTGATTGATTGTCACATGTACCAAAGTACAGTGAAAAGTATTTTTCTGCGGCCATGGGAACGTATACAGTACATACACAGTAGACAAAAGAATCATCGACAAACTACATCGACAAAATGGTTGCAATGCGGAATATGAGTTCCCCTGCTGAGGGACAGAGGCCTAACAGCCTGCTAGGAGTGGCAGTGGTGTAGTGGCATTGTCACTGGACTAGTAATCCAGAGACCCAGAGTACTGCTCTAGCGACTTGGGTTCGAATCCCAACATGGTAGATGGGGAAATTTGAATTCAATAAAAATCTGGAATTAAAAGTCTAATGATGGCCATGAAACCATTGTGGATTGTCGTAAAAACCCAGCTGGTTCACTAATGTCCTTTAGGGAAGGAAATCTGTCATCCTTATCTGGTCTGGCCTACATGTGACTCAAGGCCCACCAGCAATGTGACTCTTAAATGCCCTCAGGGATGGGCAATAAATGCTGACCCAGCCAACGATGCTCCCATCCCATGAACGAATAATAAAAAAGCTGGGGCTTGTGAACCACCTGGATTGGAACCGGCATGATCGGTAGTCCTGGCTGGGACTGATGTGCTGGATACCGCGTTGCGGTCTTATTTTTCTTTTGACGAAATAAATCGAACTAAGGACATCCCTCTCTATTGTACCAATGAAATCCTCAATTCACAGAGCTAGCCCTGCACGCATTCCTAACCTCCTCTCCTTCCAAAATGTCACGTTCTCTTGAATATTCAGGTCCCTGCCTTTGACATCTTGCAGCCTTGTATTGGCTACTAGATCATACATATTTATTTCTGTTTGACCTGTGATTCATCTGGAATGCTACATGCATCAGACACACAGTATTTCATTCTGCCTTATTACTATTTTTATAATCTCTAGCCTTTATCACTTAGTTCCCTTTCAAATATTTACGCTGTCCCTTCCTGCCGTACATCTCTTCGACCATGAGACATAAGTAGAATTAGGCCTTTCGGCCCATCGAGTCTGCTCTGCCATTCGATCATGGCCGATATGTTTCTCAATTGTTTCTCTTATTGCTACCTTCGTCTCTTGATTTGTCTTCAAAGCTCCCCACATTTGATCCCTCGCCCCTACTATTTACTCCAAATGTGTCTCTACTATCCCAGTTATACAACTCAGCAGAACACTGGTCCCAGCACGATGAGACGAAGACCATCCCAATGGTACAGCTCCCACCTTCCCCAGTACTGGTGACTGTGACCAATGAATCGAAAGCCATTTCTCCCATAGCAATTCTTGAGCAAAAAAGGAGTCAGAAAAATTCCAAGTTGGAGACTATATATAAACCTCCTGCCGAACTCCTCAATTAGATTCCAGTCTGCGGTGGCAATGTGACATTGCTGCCTCACAGTGTCATGGTCCCAGGTTCGATTCCCGGCTTGGGTCACTGTCTGTGCGGAGTCTGCACATTCTCCCCGTATCTGCGTGGGTTTCCTCCGGGTGCTCCGGTTTCCTCCCACAGTCCAAAGGAGTGTAAGTTAGTTGGATTGGCTATGTTAAATTGACCCTGAATGTCCAAAGGTTAGGTGAGGTTACGGGGATAGGGTTGGGATGTTGGACTAGGTAGGCTGCTCTTTCAGAGGACCATGCAGAATCAATGGGCCGAATGGCCTCCTTCTGCACTGTAGGGATTCTATGTTACTTCGGACAATACTAAACTGGACAGATACACAGGAAATGTTGGAAGGACAAATCCTAGCCCAACTCCTGCATAACTACACAACTGACCCTCCAAGAGATAGTGATTGAATGTGAGTGAGTGTTGATGTGTTGGGTAGGCTGGGTCGATGTGGACTGCACTTGATGCAGTGTAGCGAGAGACAGACCTCCAACACTTGATAAGATGCAACACAATGTGAAATGAAAATCGCTTATTGTCACAAGTAGGCTTCAAATGAAGTTACTGTGAAAAGCCCCTAGTCGCCACATTCCGGCGCCTGTTCGGGGAGGCTGTTACGGGAATCGAACCGTGCTGTTGGCCTGCCTTGGTCTGCTTTCAAAGCCAGCGATTTAGCCCTGTGCTAAACAGCCCCTGTTTATTAACTACTTAACTGTAACAGCACACTGCTAACTTGGGTATGTGCATTACCAGCTAATCTGTGGACCCTGTCCTATTAGTATCTGGGTGAGGCACTCAGCACATGGTGAATGTCTGAGTGGCAGGCTCTGAGCTCGGTGCTCTGAGCTGGCTGCTGCTGGAATGAGCGGGAACTGTAGTGTCCCCTGTTTTTATAGTGCGTGTGCTCTCACTGGTGATTGGCTGCAATGTTGTGTGTGTGTTGGTTGGTCCTACTGCATGTCCATCAGTGTGTGTTTGATTGCACCATGAAATGCTGATCTAAATATCATGACATCCCCCCTTTTTGCAAATAATATGTGCCTACATGATAATAAATAAAGAAGTGTGGTGAGTGCATCTAATCATGTGTGTGCAATATTTACAACAATATGTACATGTGGCTATACTATATACAAAGGAAGGTGCCAGGTGCAGAAGCTAACTATGTTACACCAAGAACGAAACCAATGTCATTAACAAACAATAACAAAATCTTAAACAGTATGGCAAAAAGTCAAAATCTTAAACAGTATGGCAAATAGTCTGAAACAGTATGTCAGAACAAGTCAGTGAGTCCAATATGAAAAGGTTCATAAATTAAGTCTCTCAAGTGGGCGACGAATTCGGGTTGACCGCCTCAAGGGTGGGTCAGGATCCACCGGCTGAGGAATGGGCCGGGCCACGTTCGAGTGAGGAGGATGCAGGGTGTCCGGAAGGTCAACAAAGTCCATTGCAGGTACAACAGGAGGGCGTGGCACCGGTGCAGGATCACGTAGCGAGCGCGGAACCAGGCGAAGGGCACACCGATTGCGGCGGCGAATAGAGCCATCAGGCAGATGAACCAGGAACGAGCGGGGAGCTATCTGTCGGAGAACCTCAGCGGTTGCCGACCAGCCGCCCTCCGGAAGGTGTATGCGGACATTATCTCCAGGCGCCAGGGCAGGAAGATCAGTCGCCCGAGCATCATGTGTCGCCTTTTGTTGCTCACGCTGTTGCTGCATCCGCCGAAGTACCGGAGCATGGTCGAAGTCTGGGGCGTGAATGGATGGCACAGTGGTCCTGAGAGTGCGATCCATAAGCAGCTGGGCCAGCGATAGGCCCGTGGACAGTGGGGCCGAGCGATAGGCCAGCAAGGCGAGGCAGAAGTCAGATCCTGCATCAGCAGCCTTGCAGAGGAGCCTTTTAACGATATGTTTTGCCATTCGACTGAGGATGCAGAGGACTGGACGTCACGTGTGTGAAGTTGTATGAGCTGGCGAAGGAAGACCTTTCCTAACTCGCAAAGCAGGGGCCATTGTCTGACATCACAGTGAGCGGAATGCCGTGGCGAGCAAAGGTCTCTTTGCAGGCCCGGATGACAGCCGATGACGTGGTGTCGTGCAGGCGTATGACCTCAGGATAGCTGGATAAGTAGTCGATGATGATGATGTAGTCCCTGCCGAGCGCATGGAACAGGTCCACACCCACCTTCGACCAGGGGGACGTGACCAACTCATGGGGCTGAAGGGTCTCACGGGGTTGTGCCGGCTGAAACCGCTGACAGGTGGGGCAATTGAGCACAGTGTTAGCAATGTCCTCACTTATTCCCGGCCATTACTCAGCCTCTCGGGCCCTCCGCCGGCACTTCTCGATGCCGAGATGGCCTTCGTACAATTGTTCTAAAATAAGCTGGTGCATGCTGTGTGGGATCACGATGCGGTCCAGCTTCAGGAGGACACCATCAACGACTGCCAAGTCGTCCCGAACGTTGTAAAACTGTGGGCATTGTCCCTTGAGCCACTCGTCCGTCATGTGGCGCATCACACGTTGCAGATGGGGATCGGCCGCAGTCTCACGTCGAATGTGGGCCAGGCGTGCATCAGTGGCCAGCAGATTGGCAGAAGTGAAGGCTACATGTGCGTCGACTTGGCAAACGAACCCATCAGGGTCGGACGGCGTGTTGACTGCCCTGGACAGAGCGTCTGCTATGATGAGGTCCTTACCCGAGTTGTAGACAAGTTGAAAGTCGTACCTCCGGAGTTTGAGCAGAATGCGCTGGAGGCGAGGGGTCATACCGTTGAGGTCATTTTGAATGATGCCGACCAGCGGGCGATGGTCAGTCTCCATTGTGAACTGGGGAAGGCCATACACATAGTCGTGGAACTTGTCAACGCCAGTCAACAGGCCTAGGCACTCCTTTTCAATCAGCGCATAGTGCTGCTCTGTGGTGGTCATGGCCCGTGACGCATAGGCGACAGGGGCCCATGATGAGGCGTCATCCCGTTGCAGGAGGACCGCCCCAATGCCGGACTGGCTGGCGCCAGTCGAGATTTTCGTCTCCCTTGCAGGATCGAAAAACGCCAGTACCAGGGGCGGTGGTGAGCTTGACCTTGAGCTCCTCACATTCACGCTGGTGGGTGGGAAGCCACTGGAATTCGGTTGTCTTCCTGACAAGGTGCTGGAGAGCTGTAGTGTGGGAAGCAAGGTTGGGAATGAACTTCCCTAGGAAGTTGACCATTCCGAGAAAGCGTAGCACCGCCTTCTTGTCTGTGGGCTTCTGCATGGCCGTGATGGCTGCCACCTTATCGGCATCCAGCCGCACACCCAACTGGGAGATGTGGTCCCCCAGGAAGTTCAGCTCGGTTTGGCCAAAAGAGCATTTGGCTCGGTTAAGACACAGGCCCTGGTCCCGTATCCGTTTAAAGACGCTCTGGAGGCGACTGATGTGCTCCTGCGGTGTGGTGGACCAAATAATGGTGTCATCTACAGAGGCGCGCACCCCTTCGATGCCCTCCATCATCTGTTCCATGATGCGATGGAACACTTCAGAGGCCGATAGGATGCCAAATGGCATCCTATTGTAGCAGTATCTGCCAAATGGAGTGTTGAAAGTGCACAGCTTCCTGCTGGACTGATCCAATTGAATCTGCCAGAAGCCCTTTGAGGCATCAAGCTTGGTGAATATTTTTGCCCGAGCCATCTCGCACGTGATCTCCTCACGTTTGGGTATGGGGTAGTGTTCCCTCATTATGTTGCGATTTAAGTCTTTCGGTTCTATACAGATCCGGAGCTCGCCGGAAGGCTTCTTGACGTACACTATGGAGCTGACCCATGGAGTCGGCTCCGTTACCCGGGAAAGCACTCCTTGGTCCTGAAGGTCCTGCAGCTGCTGCTTGAGGCGGTCCTTGAGGGGTGCTGGGACCCTGCGAGGTGCGTGAACTACTGGGGTGGCATCCTGTTTGAGCCGGATTTTGTACGTGTAGGGCAGTGTACCCATGCCCTTGAAAACATCCTGGTTGTGCGTGAGGATTGAGTTCAGCTGCGCCCTAACGTCTGCATCTGGGAAATCGGACGTGCCTTCTGGAGAGAGAGAGAGTGTACACGCCGAACGAGGTGGAGGATTTTGCACGCCTGTGCGCCTAACAGAGAGTCCTTTGAGGAGCCCACGATTTCGAATGGTAGTGTGGCTTTACGTGAGTTGTGTGTCACTTCGAGCTGGCACGACCCCGTGGCGGGGATGACGTTGCCATTATAGTCAACGAGTTGACAGTTGGATGGCAGAATAGGTGGTTTAACCTTCAGGGTCTGGAATGCTGACCATGCGAGGAGATTGGCGGAGGCACCAGTGTCCAGGCGGAATCTGATCTGGGATCGGTTGACCGTCAGGGTGGCACACCACTCGTCGTCCGGATCAATGCTGTGCACTGACAGCGGCTGGTGCATTCGACTCGGTTGATCTTGTTGATGACAGCAACGCGGAAGGGCTCCCTGTCCTCAGTGTCATTGGTCTGTGTGACGTCGGGATCGGACTCGGTGAACGTGGGTTGAATTGCCCGAACGTTTCTGCGAGGCTGGTTAAACGGGTATGAGTTGGCAGGGTGAGCTGCTCGACAGCAGGCAGCATAGTGGCCCAACCTGCCGCAGCGTAGGCATTGTCGGGCTTTGGCAGGACATTGCCGCTTTAAATGGGCGGAGCCACAGTTGCCGCACGTCATGACGTCAGTGCGTTCGTTGCACCACCGCGCATGCGCGGTGCAGTCTTGCGTAGTGCGCGCCTGCGCATCGCGTTCCTCTGCGTCAGCATCCCCTCTTTTGGCGCGTACAAGCGCGGGGGTCCTCGGAAAGCACGCAAAATGGCCAGCCTCCTCCAGGCCGCGGCCCGGGAGGTACTCGATCATCTGGACCCGCTCCGCCTCGTGGGGCCCGTGCCGCGCCGTTTCGGCCGCCTGGATGTGTGAGTACCGGCTGGTGGCGTTCTCATGCAGGACGCAGGTCTCGACGGCAGTCGCCAGGGTGAGTTGCTTGACCCGAAGGAGCTGCTGGCGCAGGGTGTCCGACGTGACTCCGAAAACTATCCGGTCGCGTACCATGGAGTCAAAGGTGGTCCCATAGCCGCAGGACTGCACGAGGATGCGGAGGTGTGTGAAGTAAGACTGGAAAGGTTCGTCCTTACCCTGCAGACGCTGCTGGAACAGGTACCTCTCGAAGCTCTCTCGTTTACTTCAACGCTGAAGTGTTCGTTGAACTTCAGGAGCACCGTCTTGTATTTGTTTATGTCCTCGCCGTCCGTAAATATAAGGGAGTTAAAGATGTGGATGGCATGTTTCTCCGCCGTGGAGAGAAGAAGTGCAATCTTCCTGGTGTCCGATGCATTCTCCCTGTCTGTGGCCTCGAGGAAGAGCTGGAAGTGCTGCTTGAACAGTTTCCAATTGACCCCGAGATGGCCAGCGATTCGGAGCGGCGGCGGGTTGATGTTCTCCATGGTGCAGGACGGCGGATTGCTGATACGTTGCAGGTAGGTCTCACAGGCGCTGGCTTGCGTCCACTTATGGCATCATGTCTTGTTGGGTGTTCTGATGTACAAACGATCCAACGCGGCTGGAGATGGTGTAACTCAATTTTATTAACTACTTAACTGTAACAGCACACTGCTAACTTGGGTACGTGCATTACCAGCTAATCTGTGGACCCTGTCGTATCACTATCTGGGTGAGGCACTCAGCACATGGTGAATGTCTGAGTGGCAGGCTCTGAGCTCGGTGCTCTGAGCTGGCTGCTGCTGGAATGAGTGGAAACTGTAGCGTCCCCTGTTTTTATAGTGCGTGTGCTCTCACTGGTGATTGGCTGCGATGTTGTGTGTGTGTTGGTTGGTCCAACTGCATGTCCATCAGTGTGTGTTTGATTGCACCATGACATGCTGATCTAAATATCATGACACTGCCTTCTTGTCCTCTGGGGTCTTCATGGCGTTGATCGGCAAGACCTTGTCAGCATCTGGCCGCACGCCTTGCTGCGAGATGTGGTCACCAAGGAATTTGATTTCTGATTGACCGAACGAGCACTTGGCTCTGTTGAGTCGGAGGCCATGCTCATGGATTCTGTGGAATACCTGCTTGAGGCGGTCGATGTGTTCTTGAGGAGTTGTGGACCAGATTATGACATCATCAACATACGCGCACCCTCTCGATACCCTCCAGCATCTGTTCCATGATGCGGTGAAATACCTCTGAGGCAGAGATGATGCCAAAAGGCATCCGGTTGTAGCAGTAGCGACCGAACGGGGTATTGAATGTGCACAGCTTGCGACTGGATGCATCCAGCTGTATTTACCAGAACCCCTTGGAGGCGTCCAGCTTCGTAAAGAGTTTGGCATGAGCCATCTCGCAGGTCAACTCCTCTCGTTTTGGTATCGGGTAATGTTCCCTCATGATGTTGCGGTTTAAATCCTTGGGGTCGATGCAGATTCAAAGCTCCCCTGATGGCTTCTTGACGCAGACCATGGAGCTGACCCAGTCCGTGGGTACTGTGACCTTTGATATGATGCCCTGGCCCTGGAGGTCCTGTAACTGCTGCTTGAGGCGGTCCATGAGGGGTGCCGGCACCCGACGTGGTGCGTGGATCACAGGGGTGGCGTTTGGTTTGAGCAGGATTTTGTATCGGTATGGGAGTGTCCCCATTCCGTCAAACACGCTGTGGTATTGTGTGATGATGTCATCAATTTCAGCCTGGAAGTTCTCATCAGGTGAGGCTGTCGCCTGTGAGGATGACATGGATTCGCTGAACCAAGTTCAGGAGTTTGCAGGCCCGAGCACCGAGCAGAGATGCTCTGTCAGGTCCCACGATCTCAAATCACAGTGTCGCTTTAAATGACTTATTGGAAACTCCGAGTTGGCATGAGCCACTGGCAGCTATGGCATTGCCATTGTAGTCAAGGAGCTGGCAGGCCGGTGGAAGAATGCTTGGTCTTACGAGGATGGTGTCGAGATCGGATTTGGAGATGAGGTTCGCCGATGCGCCGGTGTCCAGTTTGAACCGGATGCGAGCCTTGTTGACTGTGAGGACAGCACACCACTCGTCGTCGGGATCCACTCTGAGGATCGGGAGGTGCTTCGCTGTCTTGGAGAAAGTTAGCGCATGCTTCGTAATGATGCCCACCCGGTACGGAGATTTGAGGCACGCAGCATCAGGATCTGTTGGGCTGTCGGGGTCGGAGTCTGGCATGGCCTGTTGTATTGAACGGATGCTTCTGCGCCGTGGCTGGAATCGCTGGATGCTGGGCAGTGGAGCAGATCTGCAAAGGGCTGCGTAGTGGCCAAGCTTGCCACACTGTAGACACCGTCGTGATTTTGCCAGACATTGTTGCTTTAAATGGGCGGAGCCACAATTCGGACACGTCATGACGCCAACGTCAGCGTGTTACGTGCGCCATTGCGCAGGCACAGTGCGGTCGAACGACGTACGCACCTGCGCAGTCTGGTCGTCGGTCTCGCCGTCCCCTCGGTCATGGCACGCATGCGCAGGGGCCCGGGAAAAGCGCGCGGAATGGCCACTCTCGTCGATACTTAGGCCCTGCATTTGTGCGATGGCCTGCACCCGCTCCGCCTCGTGGGAGGTTAGCTTTGCCGTTTCTGCCGCCCTGATGTGGGAGTACCGATTGTTAGCATGTTCCTGGAGAAGTTACGTTTCGATGGCGATGGTGAGGGTGAGCTGCTTGACTTTCAGGAGCTGCTGGCGAAGGGAATCGGAGTGGACCCCGAAAAGGATCTGATCCCGGATCATGGAATCAGTGGTCGAGTCATAGTTACATGAGTGCGCGAGGATGCGGAGATGGGTCAGAAAGGATTGAAAAGGTTCATCCTTACCCTGAAGCCTCTGCTGGAAAACATACCGTTCAAAGCTCTCATTCACCTCAATGTTGCAGTGGCTGTCGAACTTCAGTAGGACTGTTTTAAATTTTGTCTCGTCTTCGCCTTCAGCGAATGTAAGGGAGTTGTAGACGTGGATGGCGTGGTCCCCGGCTGTGGAGAGGAATAGTGCGATCTTCCTGGTGTCCGATGCGGCCTCGAGGTCGGTGGCTTCTAGATAGAGTTGGAACTTTTGTTTGAAGATCTTCCAATTTGCACCGAGGTTGCCGGCGATGCGGAGCTGCGGAGGAGGGCGGACGTTTTGCACGTCACCGGATGGCTGTTTGCTGGTCAACGCTGATTCACTCAAGGTAGGTCCGTCAATTTTCAGCATCACTCACTGGTACCATGATGTGTTGGGTTGGCTGGGTCGATGTGAACTGCACTTGATGCAGTGTAGCGAGAGACAGACCTCCAACACTTGATAAGATGCAACACGATTTTATTTAACATCTAAACTATTACACATGTTCAACTGTGGGTTGTCACGATGCTGACTTGACTGGAGACCTGATACTAGCCTAACCAGAATTACTGGCTACCACATGGTGTTTGCACTGGCCAGCTCACTAACTCTGACTGTCTCAGTGGCTGGGTCCCGAGAGAGAGGGAAAACTGGTGCCCTCTGCCTTTATAGTGGTCGTGTCCTGTCTGGTGATTGGCTGCTTGTTCTGTGTGCTTACTGGTCATCCTGTGTGTCAATCGCTGCCTGTCTGCACTCCATTATAGACATAGATGTATATTATGACAAGTGTGGGGGAGAGGGACAGATTGAGTGAATGTGAATGAGAGTAAGTAAATGCGAGCGAAAGAGAGTGAGTGAGCGTGGGAGAGAAAGAAAGTGAGTGAGCGTGGGAGAGAAAGAGAAAGAGAGAAAGCGAGTGAGTGTGGGAGTGAGTGTGTCCTACTCATTCGCAGTGTCTGGAATCCCACTCGCCCCCACCCCCACATTTCAACATACAATCAAACCCACCCACAGTGGGTAAGGGTGTGCGAACGATCATCGAGAGATTGAGAGTGAACCTGACAAACAGATTCTGTCCTCCTCACACTTTATTAAATTACTCTTTTCAATTATCAATTTATTTATTTGACATTGCTTTATTTTTGCTGAGGAAGTTGTCCATCTTCTTCATACCTCAATTATTTTTTGAAATTCAATTTTAACGTTCCGCCAGATCTTGGCTGGATTCACCGTCGGCGTGATCCTCCATTTCGCCGGCAGCACCCTCAGGCCCGACGGCGTGGGGGTGCCCACAATGGGAAACCCCATTGGCCGGCTGAAGGATGGAGGATCCCGCTGCAGGTGGGGGCGCCGCGCCGTGCCAGAAAACAGGTGTGGCGGCACGCGGAACCCCGCTCATTGGGCGGGATTCTCCGACTCCCCGCCGGGTCGGAGAATCGCCGGGGGGGGGTCGGTGTGAGTTCCGTCCCCGCTGGCCGCCAAATTCTCCGGCCCCCCAAAAAAATGCCCTCGACGTGAATCGCGCCGCCCACTAGGAGAAAGGCGAGGATCAGCACGACGCAATGTGCCCCGGGGCCCCACAAATTCTCCGGCCCACGATGGGCCGAGTGGCCGCCCATTTTAGGCTGGTCCCACCGGCGTAAATTAAGCTAGGTACTTATCGGCGGGACCCGGCTCTGCGAGCGGCCTCCGGGGTCCTTGGGGGTGGGGGGGGGGGGGTGGGCGCGGGGGGGGGGGGTCAGGCCCAGGGGGCGGTCTGGCCTGCAATCGGGGCCCACCGATCGTGGACGGGCCTGTGACGTGGGAGCACTCTATTCCTCCGCTTCGGCCGCTGTAACAGTCTGTGATGGCCGACGAGGAGATGAACCCCCCTTGCGCATGCGCTGGGATGATGCCAGCACACGCTGGCGCTCCCGTGCATTATCAACTCGTGCCGGCCGGCGGAGTCCCTTCGGCGCCGATTGGCGTGGCGCCAAGCCCCTTCCGCGCCGGCCGGGGCGGCGCAAACCACTCCGGAGCCGGCCCAGCCCCTGAAGGTGCGGAAGATTCTGCTCCTTCGGGGCGGCCCGACGCTGGAGTGGTTCACGCCACTCCTTCGCGCCGAAGGTGCCCGCCCCGCCGGTTTTCGAAGAATCCCGCCCCTTACCTTTCTGGAATTTACTCATCGGCCCCTTGAGAGAGAAAAAAGCGGAAATCTAGCAGGGGAAAAGGTTTGACAAACCTTTTTTATTTTAAATTTAGAGTACCCAATTCATTTTTTCCAATTAAGGGGCAATTTAGCGTGGTCAATTCACCCAGCCTGCACATCTTTGGGTTGTGGGGACGAAACCCACGCAGACACGGGGAGAATGTGCAAACTCCACACGGACAGTGACCCAGAGCCAGGTTTGAACCTGGGACCTCGGCGCCGTGAGGCAGCTGTGCTAACCACTGCGCCACCGTGCTAACCCCAAGATTGGACAAACCTGCAAAAAACTGAAAACCCATCTCCCAATTCCAAAACTTCAGGTGCACATGAAAGATCCCACAGCACAATTCAGAGAAGAGGAGGGTGTCCTGGTGTCCACGCCAACACCAAGAAAATCAAATTAATTGGGTTATCCATGTGTTCTTTTCCACGGCAGCTTACTTAATTTCAGCACTTCAAGGTTTTGTGACATTCCTAAGGGATGATATAAATTAACGTATTTCTTTTATTTTTCTACTGGGTGAATAAAGGGGTTAGTATTTAATATGAATAGTTTGATGACTGTCAAAAGAGCAGAAAACAGAATCTGTGTCAAAACGTTACAGCATCTTTGACTAGTTTTGCTTGTCGAAAAGATGTAAGTTGAAGAAACCGTCTTGCAAATTGACCCGTATAGATACAGAATTGCTATTGTTACTCAGCATTGCAGGCTTACAACTATGGGCAAGTTTCTCTTTTGTTTCTCCTCCCTCTCACATGTTCACACTGGCAGAACCATCGTAGCTCACCCAGCACTCCTGTAAATGGCAGATTTTACCAACCAGGCCCTGACCATTTTTGGAAGAATTCACTCAGCCTTTTGAAATGTGACCATGAAACATTCTACCTGATGGAAGGTTGGAAAAGCCAACAGGAAATCGCTCTGCAGGTTCACTCCCAACACACGTTGTCTTGTTCAATCATCGCTCCCTTGCCGGATGGACGAGCGGCGATTCCTGGCCCAGCCAGCAAAACCCACATCCCGTGAAAGAGCAGAATTCTTTGTTTTTTTAATTGTAACTGCCAGGATTTATCCCAATCAGCTCAACCCTTTCCTAACCAGATTTCATCAGATCTCAGCATCCAAGATGATGGGGCGGCACGCGATATGTTGTGTATGCCGGGTCTGCGAGGACTGCGTTTACTGCAGCAGTGAGAGAGACAGGCTTCCAACACTTGAAGAAATGCAACTGGATTTTATTGAACTCTTAACTATCATACATACTTTAACTGTGGGTTGACACTATGCTGACTTGACTGGAGACCTGAGGCTAACCTGACCAGACTATCTTACTACTACATTGTGTATGTCCTAGTTGCTGCTCACGGGCTCTGACTGTCTCAGAGGCTGGATCCCGAGAGAGCGGGAAAACTAGTGCCCTCTGGTTTTATAGTGGTTGTGTCCTGTCTGGTGATTGGCTGCTGTGTTCTGTGTGTTCACTGGTCATCCTGTGTGTCAATCACTGCCTGTCTGTGCACCATCATATACCTGCGTGTATATTATGACAGCATGGTAGCACTGTGGTTAGCACTGTTGCTTCACAGCGCCAGGGTCGCAGGTTCGATTCCCGGTTTGGGTCACTGTCTGTGCGGAGTCTGCACGTTCTCCCTGTGTCTACATGGGTTTCCTCCGGGTGCTCCGGTTTCCTTCCACAGTCCAAAGATGTGCAGGTTAGGTGGATTGGCTATGCTAAATTGCACTTGGTGTCCAAAAAGGTGAGGTGGGTTACTGGGTTATGGGGTAAAGGGGAAAAGGTGGAAGCGTGGGGCTTAAGTAGGGTGCTCTTTCCAAGGGCAGGTGCAGACTCAATGGGCTGAATGGCCTCCTTCTGCACTGTAAATTCTATGATTCTATGATCACAGATCTTCAACCAATACGATTCCCTCCCCGTAGTATCAATAAAAGGCAGAAGGCAATGGATGCTACAAAGGCTATGGGCCCTGGCAATATTCCGTCAATAGTACTGAAGACTTGTGTTCCAGAACTTGCCGCGCCCCGAGCCAAGCTGTTCCATTAGAGCTACAACACTGGCATCTACCCAGCAATGTGGAAAATTGCCCAGATGTGTCCTGTCACAAGAAACCCAGCCAATTACCGCCCTATCAGTCTACTCTCCATCATCAGCAAAGTGATGGAAGGAGTCATCAACAGTGCTATCGAGCGGCACTTACTCAGCAATAATCTGCTCGCGGACGCTCAGTTTGGGTTCCGCCAGGGTCACTCAGCTCCTGACCTCATTAGAGCCTTGGTTCAAACATGGACAAAAAAGCTGAATGGCAGAGGTGCTGTAAGAGCGACTGCCCTTGACATCAAGGCAGCATTTGACCAAGTATGGCATCAAAGAGCCCTAGCTAAACTGGACTCAATGGGAATCAGGGGGAAAACTCTCCGCTGGTTGGAGTCATACCTGCCACAAAGGAAGATGGTTGTGATGGTTGGAGGTCAATCATCTCAGCTCCAGGACATCACTGCAGGAGTTCCTCGGGGTAGTGTCCTAGGCCCACCTATCTTCAGCTGCTTCATCAATGATTGCGCTTCCATCATAAGGTCAGCAGTGGGAATATTCGCAGATGACTGCACAATGTTCAGCACCATTCGCGACTTCTCAGACAATGAAGCAGTCCGTGTCCAAATGCAGCAAGACCTGGACAATATCCAAGCTTGGGCTGACAAGTGGCAAGTTACATTTGTGCCGCACAAGTGCCAGGAAATGACGATTTCCTACAAGAGAGGATCTAACCATCACCTCTTGGCATTCAATGACATTACCATGGCTGAATCCCCCACAATCAACTCCTTGGGAGTTACCATTGATCAGAAACTGAACTAGACTAGCCATATTAATACTGTGGCTATAGGACAGGTCAGAGGCTAGGAATCCCAAGGGGAGTAACTCACTACCTGACCCCCCCAAAGCCTGTCCACCATCTACAAGACACAAGTTAGGGGTGTGATGGAATACTCTCCACTTACCTGGATGAGTGCAGCTCCAACAACACTCAAGAAGCTCAACACCATTCACAACAAAGCAGCCGGCTTGATTGCTATCCCTTCCACAAACATTTAATCCTTCCACCACTGACGAACTGTGGCAGTTGTGTACCATCTACATGGTGCACTGCAGTAACTCGCCAAGTTTCCTTAGGCAGCACCTTCCAAACGCACGACCATCTAGAAGGACAAGAGCAGCAGATACCTGGGAACTGCACCACCTGGTGGAAGCTGAAGATGGTTGGGTCTAGGACACTACCCTGAGGAACTCCTGCAGTGATGTCCTGGAGCTGAGATGATTGACCTCCAACCATCACAACCATCTTCCTTTGTGGCAGGTATGACTCAAACCAACGGAGTGTTTCCCCCTGATTCCTATTGAGTCCAGTTTAGCTAGGGCTCTTTCTCGGTCAAATGCTGCCTTGATGTCAAGGGTAGGCACTCCTACTTGGAAATCTACCGCCATTCCTTCATTGTCACTGGGTCAAAACCCTGAAATCCCCTCCCTAATAGCACTGTGGGCGTACCTACACCTCAGGGATTGCAGCTGTTCAAGAAGGCAGGTCACTCACCATCACCTTCTGAAGGGCAACTAGGGATGGGCAATAAATGCTGACTTGGCCACCGACGTCCCCATCTCTTAAATGATTTTTTAAAAAGCGTGTGTTGTGACCCCGGGGCAGGTGGGGCTGAAATTGAACGCACTTGTCCAGGGTATCATAACAGTATTCATCCACTGCCTTGCAACCCTGGCACTTTTGCCAATTGGACCCAAATGAGTGAGTGCCTCAGCTATCCCGAGGGATTCTACTGTTTTCCTCAGAAGCAGGCACAAGATACAAGATACTGGCTGGGATTTTATAGGAGCTTGATTTGGATAAATAGAAAAACAAAACTTAAGAACCACTCAATAAGGTGTTGTTGAGGAATGGATAAGCAAGGAATGGATAAGCAACTATGAGACATACAGTGCAAGTGTCAAATCTAACACTCTGAAACCACCAACCAGACACCTCACGAACGTCTCCTTGTCTTCCCCAGGAAGTCCTCCTCTGGGACCTTGCTCCCGACCTGGCTGGCAGCACCCGGACCCATCCTGCTCCGAAAACATGTGCGGGCGCACAAGTCGGACCCGTTGGTCGAGAGGGTCCATCTTCTCCACGCTAACCCCCAGTACGCCGTGGCGTACCCCGACGGCCGACAAGATACGGTCTCCCTACGAGACCTGCCGTGCGACGGAGCCCCACGCACACCCCAGCCACCAGTCCCACCCTCCCCTCCACCAGGGCACCTTACAGGAGGATCGGTCCTTCCGCGGCCCCGTCTAGGCCCCCCCCACCCACCGACGCACCCCGCAGGCGCTCCCTTCCCAGGTCAACCGTTTTCCCCACCAGTGCCATCTAGGGGTGCCGAAGCTGCCATGGAGATCGAAGCCACGCTCCCGGAGTCACAGACGCCCAAGCCTCCACTGGAGTCACCACCGAAGCTCCGACGATCACAGAGGACGACCAGGGCCCCCGATCGACTGATTGCTTCATTTCAAATTGTAAACTGTAAATTTAAATCATCAATTGTAAATAGTTATTAGAATTGTAAATAGTTACAAAACGCTGTAAGGAGGTATTACGGTACCTCCATAACTAATTCTACCACGTTGCCATGTTTGTAGTATCAGGCCACCACCCCCGCCGGACTCTTTTTTAACAGGTTGTGAATGTGCTGGTAGAGGTATTACGGTACCTGGTATGCTGGAGCACTATTGGTGGAAACTGTATGCTTTCTATTGGTCAAGGTGTATGGTAGCTCCGCCCTGCTAGGTGGGGTATAAAAGCCCGTGCCGCCCCAGCAGCCTTCATTCTGTACCTGAGCTGCTGGGGGAAACATCTAGCTTATTAAAGCCTTCAGTTGGACTACAACCTCGCTTTAGTGGTCATTGGTCGTGCATCAACTTGTTTATCTTGGTGCAGAATCCTTGGAGTGAGAAACCTTTTCAGATCGAACCGAAAGCACTTCTGCTCAGCTTTGAGTCCTGTAGGTAACTGCCTTTTCAGACAGACCTGGCTCTTCCCATTAGCTATTTATTACACTCGAAGCACAGAGCATTCTTTTGCCTCCTGTTAAAAGATGTGCCTTGACTTGTTTAGCCAGGACCAAACATAGTACCTCACTTTTAAACAGTTCTCTAGCCGACAAACTACCTGCATGCATTTTAACCCATGTTTTAATAACATGACTGCAAAAATACAAACTATAAAATATGGCAATTTTGTATATTCATCACATAAAATACCATAAGGTGCACTCTGTACTACATGTGTGTGTGTGTGGGGGGGGGGGGGGCGTTGAAGGTCAGATAGCACATGATAGGGAGATAGCCAGCATGTCAGTTGCAGCCCGACACGTGACAATTGTATTTCTATCTTTCCCCAGTTCTGATGAACAGTCTTCGGCCTGAAAGGCTAACTCTGTTTCTCTCTCTCCAGAGATGCTGAGTATTTCCAGCATTTTCTTTTCTTATTTCAGATTTCCAGCACCTGCTGAATGTTGCTTTTTGTTCTGCATTTTCTTTTTGTCATTATTTCGCCGCTGGGCTGATATGACCTGTCGGTGCTGCCTTTATGTCGGGTCTATCTGAACTTCCAGCATATCTGCTCAGTGGGGTTTTTCTTTGGAGCAGAGGGCTTGTTTTTATTCTCTGCCGACTCTCTCTTTTTCGTGTTTGAGAGGCAGTGCAGTCACTTTTAGCTGCACTATAAATATACGAGGCTGAGTTTATTCTTTTACCCCGGGGGGAAACCAGGCATCAGTGGGTCAGACGCCCCTTCTCGGGGAGTTTGTGTTCCCCAAAATTCATGGTCCCTACCCAAGAGGATCTGTGCAGGTTACAACAGAGACCACTGGTGATCTGGGTTCAAATTCCACCACGGCAGATGGTCAAATCTGAATTCAATACAAATCTGGAATTAAAAGTCTGATGATGACAATAAAACCATTGCCGGTTGTCATAAAAACCCACCTGGTTCACTGCTGTCCTTTAGGGAAGGAAATCTGTCGTCCTTACCCGGTCTGGCTTATACGTAATTCCAGATCCACAGCAATGTGGTTGACTCTCAAATGGCCACTAAAATGGAGGGGCTGTTAGGGCCGGGCAATAAATGCTAGCCGAGCCAGGGACACGCATGTCCTGTTTTGTGAGGACCGTGAAGAATCCAGCATGAGTTTGTAGAATTGAAAAGAAATAACTTTATTTACAATAATAATAATAATTGCTCACTGTTGGGGTAGGTGGTTCCATATCCAATATCGTTTACTGCCTTGCCATGAGAGTAAGAACTGAAAATTCACCCCAGTGAGTTCCATTTTTGATTTATTTATGGTTTTGTCCAGTTTGAGTTCTGTAAGCCTCTCTGTCTTTCTTTCCCTCCTCTCCTGAATTTGGATTTGTTTATTGTCACGTGTCTGGTGAAAGGTATTTGTCTGCGTGCAGCTCAAACAGATAATAATATTCGTTTATTGCCACAAGTAGGCTTCAATGAAGTTACTGTGAAAAGCCCCTAGTCGCCACATTCCGGCGCCTGTTCGGGGAGGCCGGTACGGGAATTGAACCCGCACTGCTGGCATTGTTCTGCATTACAATTACATATATACAACAGCAGCAGTATCCCTTGCTGCTCACTCCTCTCTCTCTGCTGGTTCCATACTGGCCAGCTCTATTTATGCAAGTGGCTGTGAATGATTTCTCCGCCCCCCCCCCCCCCCCCTCATTGGGAAAGCTCATACTCACTGTGGATTGTGGGATTGCCATTAGTCCCCAGCCAGTGGTAAAGAGTCAGGTTATAACATCCTGTAAAATGATTGTTTTTTGGACAAAAGCGAAATGGGTGGCACGGTAGCACAGTGGTCAGCACTGTTGCTTCACAGCACGAGGGTCCCAGATTCAATCCCCGCTTGGGTCACTGTCTGTGCGGAGTCTGCACGTTCTCCCCGTGTCTGCGTGGGTTTCCTCCGGGTGCTGCGGTTTCCTCCCACAAGTCCCGAAAGACGTGCTTGTCAGGTGAATTGGACATTCTGAATTCTCCCTCTGTGTACCCGAACAGGCGCCGGAGTGTGGCGACCAGGGAATTTTCACAGTAACTTCATTGCGGTGTTAATGTAAGCCCTCCTTGTGACAATAATAAAAGATTATTATTGGGGCTCAGAAATCTCAGACGGTTGTGGGGCTAATACTATCTTGGATATATTTCACTCAAAGACATATGCACTCTGGAGGGGGCCAGCTTGTATTTCAATTTTGGCTACTACATGCACTTAGAGGGAATTAAATGGGTTGTTACTTGGGCACGCAGGAACAGACACTTGCTGTTGTTGAGTGAGGAGATATATACTTGTAATATTTCACCCTGTGAATAAATCTAAACTGAGGCTGGGATTTTCCTGCCTCAAGTCAACAGACTTGTGGCCACTACTCCAGATTTTCCATCTCACCAGTGACAGTAAACAGCGAGGTCATAAAATTCCGGCCTGAGTAAGGAATAGCTCCTGTTTTATCCTTCACCAATTGGGCTTTGGGAATTTAACGTCAATGACTGAGTTTACAACTAGGAACCCTAGCCGACTAGATTCTTCTTAACCGGCAATCTCTACATTTCTAATTTACCGTCTACCTTTAAAGCGTTTTGAAATATTGCTGAAACATTTGTTACAGTACAAATGCGAAACAATAATTCCTTTCCATCACTCACCAATTGCCGCCCGAGACCCTAGCACAGACAAGGAAACGTGACTGGGACCTTCAAGCCTGCATTGCTCACCATTAAGCTGGCCACTGACTACCACAAATCAATTGGTGATCTTTGAGCAGCGACAAAGCCTAAATTGAAACTTGGACTCAAAGCTTTTCCCCACACTTATTGTGTCACCTGTTACTCAGTGGGTAACACTCTCACCTCTGAGCTGTGGGTTCAAGGCGCACTCCAGATACTTGAGCGCAAATCTAGGTTGACCCCCCCAGCTCAATGCTGAGGGAGTGCTGCACTATCTTTCACATGGTCCTTCGTGCTCTCCCAGATGGGGGCGGAAGATTCCAGAGCACTATTTGAAGAAGAGTGGGAGGAGATCTGCTTGGCGTCCTGGACAACATTCACCCCTCAAACAGCATAACAGGTCGGTGCCACATGGCTGTTTGTCAGACCCTTCTGTGTGCCAATTGGCTGTTGACCCTTCTGTGTGCCAATTGGCTGTTGCGTTTCCTACATTACAACAGTGACGGTTTCAAAAACGTTGACTGTAAGGTGCATCCTGAGGTGATGAAAGGCACATCGAAATTTCTTTCTTCCCTCTGTTATTCTACTGGTATTTGGAAAAATGAGGGAACCAGGCCCTGAACAGGTAATACAGGAACACGATAGAACTTTACAGGCCGTGGAACAAACCGTGAAAACAAAATGAGTTGCTGAGGAAAGCCGGCTATATTGTGAGCGTGTTGATATTTGTCCACCTACAGGCTGTTACCCTGCAATTGGAGAAATCTGTCCACCTGGTTATTACAGTCCTATCGGTTCAGCACTGCCCACAGGTTGTCCTGCAGGAAGCTACCAAGATGCGAGTGGGCAAAAGAGGTGCCAGCCTTGTGAAGCTGGCTATTACTGCGCCACTAATTCGCTAACATGCATCATGCATTTGTGCCGTGAAATATCCTGCCCCCCTGGGACCTTTGGCAACACATCAGGTAAATTTGTACATTTTATGTTTAAAATACACTCGGTGGTATTTAAAATCTTTGATTTTTTTAAAACATATTTCTGGTACAGTATGTGTTTAAAGCATTGGTTGAGAAATGGCATCTGCTTAGACTCACCTGCAATCCCCTATGGGACGCAGATGAAGGCCCGACCTCCCGCGCCCGATTCTCCATGGCACCTGTGGGAAAGCCATACCAGCGTGAAACAAGTCTGGAACGATATGGGGAGCGGATGTCGGGATCACTTGAACAATGCCTGGGGCTGCCTCCGGGTGGGGGCCTGGACCCTGGAACACCACAGCAGTGGGCAGGGGGTTCGCCTGCAGGCGGACCTTCCAGATTCGGTGTCCTGAAGGGAGTCCAGAATATTCCTGGAGATCCATTTTCATTCTCGGGAGGTCCATCTTCTTTCTCCAATAGTGCGTCAGTTGGGCGCGTTTTCAATATGGCGCCCAGATAGGACTGCAGTCAACGCGCCATCAGGCCTGCCCCACCGAGGAACATGACACAAGACATCCGGTCGCATAATCAATGAGGTCAGGGTTGCCTTGTTTTCTTGCCAGCCTCCGCAGTTGGAAACGCCCCGTGTTCCTAAACCCGCCACAGCACTTATTCCCAAAAAGTGGGAGAAATCTGCTCCTCAGATCTGTGTCACCACCATTCAATGAGATCGTGGTTGGTCGACGGCCGAACTCCATATACCCACCATTGACCCATATTTCCCAATAGCTTTGGCTAACATAAATCTATCAGTCTCAGTTTTAAAATTAACAACTGATCAAACATCAATTGCCATCTGTGGAAGAGAGTTCCAACCTTCTATCCCCATTTGATGAAGAAATGTTTCCTCTTTCACTCCTGAAAGATCTGGCTCCAAACGTCTATTGCGTTTCCCAATTCTGTTCTCCCCAACTCTACCCTAACGGTTCCTGAAAACTTTGAACAAATCAGCCATTCATTTTCTATTCATCTACAACCTTGATTTGTGAGATCTCTCCTTGTAATATAAACTTTGGCTGCACTCCCTTCAAGACCAATATCTCCCTCCAGTTCCTGGAGATCTCCAATAAAAATGGAAAGTGCTCGCAATTCTCACAGGTCTGGCAATATCTGTGGAGAGAGAAACAGAGTGAATGTTTCGAGTCTGTGTGACTCTTTTTCGGAATTGAAGGGAGGTGATGTTGATCGGAAAGGACAGAGCACAATCCCTGACCTTTAATTTTGCTCCGTCTGCCCTCCACCCCCCCCCCCCTCTTTTCCATTCCACTGAGGTCACAGATCATCAAATTTACAGTGCCGAAGAAAGCCATTCAGCCCATCGAGTATGCACCGGCCCATGGAAGGATCACCCTATCTAAGGCCACATCTCCACCCTGTCCCCGCAACCCAGTAACCTCATCTAACCTTTTTGGACACTCAGGGCAATTTAGCATGGCCAATCCACCTAACCTGCACATCTTTGGACTGGGGGAGGAAACCGGAGCCCCCGGGGGAAACCCACGCAGACACGGGGAGAACGTGCAGACTCCGCACAGACAGTGACCCAGCGGAGAATCAAACCTGGGACCCTGGCGCTGTGAAGCAACTGTGCTAACCACTGTGCTACCGTGCCCCAGCTGAGTGGAGATGAACATTTACCCCAGCCTTTCCCACATTCCCTTGCTCTGTGACGTTTACATCAACACATGCCTACATGTATTTGGGGCTGAGGAGTTCAAACATAACCTCAAACGATTCTGAAGCTAATAGTGAGAGAAGAATTTCCAAACTCTCTGTTCTGTATTTCAGGTTATTACTGCGCCGTATCCGTGCCTTGTATGCTTTGCCCAGCTGGTTATTACTGCCCAGAGGGGTCAGGGGCCCCAGTTGAGTGCCCAGTTGGCCATTACTGTCCTCAGGACATTGGTACCACCCATGAAGGCTCTAGATGGGGTAAGAACTTTAAAATAACTATTGTCAGATATTAAGCTTGAACTATTTTAAGATAAACTTAAAATAAGAAAGTCAAGGAATTAAATGCTGATCACCAGTCCACGGCCAGATAGAAAGCTGCTCCCGTGAGTTGATGGTAAAGGGTCTCGGGAATACAGGTTTGAAGGTTTGGGCAAGAGATACAGTGAGTGGCAATGGCCTGAAACTCGCTACCCACGAGGGTAGTGAAAGCGAAGACGATCAAGGATTTCAAGAAGAAGTTGAATGGGCGCTTGGGTCAGGATTTTCCGCTCCTGTTTTTCTTAGGCGGACTTGGTGACAGGAGCAGAAAACCTCGCGAGAGGCCCAACTCGCGTTTTAATCAGCAGGGAACTCTTGTGCCAATTGTCCTCGCCAACCCTCCCCGCCACTAACGTAACAGGAATCGCAGTGTTCAACCATTACATTAAATATTCATGTCATTATCTATGCCTGATCATACCACCCCCCCCCCCCCCCCCCCCCCACCACCATTAGATGATCCAATCACATTGGCATGTGGGCACGACTGGTCTCCCACAGTGTGCGTCCGGTGGGCAGACCAGTCGGAGGCGCTCAGTTGAGTGCATCACTCAGGGGGAAGAGGGTCATGACTGGGTTATTCGCGAAGGTGGGGGGGGGGGGGGGGGAAGTGGGAGGGGAGGGGGCGGTTCGGGCCTGGTGGGCATTCCACTCTAACTCTTGTGTGCCGGGGCAACTTTTAAAAATGGTGCCATGATTATTTTAAAAAGCAGGTTACTGGCGGGGCGGGTTCTGGCAGCGGGATGACCCGGTACCCACCCCCTCAGCTTTTTAAGCTAAGTTCCGAGTAATACGACGGAGACGGCCGCTGGTTGCCGATGGCTTCAATGTCGCTTTTCCCGCTGGCTGACACACTCTGCATCAAAAAGGGAAAATTCAACCTTTGAGGAAAATAAACTTTCAGGGATACGGGGATGAAGTGGGGGAATGGGACTGGGCTGCTCTGGAGAAAGCTAGCATGCGCCCGATGGGCAAAATGGCCTCCTCTGCTTCTATGACAATGATTTCATGAGAATAGAATGTATGTGGCCTCTGAAAAGGTCTTTCCCTTCCACATCTTATCAATCTTCAGCAGCCCAGAAGGAAAACCAGTAAATGCCTGGTATAGGTCCGAACTGGAGTTCCGTTTTAAGGCTTAGGGGTTTGGATTGGAAGGATAGGCCAATAGAGGGGATTGGTGGAATTGGAACGGGCGTATAACCTACGGATACATAACACAAACTTATCTCTAACTTCCTTTTGTCAGCCATTGGTGCTGTTAAGCCAGTGAAATGTCCACTGGGACACAGGGAGTACAATGGATCCAGCAGACGCACCTTCAGCGACACTTGTGAGCCCTGCCCTGCTGGTTACTATGGGAAGCACAATGATCGGCAGGTCTGCCGAGCATGCCAGGCAGGGGTAGTCTGCCTTCGGGGAGCCACCACCACCGATCCACCATCTGACGCCACCAGCCAAGTGATTGCAGCAATCCGATCTTACATCTGCCCGAAAGGTGTGTGCGCTTGGAAAGCAATATCATCTCTTTCCGCTGAATAATTGATACCTGACCTAGGATCAGGTTCAACAACACAAATGTAGTCATTTGTGACTTTATTTTTACATGAGAGCTATTAAGAGATTTAAGCTTAAGATATGTGCAACTTAATTCCATTAATTTCAGTGATGAACTAGGAGCAGGAATTATCCAGAACGGGGAGATGCAGTTGCCAGGCCAATCTCTCAACCCCCACCCCAATTAACTGGTCCCAAAGTTTGAAGAATACCAATCTCTCACGATCCTCAACCATTTTCTCTGTCAAGTAATCTTTGCTGTTGCCTTGTGGATTTGGTGTCTGCACTGTCTCACTGGACAGTCTGTCCTACATATTGGTCACACGATTAGTGGTAGATCGAAGTAGATTAGAAGTCCAAAGATGTGCAGATTGGTAGATTCGGTCGATTGGTCATGCTAAGTGCCCCTTAGTGTCCAGGGATGTGTAGGTTAGGCTAAGAGGTTATAGGAATAAGGCGGAGAAGTGGGACTGAGTGGAGTGCTTTATCAGAGGGTCGGTGCAGACTCGATGGGCCGAATGGCCTCCTTCTACACTGTTGGGATTCTACGATCATGGTTCGATTTGCAGAAAGTAAGGCCGCCATTTATATATAGCGCCTTTCTTGACCTCAGGATGTGCCAAAGTATTTTACAGCCACTGATGTACTTTTGAAATGTAGCCACTGTTGTAAAGCCGCAAACACGAGAGCCAATTTCACACAGCAAGCTCCCACAGACAGCAATGTGGTTGTAACCAGATAATCTTTTTTTTTTTAAAGTGATGCTGATCAAGGGATAAATACTGGCAAAAACACAGGAACACCTCTACTCCTGCTCAAAATAATTCCATCAGACCTTTTACACCCATTTGAGAAGTCAGACAGGGTCTCATCTGAAAGATGGCATCTTTGACAATACAGCATTCCCTCAATACGACACTGGAGCGTCAGTTTAGATTATGTACTGACGTCTGTGGAATAGAACCTACTGACTCAGATTGAAAGTGCTAGCCACTGAGCCGTGCAGGTTTAGAGACGTCACAGTTTGTGAGCATCCTCAGGTATAATTACTGTTGACAGGCTATTTTTACTCCTCTCCGTCTTGGCTCCTTCCCCCCCCCTGTCCCACCATTTGTGATTCCACAGCTGGAGTACTGTGTGCAATTCTGGTTGCCACTTTATAGGAAGGATGTGATTGCATTGGACAGGGTGCAGAGGCGATTCACCCGGATCTTGCCTGGGAGTCCTAGATACGAAGAGAGGCTGGATCGGCTTGGGTTGTTTTCACTGGAGCAGAGAAGACTGAGGGGGCGACCTGATTGAGGTGGACAGGATTATGAGGGGCATGGACAGGGCGGACAGGGAGTAGCTGTTCCCCTTAGTTGAAGGGTCAGTTACGAGGGGACACAAGATCAAAGTGAGGGGTGGGAGGTTCAGGGGGGATTTGGGGGAAAACCTTTTTATCAAGAGGGTGGTGACGGTCTGGGACATACTGCCTGGGAGGGTGGTAGAGGCGAGTTGCCTCACATCTTTTAAAAAGTACCTGGATGAATACTTGGCACATCATAACATTCCAGGGCACGGGCCAAGTGCTGGTAAATGCGATTAGGTTTGGCAGATCAGGTGCCTTTCATGCCGCGGTGCTGACTCGATGGGCTGAAGGGCCTTTTCTGCGCTGTATTGTTCCTCGATTCTGTGATTTGTAAAACCCTTATGAACAGAATGAGTACTCTGCACAGCCACCTTCGATGCAGTTTGCTTGGAATAGGCCAGGGGCTGGTGGAGAACACGGCTTGTCAGAATGGGTAACTCACTGAAAGAACTCACTTCCCTTCACAATTGTTTGCAGGTCACTACTGCCCTGAAGCGAGCCCTGAGCCAGTCCCTTGTCCTAAAGGTACTTACAGTCCCCGTGAAAGAGCAGTGAGTGCAGACAGCTGCCTGAAATGCCTCACAAACTACTTCAACCATTTAACAGGACAGCCAGCCTGCTTCTCCTGCGGTTCCCAGGCTGTGCAGCCTGAGGAAGGACAGGATATCTGTGTTTGCCTTCAGAATGGGGAGATCTTCCAGGTGAGAATATCAGCGTTATTATTTTGAACCATTTGACGTTTATGCAGGCGCTGTCGTTTCCAACTACTGTCGTTTGCATTGCAACATCAAGCTAGGCTTCATTTAGAATATTAATGGCCAACTTTAACACCCATCACCCACGCCATCCAGAGTTCACACTGTGTTGCCCCGTGTGCAATTGCTCGGCCTCCCCCAACAGCTTCCGCCCCCTTCCCCCCGCCCTTTTATACTTGTCTGAATTCAAGTTTAGGGAGGCCCGCCAAAGGGGTTGAGATAGGGTTGAGGGTGTGGGGTCTAATTTAAATGGCAGTGTCACATCCCATGACATCAGGTCAGGTGGGGAGTGTGATGTTCTCTGTTGGGTCCACCAGGATGCTTTGCGTACGTAGTGTCAACAAAGAACATCAAGCTGGGTTATTGAACAAAGCTGAGTTATTTTACACTTCTAAATTAACGATTCTAACCAGTCAACAAGGAATAAGTTATTAAATAAAATAATACGATTTCTCTTACAACAGAACTCTATGCTACACACCTAGGGCGGGATTCTCCAATAATGGGGCTATGTCCCCACGCCAGGGGCTATGTCAAAACGTGGGTGTTTCACTCTGGACTTTCCTTAAGAAAGTCCTGAGCGATTCTCCAACCTGCAGGGGCTTGCGGGGCCCCGGAGTGCTTCTCGCAGCTCTGGCTGCGGATATGGGGCCCCGCACTTGCGGTCGGGAGTCCGCGCATTCTCACGGCGGCGACCTGCAGCGGCCGCCCCATGTGACATGGCGGACTTGCACCGCGGACCCTGATGCAAGACGTAGGTCCCCACGAGATTGCGCGCGCCCGCGCGGATCGGTGCAGCCCGACCGCTAGCCTGGCCGTCCATGAGGCAACCCCCGGTGAAGGATTCCCCCGCCCTCCACCACAGCCACCACCGGACGTTCCCGACAGGCAAAACGTGGTTAGAACCACGCCATCGGGAACTCGGCCAGTTTTCCTCTGAGAATCGCTGGGGATCCTCTGTCAATGGCCCCCTACCCGCGCCACGCAGACCGTGCGCGCGCCATTCCTGGCGAATCTCCGGGTATCGGGCCGGCATTGGACCGATCGCGATTTCGGCTCAGAGAATCCAGCCCCTAATCTCTCTAACGCCTTAAAACCTTCTCCCAGAATCCCAGAAGTCACATGATATTTATATCACTGCTCCTTAGGGGCTGGTTTTGCACACTGGGCTAAACCGCTGGCTTTTAAAGCAGGCCAAGCAGGCCAGCAGCACGGTTCAATTCCCGTACCAGCCTCCCCGAACAGGTGCCGGAATGTGGTGACTAGGGGCTTTTCACGGTAACTTCATTGAAGCCTACTTGTGACAATAATCGATTTTCATTTCATTTAATCTGGGGCTGTTTAGCACAGGGCTAAATCGCTGCCTTTGAAAGCAGACCAAGGCAGGCCAGCAGCACGGTTCGATTCCCGTAACAGCCTCCCCGGGCGCTGGAATGTGGCGAGTAGGGGCTTTTCACAGTAACTTCATTTGAAGCCTACTTGTGACAATAAGCAATTTTCATTTCATTTTCATATTCAACCTTCTGAATTTTTTTATTGACAAGGTGCTAATAGTCTCAAAATAGAGTTGGTCGCCATGGGTAACAATAAGCAATTTTCATTTCATTTCATCTCCATCTGGTGGTGAGAATTATTATTACCTTATTGTTAACCCCTTGTATTCCTCACAATACACATATAGTTACAGGGAGGTGGTGGGGTTAGGCGCGGAGGAGGTGGTGTTTTTAGGCGCAGGGGGGGGGGGTGAGCAGAGCATTTTGACCATTGGCCTGGCTCAGGTCTGCGGAGGCCAAAGCCACACTGGTGGCAGCAAAGATTCAGGCCACAGGCTGATCACGTAAATATTTCAAATTTATAGATGAGGGGCGTCATTCTCCGCCGGCAGGAGTCTCCGTTTTGCCGGCGCCCGGGGGTTTCCCGACGGCGTGGGGCTGCCCCACAATGGGAAACCCCATTGACCGGCTGGTGTTACGGAGACTCCCGCCGGCCGGTCGGGGCAGAAATGTGGCGGGGCGGGTAGGAGAATTTCGCCCGAGATATTCTAGTGAGATGCCATGGTTTGTGACTGCCGCATGCGTTTCCCGATCAGATACTTGTCGACAACCCACCCTGGCACCTTTGACTCTCGTCTTTATTGCTCCTGGCTTCCCCGCATTAATTTTTAAATTTAATTTAAGAGTACCCAATTCATTTTTTCCAATGGAGGGACAATTTAGCGTGGCCAATCCACCTACCCTGCACATCTTTTGGGTTGTGGGGGCGAAACCCACGCAGACACGGGGAGGATGTGCAAACGCCACACGGACAGTGACCCAGAGCCCGATTGAACCTGGGACGTCAGCGCGTGAGGCAGCAGTGCTAACCGCTGAGCCACCGTGCTGCCCCACTCCAGCATTAATTGAGGAGCCGTCAGCTGCCTTGGCCCGGCCCTCTGGAGGTTCCTCCCTCCCACCCTTACTTCTTCTCCTTTTAAATCTCATTCAGGCCAATCTTTTTGACACCAGTGAACTACAGTAAACTTGGAAATGACTGTTCCTGATCCCAGCTGGAGTTCTATTTTAAGTCGGACAAATCTACTTCGGTTCCGTACCAGGCGTCTCCCCCAAGTTCTTTCAATTTTTCCTTCCAGTTCTCCCACCGTGGCTCAGTCTCTCCTCCTTGCATCTTCTGTGAGGAACTCGGAGTCCCCAAATTATTGTTATGCAGGGCGGAGGTGTTTCATGTACATGCGATTTGATTATCAAACCTTTCTTAGCCCAGTGACGCTCATTGTACATGTGCATTGAGACATCGAATGGTATCTAAAGGGACAGGGAGATGCGTCAGACAGCTGTACGATATCTGCCGAGCGGGGAGCAGCAGGAATCAGGAGGGAACTTGCCTCACGGCTGACGAATGGGCAGAATATTGTTCTCTGAAGGTGTGTATCAAAAAAAGTTCTTTATTTTGGCTCCATTCACAGGATATCCCAAAGCGTTTCAGAAAGTTTTAGAGATGTCGTCACTATGGAAACGCTGAAGCCGATTTGTGAACAGTTCCATACCAAATAAACTGCATTTAGGGTTTTGGACGTTGGCCAGGACAGCTCCCTCGTCGTCCTGCAAATAGTGTCCAACAGCGTGGCATTCCAATGTCAGTCTAGATTACACAATCCAGTTACGTGCTAGAGTGGGGCTTGAATCGCAAACCATCAGACACAAGCATGCCCCCACCCAGCCAAATCTGAGGAGATTTGTGCATTAACACATAAAAGAGTCACGGTATTCGTCAGCAGGAGGATCTGTAAATTAAGGCGGTTTTCAATTCGACCAGAAATTACAGACTGGGTTTTAGGATCATCTGCCAGTGGGTTTGAAGGCAGGGGCCTCATAAAATCCGTTAGGCAATCTTTCTGTTACCTCCGCATCTGCACCTTACCTATCTGGGGTGGGGAGGCATTGGGCAGCCTGCACGCCCATGAGCCCATTGAGGCCCTCAGGTGGCCACATAAGGGCCTCAACCCACCCTCACTGGTATTAACCAATGGCAGGGACAAGCCCCATGCCAGGCAGAAAGCCTGGAAGCTTTAGCGGCAGTGGGTGCTTAGGGAGTCTGGTGTGGGGGGGGGGCATTGCGACCCCCTCCCACCCCAAGGTCACCCCCCCCACACGGCCTCTTGAATCTATCCCGCACTCCCCTCACCAAGTCCCCTGGCCCAGACTTACCTAGGTTGCTTGGCATGGTGGACTGCCTGCAATCCCAGCAGTGGCCACTGCATCCTCTGGCGCTGCTGGGACTCCTGAGCTGCCAGCCATCTAAGCTGGGTGTCCCCCTCAGGACCGGAGCTGAGATCTCACATGAAGGTAGTTAAGGCTGTGAGCTCCCAGCATTAAATTGTCACGAGGCTCTTAGCCAGGTTTGGAGATCATAGTGCCTCATAAATCCAATCCCCCGCCACCAGTTCTGCTCATAACATTCAGTGCATCATTGGTGGAATTAATCAGCAGAATACAGCACAGTCTGGATCTAATGGGGCCATCTTCTTTTGATATTTGGTCTGACTAAGCCAGTGAGGATGTACCAGTGACTACTGCCCCCTGCTGTCAATGTTGTCTCCACTTTTATCATGTTGAAATTTTCTTTAGAATACCCGCACCACATTCATTAATGCAGCTATGTTATGGGGCAGCACGGTAGCACAGTGGTTAGCACAGGTGCTTCACAGCTCCAGGGTCCCAGGTTCGATTCCTGGCTTGGGTCACTCTCTGTGCGGAGTCTGCCCATTCTCCCCGTGTCTGTGTGGGTTTTCTCCGACTGCTCCGGTTTCCTCCCACAGTCCAAAGATGTGCAGGTTCGGTTGATTGGCCATGATAAATTACCCTTAGTGTCCAAAAAGTTTAGGTGGGGTTACTGGGTTACGGGAATAGGTTGGACGTGTGGGCTTAAGTGGGGCGCTCTTTCCAAGGGCCATGCAGACTCGATGGGCCGAACGACCTCCTTCTGGATTGTAAATACTATGATTACATGTTGAAAGGATTTGTTAAAACATCCCAGCTAAATCATCAGGACGATAAAAACAGCCAATGGCATTGCAGCCTGTATTTTAAGTCATGGGACTTTCTGCATCACAGTAATAGCACAACATTGACATGGTTTTTAGTGATGGGAAGCTACTGTTTAAAGCAGCATGTAGAGGCTGTTTTGAACAATGTAAACAGAAAGTGCTGGAAATTCTCGTCAGATCTGGCAGCATCTGTGGAGAGAGAAACTTTTGATGTTCTGAAGAATGCGGTGTCCTTTGTGTAGCTTATTTCAGGATGGTTGGCGTAGTGTTCACAAAGACCTCAAAATAGCTTGAACTTAAACAAAGCTATAAATTTATTAACACTACTAATTTGGATTCGACACGTACTCCTAAAGAACACACAGTTGATTAATAACATTTGACTACACTCATCTACAGCTAATATTAATACTGATATAAACGATGATCTGCTCTCACTTACACTATTTGTACTTCTGACTCTCTCTCGCTAACTCCTGCAAACACTCTCCCACAAGGCTTAGCAACATTGCCTTATATAGTTGTAACTGTAACTCCCACTTGTGGCTGCTCTAGACACTTCATTAACCCTCGCAGTTCTTACAGCTATGATAATACCACAAAGAAGAGTCAGATGTAACTCAAAACGTTAAATCTGTTTCTCTCTCTCCACAGACGCCGCCAGACCTGCTGAGTATTTCCAGCATTTTCTGTTTTTATGTCAGATTTCTACCGTCTGTACTTTGCTTATTTTTTTGCACAAAGCTGCATGTGACGGGGACATGTCATTGTTGCACAGCACCACCGGGGCTATTTTTCAATATGCATCATGCTGCTTTAATCGACCTGAGGATGTTGAGAACTGAATTTTTGGTTCCGTTGTAGGTGTGCGCTTCCCCTGTAGATTACCAGGGTTTTGATGGAGTACTCGGTCTTTGCGTATGTCGGACAGCAGGTTTGGACTCCCTGTGCAATCGCAAGTGCAGACGGTTACAGCGGGGCAGGCTGCAGATAACCTGCAAAGGAGAAGCACACTTCCGCATTACTGACAGAAATGGTCTGAAGGTAATAACAGGGGCAGTTGAAAAGAAAACAGCCTTTCTCATGGCTCATCCTAGGGGTTACTGTTTTGTTATGCTCTTGATGTAGCATAAGCTGCTTCTTTGATGTGCACTCTGATAAAGGAAGGTTCAGACTTGGAGATAGGTTTAACACGTTTATTAAACTGTTAACGATTCTCCTACTTGGATTCGACTCTCCTGTTAATCCTGCTATAGCTACTCAGACTGACGAACCAGTCTGCTACAATCCACGTGGTGAGAGTGATGTGTTTCAATCAACCCTGTGTCTGTACTCACTGAGTGTCTCCACTGGAAAGAGACTGAGCATGTGTGATGTGTCCTTTTATATGGGTTGGTGTAATGCCCTCCTGTGGTAGTGTCACCTCTGTGTGTATCGTGACTGCCCATTGGTCGTGTCCTATCTTACTGACCTATTGGTTGACTGTCTGTGTGTCATGATGTCTCTGGTGCTCCCTCTGGTGTCTAGCTTGGTGTAGTGTGTTCACCTTAACCCCTTGTGTATTTACAGTAATGCATATCACCACAGTTACCTGTTATATTCTTTGTTCTCCTGCAAAGAGAAAGAATCAGAGCTGGCACACGTCGAGTTGGTATAACATAGTGCCAGGGGTTTATTTACAAGATGCTGCTCTAACAGGAAACAATGGTGAACTCCACAAAATTCTCTGATCATGTTACTGCATAACACGTGACATTACACCAGCCAATGGGGTTACTCTGATGCATAACATTACCATTGGCCAGAAACTGAACTGGACCAGTCATATAAACACTGTGGCTACAAGAGCAGGTAAGAGGCTAGGAATCCGTGCCAAGTAACTCACCACCTGACTCCCCAAAGCCTGTCCACAAGACACAAATGGAACACTGGATGAGTGCAGCTCCAACAACACTCAAAACGCTGGATGCCATTCAGGGCAAAGCAGTCCACTTGATTCGCGCCGCATCCACATTCACTCTCTGCACCACCGACGCACAGTAGCAGCCGTGTGTATCATCTCCAAGATGCACTGCAGGAACTCACCAAGGTTCCTTAGTCAGCACTTTTCAACCCGCAACCACTAACCATCTCGAAGGACAAGGGCAGCAAGTGCATGGCAAACACCACCACCTGGAGGTTCCCCTCCAAGTCACTCACCACCCTGACTTGGAAATATATCAGCCGTTCCTTCACTGTCGCTGGAACACCCTCCCTAACAGCACAGTGCGTGTACCTACACCATGTGGACTGCCGCGGTTCAAGAAGTCAGCTCACCTTCTTCTCAAGGGCAATTAGGGATGGGAAACAAATGCTGCAGGACGATGGCTAATTTCTGCTCTGATCCATATTGAGTCAACCATTTCAGATGGGCAGCTGCAAGGATTAAAATTGGTTCCCGCGCCTCTCAAGGGAGGGGAAAAGTCAATCAGGGTTCACACTCTATAAACAGATTGTCCTCTCAATTTCCTGGGCAGTGATCTGGTGGAGCACATTGTGCCATCGGTTATAGAACACGCAATACATGAACTCACTCAAAATGCACTCACTTTGTGTTGAAATCAGATTTAATTGCATCGATTGAAACCCTGCTACACTGTCAACATGAATGGACATTAATCAGCGGTAGGATTGAGCCCCACCACATATAGCAGGAGAATTATTGTTGAGATGATTTTCCCACCAGCGAGGAGTTAAAAGCGTGGAACTATTTCCCTACGAGCGTCACCGATTGAAGAGCGACTCTGTGGTGACCTAAAGCCCAGTCATTTTAATAGTAAATTAAATTTGTCTCTGTAGGTCGATGTTCCTTGGAGCCATCTTGGAAGAGTTCTGAACAGCGGAAATGCCATTGAGGAAAGCCAATGTCCTCCACAGTATGGTTTCTCTCAGCCAGTGCACTTAGTGGAAATATCCGGTGAGATTTTATTGCGTCTCGTTGTAGAAGAAAAAAAGTTCCTTATCGTCTCTCAAATCTCAGCTTCCAATGTGTGCAATAAGAAATGTGATTATTCCCATGGACACAGACGTGGTACAGCATGGTAGAACAGTGGTTAGCACTGTTGCTTCACAGCGCCAGGGTCCCAGGTTCGATTCCCGGTTTGGGTCACTGTCTGTGCGGAGTCTGCACATTCTCCCCGTGTCTGCGTGGGTTTCCTCCGGGTGCTCCGGTTTCCTCCCACAAGTCCTGAAAGACATGCTTGTTAGGTGAATTGAACATTCTGAATTCTCCCTCAGTGTACCCGAACAGGCGCCGGAGTGTGGCGACGAGGGGCTTTTCACAGTAACTTCATTGCAGTGTTAATGTAAGCCTGCTTTTGACACTAATAAATATTATTATATGATCTGATTATCAGTGAGCTATATTACAGTAGTCTTTAACTACTGAGGAGGAAATTCATTTTTAAGTGATATAACAATCTGAGGTTTAGGGCTTGTACCTTTGTAGTTGTGTTAGATTGAGAACATAGAGCCCGTGTTAAGTAACCTACCTTAACTTTTTTTTAAACTTCCAAAGGGAAGCTGGCTATGACAGGGTGGCAGGGCAGAAGTTAAACATGCTGGCTTAGAAATTGGGCCATGTTGTGCCTAGTTCAGAGGAGGTTCAGTGGAAAATCCCGGGTCTGGAGGGATCTTCAATGAGGAGAGATTGAATAGGTTGGGTCTGTGTTCACTGGTGTTTCAACGAATGAGGGCGACCTTATTGAGACATCTCGGATTCTCAGGGGACTTGACCTGGTCGATGCTGAGAGTTTTTTTTCTCCTTGTGGGAGAGTCTGGCACCAGAGGGCAGAATCTCAGAGTAAGGGGGTCGCCCATTTAAGACAGAGATGAGGAAGAATTTCTTCTCTCAGAGGGTAGTGGATCTATGGAATTCTTTACAGAGAGAGCTGTAGAGGCTGGGTCGTTAAGTATGTTCAAGGCTGAGGCAGGCAGATTTTTAATCAGTGAGGGAATCAAGGGTTTTGGGGATAAGGTTAGAAGGTGGTGTTGAGGATTATCCTATCGGGGCGAGATTCTCCGGTCGTTCGCTGGCCGTGGGATTGTCTGGTCCTGGCGGCAGCTCCCCCCACCCCATGGGTTTCCCGGCAGAGTGGGGTGGTTTTAATGGGAAATCCCATTGACAAGCGGTGGGAGCATAGAATCCCACCGCCAGCAAATAGCATGCCAAATACTTCGTCCTCGCTAACAGCAGTAGCGGGGCGGGCTCACAACAAGGAATCCAGCCCCCAGATCAGTCAGAGTCTCATTGAATGTTAGAACAAGACTTGAAGGACCAAATGGCCTACTTCTGCTCCTGCATCTTATGGTCTTTCTGGGTAGGGACATGGCCAATTTTCTGGGGCCATACCACAAAAATGGCCGAAATAGATCCAATGCCACATTGAGTAAGGCAGTCTTTCAGGCATGGTGGATGCCTCAAACAGGCATTTAGCCCCTTATTAGCATAAACAAGGGACCTAATGCTTGCTTTGGTGAGGGCCCAATTTTGATCAGGCTTTGGGTCTACGAGATTTGGGGATTGTTTCCTGTGCACAGTTTGTGCTGGCGTGCACCATCCATGATCCACCCCAATGTTTTCCATGCTTTATGGTGCCTACTTCCAATTTATTCAGCAATTGTCCTGGTTTCTCATTGATGCTTTGATCTCTTTTTAAATGAGAAGCAGCCCTTGAATCCTTTGCTGATTACAAATGCCCTAAAGACCCAAATGTATTGGTGATGCTTAACTTTGTCAGCCACGCGTTTAACAGGCATGGCACACAGGACGATAGAAAATTATGTCAATATTTAATCATGTTCTAATTGGAGGAGAAGGGGATTAAGACACTAAAAGATTTGTTTCTTAGGGGTCGGTTTGCAGGATTGAAGGAGCTGGAAGCGAAGTATGGGCTGGAGCAGGGGGAAATGTTTAGGTACATGCAGGTTCGAGATTTTGCCAGAAAGGAGATGCAGACCTTCCCGGTGAGGCCGGCCTCCACATTGCTGACGACAGGGGGACTGGAGAAGGGGGTAGTGTCGGCGGTTTACGGAGCTGTTTTGGGAGAGGAGAAGGCACCACTGGAAGGGATCAAAGCAAAGTGGGAGGAAGAGTTGGGAGAGGATGTGGAGGAGGGGTTCTGGTGTGAGGTGCTCCGGAGAGTGAATGCCTCCACCTCATGCGCGAGGTTGGGGCTGATACAGCTGAAGGTGGTATACAGAGCACACCTCACAAGGGCGAGGATGAGCCGATTCTTGGAAAGAGTAGAAGATGTGTGTGAGCGTCACAGGGGGGGCTGCTAATCACGTTCATATGTTTTGGTCCTGTCCAAAGCTAGAGGATTACTGGAAGGAGGTTTTTAGTGTAATCACTAAAGTGGTGCACGTGAAACTGGACCAGGGCCCCCGGGAGGCCATACTCGGGGTGTCGGACCAGTCGGGGTTGGAAACGGGTGCAGAGGCAGATGTTGTAGCCTTTGCCTCGCTGATCGCCCGAAGGCGGATCCTGATGGGTTGGAGAGCAACCTCTCCACCCTGTGCCCTGGCATGGCGGGGGGACCTGTTGGAATTCTTGACTCTTGAAGGTTTAGTTTGGGGAGGGGGGGGTTGGGGGGAGGGGGGGCGGTGTGTGTTAATGGCGACTATGGGTGATTCCTGACTCCTTTTTGCCATTTGTTTATGTGAACATGCGGGCTAATGTTTGGTGGGAGGATGGGATCATTGTTATTGATATGGGGATTGACATATTTGTTACTGATTATTGTTTATCGTTGGTGGGTGTAAATCTGGGAGAAAACATGAAAAAGGAAGAGAATAAAAATATTTTTTAAAAAAATACTTAATCATGTTTTGTAGAAAAAGGTTTCCTGGGCGTATATGATCCGGATCCCAAGAAGATAAAGAGCTTGCTGGAAATTAACCCGCATCAGGGTCCATTGTTAAATGTGTTTCCAGGTACTGATGCGTTACTTTAACACCACTCTCATTATCTCTCATTACTGCCTTGACTCTCCTTACACATCTCCTGCTGTAACCTCATTACACTCGACCAGTGTCGCCCATTTAACTTGAGCTAATCCACGTTGTTTCACAAACTGCGAATTTTTCTGAAGCACGCTCACTCTTATTTGGTGTGAGACCCCCGTTTTTGGAGTTTATTCTCAGACTGCGTCTATCTTTTAGGTAATGCAACCTTGCCTGTGACACCTCTAAGACCCGACGATCTTGAAGCCCAACGGTCAAGAATCCGTCAGTTTGGTGACACGTCTGTGAATGGCACCTTGTTTTCTGGCATCTTCAACCCCACCACCTGCATCAACATTGGGAGCATTGTCTTATTCATTGTGTATCGAGGGCATTACCCAGTGTATGCTATGTATGTATCGTGCTACACCCCATTATGATCTTTCGCACAATACACTTGATTTGACACGTAATTTACCTCAGAATATATAAGTGTTAAAACCAATTGTATATGAGAATATTATTTGCTTCAGTACCTAGGGTGAGTCAATGTCTTATGTTTTATGACCTTCAATCGTAGAGAGTCTGGCAAGAGAAAAAGGGAACGTGACTAAGTGGATGGTTATTTCAGAGAGCCAGAACAAGCATCATGGGACAAATGGCCTCCTCCTATACCCAATAAAGTTCCATTCGTTCTATGATATTAACCCCACTGTTAGCATCAAACATTCCCGGGTCAAGTATGGCATAGTTCGATTTTGGATTTGGATTTGTTTATTGTCACGTGTACCGAGGTACAGTGAAAAGTATTTTTCTACAAGCAGCTCAAACAGATCATTAAGTACATGAACATAAAATAAAAAGAAAATACATAATAAGGCATGTGATGAATGGTTACTGTGTTAGTGTACCCTTATCATCATGGAAGGTGATGTCCCCTTTAAGACCGCGCTTGGAACCCTGGGGGACTCCGCCTCCGGCTCCACCCACCAGGGAGTCGTATATAAGGGGGCCGCCCTGTAGGCGGCACCCAGTAAGCACCCGTCTCGGCATCAGGCTAGTTCTCAGCTTATTAAAGCCTTCTTTACCGTTCTACTCTCTTGCGTCGTTATTGAGGGTACTACAGGGCAACACAAGGTACACAATGTAAATACCTAAACACCGGCATTGGGTGAAGCATACAGGAGTGTAGTATTAATCAGGTCAGTCCATAAGAGGGTCGTTTAGGAGTCTGGTAACAGCGGGGAAGAAGCTGTTTTTGAGTCTGTTCGTGGGTGTTCTCAGACCTTTGTATCTCCTGCCCGATGGAAGAAGTTGGAAGAGTGAGTAAGCCGGGTGGGAGGGGTCTTTGATTTGGGTTAATGCTTTCTCTTCTGTGCCCTTAGCACCAATCACGCTTATCATATACAATTCAATCTTTCACAAGCCAATTTTGTGACTTTTCTGAACAAGACGGTCACTTTGTGTTTAATTACAGGTTGTGGATTTCTATCCACTGGGAATGGGTTAAAAACCACCTACGGGTGTTTCAGATCAGAATTCTTGTAGCCGGTAGGGAAAGAGGTTCAGCCAGCAAACTGAGGTCAGAATCGGGTTCTAAAGATGAAAGGGCCATGCCCTGATCTGACTGGCTTTTCATCAGCTTATACAGTGAAGTGACTGCAGACAATATATTGAGTATATTCTCAAACATGCTGTTGAATGAAGCAAAGTACAGTCCTTTATCTCAAATTGCTTGTTATTGATTGTCTACTCTTAGAATAATCAGCTTTCAAAGAACAAAGAACAACGAACAAAGAAAGGTACAGCACAGGAACAGGCCCTTCGGCCCTCCAAGCCTGTGCCGACCATGCTGCCCGTCTACACTAAAATCTTCTACACTTCCGGGGTCCGTATCCCTCTATTCCCATCCTATTCATGTATTTGTCAAGATGCCCCTTAAATGCCACTATCATCCCTGCTTCCACCACCTCCTCCAGCAGCGAGTTCCAGGCACCCACTACCCTCTGTGTAAAAAACTTGCCTCGTACATCTCCTCTAAACCTTGCCCCTCGTACCTTAAACCTATGCCCCCTAGTAATTGACCCCTCTACCCTGGTAAAAAGCCTCTGACTATCCACTCTGTCTATGCCCCTCATAATTTTGTAGACCTCTATCAGGTCGCCCCTCAACCTCTGTCGTTCCAGTGAGAACAAACCAAGTTTATTCAACCGCTCCTCATCGCGAATGCCCTCCAAACCAGGCAACATCTTGGTAAATCACTTCTGCACCCTCTCTAAAGCCTCCAAATCCTTCTGGTAGTGTGGCGACCAGAAATGAACACTATACTCCAAGTGTGGCCTAACTAAGGTTCTATACAGCTGCAACATGACTTGCCAATTCTTTTACTCAATGCCCCGGCCAATGAAGGCAAGCATGCCGTATGCCTTCTTGACTACCTTCTCCATCTGTGTTGCCCCTTTCAGTGACCTGTGGACCTGTACACCAAGATCTCTCTGACTGTCAATACTCTCGAGGGTTCTACCATATAAACGGTTACAGGTTTATTTTGAGTTTAATGCTGAACACAAATATTTATGGTTAATTTCTGACATAACTTAGTATAAGAGGAAAGAAGTAAGAAGAACACTTTGAAATATTGCACAGGGCTTTTATCACTGGAACAGTGCAGTGCATTTATTACGAATGAGGGGACACTGTAGGGTTAGAAACAGACTGTGAAACAATTATAAGAGGCCATAAGTACACAAACAAATTAAGAAATTTGGTACATGGAGCTTGAGAAAATTCTTTATGGAGAGTTTGTGTGTGAGGTTATGGGCTAGCGGTTGAGACAGAAACCACGCCAACGGGTGAATAAAGAAAACAGAATTATAGGAATATGGAAACAGGTTGTGTAAATGTGTATGGACCTGCTTGCTCGTGTTGAGGGTAAATACTGGCAGACACTGGTTGAGATAAATGTCTTGTTGCCATGTGTGTAGAGCAAAGGCATCAAGGCTGAATGGCCCATCAACACTCGTTGTCAAGGTTTCAGAGACCATCATTCACTTGGACATAGTATATGAGAATAAGAAGTGCCATCGACATCACAGTGTCTTTGGGCAAATGGGGCAGAAAAATTAATAAGAAACGTTGATAGAGATATACTGAATTGTTCTTTCTTTTTAGTGAAAATCTTTACAACACTAACAATGAGTTTGACTGGGGAGTGTTCCGTGGCCTTGCTGAGGAGATGGGACTCAACCCAAACACATCGTGGCTCTTCTTAAACCGTTTTGGTCAGTCTGGGGTACATGTCTTCCAGCTGAACAGCAATCCCAACAAGAAGATGGTGCGTATCTCATTTTCTGATCTTGCTCCAGTTATCTATCTCAAAATCCCCAGAAGGAAAAGAAAAACAGTAAAACGGGGAAATAAGGGGCGTCATTCTCCGAACCCCCGCCGGGAATCGGGCCGCGCCGGTTGGCGGGCCCCCCCGTTGGATTCTCCGGCCCGAATGGGCCGAAGTCCTGCCAATAAATTGCCTGTCCCGCCGGCATGGATTAAACCACCTTTTGAACGGCGGGACAAGGCGGCGTGGGCGGGCTCCGGGGTCCTGGGGGGGCGCGGGGCGATCTGGCCCTGGGGGGTGCCCCCACGGTGGCCTGGCCCGCGATCGGGGCCCACCGATCCGCGTGCGGGCCTGTGCCGTAGGGGCACTCTTTCCCTCCCGCCTCCGCCACGGTCTCCACCATGGCGGAGGCGGCATGCGCCGACATGTCATTTCCGCGCCAGCTGGCGGGGCACCAAAGGCCGTTTCCGCCAGCTGGCGGGGCGGAAATTCCTCCGGCGTCGGCCTAGCCCCTCAATGTTGGGGCTCAGCCCCCAAAGATGCGGAGCATTCCGCACCTTTGGGGCGGTGCGATGCCCGTCTGATTGGCGCCATTTTGGGCGCCAGTCGGCGGACATTGCGCCGTTTCGGGAGAATTTCGCCCCTGGTCCTGTACACTTTAAAATGGAACACCAGTAAGACGGGGAAACAGGTTGTGTAAATGTGTATGGACCTGCTTGCTCGTGTCGAGGGTAAATACTGGCAGACACTGGTTGAGATAAATGTCTTGTTGCCATGTGTGTGGAGCAAAGGCATCAAGGCTGAATGGCCCATCAACACTCGTTGTCAAGGTTTCAGAGACCATCATTCACTTGGTCAGGGTACAGAAGAATAAAAGGTACTTGCGACATCCCAGTGTCTTTGGGGAAATGGGGGCAGAGTATTAATAAGAAACATTGATGAGACGTACTGAATACTGGTCCGAATTGTGTTTTCCTTCTTTATTTCTAAACATTTAACGATGCAGTGTTGTCACAAATGGACCACATTTCTGAGTTTGCTTTTCCGCCATTAGCCTACATGACCCCAAAGTTTTGATTCTCTCCCCAATAAATATGGCAACAATATGCGCTGATCACTTCAACTTTTTAATGGAAAATGTACTCGGATCAATTTCTTTTTCAGTATGTCCGAGTGATGCCCGTCGGGGGACAGTGCTACGAAGAAGGCCCCTTCTTCCCTACCACGCCTAGAAACATTATCCGCATGGGTATCGGCAGGACCCCAGATTTGTGGCTCAAACCAGACTGGCTCCTCATTTGCAGCTTGTTGATAACATCAGTAATAATGGTCGGTGTCTGTGCAGGATTGCTGGTGAGCAAGGGTTCCAGTTTTCACTTGTTCCAATGTTCAGCAGATTTTCAGGCAGTTTGCAAATCTGTTCATGAGATCTGGGCGACACTGGCACTAATTGCCCTAGAACCTGAAAGGGCATCAGTCAATCATTTCTTGACAACAGTCGTTAATCATTAGCCTATCAATTTTGTTGAATTCAAATTCCACAATCTGCCATGGTGGGATTCAGGCAGAACATTATCCTGAGTTTCTGGGTTATTAGTCCAAGAATAACACCACTGTGCTGCCAGCCACCTCCCCTGCTAAAGTACAATTGTTTTTTCTAGGCTATGTATCACTGGATGCATCGATCATTGATATTTATGCGGCGCGATTCTCCGAAATGGAGACAGAGTGTTTGCGCCGTCGAACGCCGTCGCGTATTACGACGGCGTGAAATGGGCGCGGGCAGTACCGATTCTGGCCCCCGCAGGGGGCCAGCACGGCGCTGGAGCGGTTCACGCCGCTCCAGCCTTACTTCCGGCGTGCACTGGGGGCGGCGCCAACCCACGCAAGCGCAGTGGCGACACGCCAACCCGCACATGCGCGGTGGCCTTACAGAACGCTCCGGCCCTGATGCAACATGGCGCGGGGATTCTGGGGCTGGACGCGCAACAAAGTAGGCCCGGCGGGGGGAGATGCCGGCCCGCCGATCGGTGGGCCCGGTTCACGGGCCAGACCCCATCGGAGGCCCCCGTCAGAGCCCCCCCCCCCCCCCCCCAGGGGACAGAGCCCCTCTCCCTCCCCATAGGCTGTCTCCCAACCCTTCGCGCAGAGTTCCCGCCGGCAGCGACCAGGTGTGGACAGCGCCGGCGGGACTCTGTTTTATCCACGCGGCCGCTCGGCCCATCCGGGCCGGAGAATGGGCATCCCCGCCGTGTACAGCGGCCCACGACGGGTGCCGCGCCAAACGCGCCGACGCAAATGCCGCCAATTCTCCGCACCTCGGAGAATCGCGCGCCAGTGTCGGGGCGGCGTGGCGCTTTTGAGGCGATTCTCCGGCCCGGCACGGGGCTCGGAGAATCGCGCCCATGATGTCATGGTATTGTTGGAAACATGTTCTGAAGCGCAATCTGAACATGCATTGTCAAACTAATTTGGTTACATTTAGTGCGGTCCAAATTTAAGAACATTCGTCCTTCTCAAAACAAAACCACTGGGGCTAAGAAGGCAACAGACTGAATCTTCCACAAATACTGTAACGATCATTAAATGGGTCAACCACTGTCCATATTTCATTATAACTAAATTAGGCAACGTTGATTCACAAAGACACATTCTACATGAACAGTTCATGGTTGGTTAACCTTAGTGAAGGCTCATTTCTATTGGTAAACGTACCAACTGATGTGCTGCTGAGATACATGGAATAAGAATGCCCTACGTTTATACATTGATAGAATTGATGCCATTGTGCCCGCTGTGGCTCAGAGGGTCATGGGTTCAAGTCGCACTCCAGAATTGGAGCACGGAAATCAAGGCTTACACTCTGGTGCAGGACTGGGGAGATTGCTGCACTGTCATCTTTCAGATCAGACGTCAAACTGTGCCTCCCTACACCCCCCCCCCCCCCCCCACCAGCACCACCACCACCACCACCTTTCAGGTGAATGTAAAAGATTCCACAGTGCTTGTTCAGTGATGAGCAGGGGAGTTCTCCGTGGTGGCTTGGTCAATATTCATCATTCAATCAACATCACAAAATCAGATTACCTCCTGTTTCGACGCCCCGGGCTAGTGCGCGGTCAATTCCAGCCCCGCTCGTCCCGGAGTCACAACACAAGTGAATTAACAATAATTCTTGTAAAAATCCCGGAGACCTATCGCCCTTGGCTGCCCAATGATTACAGTCACCAGGTTTGTAAGTTGAAACACAATTACTCTTTATTTACAACAGGAATAAAGCTGAAACATGTAGTAATTATAGCTGGATAACAAGCAAGCTAACCTGCCACCCTCTACTCACAACCACAGGACAGACAAACACAGAGGGGTGGAAAGGGGCAAAAAAAATAATAAGTAATCAGGGCAACGGGTAAGAGTTCTTGTTTCAACCGATGAGTTCTTTGCAGGAGGCTGTTCTCTCAGCTCATTGGTTGTTCAAAGCCTCTGGTTTGCAGCTGTTGATGGTCTTCTTGGCAGAGTCATTCATTCAGTACGGTAATTACAGGCAGCAGGCTTTTTTCTGGAAAGACACTTCAGTTTTTATTAAACTGGGCCTTCAGCTCAAAGATTCACATTCTGGCCTGTTTATTTCTTGAGAGACTTTGCCACACATCAAACCCTGCTTCAAGCCCATGGTTTGATTTCACTTCGCTGCAGTCTCAAGAGGGTCATGCCCAAATCTGCTAGAGAGTGAGAAGACCTTTTACACTGGATTTTCAGAGGGATTTCATCAGATATTTTAGATAGAGAGTTGGAACTCCTCCATCCAGCCTTCAGAATCTAAGTGAAACTAACTCCAGCCTTGTGACGCTGAGAAACATGTCAGTCAGATCAGAACCAATTACCACTGGTTACTGGGCTGGGCACCGCTTTTAGGCCGATTCATTGTCCACCAGAGTCATCACCAATATCTCCTGCTGCTGCAATCCTTGCTTGAATTAAAGGCACAGGCCACATACAAACTGCTTTATCTAAAAGTCACAGGTCCATTAATCCTCCATGGACCAAACATGTAATAGCAAAAAGGAAAGAAAGAGCAAATAAGGGGCTGAACAGGGAACAAACAGGAGTGAATCTTACCCTCGTCATAATCACAATGATGTTCATGGGAGCTTTCTGTGCACAAATTCGTTGCTGTGTTTCCCACATTACAACAGTGACTGCACTTCCAAAGTGCTTCAAGTGGGATGTCCTGCAGTCATGAAAGGTGCTATACAAATGCAAGTATTTAATTTTAATCCCAGGTTGGCGCAAATTTATCTGATCTTATCCAAATCATCATGAGGGGGGGGGAGGAATGGGGTGTTGTAATTGGCTTCCGTGTACCCGTGAGTAGAAAAGTAAACCAAACTTCCTCTAACCTCGCTGTCTCCCAGCGACCTTTACTGGAATCTCAGCTGATGTACAAACAGTGAGATATTGGAGGGTTCCTTGTCTGTGTGGAGAAGTGTCTCAGTGTGAGTAAAAGGGAGAGAAATCTGTTTTGGGTTATCACACTGACCAGGCAATGTTGTATCAGACACCAGATGTATGTCCCATCTGAAATTCAATTCTACTGAAGACATGGGACTGAATATTAAGCATGGTGTATAAGAGATGACCCTGCCACACAAGGGGAATTTGTACTGCATTTTTTCTGGCAAGAAGGAAGGATGGGGTGCTACAATTGGTGGGCGGGAAAATTCATTTACATTCAAATCTTCAGCTTCTCTTTAGAAAATTCAATTGGCCTGAGAAAGCACCTGTTGCCCCAAGTTACCGGAGTCTACACAAGGCCTACAACTTTGATGACTACTCTTCGAAAGGAGCTTCCGTCATTGCTGTCAAGAAATTCCATCGGAGCCTGCACTTTATGGAGCAAACTGAGGAAAACGAAGAGGGCGGAGAAGGAGGCGAAGGTGGGTATTTAGGCACTCCTACAGTTTTACAGCACAGAAAGAGCCCTTCTGCCCATTGTGTGTGTGCCGGCAAGTCATACACAGTCAGATATGACAACAGTGCACGTATACAGTAACATAGCCCAGGTATCAGGTACTCTTTCTAGAATATTGTTAGGAAGCTATGGAGTGGCATCTAACTGCAAGTATTGTACACTATCCCGTTTTGGACTGAGAGGTTGGATTTAGAACAGGTTGGGAGCTTAATTATAAAGAGAAATACTCGCATTTCGAGAATATTGGCTCGCATTTCTCCTATAATGATAGGTTTGAAGTAAGATAATAATTTTGCAGGAAGCCTAGCATCCAAATAGTGCACAGCAAGATCCCATAAACAGCAAATGGATGAAGTTGTCTAATCAGCTTTTGTCTCTTATAATGTTTTGCAATTTAAAAAATATATATATAAGACTATTTTATTTTAGATTCTATCCTGAAAAACAATGAATTTTGGGATTATGAGCGACAAATTGATTTGGAATTCTTTAATACCAACACATTCTATCGAATTCTTCTGAGGCAGTCACTTGCTGTGTCAGTCCGAATAAGTCAGCATAAAAATGAGGTAAGACGTAAAAAGAGTTGTGCACCTTGGTGTAGCCTCAGAAATAGCTTTTAACAAAAGGAATCCCTCATAGGGATTTCCATTGCCTCTTCCATCACCGGGAATTAATTTATAAGCAGATTCATGTTGCCCAATGAGAGTATAGTTTGTCATTGAGGTTAGTCACATGCGTCACTTTTTGATGTCCAGATTCAAATAAAGTTACTCCTGCTGTTGCTAGGGTGTGACAAATCCAATTGAACTATATTTTTGCTTCAAAAAAATTAAGTGTTTGACGTAATAAAATTTAATACATCTACCCCATCTCCTGCAACGTTGCACATGGAGAGCCAAGACTAAATGTGACCTTCAAATCGGGCTGGTTTAGCACTGGGCTAAAGAGCTGGCTTTGAAAGCAGACCAAGGCAAGCCAGCAGCACGGTTCAATTCCCGTACCAGCCTCCCCAAACAGGCGCCGGAATGTGGCGACTAGGGGCTTTTCACAGTAACTTCAATTGAAGCCTACTTGTGACAATAAGCGATTTTCATTTTCATTTCAAATCGAGTCCATTAATAAGCAATGTGTAATAATGTATTCCAAATCTCTTCTACATAGGTGAAGAAATTATACCAAAAAATAGCTAAGGAGACCAATTCACTCAGGGAACTTTGGATGGAGAGAATGAACTTTGCTGGAAGAGGGATGGTTATTAACAAGAAAGACATGGCGATGTATGTCAAGATTTGCCACAAGGTGAATATGTTGATTTTCAATTTCTGGGGAAAAGTCAAGTGGACTCGGGAACATTGGGCGGGATTTTCCACCTGCTCCCACCTGCGTGATCTTTCCGGTCCTGCCGAACGCGCCCCCCCCCCCCCCCCGCGGTTCTCTGGCGGCAGAGGGTGCAGACAACGGGAAAGTCCATTGATAGCGACAGGACCAGTAGATCCTGCCGTTGGCCAATAGCAAATTGTCTCTGCAGGTGCAAAACATCCCCGGGGCAGGGGCGGCGGGGGGGGGGGGGGGACGACTCACCCCGTTAACTCCATTTTTTCTTCCTACAGATGCGGCTAGACCTGCTGTGTTTTTCCAGCATTCTCTGTTTTTCGTTTCAGAACTCAGTTGCCGCAGTATTTTGCCTTTAATTATTATGTTGATCTACAAGACCGCCTTTGCGTTCATAGTTTGGAAATTGGAAGATAGTGTCAAGTTGCCTGACCCATCATTTCTTGGGCGTATCTATCACTACATCTGCAATGAATGCTCAATATTGGCACCATCAAAAAATATTGCGCAAGTGAAAATGGAGGCACAGGCCCGAGGGACAGGGCAGAACTCAGGTTCGACATGAAAAGAGACAAAGACATTACGTGTATTGAACATGAAGATTAGATCTTGCAATTTTATTTTTTTTTAAATCAGATTATTTTGTTTTAGATTCTATCCTGAAAAATAATGTATTATGGGATTATGAGCGACAAATTTATTTGGAATTCTTTAATACCAACACATTCTATTGAATTGTTCTCAAGCAGCCAGGTCCTGAGACCTCCTCCAGTCCGCCAGCTCTCTCCCCAGGGCGCCTCTAGGTTCTCAAACTCGTGTCTCAATACTTCCTTAAGTCCCTCGGTTTCAGATTCTACAGGTTGATGTATTTGAAGTTTTTTGTTTGCACCCAAACTTGAAAGGATTCCAACCGGAAGATGAGGAATGAACTTTTGGAACAAGCCAAGCAAATATTTATGATTGTGGTTTTCTGCTCTGCTCTGCTCAGTGGATCCTGGTTTTGCGTATAAATATAATGTGATCTGGTATGAAATGTTTTTTAAAAGTCAAAACGAAGTCACTTTAGATAAACAATATACCCACTTTTAAAATTGTTGCTGATTAATGAGGAAACATTGAGCTAACTATTATTATGGATTTTGTTTTTATTCTGGGCATTACTGGCTAGGCCAGCATTTATTCCCCATCCCAATTGCCATTGAGAAAGGGGTGGTGAACTGCCTTCTTGACCCGCTGCAGTCTGTGTGGGGTAGGTGTGGTGTTCTTTGTTGTTTTGATCCGAGGATGGTTGGCATAGTGTTCACAAAGACCACAACTAGCTTTTATATTCAACAAAGCTAAAGTTTTATTTACACTACTTAATTGGATTCAACACTTACTCCTATATAATAAACAGTTGATAATAAACATACAATCTACCCTCGTCTACTACTAATCTCTACACTAATATAATAACTATGATCTGCTCTCACTCACACTATCTTTCCTACAGTCTGTCTTCCAGCTTTCTCCTCAACACTCTCTCCCAGAAGACTTAGCATCAATGCTTTATATAGTTCTGCATCTAGCTCCCTCTAGTGGTTGATTTGGATGTGATATTAACCCTTACAGTTCTGTACATTTATTACAATGTCACAGGGTTGTTGATTTCTAGAATGGATTGTCACGTCACTGCGAGGAATGGGAACCCAGCTGAAAACGCTCTTAGAAATTGAGAGCTTGCACCTTGAATTCACGTGTCTGAATGAGTCAGAATCTAAGAAATGACTGACTGATCCCATGCCTACGTTGTTCTTTCAGATGAGGTTAGAGATTGAGAGGCGAAAGCATATCGGGCTCGAGTTTCAAGAGATCCTCAACAAGCAGCAGGAACTACTGCACAATGACTGGAGATGCCGAGAAGAGCATCAGGTTACCTTCAGCACAACCCTGAGAGCAGCGGTCCTGTTACTGGAGGAACGCATTGACAACAGTGAGGATAGAAAGGCACTGCTAAGCACCAGAGACCCTAAGCGGTAGTTATCTTGAGCTATAAGAAGAGCTGGATTGGTGGATGGGCTGAAAGCATTTATTGTAATTTTCTTTTTAAGTAGACTGTGTGCCAAAATTTTAATCTACGATAATTCAAATTAGTATTTCCAGAAGTGTTATTCTTTCCACTGTGTGTTAAGTCACTTATGCCCAGTAGGGCCAGAAGTAGACATCAGGCCTATTCCACCATTCAACAAGATCAATAGCCACTTGCATTTATATATTGCCTGGAGTCGTAAAACATCCAAAGATACAAATCAGGCCTGATCTTTACCTCAGTTCGACTGACCAGCCTTTGTCACACATCCCTTAATGCCCTTCCCTCACAAAACCAATCGATCTCAGTCCTGAAAGTTTCCAGTCTCTTTAGGGAAGTGAGTTCTAGATTTCTGCTTTATCCATGTGGAAAACCTGTTTCCTGATTTCACTCCTGAATGTAGAGTAAAGGGTTAACATCAGAACAGTAAAGACGCTGATGTAATATTGATGTCGGGTCACATGACAGAGAAGCAATTGGGAGGAGACGTTCCAACCTCGTGTAGAGCTCTAATTGGGTAAACAACGAGTAATGGTTTTGCGAAACTACACACTCGAGCAGATTACTTTGGGATAGCAGAAAATTCCCAAATCCCTGTCTAGACCCCAACCACACAACGAAACATCAAATGGCCAAGCTACAATTTTAAGATTGTCTCCCCTGTTCTTGATTCCTCCACCAGAGGAAATAGTTCTCTGGATGGAATCCTCCATTATCAGTGGGTGTCTGGCCCACTGTCTGCAAAAGCAGCAACACTCCCGTGTTGATTCTGAGGAAGGAAGGCCCATTGTATCTTCTGCCCATTAGGCAGCTCAGTGGGCAGCACTGGGCCTTCCTCCAGACTGAGGACCCCGGAAGACAACCTCCTGCCCGCCAAGAACTTCCAGCCAATCAGAGGCCAGCAGCTCTTGCACCTGGCGGTGACAAGGAGGAGACCATTGCCGCTGCTGGGAGAACCGGCCCCAGAGTACCAGGATCGGAGCTTCCGGGAAAAAAGGTAAGTTCAGTTGTCGGGGTGGTAGAGGCGGAGGGGGAGAATCTCATGGCGTGGGGGACATGGGGAAGGGGTTGGCATCAAGGGCAAGGGGCTGTGGCTGTCAGCGACCACCCTCTTGCTTCATATCATGCCCTTGGTCATGCACAGTTTAGTACAGATTGAGGGACCCTGAAAGGACCTCCAGCTGACCCGCAGCTCACAGAGTTTTTCCCGTTATGTGGGCCACATGTCGACAGGCATGCCTGGAGCTGGGAAGATTGCAGCGGAGCTGGGAAGAGGCCCTTCCGTGGTCATTAACAGGACTTGAGCGTCACAAGTGGAGGCAGAGTGGGACAGCTGACCCGCTGCCAACCCACCACATTTTCAGGCTCACCTGCCTCGATCCTAGTCTGCGAGGGCAGAAGATTCACGAAGCCCTTAATCACTTTGCAATATCTCAATCATATCACCACCTCACCATCCTGAAGTCAAGGGAATAAGAGCTAGGTTCATGCTCCTAGGGTTCTACAGCTCATCATGTCTGTGCCAAACACCCGTCTATTTTAATACAAGAGTCGATAATGGTTTCACGGTCACTATTACTGAGGCTAGCTTTTTAATTTCAGATTTATGAACTGAGTTTATTTAAATTCCACCAGCTGCTGTGGTGGGATTTGAACCCGTGTCTCCAGAGCACTAGCCTGGGCCTCTGGATTACTCGTCTGGAGACATTACCACCACCCCCCCCTATCTGTCCCCAATTTAACCCTGGTACAATTCTGGTGAATTAGCACTGTGCCTTTTCCAAACTGGCACATCTTTCCTGTGCAAACTCAATCACGAGCCAGCCACCTCTCACAAGATTGAAATTTGGCCTGTGTGGGAATTTTGCGGGTCACGGCTGTTCTGAAATTGTGGTTGAAAATGTCACCCATTTTGTGATGCAACTTTCCAATGTCCTATCATCTTCTGCTAAATTCAGATCTGTGCCCCGTCTTTCTGCCCGATTGAGATCACAAACCACCTTCTTAACCCACCCCATCAGAAAATTGGGATTTTTTTTTTCAGTTCCGCTTTAATGTTCTTTTATAGAGTTGCTGGGCAGATCGAAGCATTGATGCTACAAATGTCAGATGCGATCACAAACGAGTGTCAGAGATTAAACACCTGGGCTCTGCTGGGGGAAGGAATAGGTGCCCAGCTGGTAAGCAAGAAGACTTCAATAGGTCTCTCCAAGGAGGAATTAATTGGTAAGAAAACTTCCATGTCTCTATGACTTCCCAGGTATACCTGCTGAAAGGATGTTTTTTGACAAAAAACAATATATTGCTGGATGAAGTATGATGGTGAGGTTAAAATCTTGATGCACGCAACTGAACAGGTTCCTCGACTTGCTGGTATAGCTCATTGAAAATGTTGCTCAACAACTTATATTTTTTATAACTACTTTGCATCCGTCAAGAAGGTCAGTTATGATTATGTCAACCAGTTAGCTGTTGTGTCTTTTTGATATTTTAACTATTTGTTAAATTTGCACACAAGGGAATGTCATACAAACACATTGAAATGTTTGTTTAAATATTACGGATTTTGGGAGGCACTGCTGTAGAAACCTTGGTATATTTCTCTAGTGTACCAACGTACACACAAAGTATAACTTCTGTGCCCTGGTGGAGGAAGAGGCGTTTAAGTAGATCGATGGGGTGCAAATCAATCAGGCTGCTTTGTCCTGGATGGTATTGAGCTTCTTGAATGCTGTTGTAGCTGCGCCCCTCCAGGCATGTGGACAATATTCCCTCACACTTCTAGCTCCTATCCTACACCCTGATTCTTGCAAGTTCATGAACTGGAGGGCAACACGGTGGTGCAGTGGTTAGCACTGCTGCCTCACGGTTTCGCCCCCACAACCCAAAGATGTGCAGGCTAGGTGCATTGGTCACGCTAAATTGCCCCTCAATTGGAAAAAAATGAATTGGGTACTCTAAATTTAGGGGAAAAAAAGTTCATGAACTGGATGAAAAAAACTTTCCAAAAATGATGAGTCAATATTTTGGAGATAAATACTTCATTAAAAAAATAGATCATGGTACCAGTGAAACAGAATTACTCCTTTAAGTTATACTAAAGGCTATGGCCGGGATTCTCCACCGGCATGATTCTCTGTTATGCCGGCGCCCGGGGGTTCCCCAACGGCGTGGGGCTGCCCCACACTGGGAAACCCCATTGACCGGCCAGCATAACGGAGAATCCCGCCGGCCGGTCGGGGCAGAAATGTGGCGGGGCGGAGAATCCCGCCCTATAATGGGTTGGGTGGAACTCCTCCAAACCCAGCAACAACATTGGTGTGGAGAAGGCATGCTCCATGCAAAACCATCCCGCAACCATAGAGCAGAGTCGGGGGGGAGGGCACAAATGAGGGCCAAGTGGGACTTCCAGCCCTCTGGAGCAACCAGCCAATTGGGCTGGCCAGCAGCTCAACCAGTCGAGGTAGCACCAGGAAGTCATCAGTGGCCACTGCTGGGACTTCAGAAGGTAAAGAAGAACATGGCTGTAGATACCTGCAATTGGCAAATGACAACACCAGAAAAGTGAACCTCCCCCTGCCCCCCCACCCCCAATCCCACTCCTTCCCGCACTTCAATCATTCACGTTTTAAAAATGTTCGCGTCCTGCTGCCCACACCATGGACAACGTAAGGTGTGGGCAACATATTATCAGGGTCAAGTGACTTGAGAACAAGTCTAATTGATGCTTAACTATTTGAATATCGGGGATGGGTTGCTGCTTTTTACCCCCCCCCCCCCCATCCCCTGCTCCCTATTATGGAGGTGAGCTCAGGGTGAGCGGGAAGGTGGTGGGATGGGCATCTTTTATGTGACCCCCCCCCCCCATGGGAAACATGCCCACTGGGGGCATTTAAAATTCAGCCCAATGAGTCTACAACACTCACAATTCCTGAAACACGGTGCCCCATTCCAATCTCCCCCTTCCCCCGCCTCCTGCTCATCCCACACCCTTCCCCAGGCAGTCAGTGATGAAAGGTGCCCCAACCATGAAATGTCGGAATGTTGCATTTTTTCAAACTAACTTTTACCTTCAAATGACAGGAGCCGACGGAACCATCAGAGCGTGTGATCTCCTCCAGGTGGATCAGCTGACAGGGCTGGTCACTCCGAGTCCCGATGCTGTGATGCTTCTGGCCAATAAACAGACCGTGGTTGTGCCCCGCGGCTTCTTCCTTCACCCTCAAACGGGGCGGGTGCTCCCTATTGCTGGCAACCTGGGTTACGACCCCGTGCGATCCAGGCTTTTCCCGATCACAGACTTGACAACAGGTCAGTTCCCTGAAGCAAAGAGCCAGTTGTTAATTATGAGAACAAAATACATCTTCAAGGCCATTAGAGAAACAGCACATCAAAGCCATTCTGTGTACTAACTAAAGGGGATTATACGTGAAATATTTGCCCGATAACTTTGTTAATGATCGATAAATAGTGGAAGAGACAAGGATTGAGCATGAATCTTCATTCCCAGCCTCGCTGAACAGGATGATGGGCCCAGAGATTAGCTGGACTCAGTCACTCATGAAATTATAGAATGGTACAGCAGAGTAGGCAATTGTTCGATCTCTCTGAAGGAGTTATCCAGTTAATCCCACTCCCCTGCTCTTTTCCCATCGTCTTGTAAATATTTTCCCTTCCAATATTGACACAATTCTCTTTCAAACGTTGCTGTTGAATCTATTTTCATTGTCATTCTTTCATGCAATTTAACTTTTATAAAGCCAGTGTCTAATGCTGCTATAGTGATTGGCTCAAATTTTACATCATTGCTTTGACCACTTGGGTGTGCTCCTCACTCCAAATCTTCACCACCAACCAATTCCACAAGTTTATTTCTCTCTTTCCCTCCCTCTGCGAGATACTGCACAGTAGCGGCTGTCTCTTTTATTCACGTGATGTGGACGCCACTGGAAAGGTCAGCACTTATCGCCCAATGCTAATTGTCCTTGCAGAGGCGGTGGGGAGCCGCTTTCTTGAACACAATTGACTTAGTAGGCTACTTCAGAGGGCAGTTAAGAATCAGCCACATCCCTGCAGGTCTGGGACCCCGTGCAGGCCAGGGTAAGATTGGTAGAAGTCCTGCTTTAAGGGACGTTAGTGAGCTGCTTCGGTTTTTATAACAATCTGGTGGTAACCATAACTTTTAATTACAAACTTATTTATTTGGTTGAATTTAAACTTCCCAGCTTCTGTGCTGAAAATGGAACTCATGTTTGCTACATTGTTAGTCCAGGCCTCTGGGTTGCTTCTCCAATAACATATCCATTATGCTATCATACGTCAATGCGTAAACCACCAGGTAAATTATTTAAAACGCAGAAGGGATTTAAAAATCTGAGAGAAATAAACAGTGAGAATTAGCAGATGATGAATGCAACAAATTTGTCAATATTAGTCACTCAAAGCCAGTTAACAACAAAAGAATTTCCTGCGTTTTAAGTGCTTCATTTTGTTTTAAGGGCAAAAAACTGAAATTATGTGACATTGATTATTGCTGTCTGAACTATTATTGATGTGGAGATGCCGGTGTTGGACTGGGGTGAGCACAGTAAGAAGTCTTACAACACCAGGTTAAAATCCAACAGGTTTGTTTGGAATCACGAGCTTTCGGAGTGCAGCACCTTCATCAGGGGAGTGAAGGAGTTGCGCTCCGGAAGCTAGTGACTCCAAACAAACCTGTTGGATTTTAACTTGGTGCTGCAAGACTTCTCACTGAACTATTATTGATGCTGAATGATTATTGAAGTAATTAAGAAAGTTTAGAGCTATGGGCACACAGAGTACATCTCGTTTTACTTCTTACTTTCCAATCCTAGGAGTGGTCTGCCAAAGGGAGGAACATGTGATTCCATACGTGTCACACCCACAGAGTCGAGACACTGGCCTCCCAGTGAAGCTTCAGCTAAGGAGCCTGCATCGTCAGAGTGAGTTGAAACTGGGAGGACCAATTGCAGATGCAAAGACGGGGATAGAAGTGCCCATCTTGGCTGTGACCATTCATCTACAGACAGGCCTTGTCTATCCATTAGGAGGAACTTACATTAGCCCAGCCACAAACATGTTGGCACCAATTGAGATTGGAGCTCCGATGGTCCACAAGAAGACTGGCCAGGTGGTTCCCATCATAGGTGTTGGCCTTGACACCAGTACAGGTAACAGTGATGGTCCAATGAGATGTGAATAATAAAGAGGGTAAATAAGGTACAGCAACCTCACTCCAAAATACCCTTCGTAGAGTTTATGTCAGGAGAATTGAAATGGAGTTTGGATGAGCGAGGAGATGCATATCGAACGAGATTGAGAATATCCTGGAGGGATTAATTCAGTATCCAGGAATTTCCAAAACACATTGGAAGCTAGGAGATATCAGAACAGCAGAAATTGCTCTTTCTAAGTCACAAATTGCATTCTCAGTGACTATGGTCGTGGTGCATTGTACGTCTTCATTTTATTTGGTACCTGATGCACTAAGCGTCAAGAACCACAAAGACCCATGAGACTTTAACCAAGGCTTTAATACACTACATAGGAAGCTTACCCGACACAGACGACCCCAGACAAAATGGGTCAGGTCTCAGAAGCTGGGTCTTATACCTAACTCCCGGGGGAGTGGCCAAGGCGGAGCTCTCCGTGGCCAGGTCAGGTTACATACAGGTGACCGAACCTCTACAGAGCTACAGTACAATACACAGTACAATACACAGGATTACAGGGCCACGTTACACACAACTATTATATAACTATGTACAATGCTAGGGAAGTACAGTGGTGTATCACCACAACACCTCCATAGCCTTTGACATGGTCTATTGCTCCATCCTCTCCAACGCCTCTTGTTCAGTTTCCAGCACAATGGAACAGCCCTCACTTGGTTCTAATTGTAGACCGAGCATTTCCAGCAGTGGTTTCGCTACTCACCTATGTGCAGCACTCCTCTATCTAGATACTGTCGCTTGCAGCATCATAACCAGGAATAGGATGTTTTCCCATCACGTGACACCCATTTCTGCGTCACCAGCAGCTTTCTCCACTTCTCCATTTGTTCTGTTCTTTGCTGTTACACTGCTTGGCATTTTAAAAATACAGTAGAGTAGAATCATAGTATTTACAGAGCAGAAGGAGGCCATCCGGTCCATTGAGTCTGCACCAGCTCTTGGAGAGAGCACCCTACTTAAGCCCACACCTCCACCCTATCCCCGCAACTCAGTAACCCCAGCTAAGCTTTTTTGGACACTAAGGTCAATTTAGCATGGCCAATCCACCTAACCTGCAGATCTTTGGACTGTGGGAGGAAACCGGAGCACCCGGAGGAAACCCACACAGCCACGGGGAGAACATGCAGACAATCCGCACAGACAGAGACCCAAGCCAGGAATCGAACCCGGGTCCCTGGAGCTGTGAAGCCACAGTGCTAACCACTATGCTACTGCCATAACATCCACTCATGTATATAATGAGATGCAGAAAGGCAGGTGATTGACACATAGGATGACCAGTAAGCATACAACACAGCACAGCCAATCACCAGACAGGACACTACCACTATAAAGCCAGAGGGCACTAGGTTTCCCGCTCTCTCGGGACCCAGCTACTGAGACAGTCAGAGTCCACGAGCTAGCAAGCACAAACACCATGCGGTAGCTAGTAAGTCTGCTCAGGCTACTACAAGGTCACTAGTCAGATCAGTATAGTGTCGACCCACAGCTGAATATGTACAGCAGTTCATCTAGTTGAATAAAACAGTGTTGGATCTTCTCCTGTGTTAGACGTCTGTTTCTAACTTCCCTGCATCAAGTGCAGTCCACATCGATCTAACCTGCCTAACACATCATGGTACCAGAGTGATATTGATCTTGACGGACCTACCTCGAGTGAATCAGCATCAACCAGCAAGCAGCCATCCGGTGAAATGGAAAACATCCAGCCTCCTCCGCAACTCCGCATCTCCGGCAACCTCGGCGCCAGCTGGAAAATCTTCAAGCAAAAGTTCCTCTTGTACATCGAGGCCTCCGACCTCGAGGCAGCATCGGATGCCAGGAAGATCGCGCTATTTCTCGCCACTGCAGGGGACCGTGCCATCCATATCTACAACTCCCTTATGTTCGCCGACGGCGGAGACAAAACAAAATTCAAGACAGTTCTGCTGAAGTTCGACAGCCACTGCGACATTGAGGTGAATGAGAGCTTTGAGCGGTACATCTTCCAGCAGAGGCTTCAGGGTAAGGATGAACCTTTTCAGTCCTTCTTGACCCATTTCTGCATCCTAGCGCAGTCATGTAACTATGACTCGGCGGCTGATTCCATGATCCGGGATCAGATCGTTTTCGGGGTCCACTCCAACTCTCTGCAACAGCAGCTCCTTAAAATCAAACAGTTGATCCTCTCTGTCGCTATCGAGACGTGCGTTGTCCATGAGCATGCCAAGAATCGTTACTCCCACATCAGGGCGGCAGAAACTGCAAAGCTGGCCTCCCACGAGGCAGAAATGGTGCAGGTCATTGCACAGATGCAGGGCCTGAGCATCGAGGAGAGTGGCCGTTTCGCGCGCTTTTCTCGGATCCCTGCGCATGCGCCACGACCAAGTGGACGACGAGAACGAAAACCCGACTGCGCAGGTGCGCACGCCGGCCGGCCTCACTGCGCATGCACGATGGCGCACTGATCGCGCTGACGTCAGCGGCATGACGTGTTCGAATTGTGGCTCCGCCCACTTAAAGCGGCAATGTCCGGCAAGAGGACGCCGATGTCTCCAGTGTGGCAAGTGTGGCCACTACGCAGCCCTCTGCAGATCCGCTCCACCGCTCAGCAGCCAGCAATCCCAGCTGCGGGCAGAATTATCCGCTCAATACAACAAGGCATGCCAGATTCTGATCCTGACAGCCCAACGGACCCTGATGCTGAGTGCCTCAAGTCCCCATACCGGGTGGGCATCATAACTACACATGAGCTGGCCTTCACCACACCTGCGCAACGCCTCTTGATCCTCAGTGTGGATCCCGACGACGAGTGGTCTGCTGTCCTCACAGTTAACAGCTCACAGTTAACAAGGCTCGCGTCTGATTTAAACTGGACACCGGCGCATCTGCGAACCTCATCTCACAATCCGACCTCGACACCATCCGGGCCCGACCAAGCATTCTTCCACCGGCCTGCCAGCTCCTTGACTACAATGGCAATGCCATAGCTGCCAGTGGCTCCTGTCAACTAGGGTTATCCAACAAGCCGATCAAGGCAACGTTATGATTTGAAATTGTCAGGCCTGACAGGGCATCCCTGCTCGGTGTTCGCGCCTGCAAGCTCCTGAACCTGGTTCAGCGAGTCCACACCATGTCATCGTCACCGGCGACGGCCTCGCCTGATGGAAATTTGCAAGCCGACATAGACGATATTATCACACAGTACCACAGTGTATTCGATGGAATGGGCACGCCTCCGTACCGATACAAAATACTGCTCAAGCCGAACGCCACCCCTGTAATCCATGCACCACGCCGGGTGCCGGCTCCCCTCAAGAATCATCTTAAAAAGCAACTACAGGACCTCCAAGACCAGGGCATCATCTCGAAGGTCACGAAGCCAACAGACTGGGTCAGCTCCATGGTATGTGTAAAGAAGCCATCAGGGGAGCTCCGCATTTGCATTGATCCCAAGGATCTAAACCGCAACATCATGCGGGAGCACTACCCGATCCCGAAGCGTGAAGAGTTAACCAGTGAGATGGCTCGTGCCAAATTCTTCACTAAGCTGGACGCCTCCCGGGGTTTTTGACAAATACAGCTGGACGCGTCCAGTCGCAAGCTGTGCATGTTCAACAGCCCCAGTTCTAGCGTTCTTCGACCCAACCAAGGAAACCAAGATATCAACTGATGCAAGCCAGGACGGCATTGGGGCGGTGCTCCTCTAGCGAGATGAATTCTCGTCCTGGGCTCCAGTGGCCTATGCCTCCAGGGCCATGACGCCCACTGAGCAACGGTATGCCCAGATCGAAAAGGCATGCAGTTGAAACAGGAATAATCAAGTTTCATGACTACGTTTACGGCCTGCTGAAATTCACAGTGGAAACGGACCACAGGCCTCTAGTCCACATAATCCAGAAGGATTTAAATGACATGACTCCTCGGTTACAGCGAATTCTTCTTCGACTCCGCCGCTATGACTTCAAACTTGTCTACATGCCAGGCAAAGAGCTGAACATTGCAGATGCCCTATCCCGGTCCATCACCACACCGTGTGAACAAGGTGACTTCATCTGCCACATAGAAGCGCAAGTGCAATTGTGTGCCACCAACCTCCCAGCCTCTGACGAATGGGTCGTCCAAATTTGTGAGGAAACGGCCAAGGATCCTTTACTGCAGCATGTGATGCAGCACCTTACCCATGGCTGGCAAAGGGACAATGCCCCCAATTCTTTAATGTGAAAGACGAGCTGACGGTTGTGGAGGGAATCCTTCTGAAACTCGACAGGATCGTTATTCCTCAAAGCATGCAGGCTATGGTGCTGGGTCAACTCCATGTGGGTCACCTTGGAGTCGAGAAATGCCGACACAGAGCTCGGGAGGCGGTTTACTGGCCGGGCATTAACCAGGATATTGCCAACACGGTCCTCAACTGCCCCACCTGTCAGAAGTTTCAACCGGCTCAACCCAAGGAAACATTGCAACAGCACGAGATCGTGACCTCTCCGTGGTCCAAAGTAGGTGTAGACCTTTTTCACGCCAAGGGACGTGACTACTCATTCCTGGATGACTATTCTCCAGTTACCCAGAAGTGGTGGAACTGTCCGACCTCACGTCGAAGGCGGTCATCAGAGCCTGCAAAGAAACGTTCGCCACACACGGGATACCGCTCACAGTAATGAGTGACAACGGTCCATGCTTTTACAGCCAAGAATGGTCTGACTTTGCACAGTCCTACAACTTCTGTCACGTTACCTCCAGTCCCCACTACCCGCAATCAAACGGGAAGGCCGAGAAAGGGGTCCATATTGTAAAGCGGTTGCTGTACAAAGCTGCAGACTCAGGCTCCAACTTCAACCTGGCAATGCTGGCATACAGGGCATCCCCATGTAGCCACCTGGGTTGTCTCCAGCGCAGATGCTCAGGAATAGCACTCTGAGGACCACTGTTCCAGCCATCCATGTTCCAAACCATGACCACCTCACGGTACTACAAAAAGTGCAGCAGTCCCGGGCCCAACAGAAGGCCACATATGATGCTCATGCCACGGATTTACCTGAGCTGGCTCCAGCCGACCATGTTCGCGTCCAGTTGCCTGAGGGCGGTTGGTCAGCCACAGCTGTTGTTGTCAAACAAGTTGCCCCGAGGTCTTTCATTGTTCGCATGGCTGATGGCTCCCTGCTACGGCGCAGCAGACGGGCATTGCGAAGAGTTCCACACCCACCACCTGACCGCAGTGCTCCGCCGGCTACCGTGCTTCCTCCGGACGTACCCTGCCACGAGGCCACCGACCTGCCAGCGACCCTGCCGGCCCACGCGACCACTGCAATGGCAGCGATCCCACCTCTCCACGTGCAGGCGGCTCCTGATCCACTTCTGTGGCGATCGACAAGAATTCGTCGCCCACCACAAAGACTGAATCTGTAGACTTAACATTTGTAAATTTTGTGACTGAATCCATCGACTTAACTCTTGTAAATATTGCTTAGTTTGCCATGTATCTGCACTTTCGACGCCTTCCCATGTATATACATTTGTTCAATCACCATTTGTATATGGCCAGGCATATATATATATCTCAGTATTTATTTAACAAAAAAAAAGGGGCGGATGTCATAATATCCACTCATGTATATAATGAGATGCAGACAGGCAGTGATTGACACATAGGATGACCAGTAAGCATACAACACAGCACAGCCAATCACCAGACAGGACACTACCACTATAAAGCCAGAGGGCACTAGGTTTCCCGCTCTCTCGGGACCCAGCTACTGAGACAGTCAGAGTCCACGAGCTAGCAAGCACAAACACCATGCGGTAGCTCGTAAGTCTGGTCAGGCTATTACAAGGTCACTAGTCAGATCAGTATAGTGTCGACCCATAGCTGAATATGTACAGCAGTTCATCTGGTTGAATAAAACTGTGTTGGATATTCTCCTGTGTTAGACGTCTGTTTCTAACTTCCCTGCATCGAGTGCAGTCCACATTGAACCAGCCTGCCTAACACATCAGCTACCGTACTGCCCACTGATTGGTCCTGCCATGTTTGCAAAATACATTTTATGGGATTTTTTGAACACTGTGAATGGTGCTAAGTGCTTCACAGTCAATGATTTATTCAGGAAGTACAGTCATTGTTGCTATGTCAGGAAATAGGGCAAGCGATTCACACACAAGGAGCCGGATTCTCTGGTACCCGAGCTGCGTGTTTTTCACTGTTCACCATTTGGATTCTCTCTGCCCGCCAGTTGCCAATGGGACTTCCATTGAAGCCGCCCCACGCCGAGGGGAAACCCCTGGATGGGGGTGCGCTGCTGGCGGGAACAGGGAATCCCAACAGCCAGAGAATTCGGTGCCAAGATCCCACAGACAGTAATGTGATAAGCAAACAGTTAGCGTGCTCTTGGTAGCATTCATTCACAAATAATGTTGGATCGGACACTGGATGCTCTTCCTCAGTAGTGTCATGAGATTATGAATTGGCAGACTGGTGCCTTGGTTTAGTGCTTCATCCAAAAGGCTACCTTTGACAATGCAGCACTCTCTCAGCTTGGAACTGAAGTGTCAGTCTCATGTTGTCATGTTGTTTGAACTTGTGACCTCTTGCCTCAAGAATCAGATTTGCTACTGAGCCAAGCGGATACTTATGCATATGTAATGATGTAAGTCAAGTGTTACACCTTCCATCGTCAGGGTCACAGATGAACAATAAGTGATAGGACAACGAATCAAAGTTTTGTCTGGCTTCAGAACCGACCAACTCTCAGTCCCATTTCCCCAATCGCTCCACGCATATTGCTGACCTATATTGGGTCATTGGGTCCGAGACCAGCAACCTCCTCGATTTTAATACGTTCATCCTCCTCCAATCCCTTTGTAACCTCGCCCTTCCCGACCTCTGTATTCTCCTCCAGCTTCACAGCTCTCTGGGATCTCTGTGCCCATCTAATCCTGGTCCCGGGCCCCACCAAGTTAAATTGCTCCCCCCCATATGGTGGTAGGCATCCAGCTGCCTCGGCCCGAGTTCTGAAATTGCCACCCTCTCCGCTACATTTTCCTTGCACAGTGATTGTGGTGTCTGTCTCTTTAAGACAGCAAAGCAGAAGAGGGTCATCTGGCTTGAGGGACCGATGAGGACCGAGAGTGGGTGATCACCCCAAAGGGTGGAGTCCTCTCTTGGGCAGAATACATCTGGAAGCCGTGCAGTAGGTGTGTAAGGAATGGCTGCTCCAAGGCAGCCTAGGGCATCAAACCTCGGCACATACTGTTATGGGCCAGGGTTTAGAGAACCCCAAAGTGTATCATGGAGTTCACCTGACCCACAACTTTTAATAGATTGTGGTATGGGGAGCACACGGTCCACTCTAGGGTACAGCAGAAATGGAAAAGTATTTTTTAAAGCAAAACAATGTTTATTCTATGAACTCAAGTTAACCTTTTTAAAACATACAGTGAACATCTTAGCAACCATTAATTCAAATACAACCCCCAAAGACTACAACACTAAGTAATCCTTTAAGCTTTCCTTTTTAACATCCGTAAGACTTAAAACACCTTTTACCAGAAGCACATCAGGTTAAAGTCACTACTGTTATTAGTTTTAAGTCACCAGGATCGATTTACAGTCTTTAGATTACAGAGAGACTCTAATACACCTTCTGGCTGTGACTGCAGCTATCCAGCTCTGAAAACGAAACTAAAACACACCCTGCAGCAAACAGCCTAAAACGAAAGCAAAAAGCTGACAGACAGCCCAGCTCCATCCACTCTCTGACATCACTGCAGTGATAAACACCCATTTCTTAAAGGTGCTCTCACTACAGATACTTATATACACGCCCATTTATAAACACCCATTTCTTAAAGGTACTCTCACATGACAATAGTTATTCTTTATCAATAAATATATTTTGTTCCAAACGAAGCCTGAAGTGCCTTGACGACATCTGAAGGCCTAACACCTAACACCTCATTTAAAGCTCTCCTTAAAACATAACATTTTGTTATCTCGGTGTTATATTTTGTTTTACAATACTGTGAAATGTTTTGAGATATTTTGTTATGATAAAGGCGCAATATAAATATATGCTGTTGTTGAGAAAATGTGGTGCACTAATGTAGTTTTCTTTCAGGGATGGTGGTGCCTCTTGGAGGTGTTCTGGAACCTTCAAAGACCCCCCTGATTCTTGGGGACAGCTTCTCGGAGCCTCTCAGTGGAAAGTCTGCTCAGATCGCAGGTGTTTACATTCAGGAGACTCGAGTGTTGCCCCATGCAGGTGGTTATCAGGCACTGCTAGATTCTGCCTTGCTGGTCTGCGAGATTCGGGCACTGGAAGCATTGAAGGAGTACAAAGACAGCTCAGTGGTGCAGGAGACCGATGAGGTGGCCTGTCCCCAGAAGCAGCGAAGTCGGCTGATGGATGCGCTGGAGAGTTTAGTGAAGGCTCGGACAAGAAGCTGGGCCCATATCATTCACACTGAGCACAACCTGGAGAGGCAGAGGAAGGAAGCGAAAGACCTTGCCGACAAAGGTGGAAGTGTTGGTAAGCTTATCATCAAACTGAATGGAGAACACTTTTACAGGAAATGTTCCCACACACACCCGAGGATTTACAGCTTCAAACATGGCCGTCATTGATTTGTTATGTTGTAGGTGTAACATAAGCGGCTTCCTTGTGGTGCACTTGACAAAGGAAGGTTCAGGCGTGGAGATAACTTCAACACATTTATTAAACTATTTACACTTCTATTACTCGGGTTCGACACTACTGCTAATCCTACTACAGCTACCCAGACTGACTAACCAGCTGCTGCAATCCACGTGGTGGGTGTAATATTGAATCAACCATGTGTCTCTACTCACTGACTGTCTCCACTGGAAAGAGGCAGATCATGTGTGTGGTGTACTTTATATATGGGTTGGTGTAATGCCCCCCTTGTGGTTGTGTCACCTCCATGTGTATCGTGAATGTCTATTGGTCGTGTCCTATCTACTTGATCTATTGGTTGAGTGTGTGTGTGTGTGATGTTTCTAGTGCTCCCTCTAGTGTCTAGCTAGCCTACATGTATTTACATTGATGCACATCACCACAGTCATTAGCAGATTATTCACTGAAATAAAAACAGAAAATGCTAAACAATCTCAGTAGGTCTGACAGCATCTGTGGAGAGACAACAGAGCTAATGTTCCGTGTCTGGATTCTCCTGGGGCCTGGAATTCACCAGCCATGCCTGCGAGATCACGGCATCCGTGTCTGGATGATTCTTCGCTTGGGTGGACTTGAACTAAACGGCGCCTTGCCGTGATCTCGCAGGCATGGCTGGTGAATTCCGGGCCCCAGGAGAATCCGGCAAATGCATAATTGAATGAGCCTAATGGTTCATTTAAATATACAAATCTGGATTTCGCCCAGCAGCATCGAGGTCCGGATCGCGATGACTCGCGAGATTCAACAGAATTTTGCGACACGTTTTGAGCGTTGGGAATCCCGCGAGGATCACAACACCAAGCCGGGCAGTGCGAGGCCCTTGAATCATGCCTGTTAACTCCATTCTCTCTCCACACCTGCTGAGGTTGTCCAGCATTTTCTGTTTTTGTTTCACATTCCAGCATCCGCAGCCATTTCTTTGATCAGCTGAAGCCTGTGGGGAGGGGGGGGGGAGTTCAGGGTCAGCTCAAAACGGATGTGAACTCAAGGGATCATCCAGTCCTCTTGCCTGAAGTTTGCATCCGGAGACCCACAAACATGGTTAAGATCCTAGAACTCCCTTGCTATCAGCACTGTGGGTGTACCTACACCACAGGGACTGCAGCGGCTCAAAGAGGCGGCTCGCTACCACCGTCTCAAGGGCAGTTAAGAATGGGCCACAAATGCTGGCGTAGCCAGTGTTGCCCACCTCTGAAGAACAAATAAAAACAAAGATATTTCCAGGGTCGGATCGCATTAGAATTCTGCTGGAGAGCTGCCGATGTCAAAGAAGTGGCCCATTGCAGCTCATAGGCTGTGGGAGGGCGGGACATCAGTTGGGATCCAATGTCGAGCAGGCCGGCAGCTTGGGCCTGGGAGGCTGCCGTGGTGGGGGTGGGCAGGGCGAGGAAGAGACCAATCCCAGAGCTGTTCAGCGGAATGCTCCGTGGGCGAAATCCTCCGGTCCGCCGACATCGCACCCACTCCCGCAGGTTTCCCTGCGGCATGGGGGTGGCCAGAATGGGAAACCCCATTGGCCGGCTGTGGGAACGGGGATACACGCTGCCGGTGGGTAGCGCCCCACGCTGGGGGACCGGAGAATCCCGCCCGTTATTTCTGGTCCCAGAAAATGTTTCCCCCAAAAACATTTCCAACTGTTTATCTGAATGGCTTCTAATCACTTCTTTAAGGATCACTGGTTGGGTCACTCTCTCTCTCCATTTGTACCTGAAATTTGATATTCGAGTCCTCGAACTAACAGAGGAAGCTGATTTCACTATTTATGCCAAGGGGCGTGCTGGAATTTACATTAGGCGAGTGTTGCACTCCCTCCCCTCCCCCCCACCTCCCCAGTTCTACTTGGTTTACACCTGATGACACTCAGTTGAAAAGTATACCAGTCCTCAAAAGTACTTTGTTCATGTGGTGTGTATGTTACTGTTCACTTGGAATCTGGTGTAGTCTGGAGACATACATAGTGAGGATCACGTCTCTAATGTTCTTTCAGCATGTGCCGGGCCAGAATCCTATCAATCTTACCACCAGCCACTCGTGTGTGTAGAAAAGATTTGCAGGTTGATACTCAACCTGAGTGGCTGTGTTATGAACGCTCCTTCCTTGGCCATCAATTCCTGGAGTGGGAATCAAACCCAGAGCCTCTGGCTCAGAGGTACAGACACTTCCCATTGCGCCACAAAGAGTCCATCCACTAAAAATAACACAAGTCCATTATTCCTTCAGCTGCTGAAGCAGGTGCATCTTCAGTCAGCAGCACGGCTGAAGACACCATTCCCCTATTTGTCTTGCTGAAGGTGGGCGTCGCTTTGCAGGAGATGGTACTCAGGGAAACTGTCAAGCAAGTCTCCCTCACGCCATCTCTCTTCAGGTAACATGCCTTAAGAGGGCATTAGCACAGACTTCCATATGTTGCTCCATGGTTATGCTCGGCAAGGTACTGCAGTGGTTTACTGTTGCCATCTGGAGGTTCTAGTTGACCAGGAGACTCTCCCACTCTTACCACTTGCCGTAGGAGTATTGGGAGAATGTGCAGGTTGATCACCAACCTGTTTGCTGACATTATTAATGTCATGTCATGTAACTTTCCATGGCTATTAAGTCCCAGAGTGGGCCTTGAACCCAGAATCTCTGGCTCAAATATATAAATGCTACCACTGCGCCACAAGATCTCCCTGTCAAGCGAGTCTGTAGGAGACAAAACTAGGGGGGAAAGGAACAAAGTTCATTTTAAAATCAATATTGCTTTCCCTATAGGGATGATACAATTTACCAACACGGGCCTGCAGTTACCTGCTGTCATTGGGGTGCAGATACCTGATCCTGAAGGTTCGAATCTGGAAGTGCCTATTTTAGGAGTGGAGTACGATAGAGTTACTGATCAACTTGTTCCTCTCGCTGGGACCATGGAGGATCCAGATGGGAAAGGTACTTTCTTAAGTGAATCCGTCATTGAAAACCTTTATTTATTTATGTGGAGAGGTTTGGGTTGTTGGGGTTGTTCTTCTCAAATAAGGTTGGGAGAAGAATTGATAAGAGGTTTTCAAAATCATGAGTAGTCTGGTTAGAATGGATTAGGGGAGGGGGAGGCGGAGAAACAGTCCCCATTAGTGGAAGCGTCAAGAGCCAAAGATCACCAACGTAAGGAGATTGGGAAAAGAACCAATGGCAATATGAGCTTTTCTAATTACTTACTGTGGCTACATTTTGTTATCCATGCACTCGGGCACCCAGGTTCCTCTGAATCTCACAGCTCTGCAATCTCTCACCGTTTAGATAATATGCTTCTTCACCACTCCCCCTGCCGAAATGGACCATTTCACAGTTTTCCGCGTTATGCTCCATTTGCCAGATCTTTTCCCGCCGCGCACTTAACCCGTCTGTGTCCCTTTGTGGCCTCCTTATGTCCTCTTCACAACTTACTTTCCCACTTCTCTTTGAGTGTCAGAAAATTTAGCAACCGTACCTTTAGTCTGGTCTTCCAAGCCATTTGTGTAAATTGTAAAAGAAATTGAGGCCCTAGCACCGATCCCTGTGGCACACCACTCAGTACATACTGCCAACCAAAAAAATACCCAATTATGCCTTGTAACTGGGTGGGATTTTCCACCCCCACCCCCACCCCCCACCCCCACTTCATGCTTTGCGGAGGTGGAGATAGCCCGCCATTGACCGTCGGTGGTATCATCCGGTCCCGCCGCTGTCAATGACGTTTCTCATTGTTCGCACCCTCTGCCGCAGAGGAGCCCATGGCAGGGGGACACCATTCGCGGGACCAAAATATTCCGTAGCAGGAATGGCCAGAAAATCCCATCCGCCATTTCCTGTTAGCTGGGGGGGTCAAAAATACAGGAAGTTATTGGAAAAGCTACTGGAGCGTTATCGTTTATTGTAAGGGGAATTGAATATGAAATTAGCGAGGTAATGGTTTAGCTGTACAGGGCATTGGTGGGCCTGCATCTGGAGTATTGTGTACCGTATTGGTCGCTTTATTTAATCATTATGCAAATATATTGGAAGCCGTTCAAACAAGATTTACTGGATTAATATCAGGAATGGGCAGGTCACCTAGGTTGGATAGGCTTGGTCCGTGTCTGCTGGAGTTTAGAATAAGAGGTGACGTGATCGAAACATATAAGATCCTGAGGCATCTTGACAGGATGGATGTGGAAAGGAGGTTTCCTCTTGAAGGGAATTTAGAACTGGGGTCACTATTTAGAAATAAGACATGGTCCATGTAAGACAGAAATTAGGAGAAATATTTTATCACAGAGGATTGAGAGCCTTTGGAACTCACTTCCTCAAAAGGCGGTGGAAGCAGAATCTTTTGTTGGGATTTTGGGCCCCAGTTTGCTGCAGGCGCAAATGGTGGTAGGGGCGCAAAATCCCAAAAGAGGCCAAAAACGAGATTCTTGCCAGCGAAGTCTCGTGACGCAATCGTCCCCACCCTCCCACCAGTAACATAATGGATTTCCCACCACACAATGATGGGAAACCCATTTAAATACATTTTCATATGATTAGCGGGGTTCCCCGCTGTTATCGTTTCGCCACATTTGGATCTCCAGCTTACTGACTTGACGTTACGTCGGCAAGGTTTTCACCTGGTCTGGAGGAATGTGGGCCAGTCGAAGGGAACCTGCCTGGGGCGCACAGGTAGGTACAGTCCCCAGAGGTGAGAGACATGCCCGGTCAGTTCCCTGGCATTGCCCCCTGGTACTGCCAACCTGTCACTGACAAATTGCCACGATAACTTGGTTAGCTCTAACTATTTTGAACTTAGAGGTGACCCTCTAAAATGTGGCTTCGGGTCTTCAACTAAATTTTAAAATGTAAACCTAAAAACACAATGGACTCCTAAGAGTTCCCTAATTTTTGAGCTGTTCATGCTTTTCCTGTTTTCCAGGACTGATACCAATCACACTGGGTGCCAGAAGTATAGATGAGATCACTGGTGAACTTGGTCCAGTTGTAGGCGCTCGTATAGATCCCCAAACAAGGATTGTGGTACCTGTCACACAGTCATCAGGAAGTTCCAGCAGAAGAAAACCAGCTGGAGGAATGGTAATACAATGGGGAGATAGCATACCACTGCAATTCCAATGATTTTTCTTATTAATTTCCCCATTCATGTTTCGACAAAATGTTTCTCATTGCACTCCAGCGATGACTTGGGCAAAGAGTCAGATCCATAGCATTGTAGTCTCATTTCCAATGCACATTCCTGGCAGCCAGAGCTCCCCGCTGGGAATGTAATCCCATGAAATTATATGTGTTTACATTTCTACTTTGTCACTCCTAATTACTAAGAAAGGAACTATGCTAGGGCATTGGTGCTGTGAGTGTGTCAGCGTGACTAACACAGCCTTTACCACATGATGGTAAATGAGTCTAATGCATTTTATATGTTTCTGATGGTGGGGTAATTGGACACCCCTCCATTCGCCTATGTCAGGAACTCACTCAAGGTGAGGTTCATGGGAGAGCTGATCAAGGTATTTAAAAAAGTGAAGCGATTTCAGAGGATAGATGTAGGGAAATTGTTTTCTCTGGGAGGGGGAACTAAAAACAGGGAGCGTAACAGTGAAATTCGACCAAGATGTGACGAGTGCAGGATTTTAGATATATATTGGATTATAAACATTTGGTGATTTAAGCGTTAAAAGCCTGGGTTAAAGTGTGTTTGACTGCAGTAGACATGTTTGAAAAGGGTCTTGTTTTGCAAGACCGGAAAGGTTTTAATAAAAAGCCCAGGCTAATGCACTGTTGTTTGACAAGTCCTTGGGGAGTTAATGGGCGGGATTCTCCTTTCGCGGTACTAAGCCCCCATGCCGGCTGGAAAACCGGCGCGAACCACTCCAGCGTCAACAGTCCCTGAAAGTGCGGAATTCTCCACACTTCCGGGGGCTAGGTGGACGCCGGAGAGGTTGGCGCCGCACCAGCCAGCGCCGAAGGGCCTGCGCGAGTTCGCACATGCGCAGACCGGCCGGCATATTCTGCCGCATGGTCAGATAGTTGTCTTCTCTGCTCCGGCCATGGCGGAGCCCTACAGGGGCCGGCGTGGAAGAGAGGAGTGCCCCCACGGCACAGGCCCACCCACAGATCGCGGGCCAGGCCACCGTGGGCCTCCCCAGGGTTGGATCCCCCCGCGCCCCCCCGAGGACCGCCCCAGCCGACTTACCTGCCAGGTCTCACCGTGTGGGACCAAGTCTAACCCATGCCGACGGGACTATTCAAAATCGGACAGCCGCTCGGCCCATTGGGGCCCGGAGCATTGCCGGGGGGGCTGCTGCCAACAGCCCCCGACTGGCGTGGCGTGAACCCCGCCCCCGACCAGAAACCGGTGCCGGAGAATACGGCAGCCGGCATCGGGGCGGGATTCGCACCGCCCCCCCAGGAATCCTCTGACCTGGCGCGGGGTCAGAGTATCCCGCTGATGATGTATTCATCCTGGGAGTTAATTTGTTTTCAGCTTGGGGAGATCATGTCATTGCTGGGTGGAGCTAAGACATTCAGACATTTTGAGCAGTAGTGTTTAAGGGGTAACTGCAAGCTATTTTTGGGTGTGAGGTTAAAGATTTCAATACTGTGTTAATAATAAAGTTTTCTTTTAAAATACCAAATCACTACTTCTTTGTGTAATCACTCCTGAAGTGAAGCATTCTTTCTGCACAGACTTACAAAATGAAATAAAATATTGGCGTATTCGGTCCAGTATCCGAGCCACTGTGGGGTCTGGCCTGGGATTGTAATATGGGACAATTAAGAATGAAATCCCGTTTTCACACAAAGAGTAGTGAGAATCTTGAAAGTTCTTCCAAAAGACTCTGTGAACTGGGGAACAATTCAAATTTTCAAAACTGTAGATTTTTGCTACATCAAGCTCTCTTGTGATCGGCAGCAGAAGAAGCTAAATGGGGTTTAGAGACAGATCGACCATGATCTCATTAAATCGTGGAAAAGGCTCAAAGGACTGAACAAGTTACTCCTCTTCCTAGAAATTCTGCCAATAATGTGCCTCAGTCCCACCTGAAAAGACTGCTCCTTCGAGCACCAGTGTAACACTTATCAATTTCCTGTACACGCCAACTTTCAGTTCCTTTAAGTGATATTGCCAATGAATGCCTAATTAGGGACAATTGAATTGAGATTTCCTTTTTTTAATAAATTTAGAATCCACAGTTATTTGTTTCCGATTAAGGGGCAATCTAGCGTGGCCAATCCACCTACCCTGCACACCTTTGCGTTGTGGGGGCGAGACCCATGCAGAGATGGAGAGAATGTGCAATCTCCACACGGACAGTGACCCGGGGCCGGGATCGAACCCAGGTCCTCGGCGCTATGAGGCAGCAGTGCTAACCACTGCGCCATCGTGCTGCCCGAATTGAGATTTCCTAAACACATTTGACATAAGATCTGGACAGCTAAAATACAGACAGGAGCATATTTCAACCATGCTTGCTGGGTTCAAAGCCAGGCTGCAGAGGTGAAAGTGCCAGGTCCCTCCCTTTCACGACCAGACCTTTTCATAATTTAAATTCTAAAGACATTTGGTGCCCCAGGTTGACGGCTATGTCCATGTTTCTGTTCAGCTCGATGCCCTTGAAGAGGAACTCAATTGTAGACGTGCTCACTGGCATCTTCAACGGCACAAGGAAGAAGCTCTTCATGTTGATTTGAAGGGTTTGATACAGGTTTCTGACACCAAAGCCGATTGCAAATTTGAGAAGGTATAGTATTCTTAGCGTAAGGTCTATAATAAACACTTGAAGTCGGGTGTCATCCTTTTTTAAAATATATAATAAATAATAATTTGTTAATACAGAACTTGAGTATTGATGAAAAAAGAAGCATGCTGTCGAAGCGTTTCATCCTGAACTCATCAGGACAGTTCACAAGAATACCAATAGTAAAGGGAGCAACAATTTGTAATTTAATTTAATAAATGTATTTTTAATTAAATGTATTTATTTTACAATTCTACTTGCCAACCAATCAGCACTCTCTTCTCTTGTAGCATGATTTGTTGTTTTCTTTACTATCGGTGGTCTTGCAAACTGTTCTGATGAGTGCAAGATGAAAAGCTTCGACAGCATGACTCTTTTTCTTCAGCAATACTCAATATTTAATGGTGCAGTAGAACTTAAATGTCCAATTAAAAGATCGAACTTACAGCTGCATCTGATGATATTTGGTTGGTCATTCAAACCTGTTCAAACAGTTCTCAGCTCAGTATCACGACCTTTACGCATCCAATTGCCCATCACAAACTGCCACTTGTACATTTCTCTCACTTCCTCTACATTAAAATCCAAAAGTATTTGCATTGCATCTTCCCAAAAGTTCAAATACACCTCCATACAACAAGATTTTTATTTAATTATTCCTTGTCAATTACTCCAGTTTTCCCTACTTAAAAGCCTCTTTTTCCATTGAGCTAACAAGATTTTGTAAGCTTCTTTATTTAGCGATCATTGTAACCTTGCATCTAATCGATACTCTGGTATCGTTCTGCAAGAGTAGTTCATCCTTTTTTGGACTAGAGGAAATGACACTTAAGACATTGTTTCTTCAGTCGTAAGCTACAGCCCTGAGAAGAAGTTCAGTGGCTCCATTGCTTCGATCGCCTGTTTTGATGATTCTGTTCCTCTGTGGATGGTGCAGCAGGTCTGAATCTTTTTACCTGGTTTTCCATAGGTTGAGGAGGATGTGACAGCCCTTGAAGATACCATTGACATGTTGCAAGACTCTGCACAGAGTGAAGCACAACGCAGGGACATACAGGATTCACACTTTGCATCCTTGATGCCAAATGACATTGTGCTTTTAGTTTCCCATGGTAAGACCTATGGCACCAGTAGTCTAATTTCAACTTTCAACCAATTAATTGGTTAATTTCCCAAACACAGGGGGTGGGATTCTCCGTTGCCCGCCGCCGATATTGTATTCGGCAATAGGGCAGAGAATCCCTGTTTACGACCGAATCGGGGGCAGCCCCTGTTTTCGGACGCTCCGCCCCCTCCAAAACGACGTCAACGAGGAGTAGGTCGCACGCCATTGGGACGGCCTCAGGATGTTACCTGAAGGCCCTCCCCCAATGCTCCGCCCCCGATGGGCCGAGTTGCCGACGGCACGGGGCATGTGTACTCTCAGATTTCATGAGCCCGGCGTGGCGGCTGCGGAACATGTCGTCGTGCCATGGACCCGGCAATTATCCAGGCGTTTATATCAGGAAGGCCATGGGTTTTACGTGGCGCCGCTGCTAGCCTTTCACCGGTCGGAGGATCGGTGCTGGGTCCTTGCCGATTTTTTTCAGCATAAAACTAGACACCTCCTCCGGACATAGCCTCGAAATCGGAGAATCCAGCCCTGGGTCTCTAAACGGTGGAGGCAACAACCACACTTGCAGTGGATTTTCTATTCTGTTCCCTCTTTACAGCTATTGTTAGCACCTTTGATGCTGTGTTTACCCTTTGCTCTGCCTTGTTAATAAGAGATAGAATCCACAAGGTTGTATGAAGGTGAAAAATGGCAGTGCATGAGTCAGCAACCCAAAGTCTGCATGGCCTTTCAGCTAATCAATGGTCAGGTAAGAGAATAACCTGTGGCCCAAGAGGCAACATTTATAATGATGTCTTTGGGTGTGATCCACTCAAAGAGGTGGCAGAAGAGAACAAATTCTCAAGGTGGATCTCAAGTGCTTCCAGAGACATCAATGTCACCTCAGTGATGATGATACTTGACGCAGTTGTTGGTGTCAATCTCCAGTTTACAACACCGAGGCAGAAGAAGGAGACTCAGGATTGTTTGGGGGTGGTGGGAGCCCTGCCCACCAACCAAAAAGTCAAGGGTGACCCCAACTACACCGGTCCGGGGAGCCTGACTGGGCTCTACATTGATGAGGCAGTTAATTGCCTGCCGTTGCAGATTCTGCCCCTTTCCGTTGCCAATCAGATGGCCAGCAGCTCTTCAGTCCCACTGGGAATGGTGGGCGCTGCTGGAACTGCAGCAGATCCCAGAACAGTCATCACAGAAGGAAGCCCTGGAGTACAGGTGTGCTTGTGGGACTCACCGGGGCCAATCAGGCAGGCCCCAGGGAGGGATTGTGGGTAAGGGTGGGAGTGGGTGAGACGGGGTTTCGGTCAAGAGGGCAGGGGAATCCTTCCAGTGGGTGCAGCCCTTGTCATTGTGGGGACCCCCAATAAGGAGGGCTCCTTGAGCCCACAACAAGCTGCCACCTGGCAGTCTCCCTACATCGTGTGGTGCCCACCCAGTGGCAGGGAGAAGGCAACTTCCCACTATCCCACCTGATGTTATGGAGCCCACCACCCCTCCTCCCAGCAGCCCCTAATCTCCCATGGGCCCTGTAAAATCCTGGCCTCAAAACATGCAGCTGGTTCAAGGAGAGAGATTTAACCTTCAGAATCCCAAGTATCTTGTCCTGCTGCCTGAATCTCTCCATCGTTCCAAAAAGTGATTTCCCAGGTCGATTCCGAGGCACAGCTGCAATATTCTGCACGAACAGTATTGTGTATTGCTTAACTCATCATTCTTTGATGCCCCCACTGGTTTTGTTGCTAATCTGAAGCGTGACATCCTGTGATCTTCAATGTATAGTGAACAAGGAGGAAGCAGAGCAGCAGCTTCTGTACTTAGCCATGGCTCAGACGTTCCTTGAGAAGGTGACACAATTTCTTCAAAAGATGCGTGGGGATGAGTCCCGACAGAGGGGTCAACTGAAGGAACTACAGGAGGGCATCGACCGACATGCAGAAGAATCTTCCAGACGGAGGTATCAGCAGGTGGGCAAATAATCACACACAGTGTGCACCTGAAGTGCAAGTTGTTTTATAGTGACCATTCACTCACTAAAGGTTTTCTGGCCCTTAACTATTGTTATGGACACTATAATAATAATCTTTATTGTCACAAGTAGGCCTACATTGGCACTGCAATGAGGTTACTGTGAAAACCCCTAGTGGTCACATACTGGCGCCTGTACGGGTACACAGAGGGAGAATTCAGAATGTCCAATTTGTTGTGTTATGTTTCTTCATGTATACATCCTTGATGTATGCTCTGACAAAGGAAGGTTCAGACTTGGAGATAGGTTTGACACATTTATTGAACAGTTAACAATTCTCCTACTTGAGTTCGACTCTCCTGCTAATCTTGCTATAGTAACTCAGTCTAACTAACCAGTCTGCTCTAAGCCACGTGGTGGGTGTGATGCTTCTGATCTGCCCCTGTCCTCTCTAAGTGTCACCTGTGGAAAGAGAATGAGCATGTGTGCCCTGTCCTTTTATATGGGTTGCCCCCTTGTGGTAGTGTCACCTCTGAGTGTCTTGACTGCCCATTGGTCGTGTCCTATTCTATGTGTTCATGAGCTGTATGTCTGCATGTCATGATGTCTCTGGTGCTCCCTCTAGTGTTTACTTAGTTGTAGTGTATTTACATTAACCCCTTGTGTATTTACAGTGATGCATATCACCACACAATTCACCTAACAGCACGTCTTTCGGGACTTGTGGGAGGAAACCGGAGCACCCAGAGGAAACCCACGCAGACACAGGGAGAACGTGCAGCCTCCGCACAGACAGTGACCGAAGCCAGGGATCGAACCTGGGACCCTGGTGCTGTGAAGCAACAGTGCTAACCACTGTGCTACCATTACAAAGGACACGGGGGGGATAGACAATATTATAGCTGTTTATTATTCCAGCTAAGGATGTGCATAATGAAAAGCTTAGATTTTATTTCCGTTGTTAAGATCTGGATGCACTGCCTGTCACGGGGATGGGCACGCTTTCAGTGGTAACTTTCAAAATGGATTTGGATATTCACTTATGGAAGAAAAACTTTCAGGACTTCGGAGAAAGGACAGAGGACCACGGCTCATCGTTCAGAGAACCAGCACAGCTCAGTGGGATGAATGGCTTTTTTTGTGATGTATAATTCCATGAGCTATTCAACTTCACCAAGGAAAACAAACGGATAAAACTGTTCTTTTTAAAAAGGTCAAGGGTTGGTTCGTGTTGTTGAGTGACCCTGTCAAGAAGGACGATTTGAACTTGGGGGCTTTACTTTATAGTCCCCAGGGGCTTCCCGCTTTTCGGGGCGGACCCCGTACCTGGTTTCAAGTGATTGAACTTCGTTCCAATCGCTTGGTTCGATTTCTCCAATACTGGAACGGTTCCCAGATCGATGGGCGGTCTTGAGGTGTCCGTTAACCTCTTTTGTGTTGGCTCCTGCTGGCGCCGAGGAGTCTGGCTAGGCCTTGTTTATCTCAAATGTTTTGATTGTTCCCGGGGATCGCTCATTAGTATGTAGATGGCTGCTACATTATTATGCAGATGGCTGCTTGCATCGATGCTGTCTGGGCTTTTGCAGAGTTTAATACACAATAAACTTTCACCTGCTAGTTTCTGCCTGTGTTGGCTGAATTTCCCTTCAGCCTTTGCTGTTCTCCATTTTACGTCAGGAGTTGGCCAACCCAGGTGGCTACAAGGGCAGCACGGTGGCGCTTTGGGTTAGCACTGCGGCCTCATGGCACCGAGGTCCCAGGTTCGAATCCCGGCTCTGGGTCACTGTCTGTGTGGAGTTTGCACATTCTCCCCGTGTTTGCATGGGTTTCGCCCCCACAACCCAAAAAATGTGCAGGCTAGGTGGATTGGCCACGCTAAATTGCCCCTTAATTGGAAAAAAAATGAATTGGATACTCTAAATTTTAAAACAAAATGCGGCTCAGGGTCACACACATGCTGACGCAGGGTCTCCTCCGTGATTTTGGCGACTGTGGTGGGGTCCCTGCCACCTGCGGAAAATGTTTCCCATGGTTTCAACTCAGTGAGGATTCAAAGCTGCTTTAGGCTTATCAGAATTAGTTTCTCCTTGTTTGTTGCAGTTCCTATCAATGCATCTGACCAAACCTCATTAAGGTTAGGCTTGTACTTCAGGCTGAATGAAGTTTGCCCTTTGATTCTCAGTCATCCAATCATAACTCATAAGGAAGCTTTATCCTGAATAGAATATTCATTCTCCACGCTCTGTTTCTCATAGGTAAAATCGCTTCTGACTCGAGAGTTTCAGAAAAATATGATGAGCAGATGGACTGGCCTTGACATGGTCTACATTAGGCTGGAGCACATCCGGGATCTGGCAGAGCTGTGTGTGTTGGAAGCCAAGGTAAACACACAGCATTGGAAAAGTAATTTATCAGTGAATTGACCACATCAACAAGGAATTTACAGCTGAGGAAAAGACGATTGCGGTGGTTAATCGAACTGGTCCCGATGTATAGACAGTATGGTGTCTCATGATATCCCTCATATCGCCCTATCAATTTTTTTTTTCCAGTTACTTATCCAACTACTCCTGAATTTACTCCCCCATTCCATTCCTTCACAGCTTACCACAAGAAGCACTTAATCCTAAACAATGCTTTCATACTCCCTGTAACAACTCTACTCCTCAATCAGTTCCAAGGCAGCACGTCATTGGGATGGTTTTTTCTATATTGTCCAGAGGAACAATGCTGCTACCCAGGGCTGAATAATTCAAACACACGAGCTAACCTTCCCCAGCCCTGCCACAATCATTAAGGTTAGGTAACTAGTGGTTCTCACCCCCGTATACCTTTCCATTTCAGGGTATTCTCCTTGGCGGGCTCCACTGTTTTGGAGACTACCAATTGATTGGGAGCCACGTTGGTGGCCATTTTCATGGGGCTCCAGATTCTACCAACCAAAAGATGCTTCCTCTTCTGAAACAGCTGATAGGCCTGTTGGAGGCCAACAGGAACATCATTCTATCACCAGACACCCTGAATCTTGTATCACGCAAAGGTAACAATTGGACTTATTTAAACATCTATTGGTCTTGCAACTCTTTACCGTTAACAATTAAGTATTGGAATGTTCTCATTGGTCTGAAAGTATGTTGGCATCTAATATGGTTCTTTACCAGCAACTGGGGGGGGGGGGGCACAGTTAGCTCAATTGGCTAAAGTATGGTTCAGATTAATGCCAATAGCCCGTTCCAGCTGAGGCCTCCTTACGCTGCCCCATTGTAAAATCACAGTTTAAGTCGTGGCTCGACAACCCTCAAAATTGAGGATGCTACAAAGAGGATTGAACTCCACCAATCCCAAGCCCATGTATTGCATTATCATGTATCTTCACTCAGGCTGAGCATACCATTCTTCCTCAAGCAAGCTTGATCCCCCCAGCCTCCATAGAATAAATCGGGCGTATTCTCACAACGGAGACCATCAAACTGGATGCTTTGAACTCATAGCCATCATACGCAATGTGCAAGTCCACATTCATATTTGTCGAAATCTTTAATAGATTCTGTGACAATAGGTTCAGCTCCTTGATTTGTGGTGACTTGTGATCAGACCAAAAAATGGAATTAAGGGTTTAGAAATAGTCGACTGGTAGTACAGAACTTCACTGCTGAAAAAAGAGACATACTGTCCAAGCATCTCATCTTATACTCATCAGGGTAAATGCTAGACTTCCAAATTTCAAAGGGAACAATGATTTACATCATTTAGGAAAAGGGGTGTTGATTGATTGGCAAGTTGTCTTCAATTGGTCGCAATGTTGGCGTGGCAAATGCACCAGGGAGCTTTTGTCCCCCGATCATTTGTTTATTCAAAAAAGATGGAATATAGGGGCATGTTCCTTTTTCTTGGAGAGGACAAGTCCCTGCATATAAACATCAGCTTCTAGTGAAGTGGTTGTTCGTGGAATCATAGCACACTCAGGGTTGTCCAGCAAGTGCTGCCCAATCTAATGTTGTTCTGAGTTTTGAAAGCACAGGTTGGTTCAGTGGGGTCAATACTATGCCTTTGTAAATATCCAAACGGACATGCTGTTTGATGCGATCTTCCAGTCATTGGGACGTATGACCTGCATACCTGGCATCACACCAGTGCTGAAATTCATATACCACATGTATTTGTGTGGTAGGCAGAACATATTTTGGGCATCCTGTTAATGGAAAACAGCATTCATGTTGCCACTGCTCATGTTGTTGTAGCAGTGTGAAATCTTCCTTTGTTGCTTAAATTTGAGATACGGTACACTTCTCGGGTAATTTGAGGTCGATTTAGCATTTTGCGTTCCAAAGCCTTAGGCCCATTCACAAGTATGAGTGTGAGCAATACATGGGGCACAATTATCTGATCAGCCATTATCCCGCAGGATAGTTTTGATGCACTCTATTTCTGGTAGACTTGCAAGGTGAGCAAAATGGCTAGAACCCTATTTACAAGATTGCTGATAAGGCCGGTCTTCTAGCATGCGAAGCTCTAGGAATCCCAATGCAGGAGGCTCGCGGTGACAGCAGGAGAGAGCCCATGAGCAGATTTCTCAACTGGCAGGTTGAGGAAAGCGAGCTCATTAGACAGTTCCATTTCAAAGGTGAATTTGAGCGCGAGTGTGTCAGGAAAGTCTTATACACAGCTGCAGGTTCAAAGAAAGCAAACGTGCCAACTACATATCAGAAATACACAACTAGGGGATTGTCAAACACAACACAACAGACTCTTACATTTATGTAGTGCCTTTAACATCAAGAAATGGAAAACACAATGCGATGGCCAACGTGCATTGTGGCGCGTGATTAAATGTGAAGTCGGTGTTGGGGCTGTCCAAAAGAAAGTACTGGCTAAGGAAAAGATCAAAAGTAAAGCTCAGCCAGTCTGAATAAACTTGTATTGGACTTAAATGCCTGGCTCAGAGCTGCATTTGAAGAGCAATATGGGAATCTCATATGAACGGGGTTTCTCTCCTATTGATCTTTTCATTCTTGCAGAGATAGACAGGGCCAAGCTGCTGTCACAATCTCCACTCTTCATGCTCCTTAAGGAAATAAATGGACAGCTGAAAGAAAATGCAGGCACAGAGGCACTTTCGCAGGAAAAAGACCATCCGCAGAACACAAGTCAAGCAGAAACCAAATATCAAGGTGCATTGCCTTAACAAATGATCAATCCAGATTAAATTGCGAAACTGTAGAATTTAACTGGATTATTCTTTGCATAAACCAAAAATTTTGTTTTGAACTTGTGTACTTTCTGATGAAAAGGTTTGTTGGTCTGATATTTTTGTCGGTTTAAATGGAAACTCTCTCATTGCAGAAACAGACAGACCATTCATAGACATTATGGATGCTCAGTGGACATGTGAAGGAACGTTGGTGCCACTGTCTCTGGAGAAGATTTCAGGGACTGAGCTTGCCGCCTACTGTTTTGGAATCTTTGTGATCCAACTGGTGAAAAGATCGATCAACGTGAGAGTTTGCTGCGGCTTGTGGAGGGGAAGCCTGTAACTAGAATCCTGCGCGTGTACTGTCTTGACATAAGATTCATCAGCCTCCATTTTACTCAAACTCGTTTCTTCCTAAGACCTCAACAATGAAACTCCTTCACCTTCCTCAGTTTTTCTTCGTTGTTGGTGGTGGGTTTCCTTTCACTGAAACAGCTAAGTGGCGACCTCGTAATAATTTTCAATATGATGAAAGGGGTAATTTTTTAAATTTGTTCATGGGCTGCGCTCCCTAGACCAGTATTTATTATCCATTCCCAATTACTCTTGAGAGGGTGGTGATGAGCTGCTGCAACCGTGTGGTGTAGATGCACCCACATTGCTGTTGGGAAGGGAGTTCCAGCGATAGTGAAGGAACCGCGATATTGCCCCAAGTTAGGATAGTGCGTGACTTGGAAGGGAACTTCCAGGCGGTGGTTTTTCCAAGCTGCCCTTGTCCTTCTAGGTGGTAGAGGTCACGGGTTTGGAAGGTGCTGAGAGATTGATTACTTTGATGGAAAATCGGTATCCAGTGGGTGTAGGCTGAGGATTATCACCAGTAGAACAAAGAGAAATATTTTTGCATACACAATTGTGTTAGAACATGGAATGGTTTACAAGTACTAACAAGGCAGAGCCTTTATATAGCATCATTCAAAAATTAAACTGGACAGTTGAAAAGCAAAAATATTTATGGAAATTATGATAAAGCAGGGAGATGGAATTGGAGTAGATAGTTCCAGTTGATGAGTTAGCACCAGCTAGTGCCATGGCATGAAGGGCCATATGGTTTCTTTCTGAGCTATACTTTTACAGTATTTTTCTCAGAATATTGATACATCACCTTGGCATTATTTGGTGAGTAAGCATGTATTTTCTCTTGTAAAGAAAAATATGAACAGTTTTGTCCCCCTTATGTAAGGGAAGATGTCCTGACATTGGGGGCAATCCATAGAAGGTTCACTATGTTGATCCCGGGTATGGAGCGATTTTCTTATGAGGAGAGGTTAAGTAGGTCGGACAGAGGAGGATTTATACTTTTGGAGGCCCGTCTTTGAAATGCACAAATGCAAGGCACAGAATACAGAAAGCCAAATCACTGCTTGACAGACTGGCTGCTGTCGTGCTCTTTAAATTATGACAACAACAAGCCTGTGCTGTAATTGATAAATTGAAATCCACGTTGGTGCCACTACCCGTTGTCAACATGACGGTAGAGATGGTCAATACTGCGATCTGTGTGTCTTCCGGCGAGAAAACATGAACTGGCGGATGAGCAACGGGATGGGAAAATCAACCGATGATATGACTGCTACGCAGTAGGCCAGTGCTAGACAGAATGTGCCAGAAAAAGTCCAGTGTAGAAGCAAATACGCCAATGAAGTGGAGTGTCTAGTTCAAGTCTAATATCAGTGGCTTTGCTGGCAACTTTGGTGCGTTAAAAAGTTGGTCTTCCCTGAGCCACAATATTGATAACTTTTCAAATGCTCTTTGAGAAGCTCGACAAATTCACTGAGATATTCAAGGCAGGCTAAAAAATGTCCTCTTTGTCTTGGCACTGATGAATCATCGTGTCCTCTTAGATGTAGTTCCAAGGAAGATAACAGTTTGACTGTGACAACAACACGTCTCAGCATTTTCCTCCTGTAAGAGCACTCCTTTTCAAACTGAACCGATAACAAAGAATCAATTATTCCAGATAATTCACATACTTGGACGAACACACACACAGCCTTAATATGAGCTTTGGAAGTTTCATGATCAGCAATATCTCTTCCAACATTTCTCCAGCTGGAGTACCCGTCGACAAATGACAGTTTCTCTTCACTCGAGTCAGGTAATAATTTGCAAACCTAACAGTCGACTGCCTTAGAGATTTCTGGAAACAATTAACCAATTTCTCCTTTCCGTCACACCATTTCTCTTCACCCTCGGAAAATGGGACCTATGAAGACTCTAAACTGCTTTCGCCTTGAACCTCAAACTCTTTTCTCAAATTTTCAACATTACCGATGTTCTCTTGTCTGTTTATTACAAAATATTCAATCATGCCCAGTGGAACAGATTTTGACCATAAGGCAATGCCTTCAGGGTGGGGTTCTTCCCCCACTCCAGCAGCAGGGGAATGGGCTTGAGCAGCCTCTTATAGTTCTAATCCCATTTCAGAGTCAACAACTTGTTCAAGTTTTTCAGGCGATGTGTTGACTCCGGAAATCAGCAGGTTGAAGTCATCAGACAAGTCACCAAATGTTTTTGTGGATGCTATTATCGAGGATCAATGCACTGTTTGGGCACTGCTCAATATTGGAAACCTTTTAAAGTAAAGTGCAAAATTGTCTTATTGCCCAGCTTCGCCCTCTTGCCTCGCCTTCAACTAGCTGCTTTTTTGACTCCCAGATTCATAGCGTCTCTTCATGGTGATTGGGGTTGGTCTGTCTTGATTTAGCAATTCACGAGTGTGAATCTGTCGAATGAAGTCTCCTTAAGAAAAAGCAGCCGATTGTCTAAGCTTCTCAAAGGCAGTGACAAATTAAACAAAGCTTTTGAGAGAGTTAGCCAGGGGGTCGCCTTCGGAAATTGTGAGAAGAATTGGCGTGAGGATGAGCTGCAGTTCACGGCCAAGATCCGACCGAGTAGCTGGCTCCTGGCAATAATCTTTGGGAACGCTGTGATACCGATGGCATCAATCAGAGATAGAAATGACCCCAAAAGAGGCAGTAAATTCAACATGCAAAACAAGAAGAAAGAACGTGTTGGTTGCTGCCCAGCCTTCTCACGCCCAGCCCTAGCTGGCCTCTGCCTTTGGTCGGGTCGCCCTGCTCCCAGTAGCTCTGCTCCCCTCACAGGCAAAGATCCAAACGCAGTTACGTATGTGGGACAGGATCAGTTTACTAACAATTAGTAATGGCCGTGATACAGAACCCCAAAACCAGATCAACACTTGACCTTTCTCCTTTCGTCCCATTCTTACTTCTCTAAACTTTTCACATTTGGTTGTTTACATCAAACTCCTCCCCCCCCCCCCACCTACTTCTCTTTCCCAGGGATAGGGGCTGGGATTCTCCGCTAACCGGCGGGGCGGGCCGTATCGGCGCCAAGGAGTGGCGTGAACCACTCCGGCGTCGGGCCGCCCGGAAGGTGCAAAATCCTCCGCACCTTCGGGGGCTAGGCTGGCACTGGAGGGGTTGGCGCCGCGCCAACCAGCGCCGAAGGGCCTCCGTCGGCCGGCGCGAGTTGGCAGATGCGCAGGAGCGCCTGCGTGTTCTGGCGCATGCGCAGAACCGCTGGCGTATTTCCTGTGCATGCGCAGGGGGTTTCTTCTCCGCGCCGGCCATGGCGGAGCTTTACTGCGGCCGGCGCAGAGGGAAAGAGTGCCCCCACGGCACAGGCCCGCCCGCAGATCGGTGGGCCTCAATCGTGGGCCATGCCACTCTGGGGGGCCCCCCCAGGGCTGAATCCCCCGTTCCCCCCCCCCCCCCGAGGACTCCGCAAGCCGCCTGCAGAGCCATGTCCTGCCGGTACGCCGGCGGGACTGGCCGAAAACGGGCGGTCGCTCAGCCCATCGGGGCCCGGAGAGTCGCCGGGGGGGCCATTGCCAACGGCCCCCAACCGGTGCGGCGCGATTCCCGCCCCCGCCAAAATTCGGCAGCCGCCGTCGGGCAGCGGGGCGGGTTTCACGCCACCCCCCCCCCCCCCGGCGATTCTCCGACTCGGCGGGGGGTCGGAGAATCCTGCCCAGGAAGAGCCAAAACCTTTTTCATTCACGGGATGTGGGTATCACCAATGTTGTCAGCACATTGTCCTTGAGAAGGTTGTGGTGGACGTGCTTCATGAGACCCGGAGGTGATCAGCCCAGTTCCACAGAAGTATGCATTCTTCTACACTTTTCAATACTTCAGTCCGTACTTCAGTCATAACCCTTCACCTTAAATAACATCATTGTCCTTTGATGTGCTTCAATAATTGAATTGCAGAATATTTATTGCTTGTAGAGGTAGGAGTATCATTGTGCAAAAGGATTTTGCACATTTAACATTCTCAGAGTGCCATAATAACACCATCCACTATTCTGCCAATTTGATCCCCCCCTTAATTTTCAGAATGAACATTTTTAATAGCTGGGAAATCTTACAATTCCAAAACGACAGCAGGCTACATGATTACGTCCTGATACCCACTGTGTTGTAATTAATGGTTCTTGGGGCTATTTCCACGTATTGAAGCATTGGATTCATTTCTCTCAGGTTAAAATGAACACAAGGGGTGGAATTTTCCCAAAATTTGTCAGTGTCAGATTGGTCAGTGTTAACCACTGCACCACCGTGCCGCTCTTCTTCTCGTGCTAAGGTAGCTCACTGGAATCATGGGCGGGATTCTCCCAACGGGCAGCTAAGTGCCGACACCGGAGTAAAACCGGGAGTGTTTTACTCCGGCGTCGGCGCCCGTTCCCGGACCCCATTCTGCGGCCCACAGGGGCTAGGACGGCGCTGGAGCGGCATCCGCCGCCCCAGCTGCCGATCCCGACTTGAACTCGGCGCCGCGGGGTCTGCACATGCGCAGTTGGGACGGCGCCAACTAGCGCATGCGCAGTGGCCTTCTTCCCCACACTGGCCCCGACGCCAAATGGCGCAGGGCTACAGGAGCCGTTGCGGAGGAAAGGAGGCCGGGGGGCAGAGAGGCCGGCTCGCCGATCGGTGGGCCTCGATCGCGGGCCAAGCCACTACAGAAGCCCCCCCCCGGGGTCGGACCCCCCCCCCCCCCAAACAGGCCGCCCCCATACTCTCCGAGGCTGAGGTCCCGCCGGCTCAGAGGATGTGAGAACGGCGCTGGCGGGACTCGGCTTTTTGATGATGGCCGCTTGGCCCATCCGGGCTGGAGAATCGACGCGCTGGCCCGTGCCGCCCGGGGCCAGAGAGTCGCCGCATACCCCGTCCGGTGCCGCGCTGACCACACCGGCGACAATTGCGCCGATTCTCCGCACTGCGGAGAATTGCTTCCCGTCGTCGGGGCGACGTAGCGGGATTCGCACGGCACCGGGCCGATTCTCCAACCCAGCGGGGGGGTCGGAGAATTCCACCCATACCTTTTGGGGACAATTTTAAACTAATCGACTTGTTGCGAAACTGGTGAAATTGGCAGTGATGCTGCTTTTAAAACCCATAGTAGAGTGGAACAACATTGGATGCTGTTTTAAACCAGTGTTCCGCTGAAGCCAATGAGTTTTTTGCCTGGCAAGTTAGGTTAACATTGCCCGAATCATCTCTAGCTGTTCCATTTTCACATTTCTTTATAGGTTCCGGAGACCAATCTACTTCTTGCCTCCAGTTTGCCAACTAACAAATACACACGCAATGCTTTCCGCAATTCCTTCTTTTATCAGGTATGTAAACGCATTGTGATTTATTCTTGTACCACCGTGAATTCGGAAGAAATGTATCCTCCGCCCATCCCTTACATGGTCAGAGGGGTCAGGGGCTGCCTCGGGTGAGCCAGGCATCTGGAGGACTAGCTATGCTGTGTGTGGGCGGGGGGATTTCCACCCCTTTTTTCAGGGCAGATAATTGAGCGCGAGTCCCAAAACAGCACTTCGGCTGCCGGGATTTCCCCACTCGATTGCTCTCCCCTCCCCCGCCCCACCAGTGACCTAACGGGGTTCGCGCCATGTAATGACTGAAACTCCTTTATAAGATATTTAAATATGATTAGCGGGCTTCCCTGCTGTAAACCCTTCGGGGGCACACAGGTAAGTACATCCCTTGGTGGGGGAAGAAGATGCCCAGGCTGTACCCTCGCATTTCCCTCCCGCCCAGGGCGCTGCCCCAGCACTGAATAAACCCACCCTGCTGCCCGCTGGCATGACAAATTGCGCCTCATGACTCGTTTGGAGGACAGTATGCTGACTGTGCACCGGCCTCCAGGTGTACCCAGGGGGGGGCCAGACTGCCGAGATGGACCAGTGTCCACATGAGGGATCAGAGGTGACCTGATGTGCCCTGGGAATCAAAAGGTGTAGTTTCAGGTCTTGGGGAGTGGATCTGGGCAGTCCTATTTGGTGGTGGTTGGGCAGCAGAGTTTTTAGTAGCATGGGGCAGGGTGGGCATGGAGATGTGCCCAAAAGTGACTCCAGCGCCCAGTGATCCTCAGCTAATCCAAGTTGTTTCCAACTGAGCACAAAAAATCCCAACGGGTTCAGCACCAGAGGGAACTGGATATGGAATCCCACCCCAGCCCACTGAAATCACACTCACAAACTTTCCAGCCCGTAATAAATACAAGCAACGCAGCCCAGAAATTGTGAATGCAACATGCTGAAGGAATAGACTCTTGTTGTGCAAGATGCACATTTTTGGGGGTTAAGTCCTCACCCCAGATTAATTACTAAAAAATAAAAAGCACCCCGATCAGATACAAAACCACCAGTGAAAACCCATCAATCATCAAAGTTTCCGCTGTGAAAAATCTCTATATAATTGTGAAGATTCTCTTTACAAGGAAGATTACAATATTTGTCATTTTTCTAAATGGATAGAATAATTTTTTGGCCAGTATTAGCATGGTGCTAAGACCAGAGATTCAATCCAGCACAGGACAAACCAACCCAGTCTTCCTTCATTGCTGATTGTGGGGTGCCATGTGAGCTATCTATTGATAATAGCAGAGATCATTAACACCAGAGAAGTATCCTCACACTGGCACTGGCACACCGATTGTCTATAAGAGTGGTTGGTGTAAATGCACCCACGTTGTTTCAGCAAGATCACTTCTTCCAAGAATGGTTTGAAGGTAATGTTGAACATTTTTTGGTTCCAACCTATTTAGCCTTGCCCGTTACAAAGTATGGGCACAAAGAAAATTAATGTTTTGCTCTTGAAGATTGTTCTTCATCAGTTTTATACAAAGGAGAAACAGTTTTAAATGTGACACAGCTATGCAGTGACCTTCAGACCTTTGTTACTCCAGCATTCTCAGAAAACGCTGTTCATTCGACGACAACGGCTGGCGTCTGTGGGTGATTTCTCCCTCCTCCTGGTCCATTGTTTATCTCACCTCGCTGCTGATGAGCTCAATGATGACTCCAATCCTCAGTTCCTCAGGATTTTTCACCAGGTAATGTCGTACAGTCTTATACTGACACAATTAATATTCTGTGCAGAGTAACCACGGAACGAAGAGTAAAGGCAACCACTTTAATTGCTTTTTAAGCAGCCAAATCTGAAACCAGAGGTCTGTTCTGTTCTAATTCCAGGCGCTCAAGGCCTTGTTTGAAGACATGTTCTTCCTCAGATTTCGGATTCCTCCTACCAGCAATGCACTCAACCTGAGAGCTTCTACAACGGACAAGTTGTTCCAAAACGAATTCGACCCAGAAATCTACACTGACGCAATTTCTGATTTGCTGAACATCAAGCTGAAGGACCCCAAAACCTTGGCATTTTTTGCAGAGGTAATGGTTGTTTCATTTATTCCAAAGAACATTGTTTAAAGGCTAGTTTAGTTTGACTACACCCTTCCTTTAGAGAAATTCTGGGCTCCACAATCATCTAACGAAATCATGGTAAAGAAAGGTTGGCATTTATATGGAAATCACCATCTCAGAAACATTATAAAATCCTTTACATGTTATGAATTACTTTGAATAACGTTAGGAATTCAGATATTGTGAATAGAGCCACAGCCCACATATATCTCCGTAGGGAGATAAATAAATAATTTGTCACGGAACAAGATTGTGTTTTCCTACTGTTCGCGATCAGTATGTTTTGTATGTGAGGTGTGTATATTTTCTTATATCAGAGTGACTGTCCAATTTAAATAATTTCAGCAGCAAGCTCTTTTGTGAGTTTAAAAATAAAGATCATTATTTATTATCTCACACTTGCATCGGAGGTGTAAACATTTGCAAACTATCACTCACACAAAGAATAGACAGAGCTGAAGAAAAAAACAATCAATTACATAGCATAATTGTCTCTGTCTCTCTTTCATGGCAGGCCTGTCGTTTCTTAGATTAATGGATATTTTTAGTTGAAGTGAAGGTCTTGTAAGTGGACAATTCTCAGCAGGTTGTAAGACTTCTAATAGTTTTTTTATCCATTCATGGGATGTGAGTGTCACTCGCAAAGCCAGCATTTATTGTCCACCCTAATTGTCCTTGAGAAGGTGGTACTTAACTGCCTCTTGAACTGCTGCTGTCCATGTGGTGTAGGTGTATCCACAGTGCTGTTAGGGAGGACTTTGACCCAGCAACAATAAAGGAACGGTGATATAGTTCCAAGTCATGATGGTGAATGACTTGGAGCTGAACATTCAGATGGTAGTGTTCCCAGATATTCGCTGTTTTTGTCCTTCCAAATGCAGTCATGAGTTTGAAAGGCTCTGCTGAAGGAGCCTTGATGAGTTCCTGCACTGCATCTTTTAGCCGGTACACACGGCTGCCACTGTTCCTCGGTGGTACAGGGAGTGAATGTTTGTGGATGGGGTGTCAATCAAACAGGTTGCTTTGTACTGGATAATGTCAAGCTTCTTGAATGTTGTTGGAGATACACTCATCCAGACAAGTGGGGAGCATTCCATCACATTCCTGACTTGTGATTTGTATACCGTGGACAAGTGTTGCAGAGCCGAGAGGTGAGTTACACACCGCAGGATTCCTAGCCTCTGACCTCCTCTTTTAGCCTCAGTATTTATATAGCTAGTCCAGTTCAGAGTCTGGTCGATGGTAACCCCCAGAATGTTGATAGTGGGATATGCAGCAATTGTAATGTCATTGAATGTCATGGGGAGATGGTTAGATTCTCTCCTGTTGGAGATGGACATTGCCTGGCACTTGTGTGGCATGAGTGTTGTTGCTAACTTTTGGTTGGTTCAATTGGCTCTGTTTATAACCTTTGCTCTCGAGTCGCCAGGTATCTTTATGATACTGCCACGAGGTTCAAGTTCAAGTAATGATCAATAACTCAATACACCAATTAGTAAGATTCAAGTCAAAGCACATTTATTATACACAGTAAATCACTACTCATGCACAAATTCTACTTCTAAGCTACTTCTACAACTAACAGGCCTATACATAGCTTCGGACTGGCCCACCAGGTCAGGGGAACAAATGGCCTTTCGTTCAGGTTCTGAGTCTGCAGGATTCAAAAGCTGGTATGGACTGGTAGCTAGGAGCACCTATCTCGTTGCGAGCGTTGGCTTAAGACTTACGGTCTCTTGGCGGCAGTTGAACCGGTCACTGTCAAGGGTTGGTTTGCGTTGCTGAGTGACCCGGTCAAGAAGGACGATTTGAACTTGGGGGCTTAACTTTATAGTCCCCAGGGGCTTCCCGCCTTTCGGGGCGGACCCTGTACCTGGTCCCAAGTGATTGGACTTTGTTCCAATCGCTTGGTTCGATTTCTCCAATACTGGAGCGGTTCCCTGATCGATGGGCGGTCTTGAGGTGTCCGTCAACCTCTTTTGTGTTGGCTCCTGCTGGCGCCGAGGAGTCTGGCTAGGCCTTGTTTATCCCAAATGTTTCGATTGTTCCCGGGGATCGCGCATTAGTATGTAGATGGCTGCTACATTATTATGCAGATGGCTGCTTGTATCGATGCTGTCTGGGCTTTTGCAGAGTTTAATACACACTAAACTTGCACCTGCTAGTTTCTGCCTGTGTTGGCTGAATTTCCCTTCAGCCTTTGCTGTTCTCCATTTTACGTCGGGAGTTGGCCAACCCAGGTGGCTACACTGTTACTTTCCACTAGTCAACCCAAGCCTAGATATAGTCCAGGTCTTGCTGCATTTGGACATGGACTTTGACTGCTTCAGTGAATGATGTTGAATGATCAGTGAACATCCCCACTTCTGAACTTATGATGGAAAGAGGGTCATTGATAAAGCAGCTGAAAATGGTTGAGCCTAGGACACTACCTTGAGGAACCCCTGCAGTGATGTCCTGGAGCTGAAATGATTGACCTCCAACAAATACAACCATCTTCCTTTGTGCCGGGTATGATTCCAACCAGCGGAGAGTTTTCCCCTGAGACCCATTGACTCCAGTTTAGCTAGGGCTCCTTGTTGCCATATTCGGTCAAATGCTGCCTCGATATCAATGGCAGTCACTTTCACCTCACTTCTGCAGTTCAACTCTTGTGTCCATGTTTGAACCAAAGCTATAATGAGGTCAGCAGCGGTCTGGCCCTGACGGAACCCAGACCAAGCATCAATGAGCAGGTTACTGCTGAGAAAGTGCTGCCTGAAAGCATTGTTGACCCCTTCCATCACTTTACTGATGATTGAGAGTCGACTGATTGGGCAATAATTGACCAGTTTGGATTTGTCCTGTTTCTTGTGTACAGAACACTTCTGGGCAATTTTCCACATTGCCGGGTAGATGTCAGTGTTGTAGCTGTCTGTACTGGGACAGTTTGGCTAGGGGCGGCAAGTTTGGAACAAAAGTCCTCAGTACTATTGCCGAAATATTGTCAGAGCACATAGCCTTGCAATATCCAGTGCCTTCATCCTTTTTTGGGGGGAGTGAATCGAATTGGCTGAAGACTGGCATCTGTGATGTTGGGGACCTCCAGAGGATGCCAAGATAGATCATTTACAAGGCACTTTCATCAGACAATTGTTGCAAGTGCTTCAGCCTTATCGTATGCACTGATGTCCTGGCCGCCCTCATCGTTGAGGAGGGGGATATTTGTGGCGATTCCTCCTATTAGTTGTTTAATTGTCAACCACCAACCATGGCTGGATATGGTAAGACTGTAGAGCTGAGATCTATCCATTGGTTGTGGAATCACTTAACTTGTCTATCACTTGCTGCCTCGTAGTCCTGTGTTGTAGCTTCACCAGGTTGACACCTCATTTTTGGCTTTGTTTGGCGCTGCTCCTGGCATACTCTGCAACATTCTTTATTGAACAGGTTTGATTCCCTGGCTTGATGTTAATGGTTGAGTGGGGGATAAGCTGAGCTATGAGGTTACAGATTGTGGTTGAGTGCAATTGTACTGCTGTAAACGGCCAACAGTTCCTCGTGATTACCGAGTGTTGAATTACTAGATCTGCTTGTAATCTATCCCATTTAGCACAATGGTCATGCTGCACAAGATGGAGGGTATACTCAATGTGAAGAAGGGACTTTGTCCCCACAAGAACTGTTCCAGGAGGTTGGTTCTCATGTGAACTTGAAGTTGGGACAGATTGGGGCGCGTCCTACTCCCACGATCAAGTGTTGCTGTTTATTACCTTGGCTGCATCGTTGACTTGCAGCTGGTTCATTGTCTTCTCTAATGGACTTCTGTCCAGAACAGCTTCTTGATGCGCTAAAATCAGGACACCAACCTGGCTGTCTCACCATGTGACCAGTTACAAGTCCAAAGTCCTTTTCCGAATAAGGCGGGTGAGCAGGCGGATTATATATCCTGTGTGATGACTTTCACACCTTGAGGGTTTGAGACAGCTAGTGTCCCTTGTATCAGAACGACCCATTCAATTTGAAATTGCCCTTATTTGAATTACTTTCAAGAAAAGGGAATTATGTCAACTCGGGTCCAGAAAATCCCTTTTGCTCCCTCTCGAGACAGGGAAGTGTTTCAATCCACAAGAGAAGTCAAGTGCTCTTCAGGTGGCCGGCCTCTGCAGTCTTTTGTGCTTTTCAAAATCCAAAGTATTTATTGCGATTTCATTATATACCGGAACAGGACAGATTCTTCTGCAATCGGTGTGGCTGCCAGTGGGGTTCAATATGCATCTTTCTCGCATCTAAACCTTTATAAAGTAAACAGTGTTTGTGGGGCAACTGCAAATGGTCAATGTGGGGGAAAAAAGTCTCCTGAAAACTCTTGTAAATTAATCTGAAGGCGCTCATTTCGGATTCACATGTAAGAATCTTTGCCGAGGAAATGGTCCCTCGTGCGGCTTGCTGAATAGACCAACATGTATATTTTTCAGCATCTGCAGCGCCGCACAGCAGCTGGGAAAAGCAACACAACCGGGACCCCAGTGAAAGACCTGCGAGCCAAAAAAATAATCGAACATCTGCAGGGCCAGAGTGAAATACAGAGGAGCAACGGGTAAGGTGTCACTGCACTCACTAACGCTGTGTCCTATTGCCTGAAAGCTGCGTATACTAAGAGATCTCTGCATAAAATGTTCAATGATTAATATTAAGCCGTACAGGTAAGCACTCAGCATTTCTTTATTCAACGTGTATTGTTAGAAGTAATTTGGTGCAATGTAAACATAGATTATTGAGTTCAACCCAAATTCTGTTTCTTCAAGCCTAATGCGTCATTATTGCTGTACTTTCTGGACCTACACTAGCTCCTAGTCCAACATGCCTCCGATTAACGTTGACCCAGATCATCTAGTCTCTAAACCAATGCAAGGTGTGTCTTCGGACTCCACAGAGTCACTGTGTGGAATATCTCTGCAGCACAGTGTATTGTGACACCTAATAAACCACAAACCAGAAATGAATCTTTAGAAGATCTGAAGATATTAAATCTCCCTTTTATCCTTTCCCATTGGGATACCACTTGCTACAGTAGATTGCGCGATCCATGACTATGATAAACGCTATCTTACTGGAATATCAGTGAAATTACACCATGTGGCATCTTGAGCAACAACAGAGTTGAATGGCTACATTTTCCCGTCCCTCACTCTGTTCCTGGCCTTTTCTAAGAGCTGTAGTTTAGAAGACCCAAATGGGATTACAAAATGAACCAGCAGCCTTGAAGTAATCTGGTGGAAAACTAGCCTAGTTAGGCAACCCTCCACCTCAGGAGACAATGTTCATGTGACGAATGCAGAACTTTCAAATATATTGTATTATGTGTATCTGGTGCAATAAGGGTTAAAGGCCTGGATTAGTGTGTGTATGACTGCTGCAGTCATGTTTTTAAAAAGTCCTGGCTCGAATGACAGCTAGGCTTTTTGAAGCCAGAGGTGCAATTAAAATATCGTAAAAGTTTGGGGTGAAGTAATTTCAAACATATTAAAAATATGACTTTTATTTTATAGTGAGAGGGTTCCACGGTGAGTAGATAATTAGAGACAGTGTGTTCAGCTTAGTGTGATTATGTAGTTAACGGGAAGAGCCAGAGGCTGAAGCAGTCAGGTGGTGATGGTTTCAGGGTTCGTTTTTGGCTGGAAGGTGAGCCGAGAAGGTTTCTGAAGAATGCAGCCAGAGATTTTGCATTATTCTGACAGGGTGTCAGGTCTCTTTCTTTCAAGCAACCTCAAAAGATCACTCTTTCTCAAAGTGGAGTATCCAAGGCATCTCTTTACAGCAAGCATTCCTGAGTGCTAACTGTATTTAAAAGTGGATTGTGACTTGAGTTCTGTTGTTTGAGTTGGACTAAAGATAGCAGTTAAGGGTTATTGTGTCACTATATTGATTAGCATTGTTTAAGGGTAATTGTAAGCTATTTTCTTGAGTGATGTTAAAGACATTATAATACTGTGTAAGTAATAAACTTTGTTTCAATATACCACATCCCGAGCTTGCGTGCAATCACTCCTGGAGTGAGGTAACCTTTTCTCACTGTCTTACAAAATTAAAATAAAATATTGGGGTTTCTGTCCCGTATCTGCGCCATTGCGGGATCTGGTCCAGATCGTAATATCAGTGTATCCAGTTCTCTTTTGTTCCCTTAACATCGTGAAGAAGAGATATCCTGTCATTATCTTGTCGCTGTTCTGGGAGCTGTGCGCAAGTAGGCTGCTGCAGTCCCTACAATACAAGAGCAACTACAATTTAACACAGCATAATTGGAAAAGTGCTTTGCAATGCCCTAGGTCACGAAAGGCGCTATATAAATGCAAGTCTTTTTTTTTTTTCGATATCGGAGGTTTCTAACAGGGCACATTTAAGCAAAAATGCTTGTCATAAATTCCTTTTCCGTTGAAGATGTTTACTGGTTTTAAGCAGGGGGGTAAATTTCTACTAATGTAGGGGGTGAAGTAATTTCAAACATATTAAGAATTTTCATGTTGGTGTCCTGTGACATAAGTAGAGGACCCATGAGTTGATTAATTTCTCGAATATGTACCAGAAATGAAATACATTGCTGATGTAAAATTAACTTCATATTTGTTCATGCAGAGATTGCTTTGAATCCAAATCAGAACTGGATCTGGAGGACATTGAAGAGAAGATTGATAATGTAACCATGGAGCTCACTGCAGTATTTGAGACAGAGCAGGAGGTGCAGGAGAGCACGGTGTCTGTTTCAAAGAAAATAGCTTTCTTGAAGGAAATTGAAGAACTGGAAGCAGAATTCGACAGCAGGGGAAAGTGAACTCTTTGCTCCTGCAATACAGTTGTACCACCGCACTGGATGGATTAATATGATACATTCATGAGGAAACTTTGGCAGGGCTACGGGGAAGAGAACTGAAGTGAGACTAATTGGAAAGCTCCTTCAAACAATCGCCGCCCAGGAGCAAATTGCTGCAAGTTAAACCCAGCCCCACAATCCTCTGCGATATCTGTGCGCCTCTAATTCTGGTCTCAAGCATCCTGAGTTAAATTGTTGTGCGGTTGATGGTCACACCTTCAGTTGTCTTGGCTGTAAACTCTGGACTATCTTCCCTCGTCCTCTCTGCCTTTCTAACTCACCTTCCTCCCTATTAGACGCTGCTTAAGACGTAACTCTTTACGAGGCTTTTGGTCATCTGACTTAATATCCCCTCGTGTAGCTCAATGTCATATTTTGTTTTAATAAATGAAATGAAATGAAAAATGAAAAAATGAAATGAAAATCGCTTATTGTCACAAGTAGGCTTCAAATGAAGTTACTGTGAAAAGCCCCTAGTCGCCACATTCCGGCGCCTGTTCGGGGAGGCTGGTACGGGAATTGAACCGTGCTGCTGGCCTGCCTTGGTCTGCTTTAAAAGCCAGCGATTTAGCCCAGTGTGCTAAAGCAGCCCCTAATAATGCTCCTGGACAGCACCTTGGAATATTTAATAATGCTAAAAGGGCTATATAAATACACGTTTGTGTTGTGATTGGTATTTGCTCTTCCACTATTCCTTTACATAGACCTTCCTTTAATAAGCACCTGAATTAGGTACTCGTCCAAAGGATCTATAAATCATTGGATTGCATGACTTGTACATAGAACATACAGTGCAGAAGGGGGCCATTCGGTCCATCGAGTCTGCACCAACCCACTTAAGCCCTCACTTCCACCCTATTCCCCCTAACCCAATAACCCCTCCTAACCTTTTTGGTCACTAAGGGCAATTTATCACGGCCAATCCACCTAACCTGCACGTCTTTGGACTGTGGGAGGAAACCGGAGCACCCGGAGGAAACCCACGCAGACACAGGGAGAATGTGCAGACTCCGCACAGACAGTGACCCAGTGGGGAATCGAACCTGGGACCCTGGCGCTGTGAAGCCACAGTGCTAACCACTTGTGCTACTGTGCTGCCCTTTCTGTGGATCACTGCCCCCTACATCCTGAGTGTTTAATTACAGTCCCTCTTCCATTGAGAATCACACTCATTTCCTCCCATCCACCAGTTCACATAATAAACTGGTTTATTGAAACTTGAGATCAGCAATGACACATCCAAGACTTTATTCAGGCATCATTTTCCAGGAAGTCTTTAGAGTTGAAGTGCCACCAAAATACTAGTTCTTTCTCACTACAGGATTTGTTGTATCTGCACGTTGCTCTAAACGGGGCAGCACAGTAGAACAAGTGGCTAGCACTGTGGCTTCACAGCGCCAGCGTCCCAGGTTCGATTTCCCGCTGGGTCACTGTCTGTGCGGAGTCTGCACGTTCTCCCTGTGTCAGTGTGGGTTTCCTCCGGGTGCTCCGGTTTCCTCCCACAGTCCAAAGACGTGCAGGTTCGGTGGATTGGCCATGATAAATTGCCCTTAGTGACCAAAAAGGTTAGGAGGGGTTATTGGGTTACGGGGATAGGGTGGAAGTGAGGGCTTAAGTGGGTTGGTGCAGACTCGATGGGCCGAATGGCCTCCTTCTGCACTGTTATGTTCTATGTTGTTCTAAACGTGGTCACTGCATTCTGTGAAATTCTCAAATGTTCATTGCCTTTTGTCCCTCTGCCTGTTTTAACTGGAAACAGTTTATTTAGCTCGCACTTTGTGAGAGGTAGCAGTCTACCCAGATTGTCACAGGTTTTGTTGAAAATTCATGTCCATTTCTTGATTGCTTTTCATGTGTGAACAGCGACAAGGATTCAACAGCAATTCCGAAAACACTGCGTTTATGAATGATTGGACTTTTGCTGCTTCACCTGAAGGATGCCCTCTGACTATTTGTTAATGTTTCAAATTTCAGAAGTGTGAAAATCTCATAAAATAAAGACCAACCTTGGCACTGGCGTCCACAGTTCAATGTTTGCTGCATAGACTTCTTGCTTTTTTGTACGTCGATCGGGTATTGAATTAAATGTTGATGCAATGACTGACCATTTTCACTTTGACCAACATTCACCCCTCTGCTGCCTTGTTTCTCGGAGCTACAAATCAAATGTGCTCCCGAGCAGAAATAGGTGACCAGCTGTCACTGCCTTTGCCGATTTTGACATTGGACTGGTGCCAGGATGAAATATTGAAGTTTTCAACAGCTGCTGTTATTTTTTTTCTTCTACCTTGAGAAGTCAGCAACTTCACAGCTCAGATTTCTGAGAATGCTCAGCTCCACCCACACTCTGACATCACTCCAGTAACATGAGCAGCTCAATTTCTTAAAGGTACATTTCTTAAACACCCAATTCTTAAAGGGTACTCTCACATGACAAATCCAAGTCGACTCCTGAAGCCAGGAACTGCATTCCAAAAGTAATTCCTGATTAGGGAATTCCTGAATGGTATTAAAAGCAAATTACTGCGGATGCTGGAGTCTGAAACCAAAGAGAAAATGCTGGAAAATCTCAGCAGGCCTGGCAGCATCTGTAGGGAGAGAAAAGAGATAATGTTTCAAGTCCAGATGACCCTTTGTCAAAGTTCTTAGCAGCATTTTGTCGACGTTCTTAGCAGCACTATGACAAAGGGTCATCTGGACTCGAAACGTTAGCTCTTTTCTCTCCCTACAGATGCTGCCAAACCTGCTGAGATTTTCCAGCATTTTCTCTTTGGTTCCTGAGTGGTATATAAATTGTAAGTACTTTCTTACAGCAGTCCACCAAAGATCCAAACCATCTGATATATACTAAAGTATAATTAAACCTTCACTCACACAGCACCCTTATACGGTACTCTGGTTATCTGAAAGTACTTTACAACCAATGTTTGAACCCATATCCATAGAGCCCCTACACTACAGAAGGAGGCCATTTGGCCTATTGAGTCTGCACGCACCCTCCAAAAGAGCATCCTACTGTACCACCCAGTCTCCGTAAGCCCACCTGACCCGCACATCTTTTTGGACACTAATTCAGCATGGCCAATCTACCTAACTTGCACATCGTTGGACTATGGGAAAAAACCAGAGCACCCAGAGGGAACCCAGGCAGAGAACGTATAAACTCCACACAGACAGTCACCCAAGACCAGAAGTGAACCCAGCTCCCTGATGCTGTGAGGCAGCAGTGCTAACCACTGTGCCGCCCAATTCAGTCACTGCGGTTACTAGACTAATAATGCATGATGGGTGGGGATCTCTGCTGGCTGACGCCAAAATCAGGAAACGTGATTGTGCAAAGAATAGTTTCCGACACCGAAATAGCGGCAGGTGCCGATTTGACGCCAAATCGCAATTCTCCGTCTCCTCGACAGCGGCGCCAATGCGGTCTGGAATGCACATACAGTAAACACCGTTTGCAGGTCATTAGCGGCCCTGACCGGGTATTCTCCAGGGCCTCCGCCATTCTCTGCCTCTGATGGACCGAGTTCCTGACGGCATGGTTCACTTTGTGCTGCTGGCCAGGGGGCGTAGCGGGTTGGCCAGGAGTTGGGCTGTGGGATCGGGGTGGACGGGCACGGAACACCATTGCCGCAGCCGGAAAGGCAGCCGTGCAGCTGTGCAGGCTGCAGACAGCCCACTGTGAACTTAGGGCCACGGGTCGTATAGGTGTCCCCCCCAGGCCACCCCCCTAGGTGCCCTCTGGCCCCAGCGACGTATGGGTGCATTTCAGTGTCATCTTGTTGGCTGGGATGAGTGTGTGTGGGGATTGTAATGTGTATATGCAGCAACTTGTCAGGCTCCTGAGTGTCAATCATGGTGTGGTAGTCACCACTAGTAGTATATTACATGTATTATGGCGCTGCCTGTATATTAGAGGTACATGGGTAAATCCCTGCCTGCTGGCTCCGCCCAGTAGGCGGGGTATAAATGTGTGTGCTCGCCGGTGCTGCAGCCATTCTGGTTCCAGCTACAGGAGGCACAACACCTTGCTCAGTTCCTGGACCCGTCCTCCTTCGGAAGCATGTGCGGAACCATAAGTCGGACCCCTTGGGCAGAAAAGTCCACCTTTTACATGCTAACCCGCAGTACGTCTATGTGACACACCCCGACGGGTGCCAGGACACAGTCTCCCTCCGGGACCTGGCACCCGCTGGATCCCCACCCATGACCCCCGACCTGACATTGCCCCCCCCCCCCCTTCCCGGTTGCCTCTTTCGCCCCTGTGCCACTCATCCTCCCTCCTGCGAACCTCACCGCAGCCCCCGCCCCAGCAGGATCCGTCCTCCCACTGGTTCCACTCCGGGGTGACGAAGACGAGGACAACACGCTCCCGGAGTCGCAGGTGACCAAGTCGGTGCCCACATCACCACCGGGACTGAGGCGATCGCAGAGGAGGGTCAAGGCCCCTGACAGACTTAACTTGTAATATTCCCCCCCCCCCCCCCCCCGCCGGACTCTTTTTTCAACAGGGGGTGAATGTGGTAGTCACCACTAGTAGTATATTACATGTATTACGGCACTGCCTGTGTATTAGACGTACAAGGGTAAAGCCCTGCCTGCTGGCTCCGCCCAGTAGGCGGGGTATAAATGTGTGTGCTCTCCTGCGCTGCAGCCATTCCGGTTCCAGCTACAGGAGGCACAACATCTTTGCTCAATAAAGCCCCGATTGTTCCACTATTCTCGTCTTTGTGGTAATTGATAGTGCATCACATGGACCCGGCGAATCCCGCACCGTTTTTCAGTGGAATCGATTGTGTTCCATGTGGCGCTGGTACTAGCCCCTCCACAGTCGCTGAATCGGTCCAGGTTTGGCACCAGTTTTGCTCTTGTGAAAGTCCACAAATCCTGCGCCGGCGTCAGCACTTAGTCTCAGGAATGGAGAATCCAGTCCATAGTAGCCTGGGCTCTATTAATAGGGGTATGAGCAGGGAAGCTATACTGAACCTATACAAGACACTAGTTGAACCTCAGCTGGAATATTGTGTACAGTTGTGGGTGCCACACTATAGGAGTATGTGAACGCAATGGAGAGAGTGCAGACGAGGTTTACAAGAATGGTTCCAGGGATGAGAAACTTCTGTTATGAGGATATATTGGAGAGGTTTTGGCTGTTCTCCTTGGAGAGAAGGAGGCTAAGAGGAGATTTGATAGCGATGTCACATTTCAAAGAACATAGAACAACATGTCATAATATCCACTCATGTATATAATGAGATGCAGACAGGCAGTGATTGACACATAGGATGACCAGTAAGCACACAACACAGCACAGCCAATCACCAGACAGGACACAACCACTATAAAGCCAGAGGGCACTAGGTTTCCCGCTCTCTCGGGACCCAGCTACTGAGACAGTCAGAGTCCACGAGCTAGCAAGCACAAACACCATGTGGTAGCTCGTAAGTCTGGTCAGGCTACTACAAGGTCACTAGTCAGATCAGTATAGTGTCGACCCACAGCTGAATATGTACAGCAGTTCATCTAGTTGAATAAAGCAGCGTTGGATCTTCTCCTGTGTTAGACGTCTGTTTCTAACTTCCCTGCATCGAGTGCAGTCCACATCGAACCAACCTGCCTAACACATCACAAAACAGCACAGGAACAGGCCCTTCAGGTCTCCAAGCCTCATGATATGTTTAAAATCATGAGGGGGCTGAACAGATTAGATAGGGAGAAACTGTTCCCCCTCCTAAAGGGATCAATAACAAGCACAGATTTAAAGTGATTCGCAAAAGAACCAAATGTGATGTGAAGAAAATCTTTTTCACCCAGCGAGTGGTTCAGGACTGGAAGTGTGGTGGAGGCAGGTTCCATTGAGGCAATAAAGAGGGCATTAGATGATTATTCAAAGAGAAACAATGTGCAGGGGTACAGGGAAATGACACGAAGCCATGATGCTCATTTGGAGATTTGGTGCAAACAATTGTGTGCGGTCTACGTTCTGTCATTCTGTGATGTGGGTAAGCATGCCATTGCAATGTTGCATGAGCTCTGAAAATGAAGCACATCACCAGTTCTTCAGTTTTGGGTGATCCTGACTGGTGAACATTGATTAAAACACCAGCAAAATTCTGTTCTACAAAATCTTCAAGTGCCAGATGTGGGCTTTGGTTCAATATCTCAGCTAAATATATTTAACAACAATAGCTTATACCATAAAACATCTTATATTTCACAGAGAAGGGAGAAGGAGGAAATAGATTTTTTTAAAGTAGAAAAGACTGTATTCAATAACAGAAGTGTTTGTTGAGATGACCAAAAGCTTGGTTGAACAGTCTATGATTCAAAGTTGGAAGAGAGACAGACTCAACTGGCTGAGGGAAAAGACTACAACTCCCAGCATGCTGCTGGCCGGGGGTGTATTTGCGCACGCGTGGCAACGACCGCCATGGTGATGTGCCCGTGCAATGGCTGGCCATGCGCAATAACGCCGGCCGGTGACTGGGCATACGTACGGACGCCAGGCGGTGATTTAAGCATGCGCAGTAACGCCGGCCGGTGAATGGTCATGCGCAGTTAACGCCGGCCGATGAGTAAGCATGCGCGGTAACGCTGGCCGGTGACTAGGCATGCGCAGTGTCACCAGGCGGTGACTGAGCATGCGCAGTGATGCCGGGCGGTGAATAAACATGCGCAGTCGCGCATGGCGACTGTTGGGCATGCGTAGTCGTGCTCGGTGACGGCCGCTAGGCATGCGCAGTCGCCTCTTGAGGCCTAGCTAACTTCCGGGGTTTGAGTGGGAACCCGGGGCCGGACATGAGTGAGGAATGTCCTGCCTTCTTCTGTTGTGAGACTCGGTAGGCCTGGGGTTTGCAGGTAGGCAGTAGATGGCAACGTGATGTTTGTACACGGGTATTTCCTGCAATGGGAGTTCAGTTAATTCTATTTCCCCTTTCCCCCCCCTCCTCCCCATTTAGATGTCGGCCCTGCCGGCCCTTCCCCTGCTCATCAACCTGAGCTGCTCCTTGCTGGGCTTCCTGGGCACTGTCATCCTCATCCCCGCCTTCAAGGACCACTTCATCGCAGCCAGACTCTATGGGATTGACCTAAACAAAACCTCCAAGCAGCAGATGTGAGTATAGTAGCCGGGGGTGGGGAGGGGAGAGAGGGCAGCAACTGGCATTGGGGGGGGGGGGCAGCAACTGGCATTGGGGGAGGGGAGGGCAGCAACTGGCATTGGGGGGGGCAGCAACTGGCATTGGAGGAGGGCAGCAACTGGCATTGGGGGGGCAGCAACTGGCATTGGAGGAGGGCAGCAACTGGCATTGGGGGGGCAGCAACTGGCATTGGGGGAGGGCAGCAACTGGCATTGGGGGAGGGCAGCAACTTGCATTGGGGGAGGGCAGCAACTGGCATGGGGGGAGGGCAGCAACTGGCATGGGGAGAGGGCAGCAACTGGCATGGGGGGAGGGCAGCAACTGGCATGGGGGGAGGGCAGCAACTGGCATGGGGGGGAGGGCAGCAACTGGCATGGGGGGAGGGCAGCAACTGGCATGGGGGGAGGGCAGCAACTGGCATGGGGGGGAGGGCAGCAACTGGCATTGGGGGCAGGGTAGCTACTGGCATGGCGGAGGGCAGCAACTGGCATTGGGGGGTAGCAACTGGCATTGGAGGTAGGGCAGCAACTGGCATTGGGGAGAAGGGTAGCAACTGGCATGGGGGGAGGGCAGCAACTGGCATTGGGGGAGGGTAGCAACTGGCATTGGGGGGAGGGTAGCAGCTGGCATTGGGGGGAGGGTAGCAACTGGCATTGGGGAGGGCAGCAACTGGCATTGGGGGGAGGACAGCAACTGGCATGGGGGAGGGCAGCAACTGGCATGGGGGAGGGCAGCAACTGGCATGGGGAGGGCAGCAACTGGCATGGGGAGGGCAGCAACTGGCATGGGGAGGGCAGCAACTGGCATGGGGAGGGCAGCAACTGGCATGGGGAGGGCAGCAACTGGCATGGGGAGGGCAGCAACTGGCATGGGGAGGGCAGCAACTGGCATGGGGGAGGGCAGCAACTGGCATTGGGGGGGTAGCAACTGGCATTGGTGGAGGGCAGCAACTAGCATTGGAGGTAGGGCAGCAACTGGCATTGGGGGGAGGGCAGCAACTGGCATGGGGGAAGGGGAGCAACTGGCATTGGGGGGAGGGCAGCAACTGGCATGGGGGAGAGCAGCAACTGGCATGGGGGAGGGCAGCAACTGGCATGGGGGGAGGCCAGCAACTGGCATGGGGGAGGCAGCAACTGGCATGGGGGAGAGCAGCAACTGGCATGGGGGGAGGGCAGCAACTGGCATGGGGGGAGGGCAGCAACTGGCATGGGGGGAGGGCAGCAACTGGCATTGGGGGGAGGGTAGCAACTGGCATTGGGGCGAGGGTAGCAACTGGCATGGGGAGGGCAGCAACTGGCATTGGGGGGAGGGCAGCAACTGGCATTGGGGGGAGGGTAGCAACTGGCATTGGGGGAGGGCAGCAACTGGCATTGGGGGGAGGGCAGCAACTGGCATTGGGGGGAGGGCAGCAACTGGCATTGGGGGAGGGCAGCAACTGGCATTGGGGGGAGGGCAGCAACTGGCATTGGGGGGAGGGCAGCATCTGTCATTGGGGGGAGGGCAACAACTTGCATTGGGGGAGGGCAACAACTAAAGGGCAATTTAGCATGGCCAATCCATCTAACCTGCACATCTTTGGACTGTGGGAGGAAACCGGAGCACCTGGAGAAAACCCATGCACACACGGGGAGGATGTGCAGACTCTGCACAGACAGAGACCCAAGTCGGAATCGAACCTGGGACCCTGGCACTGTGAAGCAATTGTGCTATCCACAATGCTACCGTGCTGCCTCTCATTCCAAATGAGCAGCTCTTGATGTCAACTCTTTACTGACAGGTGATGGATTCTTGGAGAGAGCATTGCGGGTAAATTGTGGCCTGTGCTGTCCCTAATTCTGCAAGTCAACATTACTGGAATATTTAAGTAGGAGTTTTTGAATTCCTTGTCATTTCCTCTTGTGTTCCTGATAAACTTGTAAATGTAGCAAGTTCCAAGATATGGTCACGGCAGTTCGCAGAATTGTTACAGTGGCAGAGACTATTTAGCCCATTGTGTCTGCTCTCTGACTATTCCTCCACCTTCTCTCTGTAAACCTGCACATTTTTCCTTTCCGGGTAACAGTCTAATTCCCTCTTCAGTGTCTCGATTGAATTTGCCTCCAATCGACTCTCAGGCAGTACGTTCCAGATCTTAAACCACTCGCTGTGTGGAAACTTGTCGTCGTTACACTTTTGCCGATTGCTTTACGTCTCTGCCCTCTTGTTTTTGATCATTTCATGAATGGGAACGGTTTCTCTTTATCTACTCTGTCCAGACCCCTCGTGATTTTGAACACCTCTATCAAATCTCATCTCAGCCTTCTCCTCCCCAAGGAAAACAGTCCTAACTTCTTCAATCTATCCTCATTAACCAAAGTTTCACACCCCTGGAACCATTCTTGTGAATCGTTGCCCAACTGCTTCGCCTACTTTAATATAGTTGCCCACAGTCCAATTCAGCATGTTCGTTCCTTGCCTGGTACTCGGGTGCTTCAGATTTGGTGTTGTGTTGGACCGGGAGTGTCAACATCGACTTTGCTCTGGGATAGATCTTGAACCTATCTGACTCTGAGGTGTAAATGCTGCCAGTGAGCCACTGCTGACACTTAACAGCAGTAACACGATGCAACCCAGTGAAATGTGATTGCGTTGTACCATTGGCCGCCGTACAGTTTGTTGACCTAATAAATAAACCAAACTGTGATTAAAAAATGGACGATGCAGTGTTTCCCAAAGCAGTGTGCTATAAGTTTGCTTCATAATTATCTTGATGGATCAGGGGTTATGGGGAGAAGGCAGGAGAATAGTGATGAGAAAATATCAGCCATGATTGAATGGCGGAGCAGACTCGATGGGCCGAGTGGCCTAATTCTGCTCTTATGTATTATGATCTTATGGTCTAATTAGGCAGCCAGCCCCGATCACTCTGTAAAATGTGAACGTGATGCCCCAGTTCAAAGTTGAACATCAAAGTGAGATTTTGTTCCATTCCCAGTTCCTGCTTTCCTGGTAAATTTCTGCTTATTTGTCTCGCAGCCCAGAATCGCAGGGAGTAATCAGCGGTGTCGTCTTCCTCATCATTCTTTTCTGTTTTATCCCGGTTCCTTTCCTGCACTGCTGGGCGAAGGAGCAGTGTGTCAGCTTTCCTCACGATGTGGTAAGTGATCTCCTTGTCTGTTTTTTAATGCCTCGTCTGCACGCGCATCCCTCAGCTAGTTTTATTACAGCGGTTCAAACAGTGTTACCCTGTGCACAGCACTTTAAAATCAGCGCTGAGACAACCGATTTCTGAAATTCAGGTGTGATCTCCCCAGACATTGCTCAAGCAGTAGAGCAGTCTTGTTCTAACCTGAGCTGACAATTACTTCAACATTATAAATATAATTGCAAACCACTGGAAAATCCAGGAAGCAGGCTACCTGCATCATTAATCTCATATATTACAACAGCGACTGCACTTTAAAAAAAAAAGTACATTGTCGGCAGTAAAGCGGGTTGAGTCACCCAGTGTTTGTGAAAAGTGCTATTTATATGCAAGTCTTTTTGTTTTTATCACCCTGAGATTAACTGCTATGTTTTCCCAAATCTACATGTTGGAAATCACCATCAGTAATGCTACAAGTAACATAGTGCTTCAAATATGCATCATCCACAGACTCTCACCAATCCATTAATTTCCCCAGTGCCATTTCCAAGCTGTTAGATTGATAAATCAGTCCCCTTAGCCTGACAGTTTGCTTCTGCAGTTCTGATGTTGGGATAATTGAACTGATATTAGTGATGAACATGCAGGGAACCGATACGTAGACATTGTCCTTCTACGATTCAAACATGCAGAGGCCTAGATCTCAGTTGCCTCCCTTGGCACGATACTGTTGCAGCCACAGAGACTCGGGGACCATTATGCCGCTCCAGACAGTTGATTAACCCTATTGCATTTATCCTTGCAGCCCTCAATTCTGTCCCTAACCAAAACGAGCACCATTTTTCAAAAAGCTAATCGGCCAAGGATTAACTGAGAACCTTATTCCATGTCTAATTTCTCCAAGATCATTAGCTGTGCCTTCAGTAGCCTAAGCTCAGGAGCTGCCTCTCATTCCTCCATTAAGACACTTATTAAAATGTACTTATCTTTGACCAAACCTTTGGTCACCTGATTTAATATTTCCTTACCTGGCTTGATTTCAGACTTTGTTCTATAATGCTCCTGTGACACCCTTGGGATGTTGTGTTAAAGGTGTTATATAAATGTAAGCTGTTCAGTGTATCTACAGCCTTATGAGGTGATAAATGTTCCATACTGTTTGTTGTTGTGAAAACAGTTTTGTTCTCATTTCTAAAATAAGTTGTCAGGTCATTTTGGTCGTGCCATTGGTCACCTGTTCCTATATCTCTCGATGTAGGTTGGTGAATTTGATCTGATTATGGTTCAACAAAGTCCTTTGGGACGTTTTACTACTTTAAAGGTATATAAATGCAGGTTGTTGTTGCCGTGGCAATTAGGAGAGGCAGTGGCCTAGTGGTGGTGTCACTAGACTAGTAATCCAGCCACCCAGCTTCGAATTCCGCCATGGCAGATAAAAATCTGGAATTAAAAAGTCTAATAATTGCCATGAAACCATTGTCAATTGTCGTAAAAACCCACCAGGTTCACTTTCCTTTGATGTCCTTGAGGAGAGGAAATCTGCCATCCTTACCTGATCCAGAACAATATGGCCGACTCTTAAATGCCCTCTGACTTGGCGCAGCAAGCCGCTCGGTTCAATTGGGGAGAGGCAATAAATGCTGGCCGTGAATTAATTTTTTTTAAAAATTGAAATCACTCATTCTTTTTACCGTGCCCCCCCCCCCCTCCCCCCCCAACAAATCTTCAATATTTTACATATAAATATCGGATGAATTGTAAACTTGCTTGATGCAAAAGCATTGTATGTGGAACAGTATTATTTTTCCCAAAGTGCATAAATTGAGGTGCCAATGCACTGTGTCATTTGAATAATTATAAGAGTAACAACTACTTACAATTCCTCACATAATGTCCATACGCAGGTGGGGTATCCAGGTAGGCCTGGAAAGGAAAACTGAGATAGGTACCCAAAGTGCTTGAATGCACCTCTTTGCAAGTTTCCAGAGCATCTGGCAGTATCAATGTGAACAGATCCTGGGCGGGATTCTCCGCCAGCGGGATTCTCCGTTTTGCCGCCGCCCGGGAGTTTCCTGGCGGCATGGGGCTGCCCCACAATGGGAAACCCCATCGACCGGCTGGCGTAACAGAATCACGCCGGCGCGGGTCGGGGCAGAAATGTAGCGGGGCGGAGAATCCAGCCTCCTGTCTTTCCAGAGAAGTTTGTGGTGTGTGTCTCACAAGAAAGAGAGACGAGAGCTTTAGTGGAAAGTTAGGGCTGTACAAGTTTTGTCTTCTAAATATTGGGTCTGTGCTGCAATCTTACTTGAATTTGTGTTCTAGTTTGTACAGTTGATTGGGGCGCTCCTTGCCATCTGCTGCATGATATTCCTCGGATTCGCTGATGACGTCTTGAACTTGCAATGGAGGCACAAGCTGCTACTGCCAACCATGGCATCCCTGCCCCTTCTCATGGTGTACTTTACCAACTTTGGCAACACTGTGATTGTAGTGCCAAAGCCCTTTCGCTTTCTTTTGGGTCTCCATTTGGACTTGGGTAAGTTCTCGAGATTGGAGTCGCATAGCTGTTGGCAACATTATCACAGATGCTACCTGGTTAATGCAAAGTGGACGTTTGCTTGACTTATAATCCTATTGCTTTGCAAGTTTGTGAGAAACTAACAAATCATTTCTGTAAGTTTATCTCTAGTATTTTCTGCTGCTAATATGTGCTCTCAAGATTCTACGCTGTGTTTAATTTAATGTCCATAATAACCCAGAATTAGCGTGGGAACCTAACGGAATCTTATGCATGGACTAGCCAGCTCTGTGTCCCTCTTGTCAGCAGGCATAGTTACACTCAAACTAAGTAGAATGTAGTTCGGCTGACCGTTTACTGTTGGAGATTTACAATGTACATACGTGACTGTTCTAAATGCAGGTTAAAATTTCAGCGTTAAGAGTGACTGCGATTTCAACGGAGGGAAGTCATGTTGTTTGAATCTGAGGAGGGTGGAATGGTGAATAATGGATCCATGAATGAAATGAAAATGAAAATCGCTTATTGTCACAAGTAGGCTTCAAATGAAGCTACTGTGAAAAGCCCCTAGGCGCCACATTCCGGATCCAGTGAGTAGTTACAGAACAGTCACCTCAGGGGGGAAGTCATGAGCACACAGCGAATGTGTAATATATAAGGTAGGGAGAGGATTATACTCAGATTTTTGTTTCCATGTTTCAATCTGCCACAGCATTAAATGAGCTTTGGTGTAGTAAGAAGAGCAAATGGGTAGCCCATATTTATTTTCTCTTTTGGGTGGGATCCAGAAATAATTGTGATCGCAACTTTTATGCATATAATGTACCTGCTTTAATTGCGGATCAGACTGGCCTGAGGCAGTGTGATAAAATGTAGTTTTGTTGTGAGAGAGTGGAGTCCAGACATGGTCAAATGCACTTCCTCTATACTGGACATACCGGATAAATCCCGGAGTAAATATACATCTCTTTTTCTATTCTTTCAGGAATTCTGTATTATGCATATATGGGAATGCTGGCAGTGTTCTGCACAAATGCCATCAACATTCTGGCTGGCATCAATGGCATTGAGGCTGGGCAGTCTCTGGTGATTGCCACGTCCATCATTGTTTTCAATTTAATAGAGTTAAATGGTAAGTTGACCTCACCATGGCGTTTAGATGTTGCAGCCTCACATTCTTGAAGATTCAACATTTTCATTTAATTTTATACATTCGGGTTTTTGTTGCTTTAGCTGCTCCCAGGGCCATTTGTTTTGATAATGTCACGACTCTGACACCTGTCCTCATCTCTTTGGTTCAGCTCATGACTTCAGGTAAAAGAGAGATCGTAATTTTTCAGTAAATGTGTGTGGGAGTATTGGGTTTTGGATTTGAAATACTTTTAAGCAGTGGAATTTTAAAGGAAACCATTAGCTGGATATAAAATGTAGTTCTATTGGTGATTCACGGGATAAAGATTAGTTTATTTAACAAAGGATTCCCCCCACCCAATGCCATATAACACCTATGCTGGAGGAAGTGTCGCTAATCAATTCCCAGATCTCTGCCGATGCAGATTTTCAGCTGCCCACCAAGTGGCGCAACGGAAGGAAGACTAACTCTCCCTCCACTTCCTGTGGAGGATACCAGCCTCTGTTTGGCATCCATGGAGAGAGACGTAAAGCCTGGATCATTCTTCAAACTTGTTGGCAAGACAGTGTTTGCCCCTTCATCATTTAAACAATTCCACTAAATAATGGCACAAGCTTAACAAGTGAGTTGTGTCCAGGGTCTGGGATTAATTCCAAGGTATCAATGGTCAAATCTTGCCTTCAGGGTCAGGACCCTATTTCCAACCCTGATGAAAGAACCAAAAACTACTCGGTTCCTCCAATTGTTTTGGGGAATCTGGCAGTGGAGGATTCTTCCAAACTGACTCAACACCGAAAATCCAGTGGAATTCATTGCCACAGAGGGCGGTGGAGGCCGGGACGTTGAGTGTCTTTAAGACAGAAGTTGATAAATTCTTGATTTCTCGAGGAATTAAGGGCTATGGAGAGAGGGCGGGTAAATGGAGTTGAAATCAGCCATGATTGAATGGTGGAGTGGACTTGATGGGCCGAATGGCCTTACTTCCGCTCCTATGTCTTATGGAAAACATCGGAGGGAGCAGTGGAGAGATTCCTTCCAAAAGCCATTTCTTTTCCCTGCCCCCCCCCCCCCCCCTTTTTTTTCAACGGCACTCGCTGGCGTGTTCTGGAAGTTAAAGTTGACATGTCCCAAAGCTTCTGTCAAAAGCTCCGGAGAGAAGGTAGCTGGGTGAGGAGGTAGGGTGTGTGAAGGGATCAGGTCGGTTGCTTAAGTGGGTAGAGTGGGGCAGGTGGTAGGTGGCAGAGTGGTGAGGTCAGGTTAGAGGGGAGTCAGGTGGTGGGGCCTAGTCGGGCGATGTTGAGGGGGGCAGGGTGGAATTGGGGTGGGGCAGGGCTGAGTTGGGGTGTCATGGGGTTAGCCAGTGTAGGGGGGCAATGTGAGTCTTTTGGGGGGCGGGGGTCAGGGTGAGTTATTTGGGGGGGGGGGGGATTGTCAGTTGTATAATTGCCCAGGTGTTAAACTTTTTTTAGTCTGTGTAACATTCCTGGATTACTTTCCAGGTAAGTAAGCCGGGACTGTCAGAAGTGTAAATCTGCCGGGCACATCCCACAGCCTCATTACATTAGAACGTCTGAAGAGCCCCGTAGCCTGTCTTGTGGGAGGTGTCCCGTCTCCGACTGTTCAGAGACCAGAAAATCTGAGTTTGTGGATCTCACAACAGTTCAACACATTAATACTCCATACCACCTGATCTTACATAGAACATAGAAAAATACAGCGCCGAACAGGCCCTTCGGCCCACGATGTTGTGCCGAACCTTTGTCCTGGATTAATCATAGATTATCATTGAATTTACAGTGCAGAAGGAGGCCATTCGGCCTACCGAGTCTGCACCGGCCCCCGGAAAGAGCACCCCACCCAAATCAACACCTCCACCCAACACTAAGGGCAATTTTGGACACTAAGGGCAATTTTGGACACTAAGGGCAATTTATCATGGCCAATCCACCTAACCTGCACATCTTTGGACTGTGGGAGGAAACCGGAGCCACCCGGAGGAAACCCACGCACACACGGGGAGAACGTGCAGACTCCGCACAGACAGTGACCCAAGCCGGAATCGAACCTGGGACCCTGGAGCTGTGAAGCAATTGTGCTATCCACAATGCTACCGTGTTGCCCTTAAGAACAAATAAATTTACACTATATCATTTTACCGTAATCCATGTACCTATCCAATAGCTGCTTGAAGGTCCCTAATGTTTCCGACTCGACTACTTCCACAGGCAGTGCATTCCATGCCCCCACTACTCTCTGGGTAAATAACCTACCTCTGACATCCCCCCTGTATCTTCCACCATTCAACTTAAATTTATGCCCCCTTGTAATGGTTTGTTCCACCTGGGGAAAGAGTCTCTGACTGTCTATTCTATCTATTCCCCTGATCATCTTATAAACCTCTATCAAGTCGCCCCTCATCCTTCTCCGTTCTAATGAGAAAAGTCCTAGCACCCTCAACCTTTCCTCGTAAGACCTACTCTCCATTCCAGGCAACATCCTGGTAAATCTTCTTTGCACCTTTTCCAAAGCTTCCACATCCTTCCTAAAATGAGGTGACCAGAACTGTACACAGTGCTCCAAATGTGGCCTTACCAAAGTTTTGTACAGCTGCATCATCACCTCACGGCTCTTAAATTCAATCCATAAGACCATAAGACATAGGAGTGGAAGTAAGGCCATTCGGCCCATCGAGTCCACTCCACCATTCAATCATGGCTGATTTCAACTCCATTTACCCGCTCTCTCTCCATAGCCCTTAATTCCTTGAGAAATCAAGAATTTATCAACTTCTGTCTTAAAGACACTCAACGTCCCGGCCTCCACCGCCCTCAGTGGCAATGAATTCCACAGACCCACCACTCTCTGGCTGAAGAAATTTCTCCTCATCTCTGTTCTAAAGTGACTCCCTTTTAGTCTAAGGCTGTGCCCCTGGGTCCTAGTCTCCCCTGCTAATGGAAACAACTTCCCTACATCCACCCTATCTAAGCCATTCATTATCTTGTAAGTTTCTATTAGATCTCCCCTCAACCTCCTAAACTCCAATGAATATAATCCCAGGATCCTCAGACGTTCATCGTATGTTAGGCCTACCATTCCTGGGATCATCCGTGTGAATCTCCGCTGGACCCGCTCCAGTGCCAGTATGTCCTTCCTGAGGTGTGGGGCCCAAAATTGCTCACAGTATTCTAAATGGGGCCTAACTAATGCTTTATAAAGCTTCAGAAGTACATCCCTGCTTTTATATTCCAAGCCTCTTGAGATGAATGACAACATTGCATTTGCTTTCTTAATTATGGACTCAACCTGCAAGTTTACCTTTAGAGAATCCTGGACTAGGACTCCCAAGTCCCTTTGCACTTCAGCATTATGAATTTTGTCACCGTTTAGAAAATAGTCCATGCCTCTATTCTTTTTTCCAAAGTGCAAGACCTCGCACTTGCCCACGTTGAATTTCATCAGCCATTTCTTGGACCACTCTCCTAAACTGTCTAAATCTTTCTGCAGCCTCCCCACCTCCTCCATACTACCTGCCCCTCCACCTATCTTTGTATCGTCGGCAAACTTAGCCAGAATGCCCCCAGTCCCGTCATCTAGATCGTTAATATATAAAGAGAACAGCTGTGGCCCCAACACTGAACCCTGCGGGACACCACTCGTCACCGGTTGCCATTCCGAAAAAGAACCTTTTATCCCAACTCTCTGCCTTCTGCCTGACAGCCAATCGTCAATCCATGTTAGTACCTTGCCTCGAATACCATGGGCCCTTATTTTACTCAGCAGTCTCCCGTGAGGCACCTTATCAAAGGCCTTTTGGAAGTCAAGATAGATAACATCCATTGGCTCTCCTTGGTCTAACCTATTTGTTATCTCTTCAAAGAACTCTAACAGGTTTGTCAGGCACGACCTCCCCTTACTAAATCCATGCTGACTTGTCCTAATCCGACCCTGCACTTCCAAGAATTTAGAAATCTCATCCTTAACAATGGATTCTAGAATCTTGCCAACAACCGAGGTTAGGCTAATTGGCCTATAATTTTCCATCTTTTTCCTTGTTCCCTTCTTGAACAGGGGGTTACAACAGCGATTTTCTAATCCTCTGGGACTTTCCCTGACTCCAGTGACTTTTGAAAGATCATAACTAACGCCTCCACTATTTCTTCAGCTATCTCCTTTAGAACTCTAGGATGTAGCCCATCTGGGCCCGGAGATTTATCAATTTTTAGACCTCTTAGTTTCTCTAGCACTTTCTCCTTTGTGATGGCTACCATATTCAACTCTGCCCCCTGACTCTCCGGAATTGTTGGGATATTACTCATGTCTTCTACTGTGAAGACTGACGCAAAGTACTTATTCAGTTCCTCAGCTATTTCCTTGTCTCCCATCACAAAATTACCAGCGTCATTTTGGAGCGGCCCAATGTCAACTTTTGCCTCCCGTTTGTTTTTAATGTATTTAAAGAAACTTTTACTATCATTCCTAATGTTACTGGCTAGCCTACCTTCAAATTTGATCCTCTCTTTCCTTATTTCTCTCTTTGTTATCCTCTGTTTGTTTGTGTAGTCTTCCCAATCTTCTGACTTCCCACTACTCTTTGCCACATTATAGGCTTTCTCTTTTGCTTTGATGCATTCCCTAACTTCCTTTGTCAGCCATGGCTGCCTAATCCCCCCTCTGATAACCTTTCTTTTCTTTGGGATGAACCTCTGTACTGTGTCCTCAATTACTCCCAGAAACTCCTGCCATTGCTGTTCTACTGTCTTTCCCACTAGGCTCTGCTCCCAGTTGATTTTCGTCAGTTCCTCCCTCATGCCCCTGTAGTTACCTTTATTTAACTGTAACACCTTTACATCTGATTCTACCTTCTTTCTTTCAAATTGGAGATTGAATCCCTCTGTTAATAAACGCTAGCACACCATAGGCCTTCTTCACAGCTCTATCCACTTGAGTGGCAACTTTCAAAGATGTATGAACATAGAGCCCACGATCTCTTTGCTCCTCCACATTGCCAAGAACTCTACCGTTAACCCTGTATTCCGCATTCATATTTGTCCTTCCAAAATGCACAACCTCACACTTTTCAGGGTTAAACTCCATATGCTACTTCTCAGCCCAGCTCTGCATCCTATGTCTCTTTGCAGCCGACAACAGCCCTCCTCACTATCCACAACTCCACCAATCTTCGTACCGTCTGCAAATTTACTGACCCACCCTTCAACTCCCTCATCCAAGTCATTAATGAAAATCACAAACAGCAGAGGACCCAGAACTGATCCTTGCGGTACGCCACTGGTAACTGGGATCCAGGCTGAATATTTGCCACCCACCACCACTCTCTGACTTCTATCGGTTAGCCAGTTCTTTATCCAACTGGCCAAATTTCCCACTATCCCATGCCTCCTTACTTTCTGCAGAAGCCTACCATGGGGAACCTTATCAAATGCCTCACTAAAATCCATGTACACTACATCCACTGCTTTACCTTCATCCACATGCTTGGTCACCTCAAAGAATTCAATAAGACTTGTAAGGCTTGACCTACCCCTCACAAATCCGTGCTGACTATCCCTAATCAAGCAGTGTCTTTCCAGATGCTCAGAAATCCTATCCTTCAGTACCCTTTCCATTACTTTGCCTACCACCGAAGTAAGACTAACTGGCCTGTAATTCCCAGGGTTATCCCTAGTCCCTTTTTTGAACAGGGGCACGACATTCGCCACTCTCCAATCCCCTGGTACCACCCCTGTTGCCAGTGAGGACGAAAAGATAATTGCCAACGGCTCTGCAATTTCATCTCTTGCTTCCCATAGAATCCTTGGATATATCCCGTCAGGCCCGGGGTACTTGTCTATCCTCAAGTTTTTCAAAATGCCCAGCACATCTTCCTTCCTAACAAGTATTTCCTCGAGCTTACCAGTCTGTTTCACACTGTCCTCTCCAACAATATGGCCCCTCTCATTTGTAAATACAGAAGAAAAGTACTCGTTCAAGACCTCTCCTATCTCTTCAGACTCAATACACAATCTCCCGCTACTGTCCTTGATCGGACCTACCCTCGCTCTACTCATTCTCATATTTCTCACATATGTGTAAAAGGCCTTGGGGTTTTCCTTGATCCTACCTGCCAAAGATTGTTCATGCCCTCTCTTAACTCTCCTAATCCCTTTCTTCAGTTCCCTCCTTGCTATCTTGTATCCCTCCAACGCCCTGTCTGAACCTTGTTTCCTCAGCCTTACATAAGTCTCCTTAAGACATTCAACCTCTTGTCAACCATGGTTCCCTCACTCGACCATCTCTTCCCTGCCTGACAGGGACATACATATCAAGGACACATAGTACCTGTTCCTTGAACAAGTTCCACATTTCACTTGTGTCCTTCCCTGACAGCCTATGTTCCCAACTTATGCACTTCAATTCTTGTCTGACAACATCGTATTTACCCTTCCCCCAATTGTAAACCTTGCCCTGTTGCACACACCTATCCCTCTCCATTACTAAAGTGAAAGTCACAGAATTGCGGTCACGATCTCCAAAATGCTCCCCCACTAACAAATCTATCACTTGCGCTGGTTCATTACCAAGTACTAAATCCAATATTGTACCTCCTCTGGTCGGATAATCTACATACTGTGTTAGAAAAGCTTCCTGGACACACTGCACAAACACCACCCCATCCAAACTATTTGATCTAAAGGGTTTCCACTCAATGTTTGGGAAGTTAAAGTCACCCATGACTACTACCCTGTGACTTCTGCACCTTTCCAAAATCTGTTTCCCAATCTGTTCCTCCACATCTCTGCTACTATTGGGGGGCCTATAGAAAACTCCTAACAAGGTGACTGCTCCTTTCCTATTTCTGACTTCAACCCATACTACCTCAGTAGGCTGATACTCCTCGAACTGCCTTTCTGCAGCTGTTATACTACCTCTAATTAACAATGCCACCCCCCCCCCCCCCCCCACCTCTTTTACCACCCTCTCTAATCTTATTGAAACATCTATAACCAGAGACCTCCAACAACCATTTCTGCCCCTCTTCTATCCAAGTTTCCGTGATGGCCACCACATCATAGTCCCAAGTACCGATCCATGCCTTAAGTTCACCCACCTTATTCCTGATACTTTTTGCGTTGAAGTATACACACTTCAACCCATCTCCGTGCCTGCAAGTACTCTCCTTTGTCAGTGTTCCCTTCCCCACTGCCTCATTACACGCTTTGGCATCCTGAATATCGGCTACCTTAGTTGCTGGACTACAAATCCGGTTCCCATTCCCCTGCCAAATTAGTTTAAACCCTCCCGAAGAGTACTAGAAAACCTCCCTCCCAGGATATTGGTGCCCCTCTGGTTCAGATGCAACCCGTCCTGCTTGTACACCTTCCCCAGAATGCGCTCCAATTATCCAAATACCTGAAGCCCTCCCTCCTACACTATTCCTGCAGCCACGTGTTCAGCTGCACCCTCTCCCTATTCCTAGCCTCGCTATCACGTGGCACCGGCAACAAACCAGTGATGACAACTCTGTCTGTCCTGGCTTTTAACTTCCAGCCTAACTCCCTAAACTCGTTTATTACCTCCACACCCCTTTTCCTACCTACGTCATTGGTACCAATGTGCACCACGACTTCTGGCTGCTCACCCCCCCCCCCCCCCCCCCTTAAAGATCCTGAAGACACGATCCGAGACATCCCTGGCACCCGGGAGCCAACATACCTTCCGTGAGTCTCGCTCGCGACCACAGAATCTCCTATCTATTCCCCTAACCATTGAATCTCCTACAACTATTGCTTTTCTATTCTTCCCCCCCCCCCCCGCCTTCCCTTCTGAGCCCCAGAGCCAGACTCGGTGCCAGAGACCTGGCCGCTAGTGCCTTCCCCCGGTAGGTCATCCTCACCCCCCCCCCCCCAACAGCATCCAAAACGGTATACTTGTTTTGAAGGGGAACGGCCACGAGGGATCCCTGCACTGTCTGCCTGTTTGTTTTTTTTCCCCTGACTGTAACCCAGCTATTCTTGTCCTGTACCTTGGGTGTGGTTACCTCCCTGTAACTCTTCTCTATCACCCCCTCTGCCTCCCGGATGATCCGAAGTTCATCCAGCTTCAGCTCCAGTTCCCTAACACGGTATTTGAGGAGCTGGAGTTGGGTGCACTTCCCGCAGGTATAGTCAGCGGAGACACCGGTGGTATCCCTCACCACCCACATCCGACAGGAGGAGCATGCAACTGGCCTAGCCTCCATCCCTTCTTACCTTACAGAATATAGCTGCCCTGTGGACCAACTGGATCTCCGCCCTCCGACTCTGCTCCCAGTCAGCTGCACTCTCTGTAAACTCCTGGCTCTCTTCTCACTCTTTGCGGAAATGTAAGAAACAAAATGAAAGGAGCACCTTACTTCCTCCTCACCTAACTCCCTCAGTCACCAAACTCTCACTATAGCACTCAAATGCACCAAATTCAGCACTCCCTCAGTCACCAAACTCTCACTATAGCACTCAAATGCACCAAATTCAGCACTCAGTGCAAACTGAGTGTTTGCACTGATCTTGTTTCATCATATATTGCTACGGCTATTGTTTTTATTTTTTTTCCTAACTTTTATTTCTTTTAAATAAAAGCTAAAAAATGCTCTCCTTGTAACCTCAGTGAGTATTGTGCAGTGCAATATATCTTGAATTCTAACCTTGAATAAAATGAGTTGGAGCATTTCCAATTCAGCTCCTGATGGACATGGTGTGAAGCTGTCCATAACCAAACATTAAGTTGGTCAGTCACTTAAGGACGTTTGGGGGTGAGAAGTTGGTCCTGGGTGTTCGTCATGTTGCAGGATTGTTGCCCCCTTGCTGAATTCTGTGCCTAGCCTGAAGATCTTTACTGTTGAAACAACCAGGCAAAGTGCTATGTTCCCCAGTACCAACATTCCTCGCACTCGGGAGCAGAAATCAACATTTATAAAACCTAGTACATTTCAATCTTTCTTTCGAACGATCATTTTCCCTACAGAGCAATGGAGAAGGCTTAAAAAGAAGAGTTCATTATAGGTGAAATGCTTTGAGCTGGCCTGTGAGATATGTAAATGCCAAGTTCCTGGTGTTTCACCTAACCCAGGATGAGCACAAAAGGCAGTGCAACTAGCTGCCGAAAGTCTGATCCCTGATTTGTGCTCTCCGATCCCAGCCAAGACATTCCTGCCATTTTTGGCACACTCTGATTACAGTCTGCTACCTGTGATGGAGAATGGACGTCTGTGTAAGTTACAGTGATGGAAACTTGAGAAGACGTTAAAAGAAAGAAAAGTGAGAAGGGGGGAGTTCGGGTAAGATAGAGAAATGGTGACTGAGAGAGTGTGCACCATGGAGCAATCAAGTCGCGGAGGGACAGATGTCTGAGGAAATCATTGAGGGAACTTTGGACAAGGCAATGAGGAACTTTGCTGTGAATTAATTTATAGGTTTTGTATAGCGACTTTAATCTCAGGCTCCCAAAGTGCTTTACAATCAATGACATTCTCTTGAAGTGTAGTCACTACAGTAATGGAGGAAACACAGCAGCCAAATTGTGATCAGTAAGATCCCACAAACAGCAATGTGATAACAGATCATCTCTTTTTTTAAGCAATGTTGGTACGTCACACACGGTAAAATATCCTGTCAACAGAGGCTTATATTTGAAGATTCTTTATAAAGAAGGATTAAATCAAGAGATTACAGTTGTTCTGGGTATTATATTCTTGTAGCTGGGATAAATATTAATTAGTGTGTTTTTTCCCCTCTTTTAGGTGATTACAAGGATGACCACATATTCTCCTTATACTTCATGATACCATTTTTCTTCACCACGTTAGGACTGCTGTATCACAACTGGTATGATAACGTTTTACATTTCTGGTGTTTCACCTCAGGCAGTCAACACTAGTATGGGTGAACCTGATCTGTGCAGGTGTCAACTTACCCGGAATGAGCTGTACTGATATTTGCACTGTTGTTTTCTCTTTCCTATGCATGGCTTGGATTAGGTCTCTACTCGATAATGAAAATATCCAGCAAACAGACTGAGTTCAGGGGGAATTGTAAAGGAGCAGGAGGGCAAAACAGATTTGCAACCAAAATGTTCTATCTTCTGACCAACAGAGCAACAGGATGGGGTTTGATTGTGGCAGTTCCTTATACATGTGGAGTATCCCTGGTATAGGAGGTAAACAGGAAAGTAGAGTTGAGGCCACAGTCAGATCAGCGATGATCGTAGCAAATGACGGAGCTGTCTCGAGGGGCCAAATAGCCTCTTAATGTTTTATGTTCGTGTATAAAATTGCAGATGTTAAATTACACAGAATTCAGAGGACGGAAGGAGGCCGTCTGGCCCAGCTGATCCGTGCTGGTGGTCATGAGCCATGTGAGCCTCTCCACAACCTTAGTTCATCTAACCCTATGTCCCTCGATTCCTGTTTCCATCTTGTACTTGTCTAGCTTCACCTGCGATTTGCCTGAACCACTCGATGTGGCCGCGAATTCCACATTCTCTCCATAGTCTGGGTCAAGAGATTTCGCTTTGATTCTTTGTTGGATTTATTCGAAACTGTATTCTATTTATGGCCCGTTGTTTTGGATTCCCCAAAAATGAAGCTATGTGCTTATTATCAAATAGCGACTTTTTGCTACATGGAACTAGCTATTACTATCTCTAATGTGGGGGGGCTACTGTGGCCAGCACCTAAAATTCCATTAAATTCTACAAATCTGTTCAATCCGATAAGGAATCATTTATGTCGAGAAATGTTTTTGAGGATGATCATGCAAGTGTTGATACACTGAAGACCCCCATCTTAACTACATAAGCAAAATGTCAGCTACTCAAAGGACAGCCATAGAATTCCTACAGTACAGGAGGAGGCCATTCGGCTCATCGAATCGGCACTGACCCTCTGAAAGACCTTCTTACTTAGGCCCACTCCCTCGCTCTATCCCCGTAACCCTATAACCCCACATCTTTGGACACTAAGTGCAATTTATCAGGGCCAATCCATCCAAGCTGCATATCTTTGGACTGTGGGAGGAAGCCGGAGCACCCGGAGAAAACCCACGCAGACACGGGGAGAACGTACAAACTCCACACAGACTGTCACCCAAGGCCAGAATTGAACCTGGGTCCCTGGCGCTGTGAGGCAGCAGTGCTAACCACTCTGCCACCAGCCAATCTATCTCCCGATAAAACACCCTTTTTTATCACTTCCAATAAATCACCTATTGCAGTGCCTACAAACTGATGGTGAAGATTTATTGATATTAGATGAGGACATAATTGATAAACTTTGAAAAATGCTATTTATTTGTTCTTAAATACTGAAATCTATGGACATATGGGATCCATTTGCAGCCCCTTCTTCCCCTCTCCTGGATGCACAGAACTCAGTGAAGTAGAAATGCGATGTGGCTGAAGAATATTAATAATAATTCAGGCAACCTTCCTCTTCCATTGCCGCCTCCACCTTTTTCCATGCATTGCATCATGCTAGCTTGTGTGTATTATTGTCACAACTTATACAGGAATGGTGTAATTTCCTCTTTTTCGACATCGGTTAGTGTATTTCTTTCATATTTTTGCAAAGTATGAACACCACCACCTGCAAGTTCCCCTCCAAGTCACAAACCATCCTGACTTGGAACTATATCGCCGTTGCTTCACTGTTGCTGGGTCAAATTCCTGAACTTCCTCCCTAACAGCACGGTGGGTGTACCTACAGCATGTGGAGGGCAGCGGTTCAAGCAGGTGGCTCACTGCCGCCTCATGGGCAATCAGGGACGAGCAACAACAGCTGGCTTTGCCAGCAATACCCACATCATGGGGGCAAAGAAGGTGCAGCTGAATGGACAGTGGTGGCGTCAGCGCCCTCGGAAGAAAACCGAAACTGGAGCAAAAATGAGAAATTATATATTTTTTAAAACTGGAGTGAATAATGGGGTTCAATCTACATAAACGGCATCAGGAAATAGAGTAGGCAGTCTAACGCCTTACCCCACTGTGATTTATTCTTTATGCTGAAGACTTGGAGCTGTGCAGTTTGTTGGGGTAAAGCCCTTTTGACCTGTTATCCTTCATGTGCTGCAGGTATCCGTCTAACGCCTTTGTGGGCGACACATTCTGTTACTTTGCGGGAATGACTTTCGCAGTGGTCGGGATCCTCGGTCACTTCAGTAAGACCATGATGATGTTCTTCATCCCTCAGGTGCTCAACTTTCTTTACTCGGTGCCTCAGCTCTTTCATATCGTTCCGTGCCCACGACACAGACTGCCAAGGTACGCCTCAGCTGCTTTTTTTTTTTTTTCAAACACAATCATTGGTGAGATTCTCTTCCCTTCCAGGTAATACACTCTCTCTGATAGAGGGAGTAAATGAGCAGCCTGTTTCTAAACCTCAGCCGACCAACTATTTAAAGTAAAGCAAAATAAGTCCACTGAGAAATTAACTTTTAAATGTGAACTAAACATTTAATACTAATAATCTTCATTGTCACAAGTAGGCTTACATAAACACTGCAATGAAGTTACTGTGAAAATCCCCTAGTCGCCACACTCCGGCGCCTGTTCGGGTACACAGAGGGAGAATTCAGAATGTCCAATTCAGCTAACTGGCACGTCTTTCGGGACTTGTGGGAGGAAACCGGAGCGCCCGGAGGAAACTCACGCAGACACGGGGAGAACGTGCAAACTCCGCACAGACAGTCTCCCAAGCCGGGAATCGAACCTGGGACCCTGGAGCTGTGAAGCAACAGTGCTAACCACTGTGCTGCCGTGCCGCCCAGTGCGTTTACAAGTAATTTACAAGTGCGTTGTCAGTGTCTAATATTAAACTTCAATTTTTTAAACTTACTGGGGTGGGATGTGGATTCCAACAGACGACTTGTCCATATAAACCTGAAATAGTCTTGGATGCTGTCTATAAACATGTCTATAATTTTGACCTTGTATGGTACAAGTAATATGTACCAGAAAACAGTGCGTCAGTAGTAATCATGTTTGCTTCGCTTTTCTTCTCTGTTTTTACACCCAGATTAGATCCTAGAACAGGAAAGCTGGGCATGAGTTACTCGAGATTCAAAACAAAGGATTTGCCTAAACTCGGAGACTTTATATTAAAGGTACTTTTATTTAAACCCTTATTGAGTAAGAAGGACAAAACTGTACACAGGGTCGCGATGTAGTCCAACTAAGGCCCTGTACAACAGGAGCCAGTACCTCCCTACTTTTATGCTCCGTTCCCTTGCCATAAATGCTAACATTCCATTTGCCTTCCTAATCTCGTGCTGCAGCAGCACATCAACTGGTGCATTTTCTATGGCTTAGGCCAGCATGAAATGTTTTAGAGCGGGGTTTGTCATTACAGTCTGAACAATGTTACAGCACCATGTCTGGAGCAAGTAAATTAACAGGTGTTCCTGCCATCTCCTTTTTTTTTTTAAAAAGAAGTTGTTAGTGCCACCTTGGAAGCATTACTCACTGGTTTCTGTGTACTAATGCAGGCACCGTCAGCTCCAAAGGTGTGTGTATATATAGAGTAGATATCTGTGTATGTATAGTCTCTATTTTCAGGCTCCCTGTTGTCTGCTACACGACCATATTGTTAGAATGAGGTGTGCTTTTGCATGGGATGGGGAGGGAAACTTGAAGTTGAACCCGGCGTCCTTCAGGGAAGGAAATCTGCCGTCCTTACCTGGTCTGGCCTACACGTGAGCCCAGATCCATAGCAATGTGGTTGACTCTTAAATACCCTCTGAAATGGCCCAGAAGACCACTCCGATCAAGAGTAATTAGGGATGGGCAATAAATGGTGGCCCGGTCCGCATCCCTCAAATTAATTTTAAAAGCTCTATGCTGCTGAGTTGTCTCACAACTAATTTTGCAATGCACACCAGACTTGGCTCTTTTGCAGTTTTTGCTTTAAAACTAAATGAATTTCCATGTAACATTTGGGTAGCAATGCAGTGATATTGGCAATTTTGGTGAAGTCAGTTAAATGTAGGTGTCATGCCTGTCTGAAATCTGTGTTCAAAATTAAAATGCTAAAAATGAAATTGTACCACCGTCCACATATGCCACCTTTACACAGCCAACAATGGGAAAGTGCTGCTAGTTCTCTGAAATAAGTGACAATGTTATTGCAAGTACAGTGTTTGAGGCGTGATGAAGTGGTACCTGAATGTAAGTTCTTTTTTAGTTAAGCTGGCAGCTGTGGCTCGGCACACGTTCACACCTCTTGTGTCAGAAGATTGTGGGTTAGAAGTACCACTCCAGAAACGTGAGCACAAAGGTTAATTCGGGTGCAGCACTGAGGGAGTACTGCACTGACAGAGCTAGTGTCTTTTCGACGCGATGTTAAACCGACACCCCAGCTGCCCCTTCAGATGGACTTAAAAGACCCCATGGCGTTACTTCGAAGAAAGCCAGGGGAGTTATTCCCGTTATCTTGGCTAATATTTATCCTTCCGTCGACCTCAAATAGCCTCCTTCTGCACTGTAGCAATTCTATGGTCACAAAAGCATTACCTGACCATTATCACATTGCTGTTTGTGGGAGCTTGCTGTGAGTAAACTGGCTGCCAGCCTTCCTATGTTATAACTTACTGCATTTCATCGAAAAGCTTTACTGTCTGTACACTTTGTGATATTCAGAGTCGCTAAAAGATTCTATTGGAGTATAAGCTTTTTTTTCATTCTCTTGATCTGAATTGTGATTTTCCTTTTGCATTTGTGAGCTTGGTCGCCAGATTTTATAATTACGTCAAACATAGAACATACAGTGCAGAAGGAGGCCATTTGGTCCATCGAGTCTGCACCAACACATATTAAGTCCTCACGTCCTCACTTCCACCCTATCCCCGTAACCCAATAACCCCTCCTAACCTTTTTGGGCACTTAAGGGCAAGTTAGCATGGCCAATCCACCTAACCTGCACGTCTTTGGACTGTGGGAGGAAACCAGAGCACCCGGAGGAAACCCACGCAGACACTGAGAACGTGCAGACTCCACACAGACAGTGACCCAGCAGGGAATCGAACCTGGGACCCTGGCGCTGTGAAGCCACAGTGCTATCCACTTGTGCTACCGTGCTGGCCTATTTATTTAAGTTAATTTTATCCGTGTTATCTTTATCTACCCACAATAGCCAGCTTTCTTTTGGAGAAGATGCTTTTACCCAGTAATTTAAACCTAGAGCCGTTTGCTTCAGATTTCACTAGGTTTACTACAACAACAAAAAATCAAATTCACACGTACTGACTTGTGACAGGGCTGTTTGCACTAAAGTGATTTGGTTGGAATAAATGATTGGTGTTTAAAATAAGAAGCAAATGAACAAATAAAAATCTCTTAAAACGAATGTACGTTTATGCTCTGTCGGAGAGTGAGAGAAATCGGCAGAAAGGGCACCTCCCTCTGTGGGAAATACAAGCCAATCTGAGCTAGTGTGCTAGTCACAGAGATCATCAGCCCCAGGCCATGTGGAGGGAATTCCTTGTGTGAAGTGAGCTGGGAAGCGATGAAAACTGTTCCCTCTGCCAATGAATGTTGACTCTCTTTCTCGTAGGTGGTTGACAAATTCTGGCTGGTGGAGGTGAACCGTGGAGTTGGAGAAAATGACGAGTACACAGAGTGCAACAACTTCACTCTGATTAATTTTGTAATAAAGCTGATAGGCCCAACGCATGAGAGAACCCTGACCATTATCCTACTGCTCATCCAGGTGAGACCGACAGCAGGCAGCAAAACCTTGCACCCAATTATTACACTTAACTGATGGAGCAGACAAAAGATATTGTAATGCATCGATTGTTGCTGTGTCCACTGAGCTGCCTGAGACAACAACCGTTTCTTACAATTTTGCTGTAATTCCTGGTGCTGAATTATTTATAACTAGCTGGACGTGGCCTTGTCTGCTTCAGTAAATGTCGACCTTGTAACCTGAGATCCCTAAAAAATGCTGTTTCACCTTGGTCATGATACGTTGAGTAGGGTTTTCGTAAGAGTATTTGGCTGTAGAACAGGAGGTTGGGAATTAGAATGTTGCAGAATCAATAACGCACGGTGATACATTCTGTTAGCGTGGGGGCTGGTTTAGCTCAGTTGGCTAGACTGCTGGTTCGTGATGCAAAGCGAGGCCAGCAGCGTGGGTTCATTCCCCGTACCGGCTGAGGTTATTCACGACGAAGACCCCGCCTACTCAACCTCTCCCCTCGCCTGAGGTGTGATAGCAAACATTGCACACCCTTCTTCAGAGTCCCAGCTTCCTCTTCAATTGTGCTGATTGTTTCATTTCTTACACCAATTAATATTGCAGTCCTGCTGAACAGCTTTCCCGAACTGTTGCATTGAACCAGGCCCCTGGGTTCTCAGCCAATTTTGTTTTAAGTTGGATGTTTGCAGGTATTACAGAGACGATTTTGTCTCCTGTCTGGACTGAATCCAGCCGTCAGGAGGCAAAAGAATTGCATGCCTTAACCACTGTGACACCCAAGTGTTGTTGCATAATTAGATTTCATATTTGATCAAATCTACAAAAAGAAAGGTTCACTGTGCAGGGAAATTAAATCAGTTTGACTGCTTTGTTCCTTCCATGTTTTTAAACCTACTTGTCTTCTCACCCCCAACACCCAGGTTGCTGGAAGTGCGTTTGCTTTCATGGTCCGCTATCACCTAGTCCGCTGGTTTTACGATGTCTGATTCTCAATGAAAAATACTTGAATCACAGAATGCGGTATTCCTGTGCTGGGGGGTCGGGCTATTTTTCTCTTTTCCCCTTACTGCAACCCCCTCCAGCTTAGTGGATATTGGATGTCGATCACTGCTCTGGATGGAAGTGCTTGGTTTTGCTTTTTTTGAAAACACCTGTTTTCTGTCTCGTTAAATAATGTTACTGAAGATTAGATTTGAAGATTGTTTGCTTAATTTCCTTTGAAATTGCAGGAATCAAATGATAGAATAGGGAATGTCCAGTCACAGTTTTATTTTTACATTGTAACGGATTACTTGAAATAATAAGATGACTATGTTTCCGCCAGTTTGTGTGGAATAATTTAAATTCTATGTAGATTTTCCCTAACATGTACCTCATTATATTGCACACCTCATTGCTGTATGTTTCTCTCAAACTTGGTGCAATACTTAAGGACTTTTTCTGATCTACTGTAGCAGAATCTTTTGAATACCTTAAGCCACAGAGAGCTTTAGTTTCATTTCAAAACTCTTTGTCACCTTCAAATATTTTTTAGTTCCAGCGATTCAGAACTCCAATACGCCCGAAGGCATCGTAAAATCGCTCAACCTGCTGTATCATTGCAGTTCGCTGTTCAGACATGGAGGCTTGGCATCCTGGTCTAAATTCAGCCATAAAATACCCTTTCCAGTTGTGCGTTGACGTGTTAGGATTGAAAGGGTGTCTGTTATTGTTCATGCGCTGGATCTTTCAGTGAAATAATAAAGATGTTGAGAACTCTGAGCAGCCATCACTAAGACAAGACTGTGAGGGGAAAGCTCATTGATATACCTGGGCTCTCCAAAGGTTGCGCAGCTTGAAAGGTTGGGTATGATGTGACCAAATGTCAAAATGGCCCCATTGCCAATTATTTTAGATATGATATCAAAGGGTATGCATGCAGGCATGTGCAATGGGGGAGCATCATTCTTAAAACCGGAGTGAACTAAAGAATTGAACTGTGCTCAGGGATGAAAAGCTGACAATGCAATCTGGTTCGCTCACATGTTCTCCAATGCCCATTACAGTTTCCCCAGACTATGCAAAATTTTAGCAATGAATAAGGCACAGTGCTGACAACTCTCTGAGAATGGATCAGGCAAAGTTAATGGTCTGGCAAATTGACTAAATTGCCACCCTGATTTAAAAGGGCAAGTGCAGCCAAAGGGTACAGAGAGCCACGTAGCTCCCTCAAAGTGGTGTGGACATTGAAAGATGAGGCTGTCCCACCAACCACTGGCTGGGTAGTAAGTCTGCTGTTAAGCAGCCTGGTGCCGAGCTCAAAAATCCAAAGACATTATTTGTTAGTTAAACAGAAGCAAAATACTGCGAGTGCCGGATATCTGAGATAACAACAGGAAAGGCCGGAAGCACTCGGTACACCAAGCAATGTTTGTGGAGAGTTAATATTTTAGGTCAATTGACCTGTCAATTAATTCTGTTTTGCTCTCCGTCGGTGTTGCCAGACCTGTAGAGCATGTCCAGCATTTTTGGTTTTTACACTGTCACTTCAGTTTATTTTTTTGAAAAAGAGAGTGCTATGGATGGGAACGTACATAAGAGCAAAAAACACAATTCATGAAGCCCTAAGAAATTCCGCTTTGAAATATTGCTGGCGAGCTTCAAAAGTTGTAATTTATTTCTCTCACTTTGGAGTCCAAATCAAGCCTCGAACAACCGATTTAAAAATGCAGCTGAAAATATTATTGTCAATCTTGATAGTACGCCCTAATAACTTAAGCTGGCGCTGTTAATTTAATCTTGATATTGGATAAGAAGCAGAAATCCTGTTATCTGAATATTTTGAGTCTAAGAAACTTCTCGCCGTGAAGAGCTGTTTCAGGCTCTGCACATGATTACCAAAATTCTTAGCCGAGTATTTAAAAGTCTTTAATGTGAATAATTTGTACTTCCTTTGTTAAATTGCCATTGCCCTGATGTGATCTCAATTCAGTGCATGGTAACTGGAAAGATCACTGAATGAATAAAGTGAAGTGCAAAAACATGTTGTTTTTCTATATAAAAGATTGTACATTTTGTGTGTGTGTGTGTGTGTGTGTGTGTGTGTGTATATATAATATGTGTGTACAATTGAACTTAGGTACTCTGGTATTTGACTGGATAATATAAAGACAAAAATGTGGTTTTGAGACTTGTGACTCCATCAAAATAAAATCTTAAAGAAGGTAACCATATGGCACTGGCTATATATCACCACAATACGTGTGCAGCAAATTCAAAATTGAGCTATTTTATAGTTGTTACACTTAAAAGTACATAGAACATACAGTGCAGAAGGAGGCCATTCGGCCCATCAAGTCTGCACCGATCCACTTAAGCCTTCACTTCCACCCTAACCCAATAACCCCTCCTAACCTTTTTTGGACACTAAGGGCAATTTAGCGCTGCAAATCCACCTAACGGCACATCTTTGGATAAGTAGACAAGGATCAAGTATTGAATCCAGTTCATATGATTTATTAAAGATTGTAAAACCGCGCCGGAATTTGGCGACTAGGGGCTTTTCACAGTAACTTCATTTGAAACCTACTTGTAACAATAAGCAATTTTCATTTCATTTCATTTCAAAACGGCTGGGAGAGCAGATCTGACTTAAATGCACGTAAGAATTCGGACAGAACTCATCTCAGCTTACAGATGCGAAGGCAGAAGTTATATACGTGTTTGGACAGTCTTATCACTCCTCTTTGCTCCTGTCACTATTCTGTAGCCTAACACTTCCCTAACAAATAAAATTTATTCGAGATTTCCATGGTGATGCTATTGTCTGAGTCTCCCGTGGCCTTTAGAATTGGTAATAGGTCACGCTTCTAGATTTTTTGCTAGCCGGAGACTCCTTCATCTTACAAGAGAGGAATTGATGGCTGCCATGCCCCTGTAACAGGCTAGCACCGGTAGCCTGTTTCCTGTCATTATCAGTCAGCTCACTGAGGCCCCAGCCAGTTTCACAGCTTCCTTGAAAGCTGCACTAGGTCTTTTTACTTCCAATACAAAGGATAATATGGTCACCACTCCTAATTCACAAAATATTTTATAATGCTTGGTGTATTATGTTACAATACAAATTATACTTGGGGTGTGTCCTTAATATAAGTGTGTATGCATGATTATCATTTACAAAGGTTATATAGAGTGAATTCATAACAAATGTATGGCATTCATCACAGTTCATAATGTGACCTTCTATACCACTCACTACATATGTTTTAGTTAATACATAGTGTTGAATAACACTAGCTAACCTTGAGTCATTACAAGTTGACCATACACTGTTACAAAGTCCAATACTGAATTGCAAGTTTGTACCATGTTCTGTGATCAATATCTTTAACAGAAATCTGCCAGTAAATCTAACAATTGAACTGGCCTCTATGCAGAAAAGGACAACAAACTTCAACCACCCTTTCCATTTCAAAGTGTTTCCCAGCTTCACTCTTTGAAAGGCCTGGCTCTAATCCCCCAGTCGTGGACTTCTCCACCCACAAATATAGTTGCTATCGATTTGTGTCACCATAGTTCTAAAAACAGCAAATGTGATAATCATCTGTTTTTGTGATGTCGGTTGAGGGGGAAATTTGGCCAGAACACTGGGGAAAATTCCCTTGCCGTTATTGGAAGTGGTGCCATGGGATCTTTTGCATTAACCTGGGACTTTAGGCTAACGTCTCTGATAGTGAAACACTTCTTCAGTAGTGCGTTGAAGTGTCAGTTTAGATTTTGTGCTCTGGCCGTGGAGTGTGATTATCGGACTCGAGGCAAGAATGCTACACGCTGAGCTGCAGCTGACACCGGCCGTGGTACATTGGTAATGTCACTGGACCGGTAATCCAAAGATTCAGGCTAATGTCTGGGTTCAAATGCCACCGTGGCAGTTAGTGGTATTTAAATTCAGTAAATTTAATTTAAAAAGTGGAAGTCTCATTAATGATGACCAGGAAAGTATAATTGTAAAAATCCATCAGGTTCTCCCTGAATGAAATCTACCAACTGTACCCAGTATGACCTACATGTAACTCCAGATGTGGTTGACTTAACTGCGCTCTAAAATGGCTTAGCAAGCCACTCAATGCAAAAAAGCAATTGGGGATGGGCAACAAATGCTGGCCTTGCCAGTGATGCCTATATCCCATGAACAAATACCTGATGTATTATATCTGGCTTCAAAACCTAATCTAGCCATTATATTGTGACCACACTTGGGCAATAATAATACAGCTCGGGCACCATTGTCAGAAATTTGGTATTATGATCCCAGACCCCCAACATAGAATGTACAGTGCAGAAGGAGCCCATTCGGCCCATCGAGTCTGCACCGACCCACTGAAGCTCTCGCTTCCTCCCTATCCCAATAACCCCTCCTAACGTTTTTTTGACACTAAGGGCAATTTAGCATAGCCAATCCACCTAACGTGCACGTCTTTGGACTGTGGGAGTAAACCGGAGCACCCGGAGGAAACCCACGCAAACACGGGGAGAACGTGCAGACTCCGCACAGACAGTGTCCCAGCGGGGAATCAAACCTGGAATCCTGGCGCTGTGAAGCCACAGTGCTACCATGCTGCCCCAACATCTGCTAGGATATCTTTGGACAGAAACACCAATACTTGTTTTTAAATATGTAAAACTTGAGGAAAAGATACCCCGCTCCAGGAGTGATTCCACCCAAAAACAAAGTTGTGGGTTTTTAAAAAAAACTTTATTATTAACACAGTACCTTAACGAATAGCCCGCACGGGGCCTACGGGGTGGAATGATTATCTTCCTTGTGGAGTACGTGCTCCCCCGCTAGGGACAGTGGATCTCTATTAACGTCTGTATAAAAGGGCAGCCAGTAAGGCACCGACCAGGACAGGAACCCGGTAGGGATCTACCAGGCAGTGCAAATACCATGTGTAAATAAAACTATGTTTCTTTATTTTACTCGGTGTGGACTCCCAATGTCCTTATTAATTTAACATTAATGGGTAATTGTAAGTTATATTTGTGTAAACAGTGCTTAACAATATTTAACTTCAAACTGATACCTTTATCTCGAATAAAACAAAACCCATCACAGGTATAAAAAAAACACTTAAATAAAGTTGGCAAACAGGGTTACCTGCAGTACACTTGAATAGCGTTTACTTTAAAATACTGCTTGAAGAGAGACATCCTGTCTGGAAACAGCCTGTAGTTTCTTGTCTGTGTCAGATTATTGCTTGACCTTTTGCAGAAGTTGCTGTTCAGCTCACAGCCAACTAAATATTAACTGCTGGAGATCTGTAACAGACCTGGCTCCTCCCATTACATCATCTTTATCCCACACAAATCCTGAGACCTAATTATTTACCTTTAAACACAATGACTCTACTCCCCAGAAATAAAAGAAAATTAGGCCTCTCATTTTCAATAATAATGGTCCTACTTTTACTACATCTTAATTGCAACTCCACCCAAAGTGTCTGGTTTTCGTTTAAACCAGGAATTTTTAAAAGCATTATGCAGCATACACAACCTAAACCCTTGAGCCAGCTCTGCCATTACCTCGATTAGAACTTCAGAAGTGTTAACCATAGCCGGGTAGGTATGTTGACACTGTATCACCGGGTTCTGTGATAAGGTCCCACTCCAGGACCCCATCACAAAAATCAAGGCTGAGACTCCAGTTCAGTACTCAGAATTGAGTGCTACATGTCAGAGGTGCCCACCTTTAGGGTGCAATGTTGAACCAAGGTCCTGTCTGGCTTCTCTGATTGAAAAGATGCCACAGCACTATTTTGAAGAAGAGCAAGAGAGTTATCCCCATTGCTCTGGCCAAAGTGTACCCCTCAACTATCTTATATCACAGAAACAGGTTTAGCTGGTGTGATCACATTGCTGTTTGTGGCAGTTGTCTGAAAACTGATTGCTTCATTTCTTACAATACAACCATGACTATACTTCAAACGTTCTTCACTAGCTGTGAGATCTGGTGTTTATGAAGGGGGTTTATTAAATGTGGAGCTTTTTTCCTCCGGCGCTAATGAACACATTTCTCCCATTTCCACCTTTGCGTGACATTAGAAATGTGGGGCAGGGGCAGCATGGGAGCGCAATTGTTAGCACTGCTGCCTCACGGCACCGTGGACCCGGGGTCGATCTCGGCCTCGAGTCACCATCCGTATGGAGTTTGCACATTCTCCCCATGTCTGCGTGTGTCTCACCCCCACGACCCAAAGATGTGCAGGTTAGATGGACTGGCCACACAAAATTGCTCTTAGTGTCCAAAAAAAGGTTAGGTGGGGTTACGGGGTATAGGATGGAAGTGTGGGCTTAGGTCGGGTGCTCTTTCCAAGGGTCGGTGCAGACTCAATGGGCCGATTGGCCTCCTGCTCTGTAAATTCTATGATGACTCCCTACAACAATTGGAAAGCAAACCGTCCCATTGCCAATTTGGATGATGCCTGATTGTCAGCCGAATGGCCTCCCCCACTGTCATAATATACACCAGTATATTATGGTACGGACACACACTGATGGACACACAGACACAACACCGCAGCCAATCACCAGTGAGAGCACCCGCACTATAAAGACAGGGGACATCAGAGTTCCCGCTCATTCGAGTAGCAGTTAGCTAGGAGCACAGAGCTCACAGCCTGCAACACAGACATTCACCATGTGCTGAGTGCATCAACTGGTTAGGACAAGGCAAAGGTCTTTAGTTAAAGCTGGTATTGTATTTACCCACAGTTCAAGTATGTTTAAATAGTTAACCTTTTAATAAAATAGTGTTGCACTACTTCAAGTGTTGGTGACCTGTATGTGATCCAGAACATCCAACACATCACCCACCACCCACCATTTTCAAAATGTGTATATCTGGTAAAGAGAAATGCTGAAGGGAAATGATATTGAGGCAGCGGAACCTTCCGTCGGCGATTAGGATTTCAGCGGATCCGTCCGGACACTGAACGGGCCGGACACGTTGAATCAATCAGGGCGCGGGGACGAACCAGCCGCTTACCGATTGGTCAGCCTGTGGAGGGCTGCCTCCCAAGCCCGCATTCCGATTGGAGGGCCGCGATGTCAATCAAGCTGGGTCGCTCCTTCGCCCCCGCGGTGAGTCGGCGCATGCGCGGACGGCAGCCAGGCGCTGCTCTCCGATTGGCGCCCGGAGCCGGAGGTGACGGTGGGGCGCGCTGGCGCGCGCGGGGCGAAGGGGGCGTTCGCATTTCCGGTGTCAGCCCTGACCTGCGGCTGGGTCCAGGTGAGGAGGCAACACTGCTCCCCAACCCCCCCCTCCCCCCCAGGTGAGAACTCACACTGCCTCCCCGGCAACTCCCTCCCACACTGTCCAGTCCCTGGCTGGGGCTGCTGGAAAGAATTGATTTTTTTAAAAATTCCCTCCCCCTATGTCTCACTTTCATCTGTTTAGAAACGGATAGAGGGAGACGAGAACCTGGGAGGGGGCAGAGTTTCACAGTAAGAGGCCTGGTTTTTCATATTGAGATGAGGAGAAATGTTTCTCTTGGAGGGTCATTGGGCTGTGGGATTCTCTTCAGAGAGCAGTGGCGTCTGGACCATTGAATTTATTCCAGGTTGAGTGGGACAGGTTCTTCATATGGGGGGGGTTCCAAGATTTATGGAGGGTGGCAGGCAGCAAAGTGGTGTTGGTACCATGACCGGATCATCCATTATCTTCTGGAATGGCAGCGCAGGCTAGTGCTGCTCCTAAACCCCGTGTGCCTGCCCTGGAACTGCTGTGATCGCTAATGAAGGCAGGCTTTAGTTTATGCTACCTTGCTGTTGCCCAAATGTGCAGCTTCTCCCACACCATTCAACCCCAATCTCAATGCGGCAGCACCAGAGACAGACTGGGGCCTGAGGTACCTGCTCTGCATTGTTTTGCAACCTCAAAATCTGGAACTCCCTCCCTAAAAGCAGTGTGGGTGCTGACAAAGGGTCACGTTGGACTCTAAACGTTAACTCTCCAGCATGCCAAGTATTTTGTTTTACTGTAGCACTGTCGGTGAAGCTACCGCAGGTGAACTGCAGCGGTTTAAGAAGGCAACTCGCCATCACCTTCTCAGAGGTCATTCAGGGATGTGCAATAAATTCTGGTATCTCACTTATGCTGTTTCCAGGCACTTCGTTGGATTCTGATGGCAGTTCATTGATCTTGAAATGTTAACTCTGTTTCTTGCTCCAAAGCTGCTGCCGGACCTGCTGAGTATTTGCAGCACTTAATGTTTTTATTTTTCAACAGTAGGTGGATAATTTGTTCTTGAAATGGATACGTGGCAGTCTAGTCTGCCACCTGACAACTCCCATCTGCTGCTTGGGTGGCGTGAAATTGTTTAAACATTTTTAGTTAATATGATTGAAAATTGTGTTTGGCAAATACAGACAATGTAATGAAAGTAGCTCCACCTTGCTATTAGTATATGTGAGTTTTATGTCAAAGTTTATTGGTCGCTATCTTCAATGAGCCAGGTAACCAAAATGACAGTACACAATGTCCATTAAACAGTTCTCTAACTGTCCTATTCTCAGGAATTGTTCAGGCGGTTGCTCTTTTCTTGGCTATCGGCAGACCCTAGTGAGGAACCATCTCCAACGTAAACTAATCACTTCCGGGTGTCGATTGAATTGGACGAGGGAGAATGAAGATGGAGCTGCACACGCTGGTATATTGAGAATCTTAGCAACTTGGAAGATGCAAGCTATCAGATACTTGAGAGCAACTGGATGAAGGATGTGATTTGAGCGGAGCAAAATGGCGAAACGGAAGAGAGGGTAAATAATCCTTGACTTAACATCTGGTGTCCTTAATACGCAGCATAAGTGGCTAACCACACTAGAGAAATAGAGGATAATATACAGCATAGACGAACATGACAGAATTAATTACAAACTCTTACACCCGCCCACTTCTGTGAAACCAGGAGTTACGGTAAGGATCTTCCAATTCCCATAGCCACAAAAGGAACATTTATGGCATGGTCTTCCAAAACTATAAGGAACAGGAAAAGAACTGATAACCGTGGGCCACAAACAAATGTTCATGTTTGATATAAACCAACGGGAAATTTGTTGGCACCTCCTTTTCGGACGTGCATTTTCCCAATGTAGCCAAGTGCATATTGACAGTGATATCCTATGAGAGAAATCACACTAATGCCAACATGTCCTTGTGTCAGGCTGTACCCCATAACCTGATTGGGAAACTTGAAACCATCATGGTCATATGCAGCTCAAAACACCCTGAACACAGTCCACATTTAAAACCCACAATGTCTCATTCATAGAATTTACAGTGCAGAAGGAGGCTATTCGGCCCATCGAGTCTGCACCGGCTCTTACGAAGAGCACCTTACTCAAGCCCACGTATCTACCCTATCCCCATAACCCACCCAGTAACCCCCACTTAACCTTTTTGGACACTAAGGGCAAAAGGTGTCCAAACCCGCACATCTTTGGACTGTGGGAGGAAACTGGAGCATCCGGAGGAAACCCACGCAGTCACGGGGAGAACATGCAGACTCCGCACAGTGACCCAGTCACTGGGTCGAACCTGGTCCCCTGGAGCTGTGAAGCAACTTTGCTAACCACTATGCTACCGTGCTGCCACATCATTGTACGGCTGAGTAATGTTTCCAGTTTATAGAGTGGGAAATATCGAATTCTGTATTAGGTCTTACTGAAATCATACAATGTACGATTTGCAATTTAGTTATATTAAATTATCATCAAAGTGAGTATGAGGAGGTCCTAGATCCCGCTTAAGAAATTTACTAAGAAAGTGAGATTTTCTGTTTGGACTCAGTAACTTTTCACTGAGACAGCAAGAATTTCATGCCCTATTTCTTTGGGTGCCTCAGCTAGCTAAGCTTCTCTGCTGGGAGTGAAATTGGATCTTTGAATCAAAAGCAAGAAATGGTCAATTTTTAAAAGATCCATTTTAACAATAGATGATCTGACTATAGTGTCGGCACAGTGGTGTAGTGGTTAGCACTACTGCTTCACGGTGCTGAGGTCACTCCGTGTGGAGTTTGCACATTCTGCGTGTGTCTCAGCCCCCACAACCCAGGAAGATGTGTAAAGTTCTCTCTAGATGACATTAGATAATAACAGGAGCAATTTGAGGTGCATATCATACAAGTGTCATGGTGCAGCTTTTGAAGTACAACGTGAATTTCTGCTTCGGCAACACCACAAACTTACAATCAGGTTAGCCATTTTACTGCACCTACTGTTCAATGAATGAGAGGCAACACAAAATACCTGCTACCAAGTACATTAGCTTAAGTGCAAATTTAAAGTGTGTTGGTACCACACACTCTACTTTCACTTGCTAACCAACACTTGAAAGCCTAACAGTTACAGCCAGGCTGTGGAACGGAGTTCCTCACTCTGTGACCAAATATGAACCATCAGTTACTTTGGGATGAACAATATCCAAAATAAATAACAGATGACTTCTTTCACACTTAATTCCTTATGAATCATTAAGATCTGCTGAACTGTAAAGTTAAAGTTGTTTTTTAAAGGTTGTACCACAACAAATTGGAGTCATCAGTAGTCAATAACCGTATGATCAACTCCTAAGAAGGCAGTTAGAACCTTTTAAAGTCCTCCCCCAATCCCAGAACAGACCCCAACAGAGGCTAGGATACTGGACCTTAACCCCAATATTTTACTTTATTTGTAAGAGGGTGCGGAAAGAATGATTCACTCCAGGAGCGATTGCACAAAGAAATGGGGCTTGGATATTGTTAAAACAAAACTTTATTATGACTTCAATATTAACCTTACTTAACTTCACACCTGAGAACCACACCCTCTGGGGCTGGTTTAGCACACTAAATAGCTGGCTTTTAAAGCAGACCAAGGCAGGCCAGCAGCACGGTTCAATTCCCGTACCAGCCTCCCCGAACAGGCGACTGGGGCTTTTCACAGTAACTTCATTGAAGCCTACTTGTGACAATAAGCGATTTTCATTTCAGAAGAAGTGTAACACTGCTCAATTTCCCATTAAACAACAAGAAAATAAAAACAGCTCCCAATCCAGCTTAAACCAGCATGACCTAAAGCAATACTTGTGTAATGAATTTTCTTTCAAATTTAAAAGTCAAATTACAGTTTGACAGAGTAGACGATGTATAGTATTCAAGAACAAAACCAGTGCATTTTCTCAATTGACCAGGTATGATGTAATGGCTGCCGGGAAGAGCATGAAGTACGAATCTCTGGTCCTTTTGTGCGAATGGGGCTCGTGCAGATTCACTGCCTCTGGGATGGAGGATTTCAGCAACCACATCGCAGGACATTTAAAGGACCAAGTCCAGGGGGTCGAAAATGACCTTGAACCACAAGGTAGGGCCACAGCACAGTGGATGGACAGTGTCGAATTATTTTGAGATTGTTAATAACTTTTGATTAAAAATGGTTGTTGCAACTAACTTCAGTGTGGCACTATGTATGAAAATAACTGGGAATTGGCCAGTAATCTGTAGAGGAAGAAAAAAATCTGCAGTTACAGCCCTTTTTTTACAATTGGCTATTTTTTGCCCCTTCTATTCAGAGTTGCATATGGCAGGCCATGAGTGGCTAGCTCTTGTGTTTCTATCACTGCTGCTCTGTTTTACCTACTCTGCTATAATTAGTGTATTCCTCTCCCTCTTTATGAATCCACTTTAAAGGTATTTCATGGTTTGTAAAGCAATTTGGGAAGTCTTGAGCCTGTAAAGCATGCTCTAAAATGCTGGTACTTTTCTTTGAAAATGTTAACATTTAGTATTCTGCCCACTGGGGCACAAGAAGCCAGTGGAGTTTGACGACCCAATGAAATTTTGGATCAGTTGGAGTTTCTGAAATATTAAAAATTTGCATAGCCACTTGCTGAGCCAGGAACGGAAACATTCCAAAGAAATAATTTGTTATTTTTTTCAACCGTGTAATGAGGATAAACTCCCATTTTAATAAATCTTCCTTCACACTTCTTTTTTTTCTTTAAATATAAATTTAGAGTACCCAATTTTTTTTTCACCCCCCCCCCCAAATTAAGGGGCAATTTAGCGTGGCCAATCCACCTAGCCTGCACATCTTTGGGTTGTGGGGGTGGAATCCACGCAGACATGGGGAGAATGTGCAAACACCACACGGACAGTGGCCCAGGGCTGGGATTCGAAGCCGGGTCTTCAGTGCTGCAGTCCCAGTGCTAACCACTGCGTCACATGCAGCCCTTTCCTTCACATTTCTGAAAGAATAATGTGTTGTCTGGAAATGTATTTTCATTATTATGTGTATATAGTCAATGCAGCTACTTAAGATAAACTTTTATTTTAAATTGCCCAAATTCAGACAGCATTCTAAGGAGAATTGTGCAATTTTAACATGATCTCTGCTGGCCCACGTTACATTTACTACTTTAGAACTGTTGCTTCAGCAATTTGGTAGCAGGTATTTTGTGTTGCCTCTCATTCATTGAACAGTAGGTGCAGTAAAATGGCTAACCTGATTGTAAGTTTGTGGTGTTGCCGAAGCAGAAATTCACGTTGTCGTGGATATTTGTTCCCACTGGCCCAAATCAAAGGAACTCGACATTTAAAAGGGGGCAAGCAAGTTAATGATTTGCTCAAGTACACAGACATATTCTGCAATGAAATAAAAAATTCAATAGAACATAATCCAACCCTTCCACCCTTTGGAATTCAAACAAGTTGCAATTTAAAAGCTTCAAATCCTGCAAATATGTCTTGCAGATAATACCGACTTGGGTGCTGGGGACTAAACATGGTTTCAAAGGTGAGATATGGAATCTTGTTTCACTAGAGGAAAACAATCCTGTGCTGATCCCGTTTTGTGTGTCTGTTTCTTAGAGGAGCACCAATGCCTGTGGACCGAGTGTGGGTTCTATTCCGTGGAGAGCTCAGCTGACCTGATCCGTCATGTTTACTTTCACGCCTACCACACAAAACTGAAGCACTGGGGTCTACAATCCCTGCAGGCTCAGACTGAACTCGAGCACTGTTTACTGGATCAGCAGAGCCGCAACGTCATTCCGGAAATCCCAGAGGGCTTTGTTTGTCTCTGGGGCCACTGTGACGTGAGTCAACCATTCAAATCTGAATTACGTTTCCTTGTTCTGTTTTCTCTGCTCGCTCTCTAGTTTACTTTAAACTTGCCCATGAGATGTTTTTTTAAAAAGTATTTCTGACCATCAACGATTAAAAAATTATCCTCGAGGCGAAAAGAACTATTTTGTGGTCAGAGTGATATCTGGAGAAGGAAACTGCGATTCACAAAGATTCATCCATGCAGCAGATCCTTTGTTACCCTGCAACATCTCCACTGATGCAAAAGCAAAACACTGCAGGCCCTGGAATTCTGAAATTACAAACAGCAAATGTTGGGGACACTCAGCAGGTCAAACGGCTGCGCTAGAGAGAGAGAAACAGTTAACGTTTCAGGTGGTGGCCTTTCGTTAAAACTGGAGCATTGAATTTGTTTCTCTCTCTAAGATGCATCTTTACTGATGGCCATAAGATGCATCTTTATTGATGGCCGTGTCAGTTTCTGGGGACTGGAAGATGATCCATCATTTGTGAACCTTTTTTAAAAAGTTTTTAAAAAAATCATTTTTACACAGTACCCAGGCCCCCCCCCAACGCCCAGCAGCAACCAGGTCCCCAAAGTGCAAAATGAACAACCCCCCCTCGACACTGTCCTCAACTTGAAGTGCTGTCGGAATTGGCCCCAGATCCTCAGCTTAGCTACCACCCAGAATACTTCCCTGGGGCTAGCGGCAGTGGTTGCCAGCACCCGCAGCTCTTGCAGGACCCCGCCTCCATCCGAATCCCCAAGGCTTCCAACTCGTTCCTCCAGCCATGCGCTTTCTCCGCATTCGCCGTCCAGTAATATTGCAGCAGAGTCGGAAGAGCAAAGCACTACGCACCCCTGCCCGACTGCCGCCCGCTTTGGAGCACCGCCTTCCTTATCCTCACCACCTTCCCTGCCCACACGAACGACGAGACCAGCCTATCCACACCTCGAAAAAAAATGCCGTTGGCAAAAAGGCCGGCAGACACTGGAACAGGAACAGAAACCGTGGCAAAATATTCATTTTGACTGCCTGCAGTCGGCCAGCCAACGACAAAGGGAGACTATCCCATCTCGCCAGGTCCTCCTTCACTTTCCTTACTAAACCTGTGAAATTTAGCTGAGGGAGTTGCGCCCAGTCATGCGCTATAATTTTGTGAACTATTAAACTCCTCTAGCCAGGAGGGTGATAACCTGATTTACAACGTTTTCTCCTGTTCTAATCTAAAGCAGACACTGGCACAGATTATGCATTGCTTTTTACAGCACGGTTGTGCTTTGCTGCTTTATTTCAGCATTTCTATTTTCTCCTTAGAGCACCTTTGAGAATCCGGAATGGTTCTACAGACACGTGGACATGCATGGAATGTGCTCAGACCGTGATGCAACCACAGATACTAATCTAATAATCCCCTGCTGTTGGAAAGGTGAGTTCATCTGGAACCAGACTGCACAAAAAACTCTCTGCTTAGTTCCACAGTTTCTATTTTGCAGACCCACCTCATCTGACTTGAGTGACGGTTAATGGGAAGGTTTCTTGACAGGGTAATTATAACAGGCCACAAGAATTATATAACATTCTTGCACAGGATGTCCCAAAGCACTGTGCAGCCGGTGAAGTACTCTTGGAAGTGTAGTCATTGTTGTAATGCAAGAAATGTGGCAGTCTGTTTGCTCACAGCAAAGCTCAAACAAAGAGTCACACGGACTCAGAACTTTAGCTCTGCTTCCCCCTCCACAGCTGCTGTCAGACCTGCTGAGCTTTTCCAACACTTTCTGTTTTTATTCAGGAGCAATTAATTTCCAGTTTTCTGTCTTTTTAGATTGCGAGGCAACTTTCAAAGTGAAATTTAAACTGCGGGAGCATTTACGTAGTCACACACAGGAGAAAGTTGTGGCCTGCCCTACCTGTGGAGGGATGTTTGCCAGCAACACCAAATTCTTTGATCATATCCGGAGGCAGACAGCCATGGAATGTAAGTAAAAATTCCTTAGGATGCAGCAGGGGGGGCCTGGTTTCGTAGTTTCGCATTTGTATAATTTCCCAAGATAGGAACTCTCTCTTTGAAACTTGGCATCTCCGTTACCTGAAGCCAATTTAAGACATGGGAATGCGAGATACATAACAGGGCTCCCATCAACATCAGAAGGCTGCGAATCATCCCTGGAGCAAACACGAATTGTTAAATGGTCTCATTGAGTGGATCGATTTGTTGCCGTGGTGTGGCAATACCCTGTGAAAGAAACGTGATGTTGATGTAAAGCCACTGACTTCAAACTGGGTTGTGGCTGAGCATGCTGTTTAATGCCATTGACACAGACACAGAACTTCACAGAGACAGCTTGTGAATACGGTACTGAACCTATTACTAAAAGAATCGTGTATCACAATTTTTGTTTCGCTAGACCAGCGGTTTCAATGCTCCCACTGTTCAAAGAGATTTGCCACTGAAAGGCTACTCAGGGACCACATGCGGCATCATGGTAAGCAGAGTTTTATGCTGTTGCTTATCTTTATATCCAGGATCTTTTCACACAAAACAGTTGGCCCTTTCAGTCACACTGTCTGTTTTATAAGAATGAAATAACGGCTTTCACCAACATAATTTGTGTTCCATTTTAATGACAAACCACGCAGTAACCTCATCCCTTGAAGATTCTTAATGCATTTCACCTTCCCGCAGGTGATTTCCAGGATTTCCCCTCCTTAGTAGTGGGAGTCACTTAGTTGCGTAATCTATGATGTCAATAACAGTGTATTATAGACATTGCTTTCTTTCATTATTCCACGCATATTCAAGCACAATTGGGGAAAGTTCAATATCCACCTGGTGTTGCCTAGGCATTGATTCTTCAGTCCTGAATTGAATACTTGAGTGATGGCCTTTATACATGTCAACTAAGTAGCACAGTAATCATCTCTTTCCATTAGATACCATTACCGTCCCCCCCCCATCCTCCTCAAAAGAAAATTAACTTCTCTCAAATCAAGATTGGATATGAAAATCTTGCAAAATAATTAGGAAAATAAAATGGGATGTTAGTGTGATTTTTAGTTTAGACTCTTGTACGAAGACGAAAAGTCAGTCATCCTATGTCTCCGTAAAGAGTTGGCTATCCCTTTATTGTGAGGACGCACATGAAATACTCAGCTGGGTTTGAGAGAACATTGAATGTTTTTTTTTCCAGTGAACTATTACAAGTGCCCATTTTGTGATATGACCTGCCCAGCACCTTCTGCCTTGCGGAACCACATCAAATTCCGCCATAGCGATGAGAAACCATTCCGCTGCGAGTACTGCGAGTACAGGTACGTCCTTCAGTTAAACCTTTGGTGTATCTTGCCCAGTCGTTCCTGCTTTTCCAGTTCCATATTACTCTCTGCTTTCCTGAAGTATGGATCGATCTGGCGTCCCTCGTAGCTTGCTTTGCTTGCTTTCGTACCCCTCAAATTTGTATGCCGTTGCTACCATTTCGCCAGCCAATTGAAACAAATCTGTCTCAGTTTACCCTGTCATAGCCCTTTGTAATCTGGGTGATCTTTTTGAACCAAGTGGAGAAAGCTCTACGTCTCAAATGTGTTTTTGCAGCTTTTAATCGCTACACCCCAGTAACAATCTATGTGCAACATTTGTATTGTTTGTATGTCTTTCTCATGAATAAGGTGCCCAGAACCCGATGGAACAGTACACACTGCACCTTTCCAGTCAAAAAAACAACTTCCTTTCAGAGTTGCCCCTTGCTCTCCGATAATGTTTATTCATGCAATCATGGCCCCCTTATTCCATGTTCCATTAATTTAGTATTTTTGTGGTAGTGTGTGCCATCGGGACCTCGTACAACAGCCTAACCCACCTGACGAACCCCTCCCCAAACCCAAACCTCTTCAGCACCTCCCACAAGTACCCCCACTCTACCCTATCGAAGGCCTTCTCAGCATCCATCGCCACCACTATCTCCGCCACCCCCTCCCTCGCCGGCATCATAATAACGTTCAGGAGCCTCCGCACATTCGCGTTCAACTGCCTCCCCTTCACGAACCCCGTCTGGTCTTCGTGGATGAACTGCGGCACCCAATCCTCAATTCTCGTGGCGAAGACCTTCGCCACCACCTTGGCATCTACATTTAACAACAAAATCGGCCTGTAAGACCCACACTGCAGGGGATCCTTGTCCCGCTTCAGGATCAAGGAGATCAGTGCCCGGGACATCGTCGGGGGCAAAGCCCCCCCCTCCCTTGCCTCATTGAAGGTCCTAACCAGCAACGGGCCCGACAGGTCCACATATGTTTTGTAAAATTCGACCGGGAAACGGTCCGGCCCCAGTGCCTTCCCCGCCTGCATGCTCCCTATCCCTTTGGCCAGCTCCTCCAGCCCACTCGGGCCCCTAATCCCGCCACCAGTCCCTCCTCCACCTTCGGGAACCTCAGTTGGTCCAGAAAGCGGCCCATTCCTCCCTCCAGTGAGAGCTCGGACTGATACAGTTCCTCGTAAAAGTCCCTGAAGATCCCATTGATGCCAACCCCACTCTGCACCACACTCCCTCCCCTATCCTTAACTCCCCGATCACCCTAGCTGCGTCCTGCTTCCGAAGCTGATGCGCCAGCATCCGACTCGCCTTTTCCCCATATTCGTACATCGCCCCCTGGGTCTTCCTCCACTGCGCCTCCGCCTTCCTGGTGGTCAACAGGTCGAATTCGGCCTGGAGGCTACGCCTCTCCCTCAACAGTCCCTCCTCCGGCACCTCCGCGTACCTCCTGTCTACCCTCACTATCTCTCCCACCAGCCTCTCCCTCTGCTCTCTCCTCTCCTTGTGGACCCGAATGGAGATAAGCTCTCCCCTAACCACCGCCTTCAGCGCCTCCCAGACCATCCCCACTCGGACCTCCCCGTTATCGTTGGCCTCCAGGTACCTATCTATGCTTCCTCGGACCCGCTCGCTCACCTCCTCGTCCACCAACAGCCCCACCTCCAAGCGCCACAACGGGCGCTGGTCCCTCTCCTCCCCCAGCTCTAGGTCTACTTAATGCGGGGCGTGATCCAAAATGGCTATCGCCGAGTACTCTGTATCCTCTACTCTCGCAATCAGCGCCCTGCTCATAACAAAAAAGTCGATCCGGGGATAGGCCTCATGAACGTGCGAGAAGAATGAAAATTCCCTAGCCCCCGGCCTTGCAAATCTCCCCCTCCCATCTGGTCCATTAACCCCCTCAGCACTTTAGCTGCCCCCGGCCTCCTACCCGTCCTGGATCTGGAGTGATCCAATGCTGGATCCAACACCGTGTTAAAGTCCCCCCCCCCCATTATCAGGCCCCCCCACTTCCAAGTCCAGGATCCGACCCAACATGTGCCGCATAAAGCCCGCATCGTCCCAGTTCGGGGCGTACACGTTGACCAGCACCACCCTCTCCCCTTGCAGCTTACCACTTACCATTACGTACCTGCCGCCATTGTCTTGTCACAATGCTCAACGCCTCGAACGACACCCTCTTTCCCACCAAGATCCCCACCCCCACCCCCGATTTTTGGCATCCAGCCCCGAATGAAACAACTGACCTACCCACCCCTTCCTCAATCTTACCTGGTCTGCTACCTTCAGGTGCGTCTCCTGGAGCATGACCACATCCGCCTTCAGGTGCACGTACACGCGGACCCGCTTAACCGGCCCGTTCAGCCCCCTTACGTTCCAGGTTATCAGCTGGATCAGGGGGCTACCCGCCCCCCTCCCCCGCCGACTAGCCATAACCCCTCCTCGGCCAGCCACGCGCCCGCACCCCACGCCTGGCCCGTTCCCCACGGCGGCAGACCCCGTCCCACCCCCCTCTACTTACTCCAGCTTCCCCTTGACCATACCTGCAGCAGCCCGGTCTCTCTCCTTCTCCCCCCCCCCCCCCCCCCCCCCCCCCCCCCCAGCTAGGACACCTCCTAGCTGCATTGCTCCCCCCATTGTACTCCTGCAGGTCTGCTGACCCCGGCCGCTCCCGCCTCTCCTTCGACTCCTCCCATTGTGGGACTTCCCCTCCCCCTCCATTACCCACCAGCAGGCTCTCCGCCTCCCCCTTCCATCCCAAGCGCGGGGGGAAAAACCGCGCTTCCCTGCCCCGGCCCCGCCCCCTCCAGCCTTCAGCGCGGGAAAAGGCCTGCGCTTTCCACCTGCCTGGCCACGCCTCCTGACGCAGCTCCTTTTACAGGCCCAGTCCCCTCACCCCCGACTCGGGCCTCACCCTCCCCCGCGGGGCCCCATCCCCCCTACCGGCCATCCACCCCCTACTCCGTTTACTTGCCCCCTCCAAGAGCCCACCCGACAGACCCAACCAAAACAGTGCCCTAACCACCCACACCGAACCAAAAATAAACAAGAACAAAGAACCTCCCCCTCAAAATGTAACACAACAACAACAATCCCCGACCATCCCCACGCCCGACCCCCCATCCCGACCCTCAGTTTGTGTCCAGCTCCTCGGCCTGAACAAAGGCCCACGCCTCCTCCGGTGACTCAAAATAATGGTGCCGGTACTTTAGGTGACCCACAGTCGCGCCGGCTGCAGCGTGCCAAACTTCACCCCCTTCATGTGCAGCACCGCCTTCGCCCGGTTGTACCCGGCCCTCTTCTTCACCACCTCCGCACTCCAGTCCTGATATATTCGAACCTCCGCGTTCTCCCACCTGCTGCTCCTCTCTTTCTTGGCCCACCTGAGTATGCATTCCCGATCAGCGAACCGATGAAACTGCACCAGCACCGCTCGCGGCGGCTCGTTAGCCTTGGGCCTCCTCCACCAGCACTCTATGGGCCCCTTCCAGCTCCAGGGGCTTCTGGAAGGACCCCGCTCTCATCAGCGAGTTTAACATGGTGACCACATAGGCCGCCACATCTGACTCCTCCAGCCCCTCCGGGAGGCCCAGGATCTGCAGATTCTTCCACCTTGACTGATTCTCCATCTCCTCGAACCGTTCCTGCCATTTCTTGTGGACCGCCTCGTGCGCCTCCACCTTTACCGCTAGGCCCAAGATCTCGTCCTCGTTATCTGAGATCTTTTGTCGGACCTTGCGAATCGCCACCCCCTGGGCTGTCTGGGTCTCCAGCAGCTTATCAATAGAAGCCTTCATTGGCTCCAGCAGGTCCGCTTTGAGCTCCCTGAAGCAGCGCTGGATAACCTCCTGCTGCTCCTGCGCCCACTGCATCCACGCTGCCTGGTCCCCGCCCGCTGCCATCTTGCTCTTCTTCCCTCGCGCATTTATTGGCTTCACCACCACTTTTTTTAGTCGCCCCGCTCCTGGTTCAAGCCATGCACTTGTCGGGGGAATGTTGCAGTCTTCTTCCCACACCGGGAAATGTCTAAAAAATGCCGTTGGGGGCCCTGAAAAGAGCCCAAAAGTCCATCCCAAGCGGGAGCTGCCGAAAGTGCGACTTAGCTCTGCATAGCCGCAAGATCACTTTTGATACCCACAACAACATTTTTCACATTTGAGAAAGTGAGCAAACGTTCCTAATGGCCTGTCTCCCAGTGCCCTGCTGTCATTTGCATCTGCGCAGGTTTGCGATCTGCATTAAGATATTTTAAGAGGTAACTGGTGTAATTTGTTTCCTCTCAGCTGCAAGAACTTAGTGGATCTAAGGAAGCATTTGGATACACACAGTGAGGATCCTACTTATCGCTGTGAGCTTGCAGGATGTACATTCAGTGCACGATCTCAATATTCCATCAAGTCCCATTACAGGAAAGTACATGAGGTAAGCAGTTGAAGGCAGTGAATGTTTTTGCCACTGTTTTTTAAAAAGTGAAATATGTAATGCCCAACAGAACTGAATGATCCACCTGTAAGGCCATCGTCTCCCACTGATATGGGATGTTGCATCGATTAAAAATGTAGGTGATTGTTTAGTAGCCCTCGCAGTGGTTTGATGATCACTGTTGACCTCAAATGAAACTGCTAATGCACATGTTAAACCGATGCCTCTGGGCTGGACTTGCGTTGTATTTCACAAACCCGCATAAGAAACTCGAACTTGAGGTCTACTGTTGTAAAGAGTGGAGTGGATGACTGAATTGATCTATGATTGCTGGTGAGGGCAGGATTTCTGTGTTTTCTCCCTTCCACATTTCCTTGATCTACCCTATCCACAGCCGGAAAAGTAGGCAAGTGAAAAATATGGTCTCGAGCATCTCGGGAACGCTTTACTAGGACATGCTCTTGGTAGCAGTTCGCTGGAGCTCTCGGATTTATTTTTTTCCAATTATGTTATTAGCACTGGATTTGTTAGCATTAACTGAATATTTAGTTGACACTTTCATCAGGGCCTCGTTTGCTCTCCAGAAGCCAATTTCCAAGATTGAGGATTTACATTTCATTCTGTTTTGCGGAAAAAAGGAACCAAGTTACATTAATTCTTCATTACGGTTATCAACGTTTCTGCTCCCTAATTATATCAGGGCCTTAGTCTTTCAGATCATTTGTGGCTGTTTATCTTGCACAGACTAGTTAAGATATTTAACTGTGGACTCTGACTTTCCCAGGGAGATTTGGAACCCAGATACAAATGCCATGTTTGTGACAAATGTTTCACCAGAGGTAACAATCTGACTGTGCACCTCAGGAAGAAGCATCAGTTTAAGTGGCCTTCAGGTCACCCACGATTCAGGTACGGTGACATTTCTCCATTTTTTCACATGATTCTGTCGCTCTTGATTTCATGTTGGGTCGTGTACAATCTCTTGGCTGATGGGGAAGGTCCTCTGTCACTCTATAATGAGCAAGATTGATGATGCATAAGAATTGGGGGAGGAATGGGGGTTTGCAAACCAACTGATATCTTGTTGCTTCCCTGCCTCACTATATCACTCCTGTGCCCAGAAATTATGAATTTACATAAACAAATCTGTGTACATAAATTAATGTTTTGCCCTATTGAGTGTGACAGCGAGCTTGTCTTGCTCTTTTGATTCATTTCAAATAGAAGTGATACTGTAAATGATTTGCTCATGTGCCGTTCCATAGGCTGTGAATTTCCTTGTACATATCATTCCACTTTAAAATGGTGATTGGTTATGTGAATTGAGACTCCATAAATCTTCCAACACTCAGATTGCCATAAATATATTCTTCAATTAAATTGAAGTGTCAGAATCATAGTGAGTTGTTTATCTTTACTGTATCTAGGTTAAATCACATGATTCCAAGGAAACTGGGTCACCTTGTTGTCCTTTCCGATTTCTCCTGATTTAAAAACAGATACGTTTAGCGTAGGATCAAGACAACCTGTCCTTTCTCAGCAACACTAAACTCAGCACTGAAATGACAAACTTACTGTTTTCATATTCGATTAATGGGAGGCATCTCTTTGGCTGTATAAAATGAATTACTACTCGGGGATGCAAAGTTGCCCAAAGTTTGGTGCTAAGTGAGTTTGCAGTCTCCATTTCAATGGGAATGGCTACTTTGGGAAAATGAAACTGCTTTTGTGGAATGAGCACTTGTTCTTGGGCTGGGCTTTGCTTCTGTATCAAATTATTTTAGCTGTCTCGAGCAGAAAGGTGTTTCATTCCTCAGAATGGCCTTGGACTGAAGAAGAGATTTTGTTTTAGAAACTCCTTTAGATTTGAACAAAATATGTAAGGAAATATAAAAACCAGGCCCGGTTTTTAAAAACAAAAAATGTACAGTTATTTGGGAAGAGTGAGAAATGGGGAAATGACCCACTGACACGGCTAATCTGCACTTTAACTCCATCTGCCTGGAGTTTTTGGCTTGCAAAAACCTTATTGATCTCGGGTAGAAATTCATAAGTAAGCCAGCTTCCCCTGCTTTTTGTATGAAAAAATGCTTTCTAACTTCTCTCCTGAATGGCCGAGCTGTGGTTTTAAGGCTATGTTTGCTTGTGCTACAAGGGTAACGTACCTGAGCTGGTCCATTGGACGAGAGGAAATGAGGTGCCTATTTTTGTCTACTCGTGGAAACAATGGGGGCATCCTGTGGCAGAAACGTAGTATCATTCTTGGCCGATGTGATGTTTTGACCAGGACCTATCATGGGTCTATGAACCGTTGATCCTGACCACCTATGGCTTCACTCGGGAAGGCATTCTCGTGGCATGGCTTGTGAATGGCATGTTGGCTCAGCACATGGATGCACTTGTCCTGGGCTCATGTCTGCCATTTCCCACAGCAATTCATGAGTATTGCTGATTGCAAGTTAGCTCTTTGCTAGAAGGAGAAGATGGGGGAAAAAATACTTCCCCTGCAGACAGACCATCTCCTGACCCTAGTATCTTGCCTGAGAGCTAAAAGCAGGTCGCCTCTTCTGGATAAGGAACTTGCAAGTTGTTGGAAAAGCATTAAAAGAAATAGCTAATGGGGCACGAATTGCATGTTCTCACCTTTTTACATTAATGTTCATTCATCCAGATACAAAGAGCACGAGGATGGTTACATGCGTCTGCAATTGGTCCGTTACGAGAGTGTCGAACTGACCGAGCAATTAATGAAAGACCGGGAAAAGCAGGATGGCCGTGTGGACAGCACGTCGGAGAGTTTGATTTTATCGGAAGCAAACCTAAGAGGGATTATACTGGAACCAATAGAGGAAACAAACAGTGAGGAGCATGACACAGGGAGGCAGAGCCCCGATGCTCTGAGCTGTTGTACAGCCGAATATGTGGAACATCCCAATCACGATGTGGCTGCTGGAGAGCAACATCGGCAAGAATCACCGTTAGATTCCCCTGACTCGAATAAAAACCCCATTATCCGAGTGGTCAATCGGACAAATGAGAATGGGGAAAATGAAACCGTTTACTACGTTCTGACCAATGCACCACATATCCCAGGGAACGCAGAAGCATCTGCTGAGGACATTAATATGGAGGTTGAGGGGACCTCCACTGACAATATAGAAAAGACTGCGGAAGAACTAGGCATTCAAATAATTGGCTAGGAGCTAGGATTAGCCACCCACGCACATCACCACTTGATGCAAATTTTAAGCCTTGATCTGATCTGCATATTCAGTTTTACCTTGGAGTCAGGAATGAGCTTTGCGATGTTGTATGGATTTGGTTGGCCAACATGGGCTGTATTTCTAGTCATGTTTCTTTAATTTACCCCTCCCTTCAAGACAAGCCTCATTATGTTCCAGCTGTAGTGTTGTCGGGCACAGTGCGGTTCCTACTAAATTATGCTTTAAAGATTAGGTCAAACAAATCTGTTAGAAAATAGATTTTGACAGATGGGTGATCAGTGTCAATACAGCAAATACAGTTTTCACCAGCAAATGTATTTTTATTGTGTAAAAGTCCTCTGGTGTTATTGCTGTTCATTTTTCAAGAAATGCGCTATCTTTATTGCCCTGCAATCCTATTCATTAACTGTTATAAAATAACTCCTCCTTACTCTTGAGGATTAGGAATTATTATAGAAAATTTCCTCTTTGTTGCCTTCAGGTACTCTTACTTTCCTCCTCCATCAGGTACCATACTCTAATTGGCAATCATGGACTTAGATTAGGCTGGTGCATGATTTTGCTTGGCAAAGTACTGCAGTGGTTTGCCAGTGTTTTCTGCAGTGAGCTGACCAGGAACTCTCCTCTTCCATCAGGCGTATCACAAGGATCGACGAGCTGATAATCAACCTGTTTGGCCACATTATTAACATCGCTTCCATGGCCATCCAGTTCTGAAGTGGAACTTGAACCGGAGCTCCCTGTCCGAGGCAGGCATGCTACCCACTGTGCCACAAGACCGCCACCATTTCTTTACACGGGAATAACTGATTCCTGAAATGTTTGAAGTCCTTTCACTTGTCAGCTATTGATGGCTGCCACCTTGATATAGAAGCATTAGTGAGCGCAGCAAGGACCAACATGTTTTCTGTACTGTAACCTCAGTATCTTATGCCTAGTTTATCTGCATACTCTTTCTCACTCTCTCTGCCCACCCCCACCAAAATGTAAAGGCACTTCTGAGTAGCTAATAGCTCTTTCACTTTATGGTTCTACTACCTATTGTTGAAATCGGGTGTGGTCACTAACCATCACCAGTGCCTATGTATTTATAGATTAATCGACCTGTCATCTATTTCAAACAGGGAAAAGAAAATAAATATTTACACCTTGGCCACTGCTCTCTCAGTTAATATTGTGAGCAGTCAGCGCACACTTCACTTGCCCTTGCTTTACAAGCAGCCTAGAGACTGCCGCAATGTAAATCTGTGACTGTTGTGCCAAAACCTTGTCCTGCGTCCAGAAAGTGGTCGAGGGATGCGTCTGAAATAATCCCCCCAAGGCCAGAAAACAGAGGCAACTGGAATTCCCAGCTTGCTAATATGTATTTCAGTTTAACAACCACAGAGCATTGAGGGTGATATACATTTTTTAAAACTCTTATACATGCCTCCCCTGCTATTACAATGGTAGTATCACCAAAGTTAAATTGTTTGGGGTGCTATCTGGAATATATTGTTTCCTTAAGCCAAATGAGCTAAGCCCTTTGGCACTTTCTTTGTAACAAATGTTTGGTTATCAAAGGCAGTTCTAGCAAGCATGTATGCTATTATTTAGAATAACTGAATAGTCCTGAGCAAGTATTAAACGAATAAAAACATGACAATGCTGGAAATACTCAGAAGATAATATAGCGTCCTTGGAGAGAGAATCAGTTAACATTTCAGGTTGATTGCCATGCATTAAAACTGCAAGAGATGACTAAGCATGGAGTAAATTTAAAACACGCTGTCGCTGGGACAAAATCCTGGAACTCCCTGACCGCACTGTGGGTGTGCCTCCACCTCAGCGACTGCAGCGATTCAAGAAGGCAGCTCACCACCACCTTCTCAAGGGCAACTAGGGATGGGCAATAAATGCTGGCCTAGCCAGTGACAACACATCCCATAAATGAATGAAAACAAAGGAATTTCAGTTGGAATTCACACCACAATAAGTGGGAGCTAAAGATGGGTTGCTCAGGGAGGGGATGTGGCTGTCTGAGCATGTTTTGGTAGATATCTATCAAACACACAAAAAGAGAAATGGAAAGCAATGAAACTGAAGAAGGTATGAGAGACAATCTTAAATCCCGTTGGAGCAAAGAGCAGAACTCCCAAGGTGGATATTGTTCAAAGTGGCAATGGATTCAAATAGTCAAATTTGTTTTTAAAATGTTTGAATTCATCTGTGTTTTGTGGTTGCATTCCATTGCGTTGCCTATTTTTCTGTGTAAATGGAAAACCAGTTGCTTTGGTCCACAATATACAAAATAACTTCTATTCCCTATAATCAAGACTGCCAGTATATGTCATTCCACTCAGTTGGCGCTAAATTATCTCTTCATAAAATGCGTTCATGTTTTAGTGCATTTCTATCCCATGGCATTATTCAAAAAGCAATGACTCCCCATTTTTCTGACCAACATTGCAACACCAGTTATTTGTTTCATTGTGGTTTGTGGGAGTTTACCGTGTGCAAATTGGCTGTTGCGCTTTCTGACTTAATGATGACTGCATTTCGCGTGAAGCTCTTGGGAATATCGGAGTTGTGTTGAGGCCATATATAAATGCAAGCCGATTATTTGACTCAGAGCATTTGTTCAGTTCTGAGCTCCACGTCTTACTCAGGATAGATTGGCCTTGGAGGGAGTTCAGCGTAGATTTGTTCTCAGTTGGACTCCCAAGAGTTAAATAACAAGAAGCGATTACATGAACCAGGGTTATATTCCCTGTACGTCAGAAGATTAAGTGGTGATTCCATCAATGGCTAAATCAAAGCTATTTTCCGAGGATGAGGATTGGGGGCATTGCATTAAAATTGGATCCAGGCCTTTCAGAAGCGAAGTTAAGAAACACACGCAAAGGTTGGTAAAAGTATGGAACTCCTTCAACTAATGGCACTTAATGCTCGGTTAATTGTTAATTTAAACCTGAGATTGTTGGAATTCTGTGAACCAATGGATTGAGCAATATGAGGCAACGGTGAGCAAATGGAGTTACTTTGCACATCAGCTCTGATTCCATTGAATTGTTCGTGGGGCTTGTGAGGCTAAATGGTCTACCCATGTTCCAATGCTCCTCTTCAAGAGTTTAGTTAATAGTTTCGGGATTGTCCATGTCTGGATAATGGTGGAGACATGAATAGATTTTGAGGTATGCATTGCACCTTTGAGTTACATCTGGTGCTTTTTTTTTCTATTAGTTAAGGAACACACAATCTGAAAATCCACAAATTCGGAGAGCAATGACAGGTTAATCTTTGAAATGTAAACCCTTCAATAGACAGAAATCAGAGTGACTAAGTTTCCTGCTTGTCTTTAAGCTTCAGAGTGCATCTATTTAGATGCGATTTAGCCCTTGTAAATTTAATAATTAAAAAGTTCAAAGCTCAAAAATAAGAAATTTTCCTTTTCATACGTTAACAACCTTGAAAGTATGGCGGATAATCAAAGCAGGACCAGGCCCCTCGGGCCTGATGCATTATTCAATCAGGTGGTGACTGATCTTCAACTTCAAAACCCCTTTCCTGTTTTATCTCTTGATTCCTTGAGCGAGCAAGGATCTATCTATCTGCGATCTCAATGAATAAGAATTCACAACCCTCGGGGAGAGAATTTCAAACACGTAATTCTCTGGTGATGAAATTCCTTCTCTTCCTAAATGGCCTTTTTCTGAGATGCTCCAGTCCGAGGAAGCAGGTGCTCACCATCGGTCCCATCAAGGCCTCCCACAACCTTTTTTTTTTAATAAACATTTTATTGAGGTATTTTTGGTATTGTAACAACAAAATAAACAATGTACATGAAACTATATAACATAGTGCAAAAGCCGTCTCCCTTCCTTACAGGTCCCACCTTTATTAACCCCCTACTCTAAGCTAAACTAAGCCCCCCCCCCTTCTGCTGATGATTAATTTTCCGAGAAGAAGTCGACGAATGGCTGCCACTTCAGAGCGGACCCTAACAGTGACCCTCTCAAGGTGAACTTCATTTTCTCCAAACAGAAATAGCTAGCCATGTCCAATAGCCAGGTCTCCGACTTCGGAGGCTTTGAGTCCCACCAAGCTAATAGTATCCGTCTCCGGGCTACCAGGGAAGCAAAGGCTAGAACATCTGCCTCTTTCTCCTGGATTCCCGGGACTTCCGACACCCTGAAAATCGCCACCTCTGGACTCCGTGCCACCCTTGTTTTTAACAGCGTGGACATGACATCTGCAAACCCCTGCCAAAATCCCCTAAGCTTTGGACATGCCCAGAACATGTGGATATGGTTCGCTGGTCCTCCCGCACATTTTGCACACCTGTCTTCCATCCCAAAGCATCTGCTCATCCGGGCCACTGTCATGTGAGCCCGATGAACGACCTTGAATTGTATCAGGCTGAGCCTGGCACATGTTGCGGACGCGTTGACTACTCAACGCATCCGCCCATAGACCATCCTCGATCTTTCCTTCCTGCTCCTCCCACTTGCGCTTCAACTCCATGGTCTGCATCTCCTCTGACCCCATAAGTTCCTTGTAAATGTCAGAGACGCTCCCTTCTCCTACCCACCCTCTGGAAACTACCCTGTCCTGAATCCCCCTTAGCAGGAATGTTGACACCTGTTTACATTGGAAGTCCCGCACTTGCAGATACCTGAATTTGTTTCTCCTCGCCAATCCAAACTTCTCCAGCGCCCTCATACTCGGAAAGCTCCCCTCTATAAACATGTCCCCAATCCTCTCAATCCCTGCTCGCCGCCATATCCGAAACCCCCCATCCATACTTCCCAGGGCAAACCGGTGATTAATTCAGATTGGGGACCAGACCGATGCTCCCACATGTCTCCTCCATTGCCCCCAGACTCTCAGGGCCGCCACCACCATGGGCTGGTGGAGTACTGTGCCGGCGGGAACGGCAGAGGCGCAGTTACCAACGCCCCCAGACTGGTGCTTTACGTGAAGCCGGCTCCATACGCTCCCATGCCGACTCCTCCCCCACCACCCACTTCCTGATCATGGCTATATTCGCCGCCCAGTAATAGTTACTAAAATTTGGCATCGCCAGCCTGCCCTCTCCCGACTCCGCTCAAGCATTACCTTCCTTACTCATGGGGTCTTGCCCGCCCAAATGAAGGCAGTGATCACTTTGTTGACCCGTTTAAAAAAGGACCGCGGATGGGGAGACACTGAAATCAAACAGGAATCTCGGGAGGACCATCAACTTCACCATCTGCACCCTCCCAGCCAGTGACAACGGAAGCGCGTGCCATCTCCGAAAATCATCCTTCATTTGGTCTACTAGTCGGGCCAGATTTAATTTATGCAACCGGTCCCATTCCCGAGCCACTTGAATGCCTAGGTACCTAAAGCTTCCCCCTACTAATCTAAACGGCAGCTCCCCCAATCGCCTCTCCTCTCCCCTTGCCTGGACCGCAAACATCTCACTTTTCCCCATATTTAGCTTATACCCCGAAAACCGGCCAAATTCCCCTAGAATCCTCATGATTTCTTCCATCACCTCTATTGGGTCCGATACATACAGAAGCAGGTCGTCTGCATAGAGCGAGACTCTGCTCCCCCCCCCCCCCCCCCCCCCGAACCAGCCCCTTCCAGCCGTTTGAGGCTCTCACAGCAATTGCCAACGGCTCTATAGCTAGCGCAAACAACAGTGGGGAGAGGGAGCATCCCTGTCTCGTCCCCCGGTGCAGTCTAAAATGGCCCGATGTTGTCCTATTCATCCGTACGTTTGCCACAGGAGCCTGATACAGCACCCTGACTCAGTCAATAAAGCCCCGCCCAAATCCGAACCGTCCCAGTACCTCCCACAGATAATCCCATTCTACCCGATCAAAAGTCTTTTCTGCATCCATTGCGATCACTACCTCCACCTCCCTACCTTCTGGGGGCATCATGATCACATTTAACAGCCTTCTTACATTGGCCACCAACCGCCTACCCCTAACAAACCCTGTCTGGTCCTCCCCAATAACGTCCGGAACACAATCCTCAATCCTGGAGGACAAAAGTTTGGCCAGCAATTTAGCATCCACATTCAACAGGGATCTCGGCCTGTAGGACCCACACTGCTCCGGGTTCTTGTCCCGCTTCAGAATCAGCGAAATCGTGGCCTGTGACATCGTCTAGGGCAGCACCCCTCTTTCCCTTGCCTCATTGAACGTCCTCATCAACACCGGCCCCAATATCCCGAGGAACCTTTTATAAAACTCCACTGGGTACCAGTCCGGCCCTGGGGCTTTACTCGACTGTGCGGCCTTCAGACCCTCCACTATCTCTTCCAACCCGATCGGGGTCCTCAGCTCTTCTACCAGCTCCCCGTCCACCTTTGGGAAATTCAGCCCCTCCAAGAAGTGCCCCATCCCCTCCAGCCCTGTAGGGGGTTCCGACCTGTACAGCTTACTGTAGAAATCCCTAAATGCCTTATTCACCCCTGCTGAATCTCCCCTGTCCGTCACTTACTTTCCCTATCTCCCTGGCTGTCTCCCTCTTTCTAAGCTGCTGTGCAAGCATTCTGCTGGCCTTCTCTCCATGCTCATAGATCACCCCTCTCGCCTTTCTCAGCTGCTCCACCACCCTGCCTGTGGTTAACAACACGGATTCCACCTGTAGCCTCCGCCGTTCCCTTAAAAGCCCTGTCTCTGGGGTCTCCGCATACCTCCTATCCATCTGTAGTATCTCCTTTATCAGTCGGGCCGTCTCTGCCCTGTCCACCTTCTCCCTATGGGCCCGTATCGAGATCAGCTCCCCTCTGACCACTTCAGTGCTTCCCAGACCACCGCTGCTGAAATTTCCCCCGTGTCGTTGACCTGCAGGTAGTTCTGAATACATTTCCTCAGCCGCTCGCACACCCCTTCGTCAGCCAAAAGTCCCACATTTAACCCTCCAGTGCAGGCGCTGGTTACTGTCTTTACTAACCTGCAGGTCAACCCAGTGCGGAGCATGGTCTGAGATTGTGATCGCCGAGTACCCCGTGTCCACCACCCCTGGCAGTAAGGCCCTGCTCAAAATGACGAAATCCGGGAGTACACTTTATGCACGTGTGAGTAGAAGGAGAACTCCTTCACCCTCGGCTGCCCAAATCTCCATGGATCCACCCCCCCCCCCCCCCCCCTCCCCCTCCCCATCTGCTCCATGAACCCTTTTAGTTCCTTTGCCATTGCTGGCACCCTGCCTGTTCTCGAGCTTGACCGGTCCAAGCCAGGGTCAATAACTGTGTTGAAGTCCCCTCCTATGACCAACCTGTGCGAGTCCAGGTCTGGTATCTTACCCAGCATCCTCTTTATAAACTCCACATCATCATCCCAATTTGGCGCATAGACATTTACTAATACCCCCTCCAGTTTCCTACTGACCATAATGTACCAACCTCCCACATCCGAGACTATTCTACCCGCTTCAAACACCACCCGCTGATTGAACAGGATTGCGACCCCTCTAGTCTTTGAGTCTAGTCCCGAGTGAAAGACCTGACTGACCCAGCCTTTCCTCAATCTGATCTGGTCAGTTACTCTAAGGTGCGTCTCCTGCAACATTACCACTTCCTCCTTCAGTCCCTTAAGATGCGCGGACACACGTGCCCTCTTGACCGGCCCATTTAACCCTTGAACATTCCAGGTGATCAGCTTAGTTGGGGGGCTCATTGCCCCCTCCCCCCTTCGCCGATCAGCCATCCCCTTTTTTGGGCCCTTCTTCAGTCCATGCTCCGCACCTCCACAGGTCCGCCCCCAGGCAGCCTCCGCCCCCAACCTCCTCTCTGTCCCTTAGCCCAAGCTCCTCCCTTGTCAACAGAACATTTACCCCCCCCCCTCCCTCCCCTAGTATCAACACTCTGTAACCCAACCACTTTAATAAACCAAACATATGCACACCCCCCACTGCGCTTCCGTGAGCTAGCCCGCCAGCTAGCTTGGTGGCCCCATCCCTGGCGCGGGATAGTCTCCCTTCTATTGTTCCCTCCCTCCCCCGCTCATACAAACATACTCCAACATCAAACAATCCCCACACAATTGCCCGACAGAAAAACACCAAGATCTAAACAAGCACACTTCCATCCCCCAACAGTGCAAATGAAAACCTTAACTCACTCAGCTCTACCGCTGGTCCCAAATCAATGCAAAAGGCATTACAAACAGCTTCCCCAAAATGAAAAACGAGAAACTTTTTTTTTTAAAGAACAGAAAAACAATACAAACGTTGCAACAAAGTTCAAGAGTTCTCAGTCCCCCACCAGTCCTTTCCTTTTTGTGAAGTCCAATGCGTCCTCAGGCGACTCAAAATAAAAGTGCTGTTACTCGTGCGTGACCCACAGTCGGGCCGGATACAACAGTCCAAACTTCACCTTTTTCTTAAAAAGGATCGACCTAATCTGGTTGAAGCCTGCTCTTCTCCTGGCCACCTCCACACTCAGGTCTTGGTAAACCTGCAGGATACTGTTGTCCCACTTACAGCTCTGTGCCTGCTTGGCCCACTGTAGAATGCGCTCCTTATTCAAGTACCTGTGGAATCTCACCACCATTGCCCTCGGGGGGGTGTCTCCCATTCACGGTTTCCTCGCGAGCGCTCTGTGAGCCCTGTCCACCTCCAAGGGCCGGGAGAATGCCGCATCCCCCAGCAGCTTCTCAAACATACCCGCTGTGTATGCCCCAGCGTCCGCTCCTTTGGACCCCTCCGGGAGCCCAATGATTCTCAAGTTCTGCTATGAGTATTCTCTAGGTCCTCCACCTTCTCCAGGAGTCTTTTCTGCTGGTCTCTCAGCATCCCCACCTCCAGTTCCACCGCAGTTTGATGTTTCTCCTGCTCAGCCAGCGCCTTCTCTACCTTCTGGAGCACCCGATCTTGGATGTCCAATCTAAGCTCCAGCCGCTCAATTGACACTTTTATCGGGTCCAAGCAATCCCGTTTCTGCTTGGCAAAGCCTTCCTGAATAACTTGCATCAGCTGCTCCGTTGACCGCTGGGTTGACAAACCAGAGGTCCGGTCCTCCGCCATGTTGTCTCCTGCTGCAGCTTCAGCCCAAGCCTTCTCTGTCTTACTGTTTCTGCCTTTACGAGCACTTCTAGTCCTTCTCTCCATGCACCGATGTGGAAATTCAGTACACAATTGCCTCTGTCATCAGTTTTACAATTCAAGTCCGGTAGAAAATCGGGGAAAAGGTCCAAATGTCCGACCAGAGCGGAAGCCACCAAATGTGCGACTTACTCCTTCATAGCCGCCACCGGACGTCCCCTCCCACAACCTTTTCTTTCTCAATGAGGCCACCTCTCATTCTTCTAGTCGCCAGAGAGCACAGGTCTATACTTCATCTCCCTCATCCCAAGAATCAATCTTGTAAACCTTTGCCGTACTGCTTCTATGGCAAATATATCCTCCCTTGGGCATAGAGACTAAAACTGTGGAGTAGCCCAATGTTGTGTCACAAAAACCCTGTACAATTAAAGCAGAGCTTCCTTACTCTTGTACTCCAACTCCTTCGCAGTAAAGATTAGCATGCAATTTGCCTTCCTAATTGTTGTACCTATAATAAAAGCAAAATATTGCAGATGCTGGAAATTTGAGATAAAAACAAACCCCATAAGACATAGGAGCAGAATTAGGCCACTCGGCCCATCGAGTCTGCTCCGCCATTCAATCATGGCTGATATTTTCTCATCCCCATTCTCCTGCCTTCTCACCATTACCCCTGATCCCCTTATTAGTCAAGAACCTATCTATCTCTGTCTTAAAGACACTCAGTGATTTGGCCTCCACAGCCTTGTGCGGCAATGAGTTCCACTGATTCACCACCCTCTGGCTGAAGAAATTCCTCCTCATCTCTGTTTGAAAAGATCGTCACTTTAGCCTGAGACGGTGTCCTTTTCTTCTAGTTTCTCCTACAAGTGAAATGAAATGAAAATTGCTTATTGTCACAAGTAGGCTTCAAATGAAGTTACTGTGAAAAGCCCCTAGTCGCCACATTCCGGCGCCTGTTCGGGGAGGCTGGTACGGGAATTGAACCACGCTGCTATCCTGCCTTGGTCTGCTTTCAAAGCCAGCGAGCGAATTAGCCCTGTGCTAAACAGCCCCTGTAAACATCCTCTCCACGTCCACTCTATCCAGGCCTCGCAGTATCCTGTAAGTTTCATGGAAAACCTCAGCAGGTCTGGCAGCAACTGTGGAATTTTTAAAAAGTTTGTCCAGAGCTGAATAGTGGGAGAAATGTGATGGAGGGGGTAGAACAAAATGGAAGGCCAGGGATAGGTGTGAGCTAGGAGAGATTGAAATAAAAGATGCTCAGGGCACAAGACAAATGCAGCATTGGTAACAGTGGTAAGGACTAAAGAAGGTGCTGATAGTGGCATGAAGGTAAGATAGAAGAATGTGTTAATAGCATCTGCTATTAAACAGTATAAAATCCATCACATTTCACCCTCTCTCCAATTCTGAAGATGAGTCATTAAGGGCTCAAAATAGTAACTTTTTTTCTCTTCACAGACTTGCTGAGTTTTTCAGCATTTTCTGTTTTTAATTGCTGTGACTACATGTTAACTTGCTCTGAAATGTGTGCAAGAAAATATTGGGGTCTGTTAGCTCAGTTGGCTGGACAGCTGGTTCATAATACAGAGAGACGCCAACGGTGTGGGTTCAATTCCTGTACCAGCTGAGGTTATGCATGAAGGCGCAACCTTGCCCCTCGCCTGAGGTGTGATGACATCCGTAGCAGCCGATGGTCCTCGGGAAACATGGTGACATTAATTTTCTTTTCAATTCATTTAAAAAATAGTGTAGTTTTCTATTCTTACCAAAATGAATAAGCTCATTATCTCTATATTCCATTTGTCACCTTGTTGCCTACCCACTTATCTATGTCCCTTTGCAGACTCGGTGTTCTCACAGATTACTGCCCCGCCTGGCTTCATATCACGAGCAAAGCCACACTCCACCTTGTGGTGCCCCACTGCTAACAGACTTTGTTCAATTTTGAAAGTACAATGCATCTGCTCTCGATTGGAAAAGCAATATCTTGTTTGAGACTGCTTGAGGTCTTGACTTCAGCTGACAGGAATACACAAGTTGCATGTTAAATGTTTGGACAGGAGTCTGTACGCCTTTGGGTCAGTGGGAGTAACTTGCTGATCATTTTGTTCACCTGTTCTTCAGTTAAGCAGAGCAGAGGCAATGATCACGGTTACGTTGAGATTTGTTTCAATTTCATAGAATCCCTACAGTGTAAAAGGAGGCCGTTCAGCCCATCACTTCTGCACCGACCCTCTAAATGCCCACCCCACCCAAGCCCACTCTCCAGCCCTATCGCCGTTACCTCATAACCCCATCTAACCTGCACATCTCTGGACACTACGGGGGAATTTAGCACGGCCAATCCACCTAACCTGCACATTTTTGGACTGGGAGGAAACCGGAGCACCCGGAGGAAACCCACACAGACACTGGGAGGAAGTACAAACTCCACACAGACAGTCACCCAAGGGCGGAATTGAATGTGGGTCCGTGGCGCTGTGAGACAGCAGTGCTAACTACTGTGGCACCATGCTGCCCAAAGTTCCTCGAATGTTGGAGGGAATAGAACTGGTGAATCATGGGTGGGTGGGGAGAGTGTATCTTCTTTGTGTGTTTGGAATCTAAAACTGCAGCAATTGTTTGACTTTGTCAAAAAAAGGACTGTTGACTATTGACCTTGTTAATGCGAAGCAGGCATCTTCGCCTTTGTGTACATACATTGCTTGTGTTTATTTTATAATAAAAGCAGAACACCTTGAGCTGTGTATAATGTTGGAGAAATAGATCATTTTAAACCTTTCATACTAAATACTAAAATATCTAATTTAGAGAAGGTATGATTAGCAACAACGTCAGACTGACACAGATGGACTAAGATTTTGAAAATACTCTGTCCAACTTAATTCCAGAGCTAAAATCAGACTGGCATCGTTTTTAAGGAAATACCTAAGGAACTTTTACTGTTAAATGCAAGAAGTGTGAATGATGTGCATTTATCACTGACATTAATCCATATTGATTAATTTGTTGAATAATAAACCTAGCATTCATTGATTTATTAAGAGTGGGTTAATGAGAGTGTCCATATATCTGCATCAGTGGCAGTATTGGGTTTGGTGTCTTTTGTAATCTAATCAATCAGTCTGATTGCTGTATTTTTTCTCTTGGCACCAAAGAATTGACTTTTTTAGATTTAAAATGATCTATGGTACAGATAATATGTACCATATCTGTATGTTTGACAGTTAGTATAAGGCTCTTGTCGCTGAGTAAGCATTTGTGGATTCAATTTCTACTCCAGGGCTTGGTCACGTAACCTCGCGTGACATTGCGGGTACAATCCTTCCACTGAAGAGTTGAATCAAGAACCCATCTTCCTGTCCTAGCAGTCCAGGTGGGTGTTAGCTGCTACACTCAAACAGTAACAGCTACCAAAAGATTACTTGACCATCCAGCCTATCCAATATAATTGGGATGTGTTGTGCATCACAATACTTAGACTCAGCACCCTACCTGGGATCATTTTGTGTGAAAGGCTGGCTGCCAAACTTCCTGCAGAGATAAGAAATAGTTTCCTTTCTTTGTACTTTTACTCCCATTTTGTTCCTTCTGAAGAATGTTCCCCTATTCTGCAGTGATATCATGGTTGTGTTGTAATTCACTGACTGACCACTAGGGATCTCACGAGTTATGTAAGTAAATGACCCCTCAGACTGATTCGAGGAAGTCAAAGAGACAGTTGCTTGTGCATGATTTTACTGTTTCATCTGTTCTCGTGTATATAGTTTACCCACACTTAATGTTAATAAATCGTTTATAGCTTTAACTACAAGTGTTCTTGTAATAAATAAGACCATCTGACAAGAACATTACATATTCTTCAGCCAGTCTGGCTTATCTGAGACCAAAGAGGCTGGTATGTGGTCTGCTTGCAAGTCTGTCAGCCTTTTTAGTATCATTGTCAATCCTGGCTGCAGATCTTGCAGATAGCATCAGAAAAAGTAGGGATGTCTAACTCTAAAATGTCACAAATAGGCACACAGATCAAGGAAGTAATTGCAGTTATGTTAATCCCAGCTGTGAGCAATGTGCTAAAATACTCTGGTGTGATTAATTCCAACTAATTTCTAGAATTGAACATCATTGGTTAAACACCAGTGCACACTTTTTGCTATTTTTCTATAGTTAAGATGGTAAAACTACAAGATGGTAAAACTACTAAGGTGGGGGGAGGTAATCATAGAATTATACGGCACCTACAGTGCAGAAGGAGGCCATTCAGCCCATTGAGTCTGCATCAACCCTCCGAAAGAGCACTCTACCCAGCACCCCCCCCCCCCCCCCCCCCCCCAGCCCCATCCCTGCAACCCCATCCAACCTATGGACATAAAGAGGCAATTTATCGTGGCTAATCCACCTAACCTGCACATCTTTGGACTGTGGGAGGAAGCGGGCGGAAACTCACGCAGACACGGGAAGAATGGGCAAACTCCACACAGACAGTCACCCAAGTTCAGAATTGAACCCAGGTCCCTGGCGCTGTGAGGCAGCAGTGTTGACCACCGTGCCGCCGTGATGGTGTACTTGTCTTGGTCACTGACTAATAATTCAGGGACCCAGGGTCGTTCCTTGGGTACATGATACACCATTTACCAACAGCACATGGCGAAATTTGAATTCAATTTTTAAAAATCTGGAATAATGACCATGAAACCATTGTTGTAAAAACCCATCTGGTTTATTAATGTCCTTTAGGGAGAAAAAATCTGCCATTCCTTACTGGACTGGCTGGCATTGACTCCCGATTCACAGCAATGGGGCTGACTCTCCCATGTCCTCAGTTTGAGGGTTCGGGCTATTAGGGATGGGCCTGCCCAGCCAGTGATGTCCACATCCCATGAATTAACCTTAAAAAGAATTACAGCTGTCCTCGTGCCTCCTGACTTGAGATGCAGATTATTTTCATTCAGGTCTCATTCATCTCTCCTCTGCTGGCCATGTGGATGTTTTGGCGACAACAGAAATGGGCATGATTGGGATCCAGGTCCTCAAAAGAGAAAATGCAGAGCGGTAAAGATGAAGCACTTGAACGAAGAAAGGAAAAACAGGGGAGAAAGACACCAATTTGACGTGGGTTGGGGAAGTGGAAGTGGTGGAGCATGTAACTCTAGAAAGTCACAAATGTGAGGTTATCCATTTTGGTAGGAATAACAGCAAAAGGGATTATTATTTAAATGATAAAATATTAAAACATGCTGCTGTGAAGAGGGACCTGGGTGTGCTAGTGCATGAGTCACAAAATGTTGGTTTACAGGTGCAACAAGTGATTAAGAAGCCAAATGGAGTTTTGTCCTTCATTGCTAGAGGGATGGAGTTTAAGACTAGAGAGGTTATGCTGCAATTGTATAAGGTGTTAGTGAGGCCACACCTGGAGTATTGTGTTCAGTTTTGGTCTCTTTACCTGGAAAGGACGTACTGGCGCCGGAGGGTGTGCAAAGGAGATTCACTAGGTTAATCCCAGAGTTGAGGGGTCGGATTATGAGGAGAGGTTGAGTAGACTGGGACTGTACTCGTTGGAATTTAGAAGGTTGCGGGGGGGGGGGGGGGGGGGGGGGATCCTATAGAAACATATAAAATTATGAAGGGAATAAATAGGATAGATGCGGGCAGGTTGTTTCCACTGGCGGATGAAAGCAGAACTAGGGGGCATAGCCTCAAAATAAGGGGAAGTAGATTTAGGACTGAGTTTAGGAGGAACATCTTCACCCAAAGGGTTGTGAATCGATGGAATTCCTTGCCCAGTAAAGCAGTTGAGGCTCCTTCATTAAATGTTTTTAAGATAAAGATAGATAGGTTTTTGAAGAATAAAGGAATACAGGATTATGGTGTTCGGGCCGGAAAGTGGAGCTGAGTCCACAAAAGATCAGCCATGATATCATTGAATGGCGGAGCAGGCTCGAGTAGCCAGATGGCCTACTCCTGCTCCTAGTTCTTATGTTCTTATGTAACTAGGTCGAACAGACTCAATGTGGTGTGAAGGAGTCCGAGTTAATTAGGAATAAAAAGATAAAATGCTGGATAAACTCAGAAGGTCTGGCAGCATCTGTGGAGCGAGGAACAGAGTTAACGTTTTAAGTACGATATGACTCTTCCTTGGAACTGAATCAAAGGCACGAGATAGAGAAAGCCATTTTTATAGAATTCACATTATAAGTTGTAAATTAGAATTAGAGAAAAACAAACATTTTCCAGGTTTAGTACGGGGTAATCCATAGAGCCTCCCTGGCTCCTAAGTCAGTAGTACCTGTTCTTTTTTGAAGGACCAACTCTGAGTTCTCCGGATCATACTGGTACTGCAGATAGAGGCTTCTTTTTCTTCGTAATTATTTGCTTATTTATTTTTCTGTTCAAATAGTTAGTGAGAAACTGCTTCAACCAGACCTTTTTTTTAAAAAAAATTTTAATTCAAATTTTTCCAACAATTTTTAATAACAAACAAACCCCCCCCATAACAAAAGGAGGAAAGAACACAAACCCCACATTCAAAAATAATAAACTACATATACATTGGGTTTCTCCCCCATATATTAACCCCTCCATATAAGATTCAACAGTACCCTTGGGGAACCCGCCCTGCCCAAATACCCCCCCGAAAGAGACATCCCCCCCTCCCCCCCCCTGGGTTGCTGCTGCTGCTGATCTCCTCCTAGCGCTCCGCGAGATAGTCTAGGAAACGTTGCCACCACCTGAAGAACCCCTGTACAGACCCTCGCAAGGCAAACTTTATCCTCTCCAGTTTAATGAACTCTGCCATGTCATTTATCCAGGCTTCCACACTGGGGAGCTTCACGTCCCTCCATAGTAACAAGATCCTTCGCCGGGCTACCAGGGACGCAAAGGCCAGAATACCGGCCTCTTTCGCCTCCTGCACTCCCGGCTCGTCCGATACCCCAAATAATGCCAACCCCCAACTCGGCTTGACCTGGACTTTCACCACCTTGGACATAGTCCTCGCAAGACCCCTCCAAAACCCCTCCAGTGCCGGGCACGACCAGAACATGTGGACGTGATTTGCCGGACTCCCCGAGCACCTCCCACACCTGTCCTCCACCCCAAAGAACCTACTCATCCTCGCCCCTGTCATATGCGCTCTATGAACAACCTTGAATTGTATTAGGCTGAGCCTGGCGCAAGAGGAGGAAGAATTGACCCTACTCAGGGCATCAGCTCACAGACCCTCATCTAACTCCTCCCCAAGCTCCTCCTCCCACTTGCCCTTTAGCTCCTCTACCACAGCCTCCTCCTCTTCTTTCAGCTCCTGGTAGATCACCAAGACCCTGCCCTCCAACCCATATGCCCGAAATCACCCTGTCCTGAATCCTCTGTGCCGGGAGCAACGGGAATTCCCTCACCTGCCGCCTCACAAGCGCCCTCACTTGCTTGTACCTGAACGCATTTCCCGGGGGTAACCCAAACTTCTCCTCCAGCGCCCCTAGACTCGCAAACATCCCGTCTATAAACAGGTCCCCCATTCTTCTGATCCCTGCCCTATGCCAGCTCCGAACCCCCCCCCCCATCCATCTTTCCCGGGACTAACCGATGGCTCTCCCTAATCGGGGACCAAACCGAGGCGCCCATCTCGCCTCTATGCCGTCTCCACTGCCACCAGATCTTCAACGTTGCCGCCACCACCGGGCTCGTGGTGTACCTTGTCGGCGAGAGCGGCAGCGGTGCCGTCACCAGCGCCCTCAGGCTCGTGCCCCTGCAGGATGCCATCTCCAACCTCTTCCACGCCGCCCCCTCGTCCTCTATTACCCACTTACGGATCATCGCCACGTTGGCTGCCCAGTAGTAGCCACACAGATTCGGCAGCGCCAGCCCTCCCTGTCCCTGCTACGCTCCAGAAACACCCTCTTTACCCTCGGGGTCTTATTTGCCCACACAAAACCCATGATGCTCCTACCTACCCGTTTAAGAAAGGCCTTGGTAATCATAATGGGAAGGCACTGGAACACAAAAAGAAACCTCGGGAGGACCATCATTTTAACCGACTGTACCCTGCCCGCTAACAAGAGTGGCAGCACATCCCATCTTTTGAAATCCTCCTCCATCTGCTCCACCAACCGCGTCAAATTGAGCTTGTGCAGTGCCCCCCAGCTCCCCGCCACCTGAATCCCTAAGTACCGAAAGTTCCTTTCCGCCCCCTTCAATGGTAGGTCGTCTATCCCCCTTCCCTGGTCCCCTGGATGCACCACAAAGAGTTCACTTTTCCCTACGTTAAGCTTATAGCCCGAAAAGTCCCCAAACTCCCTTCGGATCCGCATGACCTCCACCATCCCCTCCACTGGATCTGCCATGTATAGCAACAAGTCGCCCTCATACAGCGACACCCAGTGTACCTCACCCTCTCGGACCAACCCCCTCCATTTCCTGGGCTCCCTTAGTGCCATGGCCAAAGGCTCGATTGCCAACGCGAACAACAAGGGGGACAGGGGGCATCCCTGCCTCGTCCCTCGGTACAGCCGAAAGTACTCCGACCTCCGCCGATTCGTAGCCACACTCGCCACCGGGGCTCTATATAGGAGCCTGACCCACCTGATAAACCCCTCCCCGAACCCAAACCTCCGCAACACTTCCCACAGATACTCCCACTCCACCCGATCGAAGGCCTTCTCCGCGTCCGTAGCTGCCACTACCTCCGGCTCTCCCTCCACCAATGGCATCATAATCACGTTGAGGAGCCTCCACACATTGGTGTTTAGCTGCCTGCCCTTTACAAATCCCGTCTGGTCCTCATGAATCACCCCAGGGACACAGTCCTCAATTCTCGTGGCCAGCACTTTTGCCTGCAGCTTAGCATCCACATTGAGGAGCGAGATCGGTCTATACGACCCACATTGCAGTGGGTCCTTCTCCATCTTCAGAATCAGCGGGATCAGCGCCCCGGACATTGTTGGGGGCAGGGTCCCCCCCTCCCTTGCCTCATTGAAACTCCTTACTAACAACGGGCCTAGCAGGTCCACATACTTCCTATAAAACTCAACCGGGAACCCATCAGGCCCCGGGGCCTTCCCCGCCTGCATGTTCCCCAATCCTTTAATCAGCTCCTCCAACCCAATTGGCGCCCTTAAACCAGCCACCTCCTGCTCCTCCACCTTCGGGAACCTCAGTTGATCCAAAAATCGTCGCATCCCCTCTTCCCCTGCTGGGGGCTCAGATCTATACAGCTCCTCATAGAAGTCCTTAAATACCTCATTCACTCTCGCCGCACTCTGCACCGTATTCCCCCCTCTATCCTTAACTCCACCTATCTCCCTCGCTGCCACCCTCTTACGAAACTTGTGTGCCAGCATCCGGCTTGCCTTCTCCCCATACTTGTACGTCGTCCCCTGTGCTTTCCTCCACTGTGCCTCTGCTTTCCCTGTGGTCAACAGATCAAACTCCGTCTGGAGGCTTCGCCGCTCCCTAAGTAGCCCCTCCTCGGAGGCCTCTGCATATCTCCTGTCCACTCTTAAGATCTCCCCCACCAGCCTCTCCCTCTCCCTGCCCTCTCTCTTATCCCTGTGGGCCCTAATGGCGATTAACTCTCCCCTGACCACCGCCTTCAATGCCTCCCAGACTACCCCCACCTGCACCTCTCCATTGTCATTGGCCTCCAAGTATCTCTCAATGCACCCCCGCACCCTCCCACACACCTCCTCATCCGCCAGTAATCCCACATCAAGACGCCACAGCGGGCGCTGGTCCCTCTCCTTTCCTAACTCTAGCTCCACCCAGTGCGGGGCGTGGTCCGAGATGGCTATTGCCGAATACTCCGTTCCTTCCACTTTCGGGATTTGCGCCCTACTCAAAACAAAAAAATCTATCCGGAGTAAGCTCTATGTAGATGGGAAAAGAATGAGAATTCCCTGGCCAGGGGTCTAGCAAACCTCCATGGATCCACTCCCCCATCTGATCCATAAACCCTCTAAGCACCTTGGCCACAGCCGGCCTCTTCCCTGTCCTGGATCTGGAGCGATCTAATGCTGGATCCAGCACCGTGTTGAAATCACCCCCCCATTATCAAGCTTCCTGCCTCCAGGTCCGGAATCCGACCCAGCATGCGCTTCATAAATCCAGCATCATCCCAGTTCGGGGCGTATACGTTTATCAGTACCACCCGCACCCCCTGCAACCTACCATTCACCATCACATATTGACCTCCAATATCCACTACAATATTCTTGGCCTCAAACGACACCCGCTTCCCCACCAGTATTGCAACCCCTCTGTTCTTTGCATCCAGCCCCGAATGGATACCTGTCCTACCCATCCCTTTCTCAACCTAACCTGATCTGCCACCTTCAAATGTGTCTCCTGAAGCATGACCACGTCTGCCTTCAGTCCTTTTAAGTGCACGAACACCCGGGCCCTCTTGATCGGCCCATTCAGGCCCCTCACATTCCAAGTTATCAGCCGGATTGGGGAGCTTCTCAACCGCCCCCCTGCCGACTAGCCATCTCCTTTTCTAGGCCAGTCCCGTGCCCGGGCTTCCCGCACCCTCCAGTCCCCCAGACGGCGGACCCCCGCCCCGACCACCTCTCCTATTTCCAGTTCCATATTGGCCAATGCAGCAGCAACCCTATACCCCCCCCCCCCCCCCCCCCCCCGCTAGATCAGTATCTAGCTCTTTTGCTCCCCCCATATGTCAGCTGACTCCTGCTGACCCCGGCCTCAACCAGGCCCTTGAACAATAAGACTAACTGTCCATGTTCATGAGCAGGAAGGTGGGTACATATTATTGCCATGAAGTTCATTCACTTGCCCCAGAGGGATGGGTTTAAATATGGTAAAGGTTTCTTATTAGTCCATTGGTGAACTTTCCTGAGCTTTAAATGTTGTTTGAGTCAATTTTGCACCCTCAGCTTCAAGTACTCAATGAACCAGGTGTGTACCTAAAGGAGGTGCAGAAGCAAAGGCATAGACATCAATAGCAAGGAAGTTATGCTGGACCTTTATAATTTAATTAATAATCTTTATTGTCACAAGTAGGCTTACATTAGTGGGCAGCACAGTAGCATAGTGGTTAGCATAATTGCTTCACAGCTCCAGGGTCCCAGGTTCGATTCCCAGCTTGGGTCATTGGCTGTGCGGAGTCTGCACGTTCTCCCCGTGTGTGCGTGAGTTTCCTCCGGGTGCTCCGGTTTCCTCCCACAGTCCAAAGATGTGCGGGTTAGGTGGATTCGCCATGATAAATTGCCCTTAGTGTTAGGTGGGGTTACTGGGTTATGGGGATAGAGTGGAGGTGTGGGCTTGGGTAGGGTGCTCTTTCCAAGAGCCGGTGCAGACTCAATGGGCCGAATGGCCTCCTTCTGCACTGTAAATTCTATGATCTATGATTACAATGAAGTTACTGTGAAAAGCCCCTCGTCGCCACACTCCGGCGCCAGTTTGGGTACAGAGGGAGAATTCAGAACGTCCAAATTACCTAACAGCACGTCTTTCAGGACTAGTGCGAGGAAACCGGAGAACCCGGAGGAAACCCACGCAGGCACGGGGAGAACGTGCAGACTCCACACAGTGACACAGCCGGGAATCAAACCTGGGACCCTGGTGCTGTGAAGCAACAGTGCAAACCACTGTGCTACCATGCTGCCCTAAAACTCTAGTTCAGCATCAAGGTGTTCTTCACTGCATCTGCCGCAGTGATAACACTCCTATTAGGCCAAAGGTTCTTGGCTTGATGGCCATGAAAGGTGCATTAATCTGTAAATTCTTCCAATATGGCAGGTGGTAGAAGTGGGAGAGTTTCCTGGTCAGCCGTACTGCAGAAACTGATGGCAAACCACTGCAGTACTTTTTCAAACATAATCATGGACCAACCCAATAGGAGTCCATGCTTGCCAACGCCCTCTTAAGGCATGGTACCTGGAGGTGAAAGAGTTCAGCCTCATTGGCTTCTGGTCACCGCACTTTAAGAAAGATGTAAAGAGCATTAGGAAGGGTGCAGAAAAGATTTACATGAATGGTTCCAGAGATGAGGGACTTCAGTTACATAAATAGATTGGAGAAGCTGAGGCTGTTCTTCATAGAGAAGAGAAAGTTGAGAGGACATTAGATCATGAAGGGTCATGTGATGAATGTAGAATATTTTTATATAGATTGTATTGTATATACCTGTTGCAGTAATGTTATTAAAAAGAAGGGTTATGGTATATATATCTTGCAGTAATGTGTTTTTGGGACATTGTGTTTAGATTTAGGGAAGCAGTCATGGAATCTGAGTGGGTTAAAGATGATGTAATTAATGGGAGAAGCCAGGTCTGTAGCAGGCAGTTTTGCTTTGGGTTTTGCGAGGTGTTTTAAGCTGAGCAGAATCTTTTTCGAAATGCTGTCAGGTTGAGCAATAGTTTGACAAAGACTGTTTCCTGAAAGTGTCTTTTTCTCTTTCTCCTCAAGCAGTCTTTCCAAGAAATCTCTGACAAGTGTTCAGCAAATAATTCTGCGCTTGATAACTTTAATTGTAATGGGCTTTACTCAACTGGAGATAGAGAAGGTGGAAGTTAATAGTAAAAAGCATTTCCTTTTATTTTAAGAATTGTTTAGCTATTAATTGAAAATCTATTTTCAATGTGACATTAATGTGTTTAATCCTGTGTTAAGAATAAAGTTTGTTTTAATATAAAAAATATCTATTGGTCAGTGAAATCACTCCTGAGCGAAGTATCCTTTTTTCATAGTTGAATTATTTTTTTTAACAAGTGTTTGGGGTTCTTGTCCGATATCCTAATGGATGTTGGGGTCAGGTTCAGCATCTTAACAATCTGGGTAGAGTAGATAGGGAGAATCTGTTCTCATAAGCGATAACCTGAGGACACAGACATAAGGTGATTGGAAAAAGAGCCAAAGACAACATGAGGGAATTATAGAAATATATATCGTATGAGGATAATATAACTTTTTTAAGCATCGAGCGGTTAGGGTCTGGAATGCACCGCCTGAGAGTGTGGTGGAGGCAGATTCAACTGTGGGTCTCAAAGGAATGAGATTCGGTGTGTCAGAAGACCCGGGAGTCCAGGGGGTGAGAAAGGCCGTTGTCTTGGCCTATGCCTCCCTGGTAGCTTGCAGGCGGATATTGTTGGATTGGAGGGACTCGGGACCTGCGAAACCGGCGGGTGTGGGTGACTGACCTGGCAGAGTTTCTCAGGCTAGAAAAACTAACGCTCGCCTTGACAGGTTCTGTGGAGGGGTTTGCCTGGACGTGGCAGCCATTCATCGACTTCTTCGAGAAACGTTGTCAGTGGGGGGTTAAAACGGGGAGGATGAAAATGAAATGAAATGAAAATCGCTTATTGTCACAAGTAGGCTTCAAATGAAGTGACTGTGTAAAGCCCCTGGTCGCCACATTCCGGCGCCTGTTCGGGGAGGCTGGTACGGGAATTGAACCGTGCTGCTGGCCTGCCTTGGTCTGCTTTAAAAGCCAGCTATTTAGCCCAGTGAGGAGTCGGGGGGGGGGGGGGCACAGGATAGTGGGGTGTTTGGTATTTTGTTGAGTGGGTTATTTGCAGCCGTGTTGGCTTGCTTTACTTTGTGATTGTTTGTTGTGTAAATATATAAATGCCTCAGTAAAATATTTTTTTAAAAAATGGAATGAGAATTTTTCTAATAGAAAGCATTCACAGGGCTATGGGGAAAAGGTGAGGATGCCGAACTAGGTGAGTTACTCTGCCAGAGAGCTGGTGTGGACATGGTGAGTCGAATGTCTCCTGTGCTGCAACTGTTCCATGAACCTATAATCACGGACCTTCAGATATGGATAGCCACAGATCTTCAAAGAATGGATTGGTGGATCCATGTAGCTGCATCATCTGCAGTTGGCTTGACGATTTTGATTTTTAAATGAATGTAATTATACTGACTGGCCACGTTAAGCTGCAACAATTGCCGTCAACTTGTGTCAATATATTTTGGATTGTTTGATGTTTGTTTCAAGAGGGTTTGTGTCACATTAAACTGGCTGTTTTAGGAATATCTGAATAATCGCTGATTGTTGGGCTGAATAGATTTGGGGAGAACTGGGTTGCGAGTGGAGCAGTAATATTGCAGACAAACAGCTTTGATCAGAAGTCCATCAGACAGTTGTCTACATATAATGTCATCAAGGCCCCGCGGGAAAGAGATGGTGGATCCTGTTGGACAGCTCCCTGAGCAGACTGTTTAAAAGTCATTTGGCAGAATGCTTCATCACCAGAACTTTCAAAGAAGCACCAAGATGTAGCCTAGATGGGAGTTAGGAGGGTCCTCCCCGTCAGGTCCTTCCTGTACACCTGGAGTCTCACCTTTTGCACGTTGCCCTCGAGGGGGCGGTGGTGGTGCCTTTGCAAAGAAAGTCTGGGAGGAGATGCGGTGGCTTTTGTCGAGGTTCACCCCGAGCAGCTTGGTAATGTAGGTCTTTGCAAGTGCTCCAATGGCAGTGCCCAGGGACGCACACCGACATAAACATCAGCTGTGGCAGGAATACCATCAACCCGGTAGAAGACATTCTTTGGTTCGCCTGAACACGGCTGACCTTCCAGTGCAAAGGGCAGACTGCCACATTCCAAGGTGCAGGGCCATGTGCTGAGCAACACCCCAAAGTTTGTCTTAGTCTCCACACACAGGGGCTGGAAACTGTGTAAAACCCCTCAGGCTTTATGTTTGACAGATGATGAATCTTGTAAATCGTGTAATTGTAAATGTTGTGAATAACATACAGTATTCACACAGAATGAGTGTTGGAAGAGACTGATTAGGTTTGCACCTTATGTCATGTCAAATTTGAATTGTCATGTAATGTACTTTTATAGATTTTATGAATAAAGTATACTTATGGGAAAAAAATTGGAGCAGTAATTCAATTAAGTTTGGAGGAAATCTACTTCAATTGAAGGAGGGGCGTGGGGATAAGACTAAATCCCTTGATGAGCTGCTATATGTATTTAATTGGCAAGATAGCACGTGGATGTGAAATTTTAAAAAGATTTTGTTCTAGAGTCATATGGTTTTACAGCAGAGAAAGAGGCTCTTCAGCCCATCACGTCTGCACCGGCAATCAAGCACATACCTATTCTAACCCCAATTTTACAGCACTTGGTCCGTAGCCTCGTATGTTATTGACTGTACTGTACGTGGTATACTGTACACGTGTTATACTGTACATGTGTTGTACTGTACATGTGTTATACTGTACATGTGGTGCAATGTACATGTGTTATACTGTACATGTGTTGTACTGTACACGTGTTATACTGTACAGGATTTATACTGTGCATGTATCATACTGTGCATGTATCATACTGGGTATGTGTTATACTGTACAGGTGTTATACTGTACACGTTTAATACTGTACATGTGTCATACTGTACACATGGATACTATACATGTGTTAAAAGCTGGCATGTCACTCTTCCCTGACTTTGTGTGCTTCATGTATGAGAAAGCTGCTCATGTGTTAATCGGCCAATCCCTGAGGGCAAGGCAAAATACATCAGACACAATAAGGTGATGGTTTCATGCTGCATAACCACCCCCTTTAAACCTGTGTTTAAACCTATGTTTCGGTGTATACTCAACTGGGGCAGGAGATTAAACGTCCCCACCACTGCAGCAGGAAGTTTGTCAATGTTTCAAAACAAGTGTGAAATAATAGCTGTTTATCTTCTCTGTCTGGGACTTATGTTAAAAGCATAAGAAGCCTAGAATCACTCGGTGCTCTATCGCTGCTCCAATCAGTGTGTAAGATTATTGTATCACAGTTGGCACGTGTACACACACAATAGCACGTACATTCCCTTCATCACAGATTCCTCAGCTGCAATAGATTGTAGGTGTATCCAAGGGAGGTAAAATAATGCAAATAATCAACCATGAAAAGAGGTTTATAAACTACAAGAGAACAAATCAGAGTTTACAAGCCTGCACCAACAAATCTGCACACCTTTCGTGTCCCAGTTCTCAAGGTGCCCCAAGCTGCTTCAGAGAGAAAGAATGACTTTGAAAGAGTTCTCATCATTACAGGCAGAGAGAGCTGCCAGTTTGCGCACAGGATTCTGTTAGTGTTGATGCACTATCAGTTATGACGAGACGAGAGTAGAGTGTAGTCGAGGCTTTATTAAGCAGAGATGTGTAGCCTCCTGCAGCTGCTACCAGAAATGGCTGCAGCTCGGTGAGCACACACCAGCAGGCGGAGCCAGCAGGCAGGGATCTACCCCTGTACCTGCAGTACAGGAGCCTTACGGTATTACATCTCGTATGTGTCATATATCAAGTGCTTTGATGACGGTAGCAGACGTCATTTCGGGGCATGTGATGGCGAAGGGGAATCTGGAGTATTCGCCGACCACGTTAAGGAAGTACGTGTTTCGGTCGGTGGAGGGGAGGGGCCCTTTGAAATCCACGCTGAGGCATTCAAAGGGGCGGGAGGCCTTCACTAGATGCTCGCGGTCTGACCGGTAGAAGTGTGGTTTGCACTCCGCGCAGACCTGGCAGTCTCTGGTGATAGCCCTGACCTCCTCAGTGGAGTAGGGCAGATTGCGGCCTTTATGAAGTGAAGGAACCGGGTGACCCCTGGGTGACAGAGAGCGTCGTGTAGGGTCCGGAGTCGGTCCACTTGTGCGCTGGCACATCTACCTCGGGATAGGGCATCGGGGGGCTCGTTGAGTTTGCCGGGGCAATACAAAATCTTGTAATTGAAGGTGGAGAGCTCGATCCTCCACCTCAAGATTTTATCATTTTTTATGCCCCACTGTGTGTTATTGAACATGAAGGCAACCGACCATTGGTCAGTGAGGAGAGTGAATCTCCTGCCGGCCAGGTAATGCCTCCAATGCCGCACAGCTTCTACGATGGCTTGAGCCTCCTTTTCGATGGAGGAGTGCCGAATTTCGGAGGCATGGAGGGTGCGGGAAAAGAATGCTACTGGCCTGCCTGCCTGGTTGCGGGTGGCGGCCAGAGCGACGGCTGATGCATCGCTCTTGACTTGGAAGGTGAGCGTCTCATCAACCGCGTGCATCGCGGCCTTGGCGATGTCGGCCTTGATACGGTTGGAAGCCTGGCGAGCCACAGCCGTCAGGGGGAAAACAGTGGAGTGAATGAGTGGGCGGCTTTGCCCGCATAGTTAGGAACCCACTGGGTGTCGTATGAGAAGAACCCCAGGCATCGTTTGAGGGCCTTGGGGCAGTGGGGGAGGGGGAGTTCCATGAGGGGGCGCATGCGATCGGGGTCGGGCCCGAGAACTCAATTTTGCACCACATAGCCGAGGATGGCTAAGCGGTTGGTGCTGAACATGCACTTCTCCTTGTTGTACGTTAGGTTGAGGTGTTTGGCGGTGTGGAGGAATTTGGAACGGTTAGCGTCGTGGTCCTGCTGGTCGTGGCCGCAGATGATGACGTTATCCAGGTACGGGAAGGTGGCCCGCAGTCCGTACCGGTCAACCATTCGGTCCATCTCCCGTTGGAAGATCGAGACCCCATTAGTGACGCCGAAGGGAACCCTAAGGAAGTGGTAAAGGAGGCCGTCCGCTTCAAACGCGGTGTACGGGAGGTCCGCTTTGCGAATGGGGAGCTGGTGGTAGGCAGATTTCAGGTCCACTGTCGAAAAGACCCGGTACTGCGCAATCTGATTGACCATATCAGATATGCGTGGGAGGGCGTATGCGTCGAGCTGCGTGTACCGATTGATGGTCTGACTGTAGTCAACAACCATCCTGTTTTTCTCCCCAGTTTTCACAGCTACCACTTGGGCTCTCCAGGGGCTGTTGCTGGCCTTGATAATGCCTTCCCGCAGTTGCTGCTGAACCTCCGACCTGATGAAGGTCCTGTCCTGGGCACTGTACCGTCTGCTCCTGGTGGCAACGGGTTTGCAATCCAGGGTGAGGTTTGCAAACAGAGAAGGTGGGTTGACGTTAAGGGTCGTGAGGCCGCATACAGTAAGGGGTGGTAGGGGCCCGCCGAATTTTAGGGTTAAACTTTGGAGGTTGCACTGGAAGTAGTGGCTGAGTAGCAAGGCAGCGCAGAGGTTGGGGAGGACGTAGAGCCGGAAGTCACTAAACTCTACGCCCTGGTGAGGGTGGCAGTGCAGTACCCCCGGATCTCCACGGAGTGAGATCCGGAGGTGAGGGAGATTCTCTGGTTAATGGGGTGTACCGCGAGGGAGCAGCGCCTTACCGTATCGGGGTGGATGAAGCTCTCTGTGCTCCCAGAGTCAAGAAGGCTTGATGCCTTGTGCCCATCGACCTTAACCGTCGTCGACGTGGTTGCGAGGTTGTGCGGCCGGGACTGGTCGATAGTGATGGAGGCGAGGTGAAGCTGGTGTTGGAAAGCCCCTGGCTGGTCGGCAGCCGATGAGCGGCCCGATGAGGTGCCCACCGAGCAGGGGTCCTGAGGCGGGGAAGATGGCGGCGCCCACGGGGCGCACGTGGCGGGCGGCGTTAAAGATGGCGGTGGCCACTGGCCGCACGAGGCTTGATGGGGGGAAGATGGTGGCGCCCACGGGCCGCACGTGGGTTGCGGGGGCGAAAATGGCAGCGCCCACGGGCTGCACGTGGGGGATGCAGGAACAATGGGCCTGGTTACAGCGACGATCGAGCGGGCCTGGCACACAGCAACAAAATGTCCTTTCTTCCCGCAGGCCTTACAGTGTGCGCTCCGGGCAGCGCTGCCGGGGGTGCTTTGTCTGTCCGCAGAAGTAGCACTTGGGTCCCCCGGGGTTGGCTGGCTGCCGCGCGGCGCAGGCTTGGGGTTGGCGGGGGGCGGTCGCTGATGGGGTCCACGATGGGGTGTTCGCTGGTGGGGTTCATGATGTCCAGGAGGTGGGCGCTGTGCGGTCGGGGGCGTACGCTTGTACATTACGGGGGGCGACCGTTAGTGAGATCGCGAGTTTCTTGTTCGCCGCGAGGTCGAGGGTAGCCCCTTCTAAGAAGCGCTGGCGGATGTACGCCGACCCTATACCCGTAACAAAAGCGTCCCTAATTAGGAGTTCGGAATGTTCAACAGCCGAAACAGCCTGGCAATCGCAGTCCCTCGCCAGGGCGTGCAGGGCACGCCAGAAATCTTCCACAGACTCACCGGGGAGTTGATGCCGCGTGGACAGGAGGTGCCTGGTGTAGACCTTGTTGGTCTGCTGAGTGTAGTTCTCTTTCAGTAGCACCATGGCCTCAGTGTAGGTCGGCGCGTCCTGGATGAGGGGAAAGATATCGGAGCTCAGCCACGTATACAGGAGCTGGAGCTTCTGTGCCTCTAAGGGTGGTTCTGTCGCAGATCCGATGTAGGCTTCAAAGCAAGCTAGCCAATGTGAGAAGGCCGACTTGGCGTTGTCTGCTTGAGGGTGCAGCTGCAGGCGATCCGGCTCGATGCGGAGATCCATCGTTGTAAAATCTATGCTTAATAAATTGATGCACTATCAATTATGACGAGACGAGAGTAGAGAGTAATCGAGGCTTTATTACACAGAGATGTGTAGCCTCCTGCAGCTGCTGCCGAAATGGCTGCAGCTCGGTGAGCACACACATTTATACTCCGCCTACTGGGCGGAGCCAGCAGGCAGGGATCTACCCCTGTACCTGTAGTACAGGAGCCTTACCGTATTACATCTCGTATGTGATATATACAACAGTGGTGACTACCACAAGTGGTTTGGGTTTGTGGGGAAGGAGGTGAGGGGGGAATGTTGGCTGGGTCCCCTGCTGTTTGTGGATAATATGCTCAACATCTTTACATCCATCGGGTCCACCTAAACAGGCAGACAGGCCTCAAGTAAACTTTGCACGGGCGACAGTGCAGCATTCCCTTGGAACTGCACCGAATGTCAGCCTGGACCACATGCTCAAGTCTACATTGCTAATAAATCCCGTGGACACCATAAAATTATTTTTATTTCTTAATTAGTAAAGTGCTTAACCTCATTTTTCAATAAGGTGGATATTTTATATACTTAGAGAACAATATGTTTCTGCCCTGTAGGTGGTGCAATGGATTAGGAAACAATTGTCCTTTAACTTTGGGACATAACAGCTAATATACTGTCGATCATAGACAAGTTTCCTATTTGGACAGTTCAGTAATTGCTGAAATTGGCCACAAGCCAGTCAGCCATAAGTTACCCTCCCTCCTTAAAGTATCCCACCAATAACAAACAGTCCTCCTAATTAAATGTACAATTGTTTGAGCAGGTTAAGAAAAGCAGGCAATCTTGCTCAGTCCACCATCCCTCTGCAGAAAGCTTCTTGCAAAAATGGCACATTATCGAGGCTAAAGGCACCTTGAATAGATAACCAGCATTAATAGCATACATTTAACTGCTTACTGTTAATGCCAAATATTCCCATTACTTGTACCCTAACCTAATGCTGTTGGTAGAATTTTGTTTCCCTCAGCAGTTCGTAGTCCGAACACGGTGGTTAGTGCTGCTGCCTCACAGCGCCAGTTACCCAGGTTTGGCACTGCTGCCTCACAGCGCCAGTGACCCAGGTTTGGCACTGCTGCCTCACAGCGCCAGTTACCCAGGTTTGGCACTGCTGCCTCACAGCGCCAGTGACCCAGGTTTGGCACTGCTGCCTCACAGCGCCAGTGACCCAGGTTTGGCACTGCTGCCTCACAGCGCCAGTGACCCAGGTTTGGCACTGCTGCCTCACAGCGCCAGTGACCCAGGTTTGGCACTGCTGCCTCACAGCGCCAGTGACCCAGGTTTGGCACTGCTGCCTCACAGCGCCAGTTACCCAGGTTTGGCACTGCTGCCTCACAGCGCCAGTGACCCAGGTTTGGCACTGCTGCCTCACAGCGCCAGTGACCCAGGTTTGGCACTGCTGCCTCACAGTGCCAGTGACCCAGGTTCGGCACTGCTGCCTCACAGCGCCAGGGACCCAGGTTTGGCACTGCTGCCTCACAGCGCCAGGGACCCAGGTTTGGCACTGCTGCCTCACAGCGCCAATGACCCAGGTTTGGCACTGCTGCCTCACAGCGCCAGTGACCCAGGCCCGGTGCTGCTGCCTCACAGCGCCAGTGACCCAGGCCCGGTGCTGCTGCCTCACAGCGCCAGTGACCCAGGTTCGGCACTGCTGCCTCACAGTGCCAGTGACCCAGGTTCGGCACTGCTGCCTCACAGCGCCAGGGACCCAGGTTTGGCACTGCTGCCTCACAGCGCCAGGGACCCAGGTTCGGCACTGCTGCCTCACAGCGCCAATGACCCAGGTTTGGCACTGCTGCCTCACAGCGCCAGTGACCCAGGCCCGGTGCTGCTGCCTCACAGTGCCAGTGACCCAGGTTTGGCACTGCTGCCTCACAGTGCCAATGACCCAGGTTCGGCACTGCTGCCTCACAGCGCCAGTGACCCAGGCCCGGTGCTGCTGCCTCACAGCGCCAGTGACCCAGGCCCGGTGCTGCTGCCTCACAGCGCCAATGACCCAGGTTTGGCACTGCTGCCTCACAGCGCCAGGGACCCAGGCCCGGTGCTGCTGCCTCACAGTGCCAGTGACCCAGGTTTGGCACTGCTGCCTCACAGCGCCAGGGACCCAGGCCCGGTGCTGCTGCCTCACAGCGCCAGTGACCCAGGCCCGGTGCTGCTGCCTCACAGCGCCAATGACCCAGGCCCGGTGCTGCTGCCTCACAGTGCCAGTGACCCAGGTTTGGCACTGCTGCCTCACAGCGCCAATGACCCAGGTTTGGCACTGCTGCCTCACAGCGCCAGGGACCCAGGTTTGGCACTGCTGCCTCACAGCGCCAGTGACCCAGGTTCGGCACTGCTGCCTCACAGCGCCAGTGACCCAGGTTTGGCACTGCTGCCTCACAGTGCCAGTGACCCAGGTTTGGCACTGCTGCCTCACAGTGCCAGTGACCCAGGTTTGGCACTGCTGCCTCACAGTGCCAGTGACCCAGGTTTGGCACTGCTGCCTCACAGCGCCAGGGACCCAGGTTTGGCACTGCTGCCTCACAGCGCCAGTGACCCAGGTTCGGCACTGCTGCCTCACAGCGCCAGTTACCCAGGTTCAGCACTGCTGCCTCACAGCGCCAGGGACCCAGGCCCGGTGCTGCTGCCTCACAGCGCCAGGGACCCAGGTTCGGCACTGCTGCCTCACAGCGCCAGTGACCCAGGCCCGGTGCTGCTGCCTCACAGCGCCAGTGACCCAGGTTCGGCACTGCTGCCTCACAGCGCCAGTGACCCAGGTTCGGCACTGCTGCCTCACAGCGCCAGGGACCCAGGTTTGGCACTGCTGCCTCACAGCGCCAGTGACCCAGGTTTGGCACTGCTGCCTCACAGTGCCAGTGACCCAGGTTTGGCACTGCTGCCTCACAGCGCCAGTGACCCAGGCCCGGTGCTGCTGCCTCACAGCGCCAGTGACCCAGGTTTGGCACTGCTGCCTCACAGTGCCAGTGACCCAGGTTTGGCACTGCTGCCTCACAGCGCCAGTGACCCAGGTTCGGCACTGCTGCCTCACAGCGCCAGTGACCCAGGTTTGGCACTGCTGCCTCACAGCGCCAGTGACCCAGGTTCGGCACTGCTGCCTCACAGCGCCAGGGACCCAGGTTCGGCACTGCTGCCTCACAGCGCCAGGGACCCAGGTTTGGCACTGCTGCCTCACAGCGCCAGTGACCCAGGTTTGGCACTGCTGCCTCACAGCGCCAGGGACCCAGGTTCGGCACTGCTGCCTCACAGTGCCAGGAACCCAGGTTCGGCACTGCTGCCTCACAGCGCCAGTTACCCAGATTTGGCACTGCTGCCTCACAGCGCCAGTGACCCAGGTTCAGCACTGCTGCCTCACAGCGCCAGTTACCCAGGTTTGGCACTGCTGCCTCACAGCGCCAATGACCCAGGTTCGGCACTGCTGCCTCACAGTGCCAGTGACCCAGGTTTGGCACTGCTGCCTCACAGCGCCAGTGACCCAGGTTTGGCACTGCTGCCTCACAGAGCCAGTGACCCAGGTTTGGCACTGCTGCCTCACAGTGCCAGGGATCAAGGTTCTTACATCCATAAATGTGCAGGTTAGGTGGACTGGCCAAGCTAAGTTATTCCTTAGTGGCCAGAATGGAACCCTGGCACTGGGACACAGCAGTGTTAACCGCGGTGCCACCCTAATGCTTTGGTACAAAATGGTTGAAATCTTCCGTTGTTGTTCGCACGCGGCTGGGATTTTCTGGTGGGGATAATATTTCCCATTGTGGAAGAGTCTCGAACTAGAGGGCATCATCCCAGGGTAAGGGCGTGGCCCGTTCAAAACAGAGATGAGGAGGAATTTCTTCTCTTAGAGGGTATCGATTCTATGGAATTCTTTACCGCAGAGAGCTGTAGATGCTGGGAAGTTAAGTACACCCAAGGCTGGGCTGGACAGATTTTTAATCAGTAAGGGAATCAATGGATGTGGGAATAAGGCGGGAAAGTGGAGTTGAGGGTTATCACATCAGATCAGTTGTGATCGCATGAATGGCGGGGCAGACGAAGCTGAGTGGCCTACTTCTGCTCCGAATTCATGTGTTAAAAAGCACCGGTCTGATAGCTAAGAGTCGGAATATTGTGAACAAGAAATGTGCCTTAGGGAGAGAGCAAAGTAAAATTCAAAAGGTCATAAATGTCTGAATCGGGCTGAACACACAGTCAGTGACGCCTGGGGCAGGCTACGTTATGACTGAATATAATTTCCAAAAAGAAACAGACTTACCACAATGACTAGATATCTAATTTTAAAATCACATCAGGAAACCAGCTTCAGGAGGACTTCACTGAACAATGGACTTGGCAGCCTTTGACAAGAGTTGGCCAGTTGCTCACCTTGAGAAGCCAGCGGTGCTTTTTGAGCAGTGGTGGAAAATGTCACAACTATCTCTGTTAAGAATCTTCCTTTCGAAGGTGTCTCTTTGCAGAATGTGTGACAGAACTGTAGAAATTATTATTCACCTGACAGTTAGGCCTCTTGGTTCATCGTGTCTGCTAGCTCTCTCCTAAACTAATCCACTGCCCTTTCTCTCTCCGTACCCCTTTCCGTATTTATCTTCCTATCCCAAAAGTTGCAAAGGCGTCCACCTCAACCACATTTAACGATCCGTGCAAAGAAATTTCTCCTCAACTCTTAGCGACAATCTTAAATTGAGGGCCTTCCATTAATACTTACTCTCAAATAGAGACAATCATTTTTCCCTTTTCACTCTCTCAAGATCCTTCCACTAAATACCCCCTTAACCTTCTTTGCTTCAGTGTAAACAGGGCTTTAAATCTCTCCTCATAATTCCAGATCCCATTTATTTTCTGGTTTGAACAAACAACCCTTGGACCTGTTGACATTGCTCAGTTTAAAATGTGCTCCCAGCTCCCAGAGTTATTTATTTCAGCTCGGAGCCTGTTACACATCTGTTGTGGGGACTGGAGTGTTCAATTGTTCAGTGTTTGATTACTCACTGCCGCCTTCTCAAGGGCAATTAGGGATGGACAATAAATCCTGGCCCAACCAGTGACACCCACATCTCTTGAATTAATTTTATAAAAAAGCAAAAAAAACTGGTTGTGCATAGAAACATATGTAGAAAATATAATCAGGAGAAGGTCAGACGGCCCTTTGGGCCTGCTCCCCCATTCATCACAATCACGCTGATCGTCAAGCTCAATCCTCTGATCCCCCCTCATCCCGTGATTCCTTTAGCCCCAAGCGCTATATCTAATTCCTTCTTGAAATTATACAATGTTTTGGCCTCAACTACTTTCTCTGACAGCGAATTCCACAGACTCACCACTCTCTGGGTGAAGAAACATCCCCTCACCTCAGTCCTAGAAGGTTTACCCCTTATCCTCAAACGATGGCCCCTAGGTCTATTCTCCCCCACCATCGGGAACATTCTTTCTGAATCTACCCGGTCTAAACCTGTTAGAATTTTCTTTTTTTTAAATAAATTTAGAGTACCCAATTCATTTTTTCCAATTAAGAGGGCAATTTAGCGTGGCCAGTCCACCTACCCTGCACATCTTTTGGGTTGTGGGGGCGAAACCCACGCAAACACGGGGAGAATGTGCAAACTCCACACGGACAGTGACCCAGAGCCGGGATCAAACCTGGGACCTCGGCGCCGTGAGGCAGCAGGGCTAACCCGCTGCGCCACCGTGCTGCCCCGGTTAGAATTTTCTAAGTTTCTATGAGATCCTGTCTCACTCTCCTAAACTCCAATGAATATAATCCTAACTGATTTAGTCTCTCCTTTGCTCCTTTGTTATTTATCTCCTTTGCTACTCGTAGGATCTTCCTATGTACAAATTGTCTGCCACATTATTGACTGTCTAACAACTGTGGCAGCATTTCACAATCCATTGTTTGTAAACCACATTGGAACTGTGTGAGGAAGTCACAATAAAAATACGAATTGGAACAGGCTTGACACAGTTGAGCAAGTCCTTTGACCCTCACTGGCCAAGATCTTATATAAACAAGTCGGTGTGTGGCACACTCACCTCAAGAGGCTGGAGGTTCTGTGCTCAGCTTCCACTCCAGGGCTTAAGCACAAAAAACAATGCAGTACTGAGGAAGTGCTGCACTATGTGGTAAACCACGGTTACACCTGTATTAGGTGATGTAAGGTAGGACCTGAACTACAGGTTCGCCGGGCTACCGGGCTACTGCTGGATCCGCCCAGTAGGAGGAGTATAAATATGCATGTCCTCTATTCAGCAGCCATTTCGCCAGCTGCTGTGGGAGGCCACACATCTTACTGCAATAAAGCCACAGTTGTATCCAACCTGAGTCTGCGTACAATTGATCGTGCATCAATTTATTGCAGTAAGATTTTCTATAAGATGGACCACCGAATCAAACCAGATCGCCTGCAGCTGGATCCGCAATCAAGCGACGCCAGAAAGGACTTTAATCACTGGCTAGCCTGCTTCGAGGCCTATATCAACTCAACGACCACCCCTCTGACGGAGGCTCAAAAGATACAGATCCTGTATTCAAGGTTGAGCTCCAGCGTGTTTCCGCTGATCCAGGTCGCCCCGAACTACGCGGACACATGGCGCTCCTCAAAGAAAACAACGCACAGAAAGCGTACACATTCTTCGCCAGGCATGTACTCGCCACTCACTCTCAACTCCCTGGTGAGTCCATAGAAGACTTCTGGCGGGCCCTAATCCCACTCATCCGGGACTGTGACTGTCAGGCCATTAGGGCCACCGAACATTCTAACCTTCTTGTGCGCGATGCTTTTGTAACGGGGATTGGGTCGAACCTCATTCGCCAAAGGCTGCTTGAAGGGTCCACGCTCGACGGAGCGGGGACTAAGAAGCTAGCACTCTCCATGGCAGTCGCCTCACGTAATGCTCAGGCCTACCCCTCCGGCCGCGCGGCCCAGCCCTCCTATCCCTCGTGGACCCCACAAACGGCCGCCCCAGCCGGGGCTTTACCCAGCCAGTACTCCTGCGCCACACGCCAATCCGCACACCCCGGGGGTCCCCGATGTTACTTCTGCGGCCAGCAGAAGCACCCTCGCCAACGCAGCCCGGCCCGCGCTGCCATTTGCAAGGCTTGCAGCAAAAAGGGTCTCTTCGCCGCGGCGTGCCAGGCCCGCGCAGTCGCCGCTATCGCCCCCTCCCCCTGACACACACACAAAGGGCACCGCTATCTTCGTCCCAGACCACGAGCAGCCAGTGGGCGCCACCATCACCCCCCCCCCCCCGCAGTCCACGTGCGGCCCATGGGCGCCGCCATCTTGTCCAGCCCCCGCAACGTACGGCCCATGGGCGCCGCCATTTCATCCCCCGCAGGATCTTCTGGCGCCGCCATCTTGTCTTCCCCACGGGGCATGGTTGCCGACAACATTCCACGACCTGGGCCCCCCACGCTCTCCATCTTCGGACGCCAGCGACGACCAACCGCAGCTCGCCTCAGTGACGCTCGACCAGTCTCGTTCACACAACCTGGCCACCGCCTCGACTACGGTGAAAATCAATGGCCACGTGATCTCTTGCCTGCTGGACTCCGGGAGCACCGAAAGCTTCATCCACCTGGATACGGTAAGGCGCTACACCCTCGCAGTCCACCCCGCCAATCAAAGAATCTCCCTGGCCTCCCATTCCGTCTCAATCCGGGGGTTCACTCTCACGGTCCAGGGCGTAGAATTCAGCGGCTTCCGCCTCTACGTCCTTCCTAATCTCTGCGCTGCACTACTACTAGGCCTGGACGTCCAGTGCAATCTCCAGAGCCTCACCCTCAAATTCGGCGGGCCCTTACCACCCCTGACAGTGTGCGGCCTCGCGACCCTGAAGGTCGACCCACCCAATCTAACTTCGGATTGCAAGCCCGTTGCCACCAGGTGCAGACGGTACAGCACCCAGGACAGGACCTTCATCAGGTCCGAGGTCCAGCGGCTGTTTCGGGAGGGCATTATCGAGGCCAGCAACAGCCCCTGGAGAGCTCAATTGGAAGTCGTTAAAACTGGGGAGCAGCACAGAATGGTCGTGGACTACAGCCAGACCATCAATCGGTACACGCAGCTCGACGTGTACCACCTCCCAGGCATATCTGATATGGTCAATCAGATTGCGCAGTACCGGGTCTTCTCAATGATAGACCTAAAATCCGCCTACCACCAGTTCCCATTCGTAAATCGGACCGTCCATATACTGCCTTCGAGGCGGACGGTCGTCTCTATCACTTCGTCAGGGTTCCCTTTGGCGTCACTAATGGGGTTTTGGTCTTCCAAAGGGAGATGGACCGAATGGTCGACCGGTACGGTTTGCGGACCACCTTTCCATACCTAGACAACATCACCATCTACGGCCATGATCAGCAGGACCACGATGCCAACCTTGCTAAATTCCTCCGCACCGCCACTCTCCTCAACCTCACCTACAACAAGGAGAAGTGCGTGTTCAGCACAACCTGCCTAGCCATCCTCGGTTATGTGGTCCAGAACGGAGTTCTGGGGCCCGATCCCGACCGCATGCGGCCTCTCATGCAGCTTCCCCTCCCCCACTGCCCCAAGGCCCTCAAACGCTGCCTTGGGTTCTTCTGCTACTACGCCCAGTGGGTCCCAAACTATGCGGACAAGGCCCGCCCACTCATACAGTCCATCCACTTTCCCCTTACGGCCGAGGCACAACAGGCCTTCGCCCGGATCAGAGCTGATATAGCCAAGACCACAATGCACGCTGTAGATGAGACACTGCCCTTCCAAGTAGAAAGCGACGCATCAGACGTCGCACTTGCCGCCACCCTCAACCAGGCAGGCAGACCCGTGGCATTCTTTTCCCGCACCCTTCATGCCTCAGAAATTCGGCACTCATCCGTCGAAAAAGTGGCCCAAGCTATCGTTGAAACTGTGTGGCATTACCTGGCCGGCAGGAGATTCACTCTCCTCACTGACCAACGGTCGGTAGCCTTCATGTTCAACATCACGCAGCGAGGCAAGATCAAAAATGATAAAATCTTGCGGTGGAGAATCGAGCTCTCCACCTATAATTATGAGATTTTGTATCGCCCCGGCAAACTCAACGAGCCCCCAGACGCCCTATCCCGAGGTACATGTGCCAGCGCACAAGTAGACCGACTCCGGGCCGTATACGACAGCCTTTGTCACACGGGGATCACACGGTTGTACCATCTTGTCAAGGCTCGCAATCTGCCCTACTCCGTCGAGGAAGTACGGACAGTCACCAGGGACTGCCAGGTCTGTGCAGAGTGCAAGCCGCACTTCTACCGGCCGGACTGTGTGCGCCTGGTGAAAGTCTCCTGCCCCTTTGAACGCCTCAGCATGGATTTCAAAGGGCCCCTCCCCTCCACCGGCCATAACACGTATATTCTCAGTGTGGTCGATGAATACTCCAGGTTCCCCTTCGCCATCTCCTGCCCTGATATGACGTCTGCCACCGTCATCAAGACCCTCAACACAATCTTCGTTCTGTTCGGCTTCCTCGCCTACATCCACAGTGACAGGGGATCCTCATTCATGAGTGATGAGCTGTGTCAGTTCCTGCTCAGCAGGGGTATCGTCTCCAGCAGGACGACCAGCTATAACCCCCGGGGAAACGGGCAGGTAGAGAGGGAGAACGGGACAGTTTGGAGGGCCGTCCAACTGGCCCTACTTTCCAGGAACCTCCCAGCCTCTCGCTGGCAGGAGGTCCTCCCTGATGCACTACACTCCATCCGGTCGCTACATTGCACCGCTACGAATAACACACCCCATGAACGTCTTTTTGCCTTCCCCAGGAAGTCCACTTCCAGGGTGTCGCTCCAGACTTGACTCGCAGCTCCAGGACCGGTCCTGCTCTGTAGGCACGTCCGATTCCACAAGGCGGACCCGTTGGTGGATAGGGTGCACTTGCTCCATGCCAACCCCCAGTATGCCTATGTGATGTACCCCGACGGCCGCCAAGATACTGTCTCCCTCAGGGACCTGGCACCAGCAGGTTCCACTCATACACACTTCCCCAGCCCGGCGCCACCCTCCCCTCCCCCGGCGCTCCCAACATTAATCCCACCAGGACCATCCCTCCTTCCCCTGCCCACGCAAGAGGATGAAGAGGATTTCGGCACGCTCCCGGGGTCACCCGACATCAGGCCAGCACCGACGTCGCCAGCATCGACATCGCCGCCATCGTTACGTCGCTCCCAGTGGAACGTCAAGGCACCAGACCGGTTGAATCTCTAACTGGCACCGGACTTTCAAAAGACATTTTTTTCTCTCCTAATAAAACACTGTACATAAATTCACTACTGTATATAGTTCTCCACCACCCACGCTGGACTCATTTTTAACAGGAGGTGAATGTGGTAAACCACTGTTACACCTGTATTAGGTGATATAAGGTAGGACCTGTACTGCAGGTTCGCCAGGAGCCCCTGCCTGCTGGCTCCGCCCAGTAGGAGGAGTATAAATATGCGTGTCCTCTATTCAGCAGCCATTTCGGCAGCTGCTGTGGGAGGCCACACATCTTAAAGCAATAAAGCCACAGTTGTCTCCAACCTGAGTCTTCGTACAATTGATCGTGCATCACACTGTCGGAGGTCAATACTGAGTTAGTGCAGCACTGTCAGAGGGTCAGTACTGAGGGAGTGCTGCCCTGTCAGAGGGTCAGTACTGAGGGAGTGCTGCACTGTCAGAGGGTCAGTACTGAGGGAGTGCTGCACTGTCAGGGCCGGTACTGTGGGAGTGCAGCACTGTCAGAGGGTCAGTACTGAGGGAGTGCTGCACTGTCAGAGCGTCAGTACTGAGGGAGCGCTGCACTGTCAGAGGGTCAGTACTGAGGGAGCGCTGCACTGTCAGAGGGTCAGTACTGAGGGAGTGCTGCACTGTCAGAGGGTCAGTACTGAGGGAATGCTGCACTGTCAGAGTGTCAGTACTGAGGGAGTGCCGCACTGTCAGAGGGTCAGTACTGAGGGAGTGCTGCACTGTCAGAGGGTCAGTACTGAGGGAGTGCTGCACTGTCAGAGGGTCAGTACTGAGGGAGTGCTGCACTATCAGAGGGTGAGTACTGAGGGAGCGCTGCACTGTCAGAGGGTGAGTACTGAGGGAATGCTGTACTGTCAGAGTGTCAGTACTGAGGGAGTGCCGCACTGTCAGAGGGTGAGTACTGAGGGAGTGCTGCACTGTCAGAGGGTCAGTACTGAGGTAGTGCTGCACTGTCAGAGGGTCAGTGCTGAGGGAGTGCTGCACTGTCAGAGGGTGAGTACTGAGGGAGCGCTGCACTGTCAGAGGGTCAGTCCTGAGGGAGTGCTGCACTGTCGAGGGTCAGTACTGAGGGAGTGCTGCACTGTCAGAGTGTCAGTACTGAGGGAGTGCCGCACTGTCAGACGGTCAGTACTGAGGGAGTGCTGCACTGTCAGAGGGTCAGTACTGAGGGAGTGCTGAACTGTCAGAGGGTCAGTACTGAGGGACTGCCGCACTGTCAGAGGGTCAGTACTGAGGGAGTGCTGCACTGTCAGAGGGTCAGTACTGAGGGAGTGCTGAACTGTCAGAGGGTCAGTACTGAGGGAGTGCTGCACTGTCAGAGGGTGAGTACTGAGGGAGCGCTGCACTGTCAGAGGGTCAGTACTGAGGGAGTGCTGCACTGTCAGAGGGTCAGTACTGAGGGAGTGCTGCACTGTCAGAGTGTCAGTACTGAGGGAGTGCCGCACTGTCAGAGGGTCAGTACTGAGGGAGTGCTGCACTGTCAGAGGGTCAGTACTGAGGGAGCGCTGCACTGTCAGAGGGTCAGTACTGAGGGAGCGCTGCACTGTCAGAGGGTCAGTACTGAGGGAGTGCTGCACTGTCAGAGGGTGAGTACTGAGGGAATGCTGCACTGTCAGAGTGTCAGTACTGAGGGAGTGCCGCACTGTCAGAGGGTCAGTACTGAGGGAGTGCTGCACTGTCAGAGGGTCAGTACTGAGGGAGTGCTGCACTGTCAGAGGGTCAGTACTGAGGGAGTGCTGCACTGTCAGAGGGTGAGTACTGAGGGAGTGTTGCACTGTCAGAGGGTCAGTACTGAGGAAGTGCTGCAATGTCAGAGGGTCATTACTGAGGGAGTGCTGTACTGTCAGAGGGTCAGTACTGAGGGAGTGCTGCACTGTTAGAAGGTCAGTACTGAGGGAGTGCTGCACTGTCAGAGGGTCAGTACTGAGGGTGCGCTGCACTGTCAGAGGGTCAGTACTGAGGGAGTGCTGCACTGTCAGAGGGTCAGTACTGAGGGTGTGCTGCACTGTCGGAGGGTCAGTACTGAGGGAGTGCTGCACTGTCAGAGGGTCAGTACTGAGGGAGCGCTGCACTGTCAGAGGGTCAGTACTGAAGGGGGCGCTGCACTGTCAGAGGGTCAGTACTGAGGGAGTGCTGCACTGTCAGAGGGTCAGTACTGAGGGAGTGCTGCACTGTCAGTTGGTCAGTACTGAGGGAGTGCTGCACTGACAGAGTGTCAGTACTGAGGGAGTACCGCACTGTCAGAGGGTCAGTACTGAGGGAGTGCTGCACTGTCAGAGGGTCAGTACTGAGGGAGTGCCGCACTGTCAGAGGGTCAGTACTGAGGGAGTGCCGCACTGTCAGTGGGTCAGTACTGAGGGAGTGCCGCACTGTCAGAGGGTCAGTACTGAGGGAGTGCTGCACTGTCAGAGGGTCAGTACTGAGGGAGCCGCACTGTCAGAGGGTCAGTACTGAGGGAGTGCTGCACTGTCAGAGGGTCAGTACTGAGGGAGTGCTGCACTGTCAGAGGGTCACTGCTGCGGGCGTGCTGCACTGACAGAGGGTCAGTACTGAGGGAGTGCTGCACTGTCAGAGGGTCAGTGCTGCGGGAGTGCTGCACTGTCAGAGGGTCAGTACTGAGGGAGCGCTGCACTGTCAGAGGGTCAGTACTGAGGGAGTGCCGCACTGTCAGAGGGTCAGTACTGAGGGAGTGCCGCACTGTCAGAGGGTCAGTACTGAGGGAGTGCCGCACTGTCAGAGGGTCAGTACTGAGGGAGTGCTGCACTGTCAGAGGGAGTGCTGCACTGTCAGAGGGTCAGTACTGAGGGAGTGCTGCACTGTCAGAGGGTCAGTGCTGAGGGAGTGCTGCACTGTCAGAGGGTCAGTACTGAGGGAGCGCTGCACTGTCAGAGGGTCAGTACTGAGAGAGTGCTGCACTGTCAGAGGGTCAGTACTGAGGGAGTGCCGCACTGTCAGAGGGTCAGTACTGAGGGAGTGCTGCACTGCCAGAGGGTCAGTACTGAGGGAGTGCTGCACTGTTAGAGGGTCAGTGCTTAGGGAGTGCTGCACTGTCAGAGGGTCAGTACTGAGGGAGTGCCGCACTGTCAGAGGGTCAGTACTGAGGGAGCGCTGCACTGTCAGAGGGTCAGTACTGAGGGAGCGCTGCACTGACAGAGGGTCAGTACTGAGGGAGTGCTGCACTGTCAGATGGTCAGTGCTGAGGGGGTGCTGCATTCTCAGAGTGTCAGTACTGAGGGAGTGCTGCACTGTCAGAGGGTCAGTACTGAGGGAACGCTGCACTGTCAGAGGGTCAGTACTGAGGGAGTGCTGCACTGTCAGAGGGTCAGTACTGAGGGAGTGCCACACTGTCAGAGGGTCAGTACTGAGGGAGTGCTGCACTGTCAGAGGGTCAGTACTGAGGGAGTGCTGCACTGTCAGAGGGTCAGTACTGGGGGAGTGCTGCACTGTCAGGCTCAGCACTGAGGGTGTGCGGCACTGTCAGAGGGTCAGTACTGAGGGAGTGCTGCACTGTCAGAGGGTGAGTACTGAGGGAGTGCTGCACTGTCAGAGGGTCAGTACTGAGGGAGTGCTGCACTGTCAGAGGGTCAGTACTGAGGGAGTGCTGCACTGTGAGAGGGTCAGTCCTGAGGGAGTGTTGCACTGTCAGAGGGTCAGTACTGAGGGAGTGCTGCACTGTCAGAGGGTCAGTACTGAGGGAGTGCTGCACTGTCAGAGGGTCAGTACTGAGGGAGTGCTGCACTGTCAGAGTATCAGTACTGAGGGAGTGCCGCACTGTCAGAGGGTCTGTACTGAGGGACTGCTGCACTGTCAGAGGGTCAGTACTGAGGGAGTGCTGCACTGACAGAGTGTCAGTACTGAGGGAGTGCCGCACTGTCAGAGTGTCAGTACCGAGGGAGTGCTGCACTGTCAGAGGGTCAGTACTGAGGGAACGCTGCACTGACAGTGGGTCAGTACTGAGGGAGTGCTGCACTGTCAGAGGGTCAATGCTGAGGGAGTGCTGCATTGTCAGAGTGTCAGTACTGAGGGAGTGCTGCAGTGTCAGAGGATCAGTACTGAGGGAGCGCTGCACTGTCAGAGGGTCAGTACTGAGGGAGTGCTGCACTGTCAGAGGGTCAGTACTGAGGGAGTGCTGCACTGTCAGAGGGTCAGTACTGAGGGAGTGCTGCACTGTCAGAGGGTCAGTACTGAGGGAGTGCCGCACTGTCAGATGGTCAGTACTGAGGGAGCGCTGCACTGTCAGAGGGTCAGTACTGAGGGAGTGCTGCACTGTCAGAGGGTCAGTACTGAGGGAGTGCTGCACTGTCAGGGTCAGCACTGAGGGAGTGCGGCACTGTCAGTGGGTCAGTACTGAGGGAGTGCTGCACTGTCAGAGGGTGAGTACTGAGGGAGTGCTGCACTGTCAGAGGGTGAGTACTGAGGGAGTGCTGCACTGTCAGAGGGTCAGTACTGAGGGAGTGCTGCACTGTCAGAGGGTCAGTCCTGAGGGAGTGCTGCACTGTCAGAGTGTCAGTACTGAGCGAGTGCTGCACTGTCAGAGGGTCAGTACTGAGGGAGTGCTGTACTGTCAGAGGGTCAGTACTGAGGGAGTGCTGCACTGTCAGAGGGTGAGTACTGAGGGAGCGCTGCACTGTCAGAGGGTCAGTACTGAGGGAGTGCTGCACTGTCAGAGGGTCAGTACTGAGGGAGTGCTGCACTGTCAGAGTGTCAGTACTGAGGGAGTGCCGCACTGTCAGAGGGTCAGTACTGAGGGAGTGCTGCACTGTCAGAGGGTCAGTACTGAGGGAGTGCTGCACTGTCAGAGGGTCAGTACTGAGGGAGTGCTGCACTGTCAGAGGGTCAGTACTGAGGGAGTGCTGCACTGTCAGAGGGTGAGTACTGAGGCTCGGAGCGCTGCACTGTCAGAGGGTCAGTACTGAGGGAGTGCTGCACTGTCAGAGGGTCAGTACTGAGGGAGTGCTGCACTGTCAGAGTGTCAGTACTGAGGGAGTGCCGCACTGTCAGAGGGTCAGTACTGAGGGAGTGCTGCACTGTCAGAGGGTCAGTACTGAGGGAGCGCTGCACTGTCAGAGGGTCAGTACTGAGGGAGCGCTGCACTGTCAGAGGGTCAGTACTGAGGGAGTGCTGCACTGTCAGAGGGTGAGTACTGAGGGAATGCTGCACTGTCAGAGTGTCAGTACTGCGGGAGTGCCGCACTGTCAGAGGGTCAGTACTGAGGGAGTGCTGCACTGTCAGAGGGTCAGTACTGAGGGAGTGCTGCACTGTCAGAGGGTCAGTACTGAGGGAGTGCTGCACTGTCAGATTGTCAGTACTGAGTGAGTGCTGCACTGTCAGAGTGTCAGTACTGAGGGAGTGCCGCACTGTCAGAGGGTCAGTACTGAGGGAGTGCTGCACTGTCAGAGGGTCAGTACTGAGGGAGTGCTGCACTGTCAGATTGTCAGTACTGAGGGTGCGCTGCACTGTCAGAGGGTCAGTACTGAGGGAGTGCTGCACTGTCAGAGGGTCAGTACTGAGGGTGTGCTGCACTGTCAGAGGGTCAGTACTGAGGGAGTGCTGCACTGTCAGAGGGTCAGTACTGAGGGAGCGCTGCACTGTCAGAGGGTCAGTACTGAAGGGGGCGCTGCACTGTCAGAGGGTCAGTACTGAGGGAGTGCTGCACTGTCAGAGGGTCAGTACTGAGGGAGTGCTGCACTGTCAGTTGGTCAGTACTGAGGGAGTGCTGCACTGACAGAGTGTCAGTACTGAGGGAGTGCCGCACTGTCAGAGGGTCAGTACTGAGGGAGTGCTGCACTGTCAGAGGGTCAGTACTGAGGGAGTGCCGCACTGTCAGTGGGTCAGTACTGAGGGAGTGCCGCACTGTCAGAGGGTCAGTACTGAGTGAGTGCTGCACTGTCAGAGGGAGTGCTGCACTGTCAGAGGGTCAGTACTGAGGGAGTGCTGCACTGACAGAGGGTCAGTACTGAGGGAGTGCTGCACTGTCAGAGGGTCAGTGCTGAGGGAGTGCTGCACTGTCAGAGGGTCAGTACTGAGGGAGCGCTGCACTGTCAGAGGGTCAGTACTGAGGGAGTGCCGCACTGTCAGAGGGTCAGTACTGAGGGAGTGCCGCACTGTCAGAGGGTCAGTACTGAGGGAGTGCTGCACTGTCAGAGGGAGTGCTGCACTGTCAGAGGGTCAGTACTGAGGGAGTGCTGCACTGTCAGAGGGTCAGTGCTGAGGGAGTGCTGCACTGTCAGAGGGTCAGTACTGAGGGAGCGCTGCACTGTCAGAGGGTCAGTACTGAGAGAGTGCTGCACCGTCAGAGGGTCAGTCCTGAGGGAGTGCCGCACTGTCAAAGGGTCAGTACTAAGGGAGTGCTGCACTGTCAGAGGGTCAGTACTGAGGGAGTGCTGCACTGTCAGAGGGTCAGTGCTTAGGGAGTGCTGCACTGTCAGAGGGTCTGTACTGAGGGAGTGCCGCACTGTCAGAGGGTCAGTACTGAGGGAGCGCTGCACTGACAGAGGGTCAGTACTGAGGGAGTGCTGCACTGTCAGAGGGTCAGTGCTGAGGGGGTGCTGCATTCTCAGAGTGTCAGTACTGAGGGAGTGCTGCACTGTCAGAGGGTCAGTACTGAGGGAGCGCTGCACTGTCAGAGGGTCAGTACTGAGGGAGTGCTGCACTGTCAGAGGGTCAGTACTGAGGGAGTGCCACACTGTCAGAGGGTCAGTACTGAGGGAGTGCTGCACTGTCAGAGGGTCAGTACTGAGGGAGTGCTGCACTGTCAGAGGGTCAGTACTGAGGGAGTGCTGCACTGTCAGGCTCAGCACTGAGGGAGTGCGGCACTGTCAGAGGGTCAGTACTGAGGGAGTGCTGCACTGTCAGAGGGTGAGTACTGAGGGAGTGCTGCACTGTCAGAGGGTCAGTACTGAGGGAGTGCTGCACTGTCAGTGGGTCAGTACTGAGGGAGTGCTGCACTGTGAGAGTGTCAGTCCTGAGGGAGTGTTGCACTGTCAGAGGGTCAGTACTGAGGGAGTGCCGCACTGTCAGAGGGTCAGTACTGAGGGAGTGCTGCACTGTCAGAGTGTCAGTACTGAGGGAGTGCCGCACTGTCAGAGGGTCAGTACTGAGGGAGTGCTGCACTGTCAGAGGGTCAGTACTGAGGGAGTGCTGCACTGACAGAGTGTCAGTACTGAGGGAGTGCCCCACTGTCAGAGTGTCAGTACCGAGGGAGTGCTGCACTGTCAGAGGGTCAGTACTGAGGGAGCGCTGCACTGACAGAGGGTCAGTACTGAGGGAGTGCTGCACTGTCAGAGGGTCAATGCTGAGGGAGTGCTGCATTGTCAGAGTGTCAGTACTGAGGGAGTGCTGCACTGTCAGAGGATCAGTACTGAGGGAGCGCTGTACTGTCAGAGGGTCAGTACTGAGGGAGTGCTGCACTGTCAGAGGGTCAGTACTGAAGGAGTGCTGCACTGTCAGAGGGTCAGTACTGAGTGAGTGCTGCACTGTCAGAGGGTCAGTACTGAGGGAGTGCCGCACTGTCAGAGGGTCAGTATTGAGGGAGTGCTGCACTGTCAGAGGGTCAGTACTGAGGGAGTGCTGCACTGTCAGAGGGTCAGTACTGAGGGAGTGCTGCACTGTCAGAGGGTCAGTACTGAGGGAGTGCTGCACTGTCAGAGGGTCAGTACTGAGGGAGTGCTGCACTGTCAGGATCAGCACTGAGGGTGTGCGGCACTGTCAGTGGGTCAGTACTGAGGGAGTGCTGCACTGTCAGAGGGTCAGAACTGAGGGAGTGCCGCACTGTCAGAGGGTCAGTACTGAGGGAGTGCTGCACTGTCAGAGGGTCAGTACTGAGGGAGTGCCGCACTGTCAGAGGGTCAGTACTGAGGGAGTGCCGCACTGTCAGAGGGTCAGTACTGAGGGAGTGCTGCACTGTCAGAGGGTCAGTACTGAGGCTGTGCCGCACTGTCAGAGGGTCAGTACTGAGGGAGTGCTGCACTGTCAGAGGGTCAGTACTGAGGGAGTGCCGCACTGTCAGAGGGTCAGTACTGAGGGAGTGCCGCACTGTCAGAGGGTCAGTACTGAGGGAGTGCTGCACTGTCAGAGGGTCAGTACTGAGGCTGTGCCGCACTGTCAGAGGGTCAGTACTGAGGGAGTGCTGCACTGTCAGAGGGTCAGTACTGAGGGAGTGCTGCACTGTCAGAGGGTCAGTACTGAGGGAGTGCCGCACTGTCAGAGGGTCAGTACTGAGGCTGTGCCGCACTGTCAGAGGGTCAGTACTGAGGGAGTGCTGCACTGTCAGAGGGTCAGTACTGAGGGAGTGCTGCACTGTCAGAGGGTCAGTACTGAGGGAGTGCCGCACTGTCAGAGGGTCAGTGCTGAGGGAGTGCCGCACTGTCAGAGGGTCAGTACTGAGGGAGTGCTGCACTGTCAGATGGTCAGTACTGAGGGAGTGCTGCACTGTCAGATGGTCAGTACTGAGGGAGTGCTGCACTGTCAGAGGGTCAGTCCTGAGGGGGTACTAAAGGAGATTACCCGGTCACGGTCACATTCCTGTGTGCGATCTTACTGAGTGCAAATTGACTGCTGTGTTTCCTACATTACAACGGTGACTACACTTCGAAAATATGTCATTGGCTGTAATGTGCTTTGGGTCGTCCGGAGGTCATGAAAGGCGCCAAATAAATGTAAGTAATTTTTTCCAAGGGCTGCTGGGGACTGTGGAGCTTGTCCCAGCGCCTCACGGAGAAATGGGAAGAAAATTAAAAGGGGAAGCGAAAGGAGCAGGACAAGCCTCTTGCTACATTGACACACATGGACTGATTAGACGATAACTCTGTAATCTGGCCCAGCTACAGCTCGAGCCCAGCACACCAGGCAGCAGCTGTATGATGACAGGCACATAATGTCACTCCAGCAGCAGCAGTTTGATCTATAACTAATACCTCTTCCAAAATTATAATGAAATCTGCATCCACAATTCATCTTTTAATTAGGTCAAATCAGCTTGGTCATTATCATTATCTTTCAAAGCCCGGCTCTACTCTGGGCTGTACTCACTGTTTTTTTAAACAATGCTTTGCTGCCTCCACCCCCCCTCCCCCAATGTAGGGGAGCTCTGTGTTGCTGATTAAATTAAAAAATGCTATTACATCAGTGAAAGAAGATAGAATAATGTTCATGAAATCCCTCCAGTGCAGAAAGAACACATTCCGCCCATCAAATTTGCACCAACCTACTGAAAGAGCACTCTAACCTAGGCACAAACCCCCCACCCAAACCTGTAATCCCGCTAGAAGGCAATTTAGAATATCCAATCCAGCTAACCTGCACGTCTTTGGACTGTGGGAGGAAACCAGAGCTCCCGGAGGAAACCCACGCAGACACGGGGGTGGGGGGGGGGGGGTGTGGAACTGCAAACTCCACACAGACAGCCACCTGAGGCCGGAATCGAACCCGGATCGTTGTGACTCTGAGGCTAACGACTATGTCACCGTGCCGCCCCAGTTCAGTGACCTGTACTACCAGACTACAGGAGGTGCACTCCATCACTCCTCCTAGAAATTGAAACTATTGTGAAGAACTGTAATTGTAAGCAGTTGTATTTATAGTGAGCCTGTCACAACCTCGGAATGAAACAAAACCCGACACAACTAATGATCGTGAAATAAGAAAGTGCTGGAAAGACTCGGCAGGTCTGGCAGCGTCTGTGAAGGGAGAAGCCGAGCTATAATGTTTCGAGCCTGTGTCGCTCTCCTGCACAACTGTACATTGAGTTGTTGAAGAAGTCTGGGAACAGAAATCGTACAGGCCCACATGCACCACAGTATCTCTGGTTCCTTCTGAAAACAAACTTTGATCTGTAGTGCCAGTGTACGGCAGTCCCTCCAGGGAATCTCAGAATCTGTGTATATGAACAGATTATAAGTGGCTGATTCCCAGGTCAGTAATGTTACAAAATGCAGCATACAAAAATGGTACTGCCAAACACGGCAAAAAAAAAAACCTTTGGGGAAATTTTCTGTTCTAACTCCACAATGGTGATTGACGCCAAACCAGGAAATAACATTAGTCATTGTTGGAAAATCTGTGCAATGAGGGTGAATGGCACAATATTAGCATTTGAGTGTAATGTCACTGAGTCTTTACATTTGTAGGGCAAATTTAAAATGTGAATGATTTTTTAAAAACATTATTAATTTAGGATTTGAATGTCCTTGCTTCCCTCTGCAAATCTGCTCCTCATTTCTCCCTCTCTCGTTTCTCACTTCCTCCCTTTCTCTCCTCCGGTTTCTCTTCTATATCTCCACTCCCCTCTTCTCTGCTGCTCTATTACGGTTCTGCCCCCACCTCTCTTTTTTCTCCCCGCTTTTCTTTTCCTTGCTCCTCAATCCCTCTCTCTTAGCCCCCAATCCCCCCTCTCCCAGCCCCCTCTCTGTCTCCATCCCTCTCCCATGACTCCATCACTCCTTTCTTTCCATTTCCCTCCCTCATCCATGCCTCCCTTTACTCCCTCTCTCCTCCCTTTCCTTCCTCCCTCTTTTCCCGCCCCTCAGCTCTCCCTGTCCCTCCCCTAGCTCGCATCCCTCTCTCTTCCTCCACCCTTGCTCTCAGCTTCCTCCCCTCTCTGTCTCTCCTCCCTCCAGTCTCTCATCCATATCTGCCCCTACCTCTTTCTTTCTCTCCGTCCCTCCCTACACCTTTCTCCATGTCTGCCCCTCCCTCATTTCTTCTGTCTCTGTCTTTTGTTACCACCCCTTGGGCTAGTGCGCAAACAATTCCAGCCCCATTTGAACCGGAGTCGCAACAATGAACCAATAATTCTTGGGAAAATACCCAATATCTTTGGCCCTTGACTGCCCCATAATTTCAGTCACCAGGTGTGGTAAACCACTGTTGCACCTGTATTAGGTGATGTAAGGTAGAACCTGACTACAGGTTCGCCGGTAGTCCCTGCCTGCTGGCTCCGCCCAGTAGGCGGAGTATAAATATGCCTGCCCTCCGTGCAGCAGCCATTCCGCCAGCTGCTGTGGGGGGCCACACATCTTAAAGCAATAAAGCCACAGTTGTATCCAACTCTAGTCTTTGTTCAATTGATCGTGCCTCAATTTATTGCTCTAAGATTTTCTAAAAGATGGACCTCCGAATCAAACCAGATCGCCTGCAGCTGGATCCGCAATCAAGCGACGTCAAAAAGGACTTTAATCACTAGCTAGCTTGCTTTGAGGCGTACAGCAACTCAGTGACCACCCCTGTTCCGGAGTCTCAGAAGGTACAGATCCTGTACTCAAGGTTGAGCTCCAACGTGTTTCCGCTGATCCAGGTCGCCCCGAACTATGCCGACGCCATGGCGCTTCTCAAAGAAAACTACGCACAGAAAACGAACACGCTCTTCGCCAGGCATGTACTCGCCACTCGCTCTCAACTCCCTGGTGAGTCCATAGAAGACTTCTGGCGGGCCCTAATCCCACTCGTCCGGGACTGTGACTGTCAGGCCATTACAGTCACCGAACATTCCAACCTTCTTATGCGGGACGCGTTCGTAACGGGGATTGGGTCGGACCTCATACGCCAAACACTGTTAGAAGGGGCCACGCTCGACCTAGCCGAAACAAAGAAGCTAGCGCTCTCCATGACGGTTGCCCCACGTAACATTCAGGTCTACCCCACCAGCCGCGCGGCCCACCCCTCATACCCCTCGTGGACCCCACAGATGGCCGCCCCAGCGGGGGCCTTACCCAGCCAGTACGCCTGCGCCACATGCCAGCCCGCGCACCCCGGGGGTCCCCGATGTTACTTCTGCGGCCAGCAGAAGCACCCTCGCCAACACTGCCCGGCCCGCCCTGCCCTGTGCAAGGCTTGTGGCAAAAAGGGGCACTTCGCCGCGGTGTGCCAGGCCCGCGCAGTCGCCGCTATCGCCTCCACCCCCCCCTAGCCTACACACAACGTGCGCCGCCATCTTCATCTCCCCGGACCACACGCGGCCAGTGGGCACCGCCATCTTCTCCCCCTCAGTCCACATGCGGCCCATGGGTGCCCCCATCTTGTCCAACCCCCGCAACGTGCGGCCCATGGGCGCCACCATTTTGTCCCCCGCAGGATCTTCAGGCGCCGCCATCTTGTCTCCCCCACGGGACATGGACACCGACAGCATTCCAGGACCTGGGTCCCCCAGGCTCCCCATCATCCGACATCAGCGACGACCGACCACGACTTGCCTCAGTGACGATCGACCAGTCTCGTCCGCACAACCTGGCCACCGCATCGACCAGTGTGAAAATCAACGGCCACGTGATCTCTTGCCTGCTGGACTCCGGGAGCATCGAAAGCTTCATACACCTGGATACGGTAAGGCGCTGCTCCCTCGCAGTACACCCAGCCAACCAAAGAATTTCCCTGGCCTCCGGATTCTATTCCGTCGCTATCCGGGGGTTCTGCACGGTCACACTCATGGTCCAGGGCGTAGAATTCAGCGGCTTCTGCCTCTACGTCCTCCCTCACCTCTGTGCTGCCCTACTACTCGGCCTGGACTTCCAGTGTAACCTACAGAGCCTAACCCTCAAATTCGGCGGGCCCCTACCACCCCTCACTGTGTGCGGCCTCGCAACCCTAAAGGTCGATCCGCCTTCCCTCTTCGCCAATCTAACCCCGGATTGCAAACCCGTCGTCACCAGGAGCAGTCGGTACAGCACCCAGGACAGCACCTTCATCAGGTCCGAGGTCCAGCGGCTGCTTCGGGAGGGCATCATCGAGGCCAGCAACAGCCCCTGGAGAGCCCAAGTGGTAGTCGTTAAAACTGGGGAGAAGCACAGAATGGTCGTGGACTACAGCCAGACCATCAATCGATACACGCAGCTTGACGCGTACCGCCTCCCACGCATATCTGAGATGGTCACTCAGATTGCGCAGTACCGGGTCTTCTCAACAGTGGACCTCAAATCCGCCGACCACCAGCTCCCCATTTGTAAATCAGACCGTCCATACACCGCCTTCGAGGCAGACGGTTGTCTCTATCACTTCCTCAGGGTTCCCTTCGCCGTCACTAACGCGGTCTCGGTCTTCCAAAGGGAGATGGACCAAATGGTTGACCGGAACGATTTACGGGCCACCTCCCGTACCTAGACAACGTCACCATCTGCGGCCATGACCAGCAGGACCACGATGCCAACCTTGCCGAATTTCTCCACAGCGCCACTCTCCTCAACCTCACCTACAACAAGGAGAAGTGCGTGTTTAGCATGACCCGCTTAGCCATACTCGGCTATGTGGTCCAGAACGGAGTTCTGGGGCCCGATCCCGACCGCATGCGCCCCCTCATGGAGCTTCCCCTCCCCCACTGCCCCAAGTCCTGTGCCCTAGCACAATTGCTTCACAGCTCCAGGCTCCCAGGTTCGATTCCTGGTTGGGTCACTGTCTGTGCGAAGTCTGCATGTTCTCCCCGTGTGTGCGTGGGTTTCCTCCGGGTGCTCCGGTTTCCTCCCACAGTCCAAAGATGTGCGGGTTAGGTGGATTGACCATGATAAATTGCCCTTAGTGTCCAAAAAGGTTAAGTAGTGGTTGCTGGGTTGCGGCGATAGGGTAGATACGTGGGCTTGAGTGGATTGTTTTGTAAGGGCCGGTGCAGACTCGATGGGCCGAATGGCCTCCTTCTGCACTGTAAATTCTATGAAGGCCCTCAAACGCTGCCTGGGGTTCTTCTCCTACTACGCCCAGTGGGTCCCAACCTATGCGGACAAGGCCCGCCCACTCATTCAGTCCACCCATTTTCCCCTGACGGCCAAGGCACAGCAGGTCTTCGCTCGTCGGGATGCACGCAGTAGACGGAACACTGCCCTTTCAAGTAGAGAGAGACGCATCGGACGTCGCCCTAGCCGCCACCCTCAATCAGGCAGGCAGACCCGTGGCATTCTTTTCCCGCACCCTTCATGCCTCAGAAATTCGGCACTCATCCGTCGAAAAAGAGGCCCAAGCTATCGTTGAAGTGTGCGGCATTGGAGGCATTACCTGGCCGGCAGGAGATTCACTCTCCTCACGGACCAACGGTCGATAGCCTTCACGTTCAATAACACACAGCGGGGCAAGATCAAAAACGCTAAAACCTTGCGGTGGAGGATCGAGCTCTCCACCTATAATTATGAGATTTTGTATCGACCCGGCAAACTCAATGAGCCCCCAGACGCACTATCCCGAGGTACATATGCCAGCGCACAAGTAGACCGACTCCGGGCCCTGCACGACAGCCTTTGTCACCCAGGAGTCACCAGCAGGTTCCACACACACACCCCTCCGGCCCGGCGCTCCCAGCATTAACCCCACCAGGAACATCCGTCCTTCCCCTGCCCACCCCCGAGGATGAAGAGGATTTCGGCACGCTCCCGGAGTCACCGAACATCAGGCTCGCATCGACATCGCCGCCACCGCTACGTCGCTTCCAGCGGAACATCAAGGCACCAGACCGGTTAAATCTCTAACTGGCACCGGACTTCAAAAGACATTTTTTTCTGATCAAATACTGCAAATATAAATTCATCGCTGTATATAGTTCTCCACCACCCCCGCTGGACTCAATTTTAACAGGAGGTGAATATGGTAAACCACTGTTGCACCTGTATTAGGTGATGCATAAATAGCCATTTCGCCAGCTGCTGTGGGAGGCCAGACATCTTAGAGCAATAAAGTTTCAGTTGTATCTAACTCTAGTCTTTGTTCAATTGATCGTGCCTCACCAGGTTAGTAAATTTAAACACAATTATTGTTTATTTATAACAGGAACCAGAATGAAATGTGCAGTGAATAGAACTGGTTAACTAATTCCTAATCCCTGATTTTAACTTGCCCCACCCTCGACACACACACACCAGACAGACAAACACAGAGGGGAGAAGAGGGGTGTAAAATAATAATGAAAGGGATAAAAGTCTTTGTTTTAGATGTTTGTTTCTAGCACACTGTCCTTCAAACCACTACTTTCGACTCTAATGTTTTTCACTATAGATTTATGCAGTTTCTGGACAAGACACAAGTGTAAGAGAGCAGGTTCATTTCTCTGTGTGTCCAGTTTTCAACTCTGCTTCCCTTGGGTCTCTGGAAATCATCCCACTCAGGCAGGATCCAATCACCACCTGTTACCAGGCAGCCAATCAATCGAACCGAGTCCCAGCCCATCTCCCGGGTGCCACAAAGTCTGAGTTCTTCAGTCCAAAGCTAGCAGAGTGTTCCCTTTTGTAACTTTTGAATTCCCCATAATGATAATAATCTTTATTGTCACAAGTAGGCTTACATTAACACTGCAATGAAGTTACTGTGAAAATTCCCGAGTCGCCACATTCCGGCGCCTGTTCGGGTACACAGAGGGGGAATTCAGAATGTCCAATTCACCCAACAACACGTCTTTCGGGTCTTGTGGGAGGAAAACGGAGCACCCGGAGGAAACCCGCGCAGACACTGGGAGAACGTGCAGACTCCACACAGACAGTGACCCAAGCCGGGAATCGAACCTGGGACCCTGCCGTTGTGAAGCAACATCCTGTTCGACTTAAAGATACAAGCCCATTTAGCATCAGTGGATCAAAATGAAAACCGCAAAAAATAAAGAAAAGGGAAATAAAGGAATCAACAGAAGGACCTTTACACTCTCATACCCTCCACCTCACTCTCTGTTCCTCCTTCCTACACGGGACCTTTACACTCTCATACCCTCCATCTCACTCTCTGTTCCTCCTTCCTACACCCCCCCACACTCTGACCCTTACTTCCACTCTCACTGTCCCTTCTTTTTGTCCCTATCCTACCTACTCTCCCCTCCCTCACTCACCCCATACTCCCGCCCCTCCCTCTCTCCCTTCCTCTCCCTCCCATTTCCTTTCCCTCTACCTGTCCATCATCACTTCCCCTCTCTTTTTCCCTCCCCTCTCTCTGTCCCTCCTCCTCCCTATCTCCCTCCTATTCTCTCTCCACTTTGCGCTCTCTCCCTGCCCTCCACACAGCCACCTTCCCTCTCTCCCCAAACCCCTCCCTCTCTCCTTTTTACTCTCCTTCCTGTCCTCTTACCTTCCCTCTCTCCGTCCCCCCTCTCCTCACACTGTCCCTCTCTCTCTACCTCTCCCTCCCAGACCCTCCCCATCCCTCAACCTTCGCTCACTCCCTCCTCTTCTCTGCCCAACCCTGTGCTCCTCTCCTTTCACCTCTGCCTCCCTCTCTTCCGCCCTCCTTCTCCGTCTCAATCCTTCCACTCCCATCTCTTCCCTCCCACCTGCTCCCTATCACTGCCCCTACCTCCCCGTCCCCTCCCTCGATCCACATCCCTCCTTTCCGTGCCTCCCTCACTCTCTACCCCTTCTTCTCCCTCACTCTCTCCATCCTTCCCTCTACCTCATTCTCTCTCCATCCCTCCCTCTCCCTCACTCCCTCCCTGCCATCCCATCTCTCCATCCCAACCTCTCTCCCTCCTCATCCCCCCACCACGCTTCCCCACACCTCCCTCTCCCCCACACCCTTCCCTCTCTCCACCTCTCTTCCACCCCATCCTCTCCCACCTCACTTCTTTCCCATTCCTCCCTCCACACCTCCCTATCCCTCAGCCCACCCTCCCCCACATGTTCCTCCCTCCTCTCCCTCCCCATCTCCCTCAGTTTTCTTCCACCCCACCCCTTTCCCGCTCCCTCTACCCCAACCCTCCATCTCCTGCATCTCTTCCTCTCCAACCCCACCCCCTCCTCCCTCTCCTCCCTCCCTCTCCTTCCACCCCTCTCTCTCCCCATCCGTATCGCCCCTTCTTCCCCCCCTGCATCTCCCCTCCCCCCGCACCCCTCCCCTCCCCTCCCTCATCGCCCCAATCCCTACCATCTTCTCCAACTCACCTCCCCGCCATCTCCCCATTTCCCCTGCCCCCTATCTACCCCACCCCTCCCTCCCCATCTCTCCCACTCCTCCCGCCCCATCTCCCCACCCCCTCCCCATTCCCCATCTCCACTCCCCATCTCCCACACCCACCCTAAACTCCCCATCTCCCTGAGCCCCCCTCCCCATTTCCCTGACCCCCCCTCCCCATCTCCCCCCGGCCCCTCCCCATCTCCCCCAGCCCCCTCCCCATCTCCCCCAGCCCCCTCCCCATCTCCCCACCTCATCTCCTCCACTCCCCAGCTCGCCCACCCCCCTCCCCTCCCCATCACCCACCATCCCACTCACCCCCATCCCCCTCCCCGAGCCCCCTCCTCTACCCACATCACCCCACCTGCCCGTCCCCCTCTCCCCGACCCCCTCTCCCCGACCCTCCTCTCCCCACCCGCCCGTCCCGCCTCTCCCCCCGCCCGTCCCCCTCCCCCTTCTCCCCCGCCCCCTCCCCATCTCCCGCTCCCCATCTCCCCCCGCACCCCTCCCCCCGCACCCATCCCCATCTCCCCCACTCCATCTCCCCACCCCCTCCCCATCTCCCCCACCCCCTCCACATCTCCCCCGCACCCCTCCCCATCTCCCCCCGCACCCCTCCCCATCTCCCCCGCACCCCTCCCCATCTCCCCCCGCACCCCTCCCCATCTCCCCCACCCCCTCCCCATCTCCCCCACCACCTCCCCATCTCCCCCACCCCTTCTCCCCATCTCACCCCCTCCCCATCTCCCCCCCCACCCCATCCCTATCTCCCCCGCACCCCTCCCCATCTCCCCCCGCACCCCTCCCCATCTCCCCCCGCACCCCTCCCCATCTCCCCCCGCACCCCTCCCCATCTCCCCCCGCACCCCTCCCCATCTCCCCCCGCACCCCTCCCCATCTCCCCCCGCACCCCTCCCCATCTCCCCCCGCACCCCTCCCCATCTCCCCCCGCACCCCTCCCCATCTCCCCCCGCACCCCTCCCCATCTCCCCCACCCAATCTCCCCCATCCCCTCCCCATCTCCCCCCTCCCCATCTCCCCCCTCCCCATCTCCCCCCCTCCCCCCACCCCCTCCCCATCTCCCCCCCACCCCCTCTCCCCCACCCCATCTCCCCCCACCCCCTCCCCCCACCCCCTCCCACCCCCTCCCCATCTCCCCCCCACCCCTCTCCCCCCCACCCCCTCCCCATCACCGCCACCCCCTCCACATCTCCCCCACCCCCTCCCCATCTCACCCACCCCATCTCCCCCCACCCCCTCCCCATCACCCCCACCCCCTCCCCATCTCCCCCACCCCATCTCCCCCACCCCTCCCCATCTCCCCCACCCCATCTCCCCCCCGCACACCTCCCCATCTCCCCCACCCCATCTCCCCCACCCCCTCCCCATCCCCTCCCCATCCCCTCCCCCCCCATCTCCCCCTACCCCCATCCCATCTCCCCCCCAACACCTCCCCATCTCCCCCGACCCCATCTCCCCCCCACCGCCTCCCCATCTCCCCCAGCCCCCTCCCCTTCTCCCCCAGCCCCCTCCCCATCTCCCCACCTCATCTCCTCCACTCCCCAGCTCGCCCACCCCCCTCCCCTCCCCATCACCCACCATCCCACTCACCCCCATCCCCGAGCCCCCTCCTCTACCCACATCACCCCACCTGCCCGTCCCCCTCTCCCCGACCCCCTCTCCCCGACCCTCCTCTCCCCACCCGCCCGTCCCGCCTCTCCCCCCGCCCGTCCCCCTCCCCCTTCTCCCCCGCCCCCTCCCCATCTCCCGCTCCCCATCTCCCCCCGCACCCCTCCCCCCTCCCCCCGCACCCATCCCCCCCACTCCATCTCCCCACCCCCTCCCCATCTCCCCCACCCCCTCCACATCTCCCCCGCACCCCTCCCCATCTCCCCCGCACCCCTCCCCATCTCCCCCGCACCCCTCCCCATCTCCCCCCGCACCCCTCCCCATCTCCCCCCGCACCCCTCCCCATCTCCCCCGCACCCCTCCCCATCTCACCCCGCACCCCTCCCCATCTCCCCCCGCACCCCTCCCCATCTCCCCCCGCACCCCTCCCCATCTCCCCCCGCACCCCTCCCCATCTCCCCCCGCACCCCTCCCCATCTCCCCCCGCACCCCTCCCCATCTCCCCCCGCACCCCTCCCCATCTCCCCCCGCACCCCTCCCCATCTCCCCCCGCACCCCTCCCCATCTCCCCCCGCACCCCTCCCCATCTCCCCCACCCAATCTCCCCCACCCCTTCTCCCCATCCCCTCCCCATCTCCCCCCCTCCCCATCTCCCCCCTCCCCCTCCCAATCTCCCCCCCACCCCCTCTCCCCCACCCCATCTCCCCCCACCCCCTCCCCCCACCCCCTCCCCATCTCCCCCCCCACCCCTCTCCCCCCCACCCCCTCCCCATCACCCCCACCACATCTCCCCCACCCCATCTCCCCCACCCCCTCCCCATCTCACCCACCCCATCTCCCCCCACCCTCTCCCCATCACCCCCACCCCCTCCCCATCTCCCACCACCCCCTCCCCATCACCCCCACCCCCTCCCCATCTCCCCCACCCCTTCCCATCTCCCCCACCCCATCTCCCCCCGCACACCTCCCCATCTCCCCCACCCCATCTCCCCCACCCCCTCCCCATCTCCCCCATCCCCTCCCCATCCCCTCCCCCCCCCATCTCCCCTACCCCCATCCCATCTCCCCCCCAACACCTCCCCATCTCCCCCGACCCCATCTCCCCCGACCCCATCTCCCCCCCACCGCCTCTCCATCTCCCCCCCACCCCCTCCCCATCTTCCCCTCCCCACCCCCTCCCCATCTTCCCCTCCCCCACCCCCTCCCCATCTCCCCCACCCCCTCCTCCCCACCCCCCACCCCACCCCCTCCTCCCCACCCCACCCCACCCCCTCCCCTCCTCCCCACCCCACCCCCTCCTCCCCACCCCCCCCCACCCCCTCCTCCCCACCCCCCCACCCCCCCACCCCACCCCCTCCTCCCCACCCCCCCACCCCACCCCCTCCTCCCCACCCCCCCACCCCCTCCTCCCCACCCCCCCACCCCACCCCCCCACCTCCTCCCCACCCCCTCCTCCCCACCCCCTCCTCCCCACCCCCCCTCCTCCCACCCCACACCCCCTCCTCCCCGCCCCCCCTACCCCATCCTCCCCACCCCCCTCCTCCCCACCCCCCCTACCCCATCCTCCCCACCCCCCTCCTCCCCACCCCCCTCCTCCCCACCCCCCTACCCCATCCTCCCCACCCCCCTCCTCCCCACCCCCCTCCTCCACACCCCCCAACCCCCTCCTCCCCACCCCCCAACCCCCTACCCCCTCCTCCCCACCCCCCAACCCCCTACCCCCTCCTCCCCACCCCCCCAACCCCCTCCTCCCCACCCCCCAACCACCTACCCCCTCCGCCCCACCCCCTCCTCCCCACCCCCCAACCCCCTCCTCCCCACCCCCCAACCCCCTCCTCCCCACCCCCTCCTCCCCACCCCCCCACCCCCTCCTCCCCACCCCCCCATCCCCTCCTCCCCACCCCCTCACCCCATCCTCCCCACCCCCCTCCTCCCCACCCCCCAACCCCCTCCTCCCCACCCCCCAACCCCCTACCCACCCCCCAACCCCCTACCCCCTCCGCCCCACCCCCTCCTCCCCACCCCCCAACCCCCTCCTCCCCACCCCCCAACCCCCTCCTCCCCACCCCCCACCCCCTCCTCCCCACCCCCCACCCCCTCCTCCCCATCCCCTCCTCCCCACCCACTCACCCCATCCTCCCCACCCCCCTCCTCCCCACCCCCCAACCCCCTCCTCCCCACCCCCCAACCCCCTCCTCCCCACCCCCCAACCCCCTACCCACCCCCCAACCCCCTACCCCCTCCGCCCCACCCCCTCCTCCCCACCCCCCAACCCCCTCCTCCCCACCCCCCAACCCCCTCCTCCCCACCCCCAACCCCCTCCTCCCCACCCCCCAACCCCCTCCTCCCCACCCCCCTCCTCCCACCCCCTCCTCCCCACCCCCCACCCCCTCCTCCCCACCCCCCACCCCCTCACCCCATCCTCCCCACCCCCTCACCCCATCCTCCCCACCCCCTCACCCCATCCTCCCCACCCCCCTCCTCCCCACCCCCCACCTCCCCCACCCTCCTCCCCCCACCCCCCCCACCCCCCTCCCCCCACCCTCCTCCCCACCCCCCTCCCCACCCCACCCCACCCCCTCCCCACCCCACCCCTCCTCCCCACCCCACCCCTCCTCCCCACCCCCCCCACCCCACCCCTCCTCCCCACCCCCCCCCACCCCACCCCCTCCTCCCCACCCCCCCCCCACCCCACCCCCTCCTCCCCACCCCCCCACCCCACCCCCTCCTCCCCACCCCCCCACCCCCTCCTCCCCACCCCCCCCATCCCACCCCCCCACCTCCTCCCCACCCCCTCCTCCCCACCCCCTCCTCCCCACCCCCCCTCCTCCCACCCCACCCCCCCCTCCTCCCACCCCCTCCTCCCCACCCCCCCCTCCTCCCACCCCACACCCCCTCCTCCCCACCCCCCCCTACCCCATCCTCCCCACCCCCCTCCTCCCCACCCCCCACCCCCTCCTCCCACCCCTTCCTCCCCACCCCCCACCCCCTCCTCCCCACCCCCTCCTCCCCGCCCCCCACCCCCTCCTCCCCGCCCCCCACCCCCTCCTCCCCACCCCCCCCCACCTCCCCACCCCCCCCAACCCCCCCCCACCCCAACCCCTCCTCCCCACCCCGACCCCTCCTCCCCACCCCCCCACCCCCCCACCCCACCCCCTCCTCCCCACCCCCCTCCCCACCCACCCACCCCACCCCCCCCACCCCCTCCCCCCCACCCCCCACCCCACCCCACCCCCTCCTCCCCACCCCCCCCCTCCTCCCCACCCCCCCAACTCCCACCCTCCTCCCCAACCCCACCCCCCTCCTCCCCACCCCCACCCCCCCTCCTCCCCCCTCACCCCCCACCCCCCTCACCCCCCACCCCTTCCTCCCCCCTCACCCCCCACCCCCTCCTCCCCACCCCCTCCTCCCCACCCCCCCACCCCCTCCTCCCCACCCCCACCCCCTCCTCCCACCCCCCACCCCCTCCTACCCACCCCCCCACCCCCTCCTCCCCACCCCCACCCCCTCCTCCCACCCCCCACCCCCCTCCTACCCACCCCCCACCCCCTCCTACCCACCCCCCACCCCCTCCTCCCATCCCCCCCACCCCCTCCTCCCACCCCCCCCACCCCCCCCACCCCCTCCTCCCCACCCCCCACCCCCTCCTCCCATCCCCCCACCCCCTCCTCCCAACCCCCCCACCCCCTCCTCCCATCCCCCCCACCCCTCCTCCCCACCCCCACCCCCTCCTCCCATCCCCCTCACCCCCCTCCTCCCATCCCCCCCACCCCCTCCTCCCATCCCCCCCACCCCCTCCTCCCATCCCCCCCACCCCACCCCCACCACCCACCCCCTCCTCCCATCCCCCCCACCCCCCCACCCCCACCCCCCACCCCTCCTCCCATCCCCCCCACCCCTCCTCCCCACCCTCCTCCCCACCCCCCCACCCCCACCCTCCACCCCCCACCCCCTCCTCCCCACCCCCCCTCCCCACCCCTCCTCCCCCCCCACCCCCTCCTCCCCACCCCCCCCTCCCCACCCCTCCTCCCCACCCCTCCTCCCCCCCACCCCCACCTTCCCCCCACCCCCACCCCCCCCACCTCCCCCCACCCCCCCTCCCCACCCCTCCTCCCCCCCACCCCCACCTTCCCCCCACCCCCCCACCTCCCCCCCACCCCCACCCCCCCACCTCCCCCCCACCCCCACCCCACCCCCCTCCTCCCCACCCCCACCTCCCCACCCCCTCCTCCCCACCCCCTCCTCCCCCCCACCCCCACCTCCCCACCCCCCTCCTCCCCACCCCCTCCTCCCACCCCCCTCCTCCCCACCCCCCACCCCCTCCTCCCACCCCTTCCTCCCCACCCCCCACCCCCCTCCTCCCCCACCCCCCCATCCCCTCCTCCCCGCCCCCCACCCCCTCCTCCCCGCCCCCCACCCCCTCCTCCCCACCCCCCCCCAACCCCCCCCACCCCAACCCCTCCACCCCACCCCGACCCCTCCTCCCCACCCCCCCCACCCCACCCCCTCCTCCCCACCCCCCTCCCCACCCACCCACCCCACCCTCCCCACCCCACCCCTCCTCCCCACCCCCCCCACCCCCTCCCCCCCACCCCCCACCCCACCCCACCCCCTCCTCCCCACCCCCCCCTCCTCCCCCACCCCCCCAACTCCCACCCTCCTCCCCACCCCCACCCCCCCTCCTCCCCCACCCCCACCCCCCCTCCTCCCCCTCACCCCCCACCCCTTCCTCCCCCCTCACCCCCCACCCCCTCCTCCCATCCCCCCACCCCCCCCACCCCCTCCTCCCCACCCCCACCTCCCATCCCCCCACCCCCTCCTCCCAGCCCCCCACCCCCTCCTCCCATCCCCCCCACCCCTCCTCCCCACCCCCACCCCCCCCCACCCCCTCCTCCCATCCCCCTCACCCCCTCCTCCCATCCCCCCCACCCCCTCCTCCTCCCATCCCCCCCACCCCCTCCTCCCATCCCCCCCACCCCCTCCTCCCATCCCCCCCACCCCCTCCTCCCATCCCCCCCACCCCTCCTCCCCACCCCCACCCCCCACCCCCTCCTCCCATCCCCCCCCCCACCCCCCACCCCCACCCCCACCCCCTCCCCCCACCCCTCCTCCCATCCCCCCCACCCCTCCTCCCCACCCCCCCCACCCTCCTCCCCACCCCCCCACCCCCACCCTCCACCCCCCACCCCCCCCTCCCCACCCCCTCCTCCCCACCCCCCCTCCCCACCCCTCCTCCCCCCCACCCCCACCTTCCCCCCACCCCCACCCCCCCCACCTCCCCCCCACCCACCCCTCCTCCCCCCCACCCCCACCTTCCCCCCACCCCCACCCCCCCCCACCCCCTCCCCCCCACCCCCACCCCACCCCCTCCTCCCCACCCCCACCTCCCCACCCCCTCCTCCCCACCCCCTCCTCCCCCCCACCCCCACCTCCCCACCCCCTCCTCCCCACCCCCCCACCCCACCCCCCCACCCCCTCCTCCCCACCCCCCCACCCCACCCCCCCACCCCCTCCTCCCCACCCCCCCACCCCCTCCTCCCCCTCCCCTCCTCCCCACCCCCCCACCCCCTCCTCCCCACCCCCTCCTCCCCACCCCCCCACCCCCCCACCCCCTCCTCCCCACCCCCTCCCCACCCCCCCCTCCCCACCCCCCCCCCCTCCCCACCCCCCCCCCCACCCCCCCCCCTCCCCACCCCCCCCCTCCCCACCCCCCCCCCCCACCCCCCCCCTCCCCACCCCCCCCCTCCCCACCCCCCCCCCCCACCCCCCCCCCTCCCCACCCCCCCCCTCCCCACCCGCCCTCCCCACCCCCCCTCCCCACCCCCTCCTCCCCACCCCCTCCCCTCCCCACCCCTCCTCCCCACCCCCTCCTCCCCACACCCCCCACCCCCTCCTCCCCACACCCCCCCTCCTCCCCACACCCCCCCTCCTCCCCCCCACCCCCACCTCCCCACCCCCTCCTCCCCACACCCCCCCTCCTCCCCCCCCACCCCCACCTCCCCACCCCCCCACCCCCACCTCCCCACCCCCCCACCCCCACCTCCCCACCCCCCCACTCCCTCCTCCCCACCCCCTCCTCCCCCCCCACCCCCTCCTCCCCCCCCACCCCCTCCTCCCCACCCCCTCCTCCCCCCACCCCCTCCTCCCCACCCCCTCCTCCCCACCCCTCCTCCCCACCCCTCCTCCCCACCCCTCCTCCCCACCCCCCCACCCCACCCCCCCCACACCCCCTCCTCCCCACCCCTCCTCCCCACCCCCTCCTCCCCACCCCCCCACCCCACCCCCCCACCCCCCCACCCCCCCTCCTCCCCACCCCCCCCTCCTCCCCACCCCCCCCTCCTCCCCACCCCCCCCTCCTCACCCCCCACCCCACCCCCCCCTCCTCCCCACCCCCCCCTCCTCCCCACCCCCCTCCCCACCCCCCACCCCACCCCCTCCCCACCCCCTCCTCCCCACCGCCCCTCCTCCCCCCCCTCCCCACCCCCCTCCTCCCACCCCCCCTCCCCACCCCCCACCCCACCCCCTCCCCTCTCTCTGTCCCTCCTCCCCCTCTCTCTCTGTCCCTCCTCCCCCCTCTCCCTCCTCCCCCTCTCTCTCTGTCCCTCCTCCCCCCTCTCCCTCCTCCCCCTCTCTCTGTCCCTCCTCTTCCCCTCTCTCTCTCTGTCCCTCCTCCTCTCCCCCTCTCTCTCTCAGTCCCCTCCTCCTCTCCCCCCTCTCTCTCTCTGTCCCTCCTCTCCCCCCTCTCTCTGTCCCTCCTCTCCCCCCTCTCTCTGTCCCTCCTCTCCCCCCTCTCTCTGTCCCTCCTCTCCCCCCTCTCTCTGTCCCTCCTCCCCCCCCTCTCTGTCCCTCCTCCCCCCTCTCTCTGTCCCTCCTCCCCCCTCTCTCTGTCCCTCCTCCTCCCCTCCTCTCTCTGTCCCTCCTCCTCCCCCCTCTCTCTGTCCCTCCTCCTCCCCCTCTCTCTGTCCCTCCTCCTCCCCCTCTCTCTCTCTGTCCCTCCTCCTCCCCCTCTCTCTCTCTGTCCCTCCTCCTCCCTCTTCTCTCTCTCTGTCCCTCCTCCCACCTCTCTCTCTCTCTGTCCCTCCTCCTCCCCCCTCTCTCTCTCTCTGTCCCTCCTCCTCCCCCTTCTCTCTCTGTCCCTCCTCCCCCCTCTCTCTCTGTCCCTCCTCCTCCCCCCTCTCTCTCTGTCCCTCCTCCTCCCTCCTCCCCCTCTCTGTCCCTCCTCCTCCCCCCTCTCTCTCTCTGTCCCTCCTCCTCCCCCCTCTCTCTCTGTCCCTCCTCCTCCCCCCTCTCTCTCTCTCTCTGTCCCTCCTCCTCCCCCTCTCTCTCTCTCTGTCCCTCCTCCTCCCCCCTCTCTCTCTCTCTGTCCCTCCTCCTCCCCCCTCTCTCTCTCTCTGTCCCTCCTCCTCCCCCCTCTCTCTCTCTCTCTGTCCCTCCTCCTCCCCCTCTCTCTCTCTGTCCCTCCTCCTCCCCCCCCTCTCTCTGTCCCTCCTCCTCCCCCTCTCTCTCTGTCCCTCCTCCTCCCCCCTCTCTCTCTGTCCCTCCTCCTTCCCCCTCTCTCTGTCCCTCCTCCTCCCCCTCTCTTGCTGTCCCTCCTCCTCCCCCCTCTCTTTCTCTCTCTGTCCCTCCTCCCCCTCTCTCTCTCTCTCTGTCCCTCCTCCTCCCCCCCCTCTCTCTCTCTGTCCCTCCTCCTCCCCCCTCTCTCTCTGTCCCTCCTCCTCCCCCCTCTCTCTCTCTCTGTCCCTCCTCCTCCCCCTCTCTCTCTCTCTGTCCCTCCTCCTCCCCCTCTCTCTCTCTGTCCCTCCTCCTCCCCCCCTCTCTCTGTCCCTCCTCCTCCCCCTCTCTCTCTGTCCCTCCTCCTCCCCCCCCTCTCTCTGTCCCTCCTCCTCCCCCTCTCTTGCTGTCCCTCCTCCTCCCCCCTCTCTTTCTCTCTCTGTCCCTCCTCCCCCTCTCTCTCTGTCCCTCCTCCCCCTCTCTCTCTGTCCCTCCTCCCCCTCTCTCTCTCTGTCCCTCCTCCCCCTCTCTCTCTGTCCCTCCTCCCCCTCTCTCTCTCTGTCCCTCCTCCCCCTCTCTCTCTGTCCCTCCTCCCCCTCTCTCTCTGTCCCTCCTCCCCCCCTCTCTCTGTCCCTCCTCCCCCCTCTCTCTGTCCCTCCTCCCCCCTCTCTCTGTCCCTCCTCCCCCCCCTCTCTCTGTCCCTCCCCCCTCTCTCTCTGTCCCTCCCCCCTCTCTCTCTCTGTCCCTCCCCCCTCTCTCTCTCTGTCCCTCCCCCTCTCTCTCTCTGTCCCTCCCCCCTCTCTCTCTCTGTCCCTCCTTCCCCCTCTCTCTCTGTCCCCCCTCCTCCCCCCCTCTCTCTGTCCCTCCTCCTCCTCCTCCCCCCCTCTCTCTGTCCCTCCTCCTCCCCCCCTCTCTCTGTCCCTCCTCCTCCCCCCCTCTCTCTGTCCCTCCTCCTCCCCCCCTCTCTCTGTCCCTCCTCCTCCCCCCTCTCTCTCTCTGTCCCTCCTCCTCCCCACTCTCTCTGTCCCTCCTCCTCCCCACTCTCTCTGTCCCTCCTCCTTCCCCCTCTCTCTGTCCCTCCTCCTCCCCCTCTCTTGCTGTCCCTCCTCCTCCCCCTCTCTTTCTCACTCTGTCCCTCCTCCCCCTCTCACTCTGTCCCTCCTCCCCCTCTCACTCTGTCCCTCCCCCCCCTCTCACTCTGTCCCTCCCCCCCCTCTCACTCTGTCCCTCCTCCCCCTCTCACTCTGTCCCTCCTCCCCCTCTCACTCTGTCCCTCCCCCCCCCTCTCACTCTGTCCCTCCCCCCCCCCTCTCACTCTGTCCCTCCCCCCCCCTCTCACTCTGTCCCTCCCCCCCCTCTCACTCTGTCCCTCCCCCCCCCTCTCACTCTGTCCCTCCCCCCCCCTCTCACTCTGTCCCTCCCCCCCCTCTCACTCTGTCCCTCCCCCCCCCTCTCACTCTGTCCCTCCCCCCCCCTCTCACTCTGTCCCTCCCCCCCCCTCTCACTCTGTCCCTCCCCCCCCCCTCTCACTCTGTCCCTCCCCCCCCCTCTCACTCTGTCCCTCCCCCCCCCCCTCTCTCTCTCTCTGTCCCTCCTTCCCCTCTCTCTCTCTCTCTGTCCCTCCTTCCCCTCTCTCTCTCTGTCCCTCCTCCCCCTCTCTCTCTCTGTCCCTCCTCCCCCCCCTCTCTCTCTCTCTCTGTCTGTCTGTCCCTCCTCCCCCCTCTCTCTCTCTCTGTCTGTCCCTCCTCCCTCTCTCTCTGTCCCTCCTCCCTCTCTCTGTCCCTCCTCCCTCTGTGTTGCTGTCTGCCTCAGTCCTGCGCGCTGTGTGTCTGTTGCGCTCTGAATGCTGGTCCGTAGCGGCTTCTATTCCGGTCGGAGAGCCGGGGGAGGGTGGCGGGGAAACGTCGCTGCCTCCATTCACACTGCCTCTGCCTCCCTCAACTCCAGCAAAGACACCAAGAACTCTCCTGGAGGAGGAATCCAGACGAAGCAGCAGAGAAAGACACATTGAATCGCAGAGCAGGATCACCCTGGTGCTGGCAGAGGAAATCACCTGCTGAAACTGACACGCCAGCAATTTCAGCCGCAAGCCCAGTGAAACAGGATGGACATTGGAGGATTATTCGGCATTTAAATGGATCTTTTTTTCCCTGGGATTAGTGCAGAAGCGGCGAGCCGGCCAAATCTGATGTTACGCCTAAAGTTGCATTTTAATGTTGCAATCCTGCGCGATAGAATGTAGCCAAACTGGGAGGATTTGCCTTTTTTAAAGGGGTTGCAGTTTATTTCCCTTTGCTCTACAACTGGGCTGGGAGTGAAGGGTCCGGAGTTTGTCCCATGCACCAGATCCCTTGGCAAGTTGGCCATTGCTCTGTGTGTGTGCCCAGGCTGCAGGGTGCCCATGGCTCTGCTGCTCTCTGCCGCCTTCAGCCTCTTAGGGGGCCCCTCGGCCCCGGCGGCTGCTTTTCCCGACGTGGGCTGGATGGCCCTCCTGCTCTTGTTCGCCGCCTCCCTCGCCACCGTGCTGACTTGGCTGGTGCAGTACTCGCTCGGGATCCTGCGCCGGGACGCCCAGCAGCGCCCCTCTCCTGCCAGCCTGGGACTTTGGAGCTGCCTCGTCAAACTGGGATGCTCCCGGGAAGACAGCGCCTCGGCTTCGGGACTCAAGCGTTTGGTCACTTCCCTGTTCTCCTTCAAATCCTTCAGGGATAACTGGCAGAGAGCGTGGATCAAAGCATTGAACGAGCAGGCTTGTCGAATTGGGGTAGGTTACTGTATTCTCATAGATCTGATGGTGCAAGCCCCCCCCCCCCCCCCCCATATCCTGTTGACTATGGGCCAATCTCCCCATCGGACCAGCTTCTTCCCCGCTGTTACCAGACTCCTAAATGACCCTCTTATGGACTGACCTCATTAACACTACACCCTGTATGCTTCATCCGATGCCGGTGCTTATGTAGTTACATTGTATATTTTGTGTTGCCCTATTATGTATTTTCTTTTCCTCCCTTTTCTTCCCATGTACTTAATGATCTATTGAGCTGCTGGCAGAAAAATATTTGTCACTTTACCTCCGTACACGTGACAATAAACAAATCCAGACCAAGCTGGTTGGCTATGCTGGGCCCAGTCCACCGGTTTATCATGGACCTCCAGTGTACCCTGTGTAAAGTGGAGAGCTCTTGAGTCGTTTTCTTGCGTTCAAATTGCTGGATGTTTACAAGTTGTGATTTGAGATTGATACATTCCACTACTGCAGGTGCAGATATATCATAGACTGTTGGGCATCCATGAGTTTGGAGATTGCAGAGTTCTCTCATGTCAGAAGCAGCAAGAATTTAACACTCATTGTGCAAAGACTTTCTGCAGGCACCGGTGACCGTAATGCAGGGCCATTATAACATTGGAACTTGTAACTCACCAGCATATGTTGGAGATATTGGCATCTGTGTTCTATGTAGCATTGTCCATTCTTTTCATCTTTTTACTTGGGCCATAAGATGTAGGGGGATGAGTAGGCCTTTCGACCTATTAGATCTGCTCCGCCATTGAAAGATATCGTGACTGATCTGATAATCCTCAACTTCACTTTCCTGCCTTATATCCATTTCCCCTGATTCCCACCCTGACTAAAAATCTGTCCCTCTCGGCTTTAAACCTACTTAACGACTCAGCCTCTACAGCTCTCTGCGGTAAAGAATGCCACAGAGAAGAAATTCCTCCTCCTCTCTCTGAAATGGGCTGTCCCCTCACTCTGAGATTATGCCCTCTGGTCCTAGACTCTCCCACAAGAGGAAACAACCTCTCAGCATCTACCCTGTCAATCCTCCTACCTTTTCCTGAATTGGTCCTGGTTCAAGTACCGCTCCATGGGCACTGACCTCGCCCAACATTGTAATTTGCTTAAAAGTCCTCATACAAGAGTTAAGACCTTAAGTGTTTGGCCCTTGAGTGCATCACATGTGGGCTTGATTCTGTTAGCACACCCCCCCCCCCCCCCCCCCCCAAAGAAAATGTCCATCCACAGAACTTGCCATCAGGAATCATCGATTGGCAATCAACTGTGGGAAGAATTTATGAGCTTGTCCAAACACTAACTTGGGGATGCTGAGAGCAAATTCCTTCTGCACAGACTGGGATTTCTGCCCCCTCAAACCTGTGCAGCTTGGCAGAAGCGCACATGGTGCATTTAACCCTCTGCTAAACAACTATATCACCATAATCCTAAGTAAGTAACCTGCTGAAAACGTAGGTCTGGCCTTGGGGCATATTACTCTAGAGGTTCATTTTTTGAAGATTATAATGTCTTCAGTTGGGAGTACATTTTGAAGAGTTACTTTACGAATGTTTAACCAATGTAGAGTAATAATGAAAGGAAAATTCATCAGTAAGCAATGCACAGGATAATAACTGGTTACCCATAAGTTAAAGGGCACCTGTTTTGAGTTGTATATATTCGGTACAATCATACATCCATTATTATGTCCCTTAAGTACAATATCCAAATGTAATTAATATGGTGACCTTTAATTGACCCATCACCTTATTTATAGTTTGTGCCTCCTGATTTATCCAGAATCACTCTGATAGTTATAATTGGTTGGATTCTGGTTCATGCTGGTAAACCTCCTGATTGCACCCTGCACAGTGAGCAGGGACGTTTATGTGTGATGTTGGGAGTCTAAACGTGACGTTTTGCTGATCGTGGGTGACTTATGAAGTCTGTTAGCTGCCTGACAACACTGGGCTGAAAACATGGTCCTTTTCCCCCAGTTTGAATTCAACCCAGGCTGAGGGATGAACGATTTCTGAACAAATCGACCTTGGATGCCAGAAGCCACTTCCTGATAGTTGAGGGCCAAAGTCATAGAACTGCCCACAATTGGTCTGCAATGAGCAACCTCACTCAGAGTGCCCTGTGCGGGAAATGGAAATGTTACATTGCAGCTGTAGGTATCAACTTCTGAGGTTTGGTTAGACCAGTTTGTTGGATAGAAGTGAGATTTGCTGTGTCTGATTCCTGACATGTAAATGCTTCACTCTCATACTGAATGCTACAGATGGAAAATTCTCCATTCACAGAATTGTTGTTCCTTTCACTGAGCACAACTTCTTGAAAGATCTATGACTTAGAAATACTATTGGTGACAGCAGTGGGCCAACACAATCTATTATATAATTTATAGATGTAAATAATGTATTTTAGATCATATGGAACATTTGGCAGCATGGTGGCATTGCGGATAGCACAATTGCTTCACAGCTCCAGGGTCCCAGGTTCGATTCCGGCTTGGGTCACTGTCTGTGCGGAGTCTGCACATCCTTCCTGTGTGTACGTGGGTTTCCTCCGGGTGCTCCGGTTTCCTCCCACAGTCCAAAGATATGCAGGTTAGGTGGATTGGCCATGATAAATTGCCCTTAGTGTCCAAAATTGCCCTTAGTGTTGGGTGGGGTTACTGAGTTATGGGATAGGGTGGAGGTGTTGACCTTGGGTAGGGTGCTCTTTCCAAGAGCTGGTGCAGACTCGATGGGCCGAATGGCCTTCTGCACTGTTAATTCTATGATCTATGATTAAGGCCATTAGATGTAGGAGCAGAAGGAGGCCATTCGGCCCACTGAGTCTGCTCTGATATTCAGTGAGATCATGGCTGACCTGATGTGACAATCCTCAACTCCACTTTCCCACCTTATCCCCATAACCCTCGATTCCCTCACTGAGTAAAAATCTGTTTCTCTCAACCTTGAGCATACTTAATGACCCAGCCTCTGCAGCTCTCTGCGGTAAAGAATTCCACAGATTCACTACCCTCGAAGAGAAGAAATTCCTCCTCATCTCTGTCTTAAATGGCTGCCCCTTACTCTGAGATTATGCCCTCTGGTCCCAGACTCTCCCACAAGGGTAAACAACCTCTCGGCATCTATCTTGTCAAGCCCCCTGAGAATCCTGTTTGTCTCATGTGTTCGCTATTCTGACCAAGTCATCAAATGTTGTGCATTTTGCTGTATGCTTCTCGGAAGTGTCACGTTTATGCCCTACCATGCTTCACTACATTCTTTCATTTATTATGAGCAATGCTATGGCCGATGGTCTGGTTTATTTTAAACAGATTAATATCAGTGTTAAAATAACATGGGTGCTCAACAATGGCATAACTTTGTGAGAAACTCCCAACCATTTCTGAGCACATCAGCAGTGAAAGGGTTACTGCACAGATTCACCACGATTATACTAGGGCTCAAAGGGTTAAATTCTGAAGATAGATTACGTCAATTTGGCTTGCTTTGCCTTGAGTTTAGAAAGTGGACGTCTGACCTGATTGAGTTGTTTAAAATGATTAAGGAATTTGATACGGCAGTCACAGTGAAGATATTTCCACATCAGGGCAGATTTCCAGAAGGGGAGGGCTGTAATTTAACATTACGGATAGATCATTCCGGAATGGGGGTCATTTAGAATGCAGTTGGTGTGACAAACCTTCACTGTCTGGTGTTGCCTCCTCTGAGCCAACCTCAGTTAAAGGTGTGGCTCATTGAAGTGTGACTTTATTTTTAATTATTCTTTCACGGGAAATGGGCAACGCTGACTAGGCTGGAATTTATTATTATTTTAAAAAATAAATTTAGGGTACCCAATTCATTTTTTCCAATTAAGGGGCAATTTAACGTCGTCAATCCACCGACCCTGCACATCTTTGGGTTGTGGGGGTGAGACCCACGCAAACACGGGGAGAATGTGCAAACTCCACATGGACTGTGACCCAGAGCCGGGATCGAACCTGGGACCTCGGCGCCGCGAGGCAGCTGTGCTAACCACTGCGCCACCGTGCCGCCCTACTAGGCTGGAATTTATTGCCCATCCGTAAACGGGCTTGAGAAGGTGCTGTTGCAGTCCGTGTGGTGTAGGTACACCCACAGTGCTGTTAGGGAGGGAGTACCAGGATGTTTGACCCAGTGACCGTGAGGAATGGCGATACGTTTCCAAATCTGGGTGATGTACGGTTTGGAGGGAAACTTGAGGGGAGTGGTGTTCCTTGCATCTGCTGTCCCTGTCCTGCTTGGTGGTAGAGATCACAAATACGGAAGGTGCTGCAGTGCATCTTGTCGATAGTACACACTGTTGCCATTGTGTGTCAGTCGTGCAGGGAGTGAATGTGGATGGGGTGCCAATCAAGTGCGCTGCTTTGTCCTGAATGCTGTCAGGTCTCCAGAGTGTTGGTGGAGCTGCACTCATCCGGTAAGTGGAGAGTATTCTGTCACATTCCTGACTTGCAGATGGTGGACAGGCTTCAGGGAGACAGGAGATGAGTTACTCACCACAGAATTCCCAATCTCCACCCTGCTCTTGTCACCACAGTACTGGAAATATATCGCCGTTCCTTCGCTGTCGTTGGGTCAAAATCCTGGTACTCCTCCCTAACAGCACTGTGGCTGTACCTACACCATGTGGACTGCAGCGGCTCAAGAAGGCTGCTCGCCACCACCTTCTCAATGGCAATTAGGCATGGGCAATAAATGCCGGCCTAGGCAGCGATGCCCACATCCCTTCTATAAACAATAATTATATAGCCAGTCGAGTTCAGTGTCTGGTCAATGGTAATCCCCCCCCAGGATGTTTATAGAGGGGTATTCAGCGATGGTAGTGCCATTGTTTGTCAAGGGAGATAGATTCTTTCTTCTTGGGGGTGGTCAGTGCCTGATAGTTGTGTGGCGTGAATATTAATTTTCAGCCCAAGCCTAAATGTTGTCCAGGTCTTGCTGCATGTGGACACGAATACAGAGGAGTTGTGAATGCTGCTGAACATTGTGCAATCATTGTCAAATGCTGCCTTGATATCAAAGGCAGTGACTCTCACCTCACCTCGAGTTCAACTGTTTAGTCCATGTTTGGACAAAGGCTGCTCACAGAAAATGGGAGCATGTTACTTTCATTCTTTTTACTTGTTCTGAAAGACTGTTGTGACCTAACCACACTACTCCGCTCTCCTCCAGTCCTGTGTGATGGTGGGACATGAAAGTCATACATGTTGCTAGTGAATGTGGGACAGTAGCTGAGCTGTGGGGAATTGAGTGACATTGAACACCAGCACTGTTCGACAAACATGGTGCAGTGGTGAGGAAATCCAGAAAGTGTGGATTTCAAAATGAGGTAAATAAATGTCATCCATCCCTTGGATCCACTAAGATCCAATGCATTACAGGGCAAACTGACCGGCCAATTGTAAATCCCGCCCAATGAGTATTAAACATTTTCCTTAATGGATGAGCAATCCAAACCTAAAAATGACTTGCTCCTAATTACAGCAACTTTTCATTGATCTAGAGTCTTTTAGCACAGTAGAACTAGTACAGTAAACATCCCGTGGTGTTCGCTGTAAGGTTGGAAGAGATATGCCGGGTGCCGCGAGTTTAAACAGTTTCAACCCTGTTCCCACTAGTCAGGCCCACAGCACACAAGCTGCACTAACTGACGTGGAATTTACAAATCTCACTTTAGAGATGATGCAGGATAACTAATGTGTGAAATACAGTGTAGGGATTGAGGCAATTTTCTGGGACATAGAAAATGTTACTCTCTGCTAACCTATTCCGTACCAGATAGGAAATCGTAATATGTTTCCTTTCTCAATATTAAATTCCTTCACCTCAATGCCCGGGATGCAGAGACACAGTGTGCCCTCATGTCCCACCTACGAGGCTGCACTCAGAACTGATGATCAATTGTGTTACTCACAATTTGAAGGTCTGGCACACTTGTGGAAAAAGAAGCAGAAAGAGCCACCAAGGGCTTGTGGTCAACAGGTTTTGGGGCGTTTATTTATTTGTTCTTTGGATTAGCCAGCAAGTCAGCATTTGTTGCCCACCCCTTGAGAAAGTGGTGGTGAGCTGCCTTCTTGAACCGCTGCAGTCCATGTGGTGTAGGTACACCCACAGTGCTGTTAGGAAGGGAGTTCCATGATTTTAACTTCAACGACAGTGAAGGAACGGTGATATATTTCCAAGTCATGGTGGTGTGTGGATATTGGGGGACGGGGACGGGGGACGCTTGCAGCTGGTGGTGTTCCAATGCGTCTTCTGTCCTTATCCTTCTAGGTGCTGTCAAAGGAGCAGAGTTGATGCAGTGCACCTGGAGATGGTGTACACGGCTGCCATTGCCGAGGTAGTGGTGGAAGTGAATGTGTAAGGTTATGGATAGGGTGCCAGTCATCATTAGAACACAGGAGATTGGAACACAGGACATTGGAACACAGGACATTGGAACACAGGACATTGTATGAGAAATGAGCACGGTGTTTCTCACAATTGGAACATAGGACATTGGAACATAGGACATTGGAACATAGGACATTGGAACATAGGACATTGGAACATAGGACATTGGAACATAGGACATTGGAACATGGAACATTTGGGACATTGGAACATTGGAATATAGGACATTGGAACATGGAACATTTGGAACATGCAACATTTGGGACATTGGAACATTTGGGACATTGGAACATTTGGGACATTGGAACATAGAACATTGGGACATTGGAACATTGGAACATTTGGAACATTGGAACATTTGGGACATTGGAACATAGGACATTGGAGCATTTGGGACATTGGAACATAGGACATTGGAGCATTTGGGACATAGGACATTGGAACATAGGAACACAGGATTAGGAGCAGAAGTAGGCAATTCAGCCCTTCGAGCCTGCTCTGTCATTCAATCAGATCATGGCTAATCCCTTCCTGGTATCAAAGCCCCGCCCCCTCCCTGTCTGTTCCCCATATCCATTTAACCCTTCTTAAAAATCAGAAAAATATCTATCTTCCCCCTTGAAACCATTTAATGATTCAGACACCGCACTAGTTCCACACATTCACTTCCCTCTGCGAGAAGTAGTGCCTCCTCGACTCAGTTTTAAATCTACCCCCTTTCAACCTATATCCGTGACCTCTTGTTCTAGATTGCCCCACAAGGGGGAACATTTGGTCTATCTTTACTTTGTCAACCCCTTTTAGTATCTCATACACCTCAATCAGATCCCCTCTCATCCTTCTAAACTCGAGCGAGTATAAGCCCAAACTGTTTAATCTCTCCTCGTACGTCAACCCAATCGTCCCCGGAATCAATCTAGTGATTCTCCTCTGAACTGCCTCCAATGCCACCACATCCTTCCTCAAATAAGGAGACCAAAACTGGACTCAATGTAGTCTCACCAACACCCTATACAATTGCAACAATACTTCTCTACTTTTATACTCTAGGAGTTATCGCTGACATTTTATTTGCCTTTCTTATTACATTTTGTACCTGTACACAGACTTTCTGTGATTCATGAACAATGCCACCCAGATCCCTCTGTTCCAGTTCAATTTGAATCTGCTTTCCATTTTGGAAATTTGTCTGATCATTTTTTCGGCCAAAATTGATAACCTCACAGTTATCCACATTAAACTCCATCTGCCAAATTTTGGCCCAATCTCCTAGCCTATCTATATCCGTTTGTAAAATCTGTATCTCCTCTTCACTGCCTGCTTTCCCACCTGTTTTAATATCATCTGAAAATGTTGCTATGTTACACTCTGTCCCTGTTTGCAGATCATTTATATAGATTGTAAAGAGTTGAGGTCTGAGGACTGATCCCTGTGGCACCCCGCTAATTACAGTTCGCCAGCCAGAGAAGGACCCGACCCTCTGCTTTCTGTCAATCAGCCAATCCTCAATCCGATCTACCCGGAACCCCCTGCAATCTCGCCTTCTGGATCAATCTTTTATGCGGAACCTTGTCAAATGCCTTCTGGAAGTCTAGATATGGCACATCCACAGGTTTCCCATTATCCACCTTGCTGGTTACATCCTCAAAGAACTCAAGCAAGTTTGTCAAGCATGACTTGCCCTTCATAAAACCATGCTGACAATGGTGGAGTGAGCTTTGTCTTTCCAAATGTTCAGTCATCTCCTCCTTTAATGATTGATTCAAGCCCACCAGAGGTCAAGCTAACCGGCCTATAGTTTCCTACCTTTTGCCTCTCTTCATTTTTGAATAGGGGAGTTACGTTAGCGTGTTTCCAATCCACTGGAACATTTCCAGAATCCAGGGAGTTTTGAAATATCATAACCAATGCATCACACTACCTCTGCTGCCACCTCCTTTTACCCTGGGGTGCAGGCCATCAGGTATCGGAGACTTATCTGCCTTTAGTCCCATTAGTTTATTCAATACCTTCTCCCTAGTGATGCTTATTGCACTAAGTTTCTCTGCATTAACCACAGTTCTTGGAAAACTTATTATTATCTGCCGTCACGGCGCCGAGCTCCCAGGTTCGTTCCGGCTCTGGGTCACTGTCCGTGTGGAATTTGCATGTTCTCCCCGTGTTTGCATGGGTTTCGCCCCCACAACCCAAAGCTGTGCAGGCTAGGTGGATTGAAATGAAATGAAATGAAAATTGCTCATTGTCACAAGTAGGCTTCAAATGAAGTTGCTGTGAAAAGCCCCTGGTCGCCACATTCCGGCGCCTGTTTGGGGAGGCTGTTACGGGAATCGAACCGTGCTGCTGGCCTGCCTGCAAAGCCAACGATTTAGCCTGTGCTAAACCAGCCCCTGGTGTGGATTGGCCACACTAAATTGCCCCTTAATTGGAAGAAATGAATTGGGTACTCCAAATTTATAAAAATAAATTTAAATTATCATCTACCGTGAAGACAGAGGCAAAATATTGGTTCAGTGCCTCCGCCATCTTTGTGTTCCCCATTGTTACATCACCAGCATCGTCCTCTAAAGGGCCAACGTTTACTTTAGCTATTCTCTTCCTCTTTATATAAAAGTTCTTGGTATCTGTGTTTATGTTTTCTGCTAGTTTCCTTTCATAGTTCACCTTAGCTTTCTTGATTCTATTTTTGGTAGCTTTTTGCTGACCCCTAAAGATCTCCCAATCCCAGTCAAGCGGGCCTTGGAAGGTGTTGAGCTTCTTTTATATTTTATATTTTATTTTTTAAAGTACCCGATTCTTTTTTTTTTCCAATGAAGGGGCAATTTAGCATGGCCAACCCACCTACCCTCCACTTCTGTGGGGGTGAGACCCACGCAGATACGGGGAGAACGTGCAGACTCCGGTGTCGAGCTTCTTTAGTGCTGTTGGAGCTGCACTCGTCCAGGCAAGTGGAGGGTATTCCATCACACTCCGAGCAAGTGCCCTCTTCACCTCTGCTGTTTCACCGAAGGGGTGTCCACTGTGGACGCTTTCTAATTGGTGACTCGCTCTGAGCATGTCACTTTAACCACACCCCCTCAGTCTTTCCTTGCAGCAGCAGCACATCCAAACTGTTTTGCTGTTGCTCGCATTTCACTTGCCCTTTAGGGTAGTTTAGATATTTTTAGTTGTTGACCAGGCTGCACGAAAAGTATTTATTTGCTGGTGTTGTGTTGCAACCGGTTTCTTGGCTTCTGAACAACACACTGGGATTGTTGCACTATCCAGAAAGGATATTTATGGAAGGGATTTTAGTGTAAAATGAGCTCCTCCTCATTCGTGGGTCAACCAGGAAATAACTTTGCTATCCAGTGATTGGTCATTGTTAAAAACCTGATCCTTCTTTTCAAATTCCCTCCCTCGCCTGGTCATTGTAATCTCACTGGTGGCTTACTGTCAAATATTACTTGATAGCACTTCTGTGAAGTCACTCGGAACCCTTTGCTAAGCTAAAGGTACTATATAAATGCAAGTTGTTGTTCGTAGAACCCCTACTGTGCAAAAGGAGGCCATTCGGCCCATCTAGTTCCGCACCGACCCTTTGAAAGGGCACCCTATCCAGGCCCACCCCGCCCGCAGTGTCAACCCGTAATCTAACCTGCACATCTTGAGACACTAAGGGCAATTTATCATGGCCAATCCACCTAGCCTGCACATCTTTGGATTGTGGGAGGAAACCTGAGCACCCGGAGGAAACCCACGCAGACACGGGGAGAGCGTGGAAGCTCCACACAAACGGTCACCCAAGGCCGGACTCGAATCCTGGTCCCTGACGCTGTGAGGCAGCAGTGCTAACCACTGTGCCGCCGTGCCTGTTGTATCGTTTGCCTGGATCCCGTTCAGCTTTTTTTACACAATTTTTGTAAACCTGCGGCTCCCTCTGCAGCGGAGTACGGCGTTCTGAAATCAAAATGTTTGGAGCAGCCATGGGTCTTGGAATTTCCTGCATCAGTATAGCTTATCTTGGGCGTTGGAGGGAACGGGGAGTGGGTGGAGGCTGCTGATAGGGAAGAGAGGAAATTGGCAACTTGGGGACACACAAGCCGTTGTTTGTGACGGCCAGAGCAAACAAGACACTGAACTCCTTTGTTTTTTAGAACTCATCAAGATTTGCCCACTCCGCTCTTGCAAATACAACAATGCTGAGCGTGCCTGGCACCATTGCGATGATTGTCTTAGGAGTGAACTTAAGGATTGACCACCTACTCCTTGGCAGCCGTCTGCCTGCTGCTGGCAGCAGTGTCATAGTGGTTTTACCATTGTGTTTACCTCAGTGAAAATAGTGCCTTGATTTCAGTCTGCAATTGCTGCAATTGCCAGCCAGAGTAATGAATTAGATCATTAATAAAAATTTTTTTTTAAAATTTAGAATACCCAATTCATTTTTCTAATTATGGGGCAATTTAGCGTGGTCAATCCACCTACCCTGCACATCTTTGGGTGTGGGGGCGAAACCCACGCAAACACGGGGAGAATGTGCAAACTCCGCATGGATCCCAGAGCCGGGATCGAACCTGGGACCTCGGCGCCGTGAGGCAGCAGTGTAAACCACTGTGCCACTGTGCTGCCCTTAAATTAGATAATTTTTAATCCCTGGGTTATGAAGAAACATATTTGATCACAACTCACTTCAGTCGTCGATATTATCAAGAACAACATGAATCAAACCTGAATGTTGTGTGCAAATCTTGAGGCTTTTTTTGATTTGGTTAATAACATTTTATTACAATGTAATTTATTCAGTTTAATAGAGTCAGAAATTGTTTTCATGGTGTGTGTATATACATGGGCCAGGTTCAATAATGAAAGTAGGAGCACTGAGCTTAATGTGGTACTTACACAACCCAGGGAAAGGGTTCTGCTGAGCAAAGTGGGAAATGTCCAAGAACCATCAAACAGGACACCTCTCAGGTTGAAAACAGCAGATGGGGAGACAAAGGGCGTAAATTTACCAAGACAAAGAACAAAGAAAAGTACAGCACAGGAACAGGCCCTTCGGCCCTCCAAGCCCGTGCCGACCATGCTGCCCGACTAAACTAAAATATTCTATACTTCCGGGGTCCGTATCCCTCTATTCCCATCCTATTCATGTATTTGTCAAGCTGCCCCTTAAATGTCACTATTGTCCCTGCTTCCACCACCACCTCCTGCAGCGAGTTCCAGGCACCCACTACCCTCTGTGTAAAAAACTTGCCTCTTACATCTCATCTAAACCTGGCCCCTCGAACCTTAAACCTATGCCCCCTAGTAATTGACCCTCTACCCTGGGGAAAAGTCTCTGACTATCCACTCTGTCTATGCCCCTCATAATTTTGTAGACCTCTATCAGGTCGCCCCTCAACGTCCTTCGTTCCAGTGAGAACAAACCAAGTTTATTCAACCTCTCCACATAGCTAATGCCCTCCATACCAGGCAACATTCTGATAAATCTTTTCTGCACCCTCTCTAAAGCCTCCACATCCTTCTGGTAGTGTGGTGACCAGAATTGAACACTATACTCCAAGTGCGGCCTAACTAAGGTTCTGTACAGCTGCAACATGACTTGCCAATTTTTATACTCAATGCCCCGGCCAATGAAGGCAAGCATGCCGTATGCCTTCTTGACTACCTTCTCCACCTGTGTTGCCCCTTTCAGTGACCTGTGGACCTGAACAAAGCCAATGGCACAAAGTGTCAGAATCTGACTGCAAACCGGCTGGTTTCTCTGAGAAACAGCCAGGTTCTCTCTCCAGAACGTCTGACACTTTGTGGGGGGAAAAAAGCAGAGGGACGTGCTTTCCGCCGTCGCTCTGGCAAGGCGGGGGCTGATAGAGCTGGCAAGCCCGGCTCTACAGGTGGGCTGCCCCAAAAGAGTGCCCCGCCACCCCCACCCACCCACCACCGCCAACTCCGGCATCAGGGCGTCTCCCCGCCACCATCGCCAGAATCTCCCCCCGCCACGGGGTTCCCTGGAGGCCCCTCCCCCCCGGCAGTGCCCACCTATAAGTGCCAACTTGGCGGTCCAGGTTAGCACTGCCAGGTGGGCACAACCCTGGCCACCCGGCGGGGGAGGGGGATGGCTACACTGGCCTCTGCACCCCAGGTATGGTCACCTGGACTGCTGGGAGCAGTAGTGATTCCCGCTAGCCTGCTGATGCACCTGCAGGGGGAGCACCGGAAGTCCCCGGTGCAAGGCATATGTAAATCCATTCAAATTGATGGTAATCAAGCTCGAGGCCTCGCTTGGTTGGGGGTGTGGGGGGAGATCTCATTCTGAGATTTCCCCGCCCCCAAAACTGTTATGGCCTCCTCGTGAGAGTCTGCCTGTCCTGGAGAATGCTGGCTCATTTTATTGACATGTTGCCACAGTTTCCTGACCTCTCCCAGCCTGAAATATTTAATGATGGGTTAAATTATCATTGACCGAGCAAGCCGGAGAATTCCATGAAAAAATTATTTCAAATCAGCGGTGTTTTTAGCCTGACTAAACTTGTCTCTCTCTGGCTGTTGCTTCATTGCTATCATGTGAAGGAGGTACACTTCATTGCTACCCACTCTGCATTCTGTTGCTTGGCAACCTAATTCTGCAAAGTACGTGTGGACTCAAGTCAATAATGTGGAAGATGGAGAGTTACCTTTTTTTTTGGTAAAATCAAATCTCTAATCATTTTCTATCACTGACCGTTTTCTAATATTTTGTTACTGGGGTCCTGTGTTTCAAGGTGGAGTGCCCAATGTCTTCCAAATGCACGCTCCCCCTGTTTAAGCCTCTTCTGAGGGCAATTCTGCCCCTGACTGAATATTGGGAGAGTAGAGAACCCCTGAACAAACGCAAGGATGTTTTATCGCAGGCGAACCAGTCTCACCATCACTCTTATCGAAACCGCGCTGCCTGCAATCAGTCATCGTCAGCCTGACCTGGCGACAGGTCCTTGCAGCAACCTGCACCTTTAACTTGGGTCAGGATCCCAATACTTCCGGGTAGGAAGGAAATTGGATGTCAAGCCAAATGGGGAACAATGAGGGAGGGTGGGCAAACATGTTTGGTACTGGAGCAACAATTAATAAGAGTCTTAAAGGAAAGGGTGGTGGGAATATCGGGGGTTTTGACGATGGAATTTCAGAGAGAGTGGGGGGTTATATGGCTGCCATTGGTCCAGCTGGGTGTCAGATTAGGACATGCCAATCCTGTTTGTCAGGGGCAGAATTTGTGTTTTCTTACTGCCCATGATCAATGTATTTTGGTATGTGAGGTGTGTGCATTTCCTTATCTTCATAGTGAAGCCATTAGCCATTTTGTGCATTTTTAAATAAAGGAGATTATTCATTATCCCACACTTGCCCTGATAGTTTAAAGTGATCGCTCAGTTGACTCATTCATACTATCACACACTCCAAGATTAAATGCAGATGAAGTAAACGAAAGAACAATACAATTACAACCTGGGATTATATCAGTCTCTTTTGTAGCAGATCTGTAGTTTCTTAGATGAGTTGGTGCTTTGGTCAGAGTGAAGGGCTTGAAAAGCAGATACTTCTTAATAAGCTGTGAGGCTTTCAGGAGTTGAATTTCCAGGAGATTTGTGAACTTGAAGTTGGAACAGGTTAGAGGGAGCCCTTCTCCCATTTTCAAGGCATTGCTGTTTATTACCTTGGCTGTTCAGTTGACTGCAGCTGATTCAGTGTCTTCTCTGATGGAATTCTGACTCTACAGAGTTGATTCTTGCTTATTTTTAAAAAGCAGGTAACAAACATGCGTGTCTCATCTCTACCTGGTCCAAATGTTCTTTTGTCTTTACGCTGACTCAACAACTTGGATGAAGTTTCACAAAAGGCGATAGACCTTTGTTAAACAACTAAGCAATAGTCCATACTCACAATAGTCCCAGTTACTTTGTTTCCCGATGGTGAATCCTCCGTGTTTGCAATCAACCAAATTGCTCTAACCACCAAGAGGCTCTGTGGCCTCCTTTTTTTAAAAAAAACCTTTTATGATATGGCTCTGTGGAGGTAAAGCCTTCATTTAGTCTATTTTTGAACAGTAACCAGTGGAGGGCCACAGGGATCAGCGCTGGGACCACAGCTCTTCACAATATCTATTAATGATTTGGAGGAAGGAACAGAGTGTACTGTGGCCCAATCTGCGGCCGATACAAAGGTTGGAAGGCAGATATAAGTAGCTTACGCAGAGATATTGGCAGGCTAAGTGAGTGGGCAGAAAATTGACCAAATGGAATTCAACGTGGGAAAATGTGAGATTGTTCATTTTGGAAGGAGGAATGAGCAGGCGGATTATTATTTAAATGGAGAGAGATTGCAGAAAGCTGCAGCACAAAGGGACTGGGTGGTGGTGGTGGGAGGGGGGGGGGGGGGGGGGGAGTTGTGGGACGAGGTCCTCGTTCATGCAAACCAGAAAGATAGCTTACAGGTGCAGAAGGTTATGGGGAAAGCAAATGAGATGCTGGCTTTTATTTCAAGAGGTCTGGAGTATAATAGTAAAGAGATGTTGCTGCAAATGTACAAGGTATTAGAGAGCCCACATTTAGAATATTGTGTACAGTTTTGGTCCCTTTATTTAAGGAAAGATATATTATCATTGGAGGCAGCACAGAGGAGGTTAACTGGAAGGACCCTGGATACAGAGGGCCTGCCGGATGAGGAAAGATTAAACAGGTTGGGTCTGTACTCCTTGGAGTTCTGAAGAATGAGAGGTGATCTGGTTGAGACATGTAAGATTCTTCAGGGGTTAGACAGGGTAAATGTTGGGAGAATGTTTCCACTCATGCGAGAGTAAGACCAGAGCGCGTAGTCACAGAATAAGGGGGTGCTCATTCAAGCCGGATAATAATATTATTGTAAACCTAGTTTTAAAAAAAATAAAAATTTAAGAGTTCCCAATTAATTTTTTCCAATTAAGGGGCAATTTAGCATGGTTAATCCACCTACCCTGCACATCTTTGGGTTGTGGAGGCGAAACCCAAGCAAACATGGGGAGAATGTGCAAACTCCACATGGACAGTGACCCAGAGCCGGGATCGAACCTGGGACCTCGGCGCCGTGAGGCAGCAGGGCTCACTCACTGCGCCACCATGCTGCCCCTATTATAAACCTAGTTGAATCTGTGTGGAGTTTGCACATTCTCCTCTTGTCTGCATGGGTTTCACCCCCACAACCCAAAGATATGTAGGGTAGGGTAAATTGCCCCTTAATTGGAAAAATAATAATTGGGTACCCTAAATTTATTTTTAAAAAATAAACCTAGTTGAAGGTATTCAGCCAGAGTCTGATGGGGTTCCAACCGGAGCCAAATCTGTTTTACAAAGCAAGTATTACTCCATGCCCTGCTCATTTTAAACTGGATTAAGAGTTGTATGTTTTTATTCTTGCGGTTTAATGGTAAATTGTATAGTTGTGTTAAGGGGTACTTGTAAGCTGTTCTTTTTGGGTGTGAAGTTAAAAGTTTAATATTGTAGTCATAATAAAGTTTTGTTTTAGAAATACCAAAGCCCTATTTTTCATGCAATCACTGCTGGAGTGAATCGTTTTTTCCGCACAGCCTTAAACTGAATTAAAATATTGGGGTTTCGATCCAGTATCCGAGTCACTGTTATGGTCTGATCTGGGATTGTAATACAGTTCCCTTAAAACCTGCCTTACTGTCCAAGCTTTTATTAATTTTGTCCCTTTAACAATATGATTATGTTGGTGGGAAGGGGTAACACGGTGGCGCAGTGGGTTAGCCCTGCTGCCTCACGGGGCCGAGGCCCCAGGTTCTATCCCGGCTCTGGGTCACTGTCCGTGTGGAGTTTGCACATTCTCCCCGTGTTTGCGTGGGTTTCGCCCCCACAACCCAAAGATGTGCAGAGTAGGTGGATTGGCCCTAAACTGTCCCTTAATTGGAAAAAAAATGAATTGGGAAATCTAAATTTAAAAAAAATGTTGGTGGGAAGGACTGTAAAGTCTTTCTCTGTATCTAAAAGCATTATAGCAAATTGCAGTTGTGTGATTCGATGTGGCGGGGATACCTATGGCTGCAGTCATACAGCTGGCAATCACCACAGAGGAGCTCACCGCCACCACTCCCCACCCCATTTCTTTAATCCGCCCTCTGCTGTTTTCTGTTAGCATTTCCGAACCTTTGACCCTCGGCAACACTTAAAGCAGGAAAGGCGTGTCGGAGAAAGTCCGATGACTCGACGATCTTCAGGTCACTTCAGTGATGTTTCTTTATATTTCAACAGTGACCGCACCTCAGAGGTACGGTGTTAGCTGTGAAGGGACTCGGGATGTCCCGAAGCCCTGTAAATGGAACTCTTTCCTTTTGCCTGCTTCAGTTCTCTGGGGGCCTGAGCTGGCCCCTGAGCCTCCCTGGTATCACGTGGAGACAACATACCACAGTGAGAGACACAGCAGAATTCAGTGAACGAGGCTGCAGTGAACATTGCGGGAGATTACTGTCGCTTTGTTGGTATTTCTGGGCTGTGGATCTTTCCTATTATTCCTGTTAGTGTTCTGTGTTATGGAAGGCGACAGTGGCTTTTTAAGTTGAAAACTGTGAGGATACATTATATTGACTGTGACTGTTTTGATGTATCTATCGAGTAACAGCTTTGTCAAACTGAACTTCCAGGACTATTAAAGGTGTCACTGGGATCTCAGTGATAGATACATACATAGATACACAGAAGCTAGGAGCAGGAGGAGGCCGATCATCCAACACAATAGCCTTTCTCCGCATAGCCTTTGATCCCATTCTCCCCAAGTGCTATATCCAGCCGCCTCTTGAATATATTCAATGTTTTAGCATCAACTACTTCCTGTGGTAATGAATTCCACAGGCTCACCACCCTTTGTGTGAAGAAATGTCTCCTTATCTCTGTCCGAAATGGTTTACTCTGAATCCTCAGACTGTGACCCCCGGTTCTGGACACACCCATCATTAGTAACATCTTCCCTGCATCTACTCTGTCTCGTCCTGTTAGAATTTTCTAAGTCTCTATGAGATTCCCCCTCATTCTTCTGAACTCCAGCGAGAACAATCCCAACCTAGTCGATGTCTCCTTGTATGACAGAACCGTCCTCCCTGGAATCAGTCTGGTAAACCTAATGTGTGTAACAATGGAGGAGTGAAACTTGGGTGAAGATGTAGCTATGTGTGTTTTACACACGTGAGGAGAGCCACATTGTGGTTGTGTTACTGGACTAGCAATCCTGAGGCCTGGCTTATTGACCCAGAGATGAGCCAGATACCAGCACAATAGTTTCTGAATTTAAGTTCAGTTAGTTAAACAAATCTGCAAAACAAAAACTTGTATCGATAATGGTGCCCATGAAACTCTTCGATTGACGTTAAAAACTCATCTGGTTCACTAATGTCCTTGAGGGAAGGAAATTGGCCATCCTCGCCTGTCTGGCTTACATGTGGCTTCAGACACTTCGCATTGTGGTTGAATACTTAACTTCCCTTCTGAAATACTCTAGCAAGTCACAATGTATTAAATCACAGTGAAATGTTTCATAAGAATGGGACAGGACGGGCCACCCAGCATCGATCCAGGCACCGGAACGTGAAAGGGGTGCATCCATCAGTCAACCCTGCAGAGAACTGCCTAGACCAGTCAAGCCACCGCCTGAGATAGTCACACTCACCGAATCCCTCCCCATCCCTGGGTGTCCCACTGCCAGGACAGTCTCGCCAGAGGTGGCGGGCGGCACAGTGGTATGCAGTCAGCTGGGACTTGCCCAGGGAGGAGCCAACATTGACACGGGACGATCGCTTCCAATACGAGACACTCCTGTGTGTCCTGGGACAGTGAGTCACCCTTCGGGAGATCAGCTTTGATTCCGTGAGGAGAGTAGGAAAGCACCAGACACGCACAACAATTTGAAGGCAACCAGGTAAACCTACAAATAGGATTTGAAGCAATGGAAGCTGTGCTCAATAGACAAAACAACGCGCTCCCACAACCAAATTGATTCACGGCATTATTTCGGGTGGCCACCTGGAATGCCTGGAAAGAAACCTTTATGATTTTGGCAGCTCTTAACAGAAGCACTCTTCAGGTGCGGGCCGTTATTTGATTACACGCCTCTGTGAAGCACCTTGAGGCACTTTCTACAAAACGTTGCTGCAGAACTGCGAGTTATTGTAGACATGGGATAAATGAGTTGCTGAATCTCGGGATAATCCTCTCGGATTTCTGGAAGCCTCCCAGGAGCAAACCCCGGGCGAAATATCATAAGAGGTGGTTTTAAAAAAAACAGTGTTTTCTTTAACGCGTACAATCATCTTTTAAATTAATACCATGGGCAAAAGGACTGTATATATCAGGGGATGAGGGCGATTGGAGTGGGGGGTGAGAGGGGGTGGAAGTTGGGGGGCTGGGTGGTCATATGATGAAATCTCTGAGAATATGTCCAACCAGAATTGGTGACCTTGGCTGTAGTGACACCTGTCACCTGATTGAGGCCTTTGATTGCTTGATGGTGCTGTGTCGATTCAAGTACTGGTGGAAAGTGGGCAATAATATTTGAACATTTGTGACACCGCAAAATCAAATTGGTGACGGCAGAAGCCAGTGAACGTTATGTTTTGGCCCTCACCGACGCTGTAAATCGAATACTGAAGCTCGCACTCCGCCTCTTTGCCATCTCGCGCGCTTAACGGCTTTTCCTGAGCAGCTACCGGCTTCGGGACTATCATGTGGCACTGCAGAACACAACTCATTCGCTTCCTCTCCTCGGCTGCTTTGCGAGTTTTACCTGAATCCGAAAGACCCTCAGCCACGACTTTTAATCTGTTTATCGATCAGTTGTTTCCTGTTGTGACAGGACAGATGGAGATGGGACAAGCATTTACAGGCCTTTCATAACCACCAGCGCAGTGGTTAGCACAGTTGCTTCACAGCTCCAGGGTCCCAGGTTCGATTCCCGGCTTGGGTCACTGTCTGTGCGGAGTCTGCACGTTCTCCCCGTGTGTGCGTGGGTTTCCTCCGGGTGCTCCGGTTTCCTCCCACAGTCCGAAGATGTGCAGGTTAGGAGGATTGGCCGTGCTAAATTGCCCTTAGTATCCAAAAAGGTTATGTCGGGTTACTAGGTTATTGGGTTACAGGGATAGGGTGGCGGTGTGGGCTTAGGTCGGGTGCTCTTTCCAAGGGCCGGTGCAGGCTCGATGTGCCGATTGACATTCTTCTGCACTGTAAATTCTATGAGTCTATGACTGCAGTGCTTCAAGATGGCTCACCATCAACCAGCTGAGGGCAACTATGGACGGGTGATTAATGTTGGCCTTTAAAACAAAAATGATCATCCAGTCATCCTCCAATGCAAATTCTATGTTGCTAGGTAACAGCAGAATCTGATGATACCTCATCTTGGCCTTCAATCTCGTGTTGACGTTCTCCGTCTAGGCTTCCCCGCGGTGATTGGACATTCGGGGGAGCTGTGTCGGGCTGATAGTGCTGATTGAGCAAAACATCAGCAAACACCAACAGTTTAGGCAGAGAAGAGCAGGAAGTGATGGAATCAAGGTTTTGTACGAGGCCTATTTTTGTGCACTGGAGTTAACACTAATATAGTGCCCTGAAAATAACTGCGCCATTGAACGCACAATTGCCCATGGACAGCTCTATTATGTGTTTACAGATTTTGCATCTGCTAACCTCTGCACTGGTATTGTAACCCATCTGTTACTGGCCACATTATTTGATCTGTTCAAAGGGTGAAGCTACCAGAGCTGTGTTGGGTTGGAGACGCTTGAGGCTGCAATTATGCTGCTGCTTTCTATATCGAAGTAGAAGGAGGGAAATTCCTGGACGCGGGAAGTTTTGAACCACTTTCCAGTTCACATGCAAAGTGTGAATTTTGGGTGTGATGTGCTCTTTGTGTACTGCACAGGGGCCACATTCAATCCAACTCGAATGCGACCCAGTTATGAATACTACAAACTGCTGATGCTGACGGATCTTGCTGTCCTCAGTTTATTCACTGTAATCCCAGTTCCTTCCAAGTTGCACCCATAAATTCTGAGTTCTAATGCTTGGTTTTGATGTGGGTGGGTTTCTCCATTTCAGAAACCCTCCCGCCAATGGAGAATTGTGTTGCGGCGAGGAGACGCGATTCTATCCATGCAGATGGGCCAACACGCTGCCCACGTGCAGCCCGCCCGAGTCCCGGTTCCCCAGGCGTGTGCTTCACTGGAGCCAGGAATCCCATTGGGAGCCTGACGGGCTGGAGCAGCTTTTAACCGCTCCACTCACCCCAGACTCTCATCCCAGCCAAGGGGATGGCTGTTAAGAGAACCGCACTCCGTTCATTGGTGTAGACATTAACAGGATGTTGGACGCCATTGAGGCGAGGAGGGGCACCCTCTTCCCCAGGGTGGGGTGGAGACACCAGCCAGCTGTAATTAATCAAGCCTGGGGGCTAAGGTGGCAGATGCAGTGAGTGCTGACACCCCACCAAGAGGATCGGCAACGCAATACAGGAAGAAGATGTATGCCCTCCTTCGGGCAGCTCGAGTGAGTAACCACCTGTACGACCCTGGCATCACTCCAGTACTTGATCCTGACCCCAACCCCTTTTTTGCCCGTAATACTCCATCTACCAGCATGTTCCCCCAGAGCCCACCCTCCAAGAACTGCCAACACATGTCCTGCCCTCCTTGGCCAGACATCTTGCCCGCATATACCACCAGTTAGAAATCACCCCCATAAAAGCAGCATGCCGGGGTCTCACTCTGTACTTTCTGTGCCCCCGGGCCATAGTCAAAGGGAGCGTCAGAAGACGGGTAGAGGCATGCCCACCTATCACTGGCACATGTGATGGGCAGTAAAGGGTGCCACGTTACCTGTGACACCTGAAATTCGGCCAGGCCCATCCAGGCCCTCCATTGGTCGTCCGCCTAGGGCACCACAGGGCCGAGGATAAGAGAGCAGCAGGTCTCCTCCACTTCTGATGTGCAATCTGGGGGAACACCTTGACCGAGCAGGAGGCTGCAGAAGATCAGAAAGTTAGACGACACTACCGGGGTGGTTGAACGTACTGAGTCGGGGGTAAGGGTACAATCTTTAGAAACACACCATTAAACTCTTTTCCACCACCTGTCCGATCTGCCTCTCACTGTCGACCCATAGGTGGGATAGTTGGGCTGAGGCTGGACGGGTGGATTGAGGGGGACGGGAGGGGGTGACGGGAAGGGGGTTCAGTGTGTATCAAGACCCATGGACGTCGCACAGGCATTCACCCTCACCGGGAAGTGACAGGCCATGGGAGCCGCAGTGTTAGACTGCCGAGTATGACTGCATCCACAGTCTATGGGTCCAAGGCATCCTCTGTCCAACCCCTCACCCAAAATAAGCTGGCCCATGAGAAGGAATCCCCATCGCAGAATCAGGGATCACCTGGGCAGACGGTGGTATGAAATGAAAATCGCGTATTGTCACAAGTAGGCTTCAAATGAAGTTGCTGTGATAAGCCTCTAGTCGCCACATTCCGGCGTCTGTTCGGGGAGGCTGGTACGGGAATAGAACCGTGCTGCTGGCCTGCCTTGGTCTGCTTTCAAAGCCAGCTATTTAGCGCTGTGCTAAACCCATACTTTGTCTAACAATGAGGAGCACCAGAGCGAGTCGTCCTCATCCTCTGTCCCGCAGACAAGACCCGGTGACACTGCCGACCCAGCACCAACACCCTGTTGTGATGCTGAGGTGACCTTCGGAAGGGGTAGAGGGGTGGGGAGATGTGGCCGTGGGAAGGGGTTGAAAAGCTAAGGAAAGGTTGGGCTTTCTCCCTTGGGACAGAAGAGACTGAAGACGGTTGGCAGTGGGGCAGGGGGTGTGATGGCGATGGAGTTGCTGGCCTTTTTGGTCTCCGAATCGGCAAATTGGGAGCGGATCAGGTTCTCCCTGGTTCGTCAGCTGTGAAGGACCCGTTCTGTGGACGGTCGAGCCGGCTCCCGGTCCCCGCCTGGCTCATCCTGGACACCATCCTTGTCCGACAAGGTCGACCGTTCTTCCCTCTCCTCCAGCATGCCACCCCGCTGCTGCGCGATGTTGTGCTGGACACAGCAGACCACTACGATGCGGCGACCCTCTGGGGGCTCCTTTGCAAAGCCCCACCAGAGTGGGCCAGGCAGCGGAAGCACATCTTTAGGAGCCCGATGCACCACTCGCTCCCACTCCTCGTTGCTGCATGATCGTCATTTATAATGATTCTCCACCTCGGTCTGGGATCTCCACACAGGCATCATCAGCCATGACTTCAGCGAGTAGGCCTTACAATCATAGAATTTACAGTGCAGAAGGAGGCCATTCACCTCATCAAATCTGCACCGACCCTCCCAAAGAGCACCCTACCCAGCCCCACATCCCCACCCTATCCCCGTAACACAGTAACCCCACCTACCTAACCTTTGGACACTAAGGGGTAATTTATCACGGCCAATCTACCTAACAAGCACATCTTTGGACTGTGCGAGGAAACCGGAGCACCCGGAGGAAACCCACGCAGACACTGAGCGAACTCCACACAGAGAGTGACCCAAGGCCGGATGCTGTGTGCTAACCACTGAGCCACCCTGCGGCCAATTATTGAACCCCTCACCCGAGGTAGCACCTCAAAGGTGCCAGCGACTCAGAGTGCGCCAGGATGCATGCGGCGTGCATGCTGCCTGGGTATCGTGCACAGACGTGCATGGTGTGCAGCTAGTGGTCGCCGTTTCTGTTCCAACTATTTTGATTGGCTCGAATTTTCAAAGTTGGTCTTTGGGGAAAGGTTCCCTCCCCTGTAAATGGCGGTTCCTGTAACTGCCTGTCGACATGTGAACCCGGGTTCAAAGACCACTCCAACATGAGTCGGTCCTGTCAAGGCATCGATGTGCCAGGCTGAGAGTGCAAAGGCCTGAATGAGTCATCATTCTGAGTAGGCGGGAAAGGAATTGTTGAATTTTTAAAAAAACACACACTCACATTCCCAATTATTATTTAGCTTTGTGATTTGAACCAAACTGAAAATATTGAAACCCTGAATTAAAATAAGAGAGATGCAAAGAACCTGTCCCAACATTTTCTGATTTGACTTCCGTTTTGAGAAAAATGTTGTTTGTGTTGTGGGCCAACTCTTAACTTGTGGAGTGGGAGGTTGCAAAGACCTTTACACCAATTTTGATTTCTTGAGAATAGAGAGGGTTCATAAGAATATGAGGGGCAGGTTTCTCCAGTCCGCCGCACCGGATTTCTGGTTCAGCACACCGCTGGGAAAACCCCCGGACTGCTGGCCAGATGGAGAATCCCGAAGGCGGAGAATCCAGCCCGGGAATTAGGAGCAGGGGCCATTCAGCCCCTTGAAGCTGCACTGCTATTTTGCAAAGTCACGGCTAATCTGTCTATTCCACTTCCTTGTGTCTATCCCCGTAATCCTGTTGATTCGCTTAGTCCAGCAATCAACTCATCGCCCGCCTGGAAAATAGTCAACGATGGAATCAGAGAATTTACAGTGCAGAAGGAGGCCATTCGGCCCATCGAGTCTGCACCGGCCCTTGGAAAGAGCACCCTACTTAAGCCCACACGTCCACCCTATCCTCGTAACCCAGTGACCCCACCTCACCTCAGCATCCGCAATCCTCCCGAGTTGCAGGGATTTCCCCTCGCCTCAGTCCAGCCCCTGATCCAGAGCCTGTGAACCCCACCCCAGAGACACCCCCCCCCCCCCCCCCCCCCCCCCAGACATGAGAAACAGCCTTCAGCATTCACCGTGTCAGCACTTTCTCTGCTCCAGTTGGACCACACTTCATTCTTCTCACTTCCTGGAGAATATTGGCCCATTCTGCTCCCCTGTCTCTAACAGTGTGGGCGTATCTCCAGCTTGTGCTTATCTACGAGCCGGAAGAGAGGGGAGTGGCTTCTGCTTGCAGAACAGAGTTCCGCTCAAACAGCTTTTGAAACCTCAAGTGCAGCGAATGTAAATAGTGATTTTAATCTCCAGAGAAACTGGATTTTTACTGATTACACTTTCCCTCGATCGCTTCGGTATGTAAACAGTAACCTGCATAGTCACTTCAACCTTCCTTCAACACCCCTCTCTTGTGTGACCCGCGTTGACCTTGCCCCTCGTCTGGACACGTGCAGTTTTGTTCCTGAGTGGGCGCCATGAGAATCATAAAGTTCTGCTGATCACAGGACCTGCTTTAATTGGCGGGTCAGAGTATGAACCTGCATCCTGTCCCCCGTTCAGCTTGCCAACCCTCCCGGATTTTCCTGGAGTCTCCTGGGATTAGGGATAGGTCATTGCTGCCAGCAACCAGCGGGAGAGGTTCATGGGGTGGCTCAGTGGGTTAGCACTGCTGCCTCACAGCGCCGGAGACCCCGGGTTCGATTCCGGCTCGGGTGACTGTCTGTGTGCACGTGCTCCCAGTGTGCGTTTCCTCCGGGTGCTCCGGTTTCCTCCCACGGTCGCGAAGGTGTGCAGTTTCGGTAGATTGGCCACGATCAATACGCAGGGTTATGGGGTTAGGGCGGGGGAGTGGGCCTACGTAGAGTGGTCTTTCAGAGAGTCGGTGCCTATTTGATGGGCCGAATGACCATCTTCTGCACTGTAGGGATTCTATACTGTTATCAGGGGCATGAAGTTAAATATTTATTAGTTAAGATATTAAAGATGCTGTTTCAATGGAGGTTGTGTGATTGGAGGCTGAAGGTCATGTGATCAGTCTGTACTCCTGACCAGATTGGCAACCCCACTCTGTATCCTCAATGCATTGCAATCTGGTCTTCTGATACTGCGTCCTACTCTGATTTTAACCCTCTATACCCACAAGAACAGGAGACGCAATGGGTTAAATTTGCAGCAGTGCCCTTATCCCTACGTTTGCGATGCATGGTGACTCCTGCAATTTGTACTTTCAGAGGGGATGGAAGTTCCTCACCTCAGGCAAGCAAGAGGCTCATGAATATTCATACATTGAGGTGCAGTGAACACATGCCAAACAAATCGGGTGACTGCATCGAGGGAAAACATAGAACATACAGTGTAGAAGGAGGCCATTCAGCCCATTGAGTCTGCACCGACCCACTTAAGCCCTCACTTCCACCCTATCCCCGTAACCCAATAACCCCTCCTAACCTTTTTGGTCACTAAGGGCAATTTATCCTGGCCAATCCACCGAAACTGCACGTGTTTGGACTGTGCAAGGAAACCGGAGCACCCGGAGGAAACCCACGCAGACACGGGGAGAACTTGCAGACTCTGCACAGCCAGTGACCCAGCGGGGAATCGAACATGGGACCCTGGCGCTGTGAAGCCAAGGTGCTATCCACTTGTGCTACCGTGCTGCCTGAAAAATGGCATCAATTTAGATCCAGGGCCAGAGGAGGCCCGGGTCATTTAGGGTTCACATTTTCTACAGTTAGGGTTTACTTGTGGGTCAGGAGTAGGAGTGCTGGAAGCCTGGGACCTTTGGTTCCCCCCTCCTCCCCACACGATTGCCCCCACCTCTGCCTCCTCATCACCCTCTAACCTCGGGAACTGTATCCGAGTGCCCCTGGCTTCGGCAGGCTGCTGCTGAGCGGTTAACTTTGGGCAGGCGTCCAATATAAAGAATTAAAACAAGGCCCAGCAGCTCAGAGGTCACCGGATCCACACTAGCGCGACTGCTCAAACGTCCCACTGGGTGCCTCCAGCCAAAATCGGACTTAACCCATTCCTTGCCAGAATCCCATAGCTTGAAGTTTGCTTCGTATTCCAAAAAAGAAAATAAATTCTGGTTTTGGACTGGGCTGAAGATCAGAAGGCCAGTCATCATCTGACAATTTCTTCTTTTTTTTAAATTTAGAGTACCCAGTTAATTATTTTTCCAATTAAGTGGCAATTTAGCATTTCCAATCCACCTAACCTGCACATCTTTGGGTTGTGGGGGTGAAACCCACCCAGACACGGGGTCCTTAGCACTGCAGTCCCAATGCTAACCACTATGCCACGTGCAGCCTATCCTCTGACAATTTCAGGACTGAAATTACAGCTCCCGTTCTCAGATTAAGTTAATTCTTTAAATTGACCCATTATAATCTGTCCTTCAGTTCGAGAAGCTACTCATTTTTATTTTTTTTAAATTTTGAGTACCCAATTCATTTTTTCCAATTAAGGGGTAATTTAGCGTGGCCAATCCACCCACCCTGCACATCTTTGGGTTGTGGGGGTGAAACCCACGCAGACACGGGGAGAAGGTGCAAACTCCACACGGATAGTGACCCAGAGCCGGGATCGAACCTGGGACCTCGTCGCCGTGAGGCCGCAGTGCTAACCCACTATGCCACCGTACTGCCCTCCTCGACAGTAATCATGAGGCAGTTTCACAATCCAACCGTGTTTCCAAGAGTGGTTGTTGTTGATGTACGAGGGGAGGGAGAGAGAAAATATGAGGCCATGATCCGATCAGCCATCATATTGAATGTCAGGGTGGATACTTGGGCCTAATCCCGCACCTAATTTGTATGTCTGTATCTCAGAGAATAAAAAAGAGAAGACAGCTATCTTAATGTCATTGACATCTCTTCATCCACGTGACCAGCCCAGCTTAACACTCATGATCTCGGGTGGCACTGCAGCAACTCACCCAAGGTTCCTTCGGCAGCAGCTTCCAAACCCTCGACCTCTACCAGCTAGAAGGACAATGACAGTAGATATCTGGGAACCCCACCGCCTGGAGATTCCCCTCCCAAGTCACTCACCATCCCGACTTGGAAAATGTCGCTGTTCCTTCACACTGTCGCTGAGTCAAAATCCTGGAATTTCCTCGCCAACAGCACAGTGGGTGTACCTACACCACAGGAACTGCAGCGGTTCAAGAAGGCTATCTTCTCAAGGGCCACTGGGGATGGGCAATAAATGCTGGCCAAGCCAGCGACGGCCATATCCTGCAAATGAAAACACTTACAAAAAAGTATTGCCACCCTGGGTGTGCAGTATAAACGGGAATGAAAAACCTGCATTTATATAACACCTTTTATGACCATAGGATGTTCCAAAGTGCCTTACACTAAATGAAATACTTTTTTAAGTGTCGCCATTGTTGTAATATAAGCCAGTTTGCACCCACAAAGCTCACACAAATAGCAATCTAATAATGATCATGTCATCTGTTCTTTTGTGACATTGATTGAGGGATATATATTGGCCAGGGCACTGGGAATAACTCCCCTGGCTGGATAGGCTGGGACTTTTTTCCCTGGAGCGTAGGAGGCATGGGGTGATCTTATACAGGACTATAAAATAATGAGGAGCATAGATGAGGTCGATAGTCAACACCTTTTCCCAAAGGTAGAGGAGTCTAGAACTGGAGGGCATAGGTTTTCGGGGAGAGAGACCAGAGGGGAAATTCCTTCACACAGAGGGTGGTGAGCATCTGGAACGAGCTGCCAGAGGCAGTGGTAGAGGCGGGTACAATTTTGTCCTTTAAAAAGCAGTTAGGCAATTGCATGGGCAGGGTGGGTACAGAGGGATATGGGCCAAATGCGGGCAAGTGGGACTAGCTTAGTGATAGAAACTTGGCATCATGGACCAGCTGGGCCGAAGGGCCTGTTTCCATGCTGTAAACATTTATGGGCAGCATGGTGGTTAGCACAATTGCTTCACAGCTCCAGGGTCCCGGGTTCGATTCCCAGCTTGGGTCACTGTGCGGAGTCTGTACGTTCTCCCCGTGTGTGCGTGGGTTTCCTCCGGGTGCTCCGGTTTCCTCCCACAGTCCAAAGATGTGCAGGTTGGGTGGATTGGCCATGCTAAATTGCCCTTAGTGTCCAAAATTGCCCTTCGTGTTGGGTGGGGTTACTGGGTTATGGGGATAGGGTGGAGATGTGGGCTTGGGTAGGGTGCTCTTTCCAAGAGCCGGTGCAGACTCGATGGGCCGAATGGCCTCCTTCTGCACTGTAAACAAAAAATAAAATGACTCTATCTGTGACTCTCTTCAATGGAGCCAAGAGTGAAGTGGATGGACGAGGTTCTGGTTTAATGTCTAACATCTTCAATGTGCTGGCACGTGGCTTCAGTGAAGTAGGGTTCACCTAGCTGTGACAGCCCTGGATGTAGTCCGAGTAGGAATCAACGCTCAGCATCCTGAGAAGGGAATTCGATTCCTTTCCTGAAACCCCGCACACTTTTTTAAAAAATTGCAGTGCTGTGAATTTTTTGCGAAGGCAAAACCAAACAGTGAAGGCATGTGCCTCCGAGACAGGAATTCCGACACCAGCAATAATTCTTAAAAGAAGCTGAAGCAAAAATTAAATATTGCCCGTGCTGGAAGTGTGAAATTAAACAGAACAGAAAATGCTGGAAGCCTTCAGCAGGTCTGGTGGCAATGGCGGAGACCGAAACGGAGATGACCAGTCACAGGCTGTGATGTAAAGATCATCAGCCCGTGGGCAGCATAGTAACATTGTGGATAGCACAATTGCTTCACAGCTCCAGGGTCCCAGGTTCAATTCCGGCTTGGGTCACTGTGCAGAGTCTGCACATCCTCCCCGTGTGTGCGTGGGTTTCCTCCGGGTGCTCCGGTTTCCTCCCACAGTCCCACAGATGTGCAGGTTAGGTGGATTGGCCATGATAAATTACCCTTAGTATCCAAAATTGCCCTTAGTGTTGGGTGGGGTTACTGGGTTATGGGGATAGGGTGGATGTGTTGACCTTGGGTAGGGTGCTCTTTCCAAGAGCCGGTGCAGACACGATGGGCCGAATGGCCTCCTTCTGTACTGTAAATTCTATGATAGATATTAACTCTGCCTCTGTCACCACAGATGCAGCCAGAGCTGCTGAGCACCCCGAATATTTTCTGTTTTTATTAATGATCTCTCTCTCTCTGTTCACATAGCAGGATGGGAACGGTTATATAAAAGTAGGTCATATTCTTGTCAAAACACCAGTGCAGTGTAAGTTATGGGACTGTTGCCCCATGGGTCGCGATTAAGGCCACGCCTCTGGAATGAATTCTGAAAGATTGCCAGTGTTAAGCGTTTGCCTGCATTGTGATACAGTTGCCCCGCCTACCACAACCTCCCCAGCCTCTGGCACCATTTAACCCCTTGCAATCCCGATATGAAAATAAAGCTAGGATTTTCTTATATTGTATTATATTCTATACCAAGACTAATAGAAGCAAGTATCCCATATGTCTTTTTAACCAGTTTATTCACCTGTCCTGCTGCCTTTGGTAATCTTTGAACATGCACCCCAAGGTCCCTCTGATCATAAATTGCCCTTAGTGACCAAAAAAAAGGTCAGGAGGGGTTATTGGGTTCCGGGGATAGGGTGGAAGTGAGGGCTTGAGTAGGGCGGTGCAGACGTGATGGGCCGAATGGCCACCTGCTGCATTGTAAGTTCTGTGTTCTACCACTGAGAATCCCGCAGCTAATCTCAGCTCTCCTCTTCTTGAGGCTTACGTAATTGCAGAAACAATAATAGACAGAGCCACCCACGATACAGCCTTGGTAGTGACCAGAGAGGAACCGGTAATGTAAGTTATCCTGAAGAAGACAGTTTGAGACAACGGTGAAAAGACCTTCTGGAAATTCTACTGGATGGGTAAAGAGAGATAGAGAAGATAGATCCTGAGGATGAATTGCTCAGCAGGGGCCTTGCCAATCCTCCAGGATTGAACTGGAGTCCCCCATTAATTATGAACAACCTGGGAGAAAAATGGTACGGTGATTTAAAAAAAAAAGAAAAGATTTTTTTTCATTGTCTTGGAATACTTTTGAGCTGTAACAAGGTTGACGGTAGCGTATCGGCAATTATGAGACCCCCCCAGGAGTAGATTCCATTGGACTTGGCAATCCGAGTCCAAACGCTGATTTATGATGTCAGTGCGATGTCCTACATCTGGCTCGCGTGCAGCACTTCCGATTTCTCATGGGAATGCTCAAAGATTCACTTTTGCTGCTATTTTAAGCTTTGAGAGGGAAGTGCACTTTGTGAGCAGTGAGATTGAGTCAATGTGATAACGAGTGTCCCTTAAGGGTTCTTTGGAGTCAAAGTGGCCGAGAGGTGGGCTGGGCGAATGAGTGGGGGTGGAGTGAGTGAGTGGGGGTAGGTTGAGTGAGTGAGTGGGGGTAGGTTGAGTGAGTGAGTGGGGGTAGGGTGAGTGAGTGAGTGGGGGTAGGGTGAGTGAGTGGGGGTAGGGTGAGTGAGTGGAGGTAGGGTGAGTGAGTGGGGGTAGGGTGAGTGAGTGGGGTAGGGTGAGCGAGTGGGGGTAGGTTGAGTGAGTGAATGGGGGTAGGGTGAGTGAGTGGGGGTAGGGTGAGTGAGTGAGTGGCGGTAGGGTGAGTGAGTGGGGGTAGGGTGAGTGAGTGAGTGGGGTAGTGTGAGTGAGTGGGGTAGTGTGTGAGTGAGTGGGGTAGGGTGAGTGAGTGGGGGTAGGGTGAGTGAGTGAGTGGGGGTAGGGTGAGTGAGTGAGTGGGGGGTAGGGTGAGTGAGTGAGTGGGGGTAGGGTGAGTGAGTGAGTGGGGGTAGGGTGAGTGAGTGAGTGGGGGTAGGGTGAGTGAGTGAGTGGGGGTAGGGTGAGTGAGTGAGTGGGGGTAGGGTGAGTGAGTGAGTGGGGGTAGGGTGAGTGAGTGGCGTAGGGTGAGTGAGTGGCGTAGGGTGTGCGGGTGGAGTGAGTGAGTGAGTGGGTGTTGAGTGAGTGAGTGGGGGTGGAGTGAGTGAGTGGGGGTGGAGTGAGTGAGTGGGGGTGGAGTGAGTGAGTGGGGTGGAGTGAGTGAGTGGGGTGGAGTGAGTGAGTGGGGTGGAGTGAGTGAGTGGGGTGGAGTGAGTGAGTGGGGGTGGAGTGAGTGAGTGGGGGTGGAGTGAGTGGGGGTGGAGAGAGTGAGTGGGGTTGAGTGAGTGAGTGGGGTACGGTGAGTAAGTGAGTGGGGGGGTGGAGCGATTTGGGGGGGATGGAGCGAGTGGGGTGGGTGGAGCGAATGAGGGGGTGGAGCGAGTGGGGGGGGGTGGAGCGAGAGGGGGGGGTGGAGCGAGAGGGGGGTGGAGCGAGGGGGGGGTGGTGCGAATGGGGGGGGAGTGGAGCGTGGGGGGGGTGGAGCGAGTGGGGGGTGGTGCGAGGGGGTGGAGCGAGGGGGGTCGGCTGGGCGAGCGAGGGGGGGGTGGGCTGGGCGAGCAAGGGGGGTGGGCTGGGCGAGCGAGGGGGGGCGGAGCAAGGGGGGGGCGGAGCGAGGGGGGTGGAGCGTGCGAGCGAGGGGGGTGGGCTGGGCGAGCGAGGGGGGTGGGCTGGGGGAGCGAGGGGGGGCGGAACGAGGGGGGGTGGAGCGTGCGAGCGAGGTGGGTGGAGTGTGCGAGCGAGGGGGGTGGGCTGGGCGAGCGAGGGGGGTGGGCTTGGCGAGCGAGGGGGGTTGGGGCGAGGGGGGGCGGAGCGTGCGAGCGAGGGGGATGGGCTGGGCGAGCGAGGGGGGGCAGGGTGAGTGACTGGGGTGGGTGAGGTTAACCCGCATTCTGTGTTTCACACGTCCATGTAGGGAGCTGATTGTTGAAAGTTAATACCGCCTCACCCTAGAAATCTGAGGGCTGCGGAGGGAATTTGATAGTTGGAGTTAATTTCAGCCTTTGCAGCCTCTCTCTTTGCTTTTGCATGCCAGGATATTGCTTCCTTGTCAGTGATCTCGTCTTACTGTCGACAGAATAATATCAATTTGGACGTCATCTGTAGCCTGTCTTTATCCTCTCTTGGGGTTGTGGGCGTCGCTGGCAAGGTCAGCATTTATTGCCCATCCCTAATTGTCCCTGAACTGAGAGATTTGCTCGGTCATTTCAGGGGGCAGTCGCTGCCACCTGGGCACCTTGGCACTACCAAACAGGCACCCTGGCAGTGGCACCCTGGCACTGCTTGGCTGAACCAGTGGCATTCCAGGCGAGCAGAGGCACTGCCAGAGTGGCAGGCTGGCAGTGTCAAGATGCCCGGGTGGCAGGTTGCCCGTGGGGGTGGGGGAGCCCATGGGGCCTGGGAGTGCCCTGCCCTTATGAGGGTGAGGAGGGGGGTGGGATCGAGAACCCCCTAACAAGAAAGGTGGGGCATTGGGAGGGTTGAGAGATCAGGGTGGTGATGTGTCGGGTACTCTGGATCTGTGGAGACTGCGTTTACCTTAGCAGTAACATAGACAGGCTACCAACACTTGTAATAGTACAACTCTATTTTATTTAACTAAGAGCTGTTAAACATACTTGCAGTGTGACAGGTCGACACTATGTTAGATTGACTGAAGACCTATGCCTAACCTGACCAGCCTATACTGCCAGCACATGGTGGATGTTTGTGCTACTGACTGCGGGCTCTGTCTCTCTCAGAGGCTGCATCCCGAATGAGCGGGAAAACTAGTGCCCTCTGTCTTTATAGTGACCGTGCCCTAACTGGTGATTGGCTGCTGTGTTGTGTGTGTTGATTGGTCTTGCAGTGTGTCAGTCAGTGTGTGTCTCTGCATCATCATATCCTGATGTGTATATTATGACGGGTGGCATTCAGAAATGGCACCACAATCTCTTCCTGTACCGATGAGCTGAGCTTGTCAGTGCAGGGAATGAAGGTAAGCGTGGCTGCGGTGGGGCCTTCCTCGCTGAGGCCAGAAAAGAGTCCCATTTGATAACGGGGTCGTTCTTGGCGCTGCAGGTACCGAGAAATACCCGCTGAACGTGCCCAAAACGGGACCCCCCCCCCGCTGTTAAATCGTGTATTGCACTGGGTAAAATTAGGCTGTGTTTGCTGCCAATGCCATGCATACGCTGTGCACTGTTTAACTCTATCTTCACAGGGTTATTCTACTCGGACTCGAGTCACTGCTGTGGAGTCACTGCAAGGAAGCTCTGACTGACCTAGTTACAGTGTCCGTCAATCAGCCAATTCAGAACACAGTCGACAGTAGAGAGCTCTGATTGTACACACCTAATCTCTTGTGCTGTTTTTCTTAAAACGTACGCTGCTGAAAATACTGATTTTGCTATCACTGCGTCTCCTGCTGCTGACGTCATTGTTTTCTGTACTTACGTGAACAAACGCGCATTTGCGTATTGGTGATGTCATAATGGCCAGGAAGGACGCGAGGGATCGTCAGTAGATCTCCCTGTGGACTTTGTGGAATATTGATTCCCCTCTTTAGTGGGCAGTGGCTTGTCCAATAGGGAATATATGGCAGGGACTTAAAACCCGCTGTTCCAAACTGGATAGGCATTTTGGTAGGTCCCTGGGCTTTAACGTATGTGTCGTAGGCTGTGCCTGTGGCCTTTTTTGTTACTGCAATAAAAGGGGTTTGTTATTTAACGACTGGCCTTGGGCCAAGCTATTACAAGTGGCCATCTTGCATTGGCAGGAGTCACAGTGATGAGATTAACACTTGCTCAATTGCAGGCAGCCATTATGGAACTAACTTTATTTACACTTCCACAGCAGAGGGGGCAGTATAACAAAATGCTCCGACCTTGCAATGGAGTTGGTTAGCTCAGTTGGTTGGATGGCTGGTTCGTGATGCGGAATGCCGGGTTCAATTCCCGCACCGGGAGCAGCACGGGTACAATTCCCTCACCGGCTGAACATTGCCCCTCCCCTGAGGTGTGGTGACCCTCGGGTTAAATCGACGCCAGTCTGCTCTCAAAAGGGGAAAGAAGCCTCTGGTCCTCGGTGACTGTGGCGGCATTCAATACAGGCTTAGCATGAGAACCAACAGTGGGCTTGACCTTGCTGTTCGCAGGGTAGAGCCACACGTGAGGAATTATCACTAGGGCAATGGTTATTGGCCACCGGAAAGCCTTGACACCACTGTACAGAACTAGATCAATCAGTTCAATAGAACCATGCTGGTACTAACCCCATCAAGACCCGATGCCTTCTCGAAGAGGAAAAGGTGTCCAAAAACATGTTAAGAGCACCTTGTGTCTGATTGGATCACAAGTTGACTTGGCTCAGCCGTGAGGTGAGAGTCTCATCGTGTCTGACTGTCAGTCCCGAAGCACTGCGACGACAAGAAGCTAATTGTTGCCGGACACACAACTGACTCAGTTCAGACGTGATGTGGATGCCATTGAGTTGCGGTTGCAGTGGTGTTATCTGGAACTGCTGCTGCGTTATTACAATTGAGTAGTATTGTTGCTGAGTCTGAACACCCGATGGCACCGGTAACAGTGTGTTGGTTTAGCACACTGGGCTAAATAGCTGGCTTTGAAAGCAGACCGAGGCAGGCCGGCAGCACGGTTCAATTCCCGTACCAGCCTCCCCAAACAGGCGCCGGAATGTGGCGACTAGGGGCTTTTCACAGTAACTTCATTTGAAGCCTACTTGTGACAATAAGCGATTTTCATTCATTTTCATTTCATTTGCAGTGTGGTGGTACCTTTCGGAGAAATATAATGAACGCGGGCGGGGAAAGTGGTGGGCGTGGCTCGTCAGCTGCACTGCCCGCCTTTCCTGCCATTTTTCCACTTTGCTGACAAAAAAACAGGAGACGGATCCCGTGACGCCAGGCTGGCGGGGCAGACTCAAATCAGCATCCCAATCAAAAATACCCCCCCCCCCATCAGTGCCAGGAGAACACGCCGGAGCACTGCCAAGGTACTGCCTGGGCGTAACCCACGCCCGCCCCCCCACCAACCCGTGAACTGTACTTATCTGTCCCCCCCCGGCAGGGACAAAACCTATGGTAAACCCTGCTGACGTGACATTACTTGGGGGGTCGGGGGGAATGGGCAATCCCTATGTTTGGGGAGGGGGGCGGTGAAACGATACAGCGGGGGAGGCCCACTAAGTGTATATTGCCGTCTGCTACTTCCCAACAATCAGCTATACAGTCTGTACAGAGTTTTCCCGTTTTTCACCCCCACACCCCTGCGACGAATAGCCCCTAAAACACAGTCACAAACATCCCCCACCTTTCTTCAAACCCTCCCTGAAGAGCCCCTTAACTCATACTTTACCTTCTCTAATCGCAGGAAGTCATACAGGTCAACCAACCAAGCCGCTACCCCCGGTGGCGATGCCGACCACCACTCCAGCAAAATTTGCCGCCGTGCAATCAGAGAGGCGAAGGCCAAGACATCGGCCTTCCTCCTCTCCATGAGCTCCGGCTTCTCTGAAACCCCAAATATCGCCACCAAAGGGTCCAGGTCCACCTCCTCCTCCACTATCCTGGCTAAGACCGCGAACACTCCCGTCCAGAATCTTCCCAATTTTTCGCAACCCCAAAACACACGCGTGTGATTCGCTGGCCCCCGCCCACACCTCTCACACTCATCTGCTACCCCCTGAAAGAACCCACTCATTCTCACCCGAGTCATATGCACCCTCTGCACCACCTTAAGCTGTATCAGGCTCATCCTTGCACAAGAGGAGGTCCCGTTTACCCTTCGCAGTGCCTCACTCCATACTCTGCCCGCCGAAAAGGTGACGTCAAGTTTGAGGTTTAAATGTCAGTAGATTGTCGGGAAGCTTGCGGGCAGCAAGACCATTCACAGGGTTGAGGCAAAATGATGCGCATCTCTTGGCTCCTTATTGCCAACCGGAGGGCCAACCAATAAGAATCCTTTAATTAAAAACAGGGACTGCAGGCGGCACGGTGGCGCAGTGGTTAGCACTGCTGCCTCACAGTGCTGAAGATCCAGGTTCAATCCCAGCACTGTCCATGTGGAGTTTGCACATTTTCCCCAGGTCTGCGTGGGTATCACCCCCACAACCCAAAGATGTGCAGGGTAGGTGGATTGGCAACACTAAATTGCCTCTTAATTGGAGAAAAAAAATTGGGAACTCTGAATTTTAATTTTTTTAATTAACATTTGTTTTAAAAAACGGGACTGCTAGGAATACTGAGCAAGTTGGGGAAGCAGAGCTAACATTTCATTTAAAAAAAACATTTAGAGTACCCAATTCATTTTTTCCAATTAAGGGGCAGTTTAGCGTGGCCAATCCACCCACCCTGCACATTTTTGGGTTGGGGGGGCGAAACCCACGCAAACACAGGAAGATTGTGCAAACTCCACACCGACAGTGACCCAGAGCCTGGATCGAACCTGGGACCTTGGCGGCGTGAGACAGCAGTGCTAACCACTGCGCCGCCGTGCTGCCCAACAGTGCCAACATTTCAGGTGAGTGACTGTTCTTTACAACTGGTGGAAGCTAGAGATTTCGCAGTTTTTAAGTGTAAAAGACCTGGGTGGGGCGGGGCTGAGGGAAAGATCGAGTAGAGGATTTGAGCAATTTAATTTGAATTTAAGCAGGATAATGATGTGAGGCAAAAAAAATCCAAGGATGGTAATCAGACAATTAATGAAACGTTAAAAAAAAATGAAGAAACGTTTTGTGATTTGTGTTCCAAAAAAAAAAAGGACTTCCATTTCTATTGTTCGTCACCACAGGACATCCCAAAGTGCTCTGTAGCCAGTGAAGTATTTCTGAAGTGTAGTCGCTGTTCTCACATCGGAAATGCAACAGCAACAACCACCCACCGGCATCAATGTGGTAATGACAAGATGATAAGCTGTTTTGCGATGTTGATTGAAGGATAGATATTTGCCCAGCACACCAGAATAACCACCTTTCTATGAAATAGTGACACAGGATAGTTCATGGCCACCCAAGCAGGCAGCAGGGGCCTTGGTTTAATGTCTGATCGGAGAGACAGCAACTCCAACAGTGCGGCACTCCCTCCCTACCACAGTGGAGTGCCTGCGTTGATTTTTGAGCTTGAGACTCGGCGTGGGATTTGCACCATGTCTTTTTGACACGAGAGTGCTACCAACTGAGCCATGGCTGAAATTTCAACGCTGTGAGGAGTTTTTCTCTGAGGAGCCATTATTAAATCATATATAATTCGAAGGAATGGCAACTTTGCTCGGAGTCACTGGAGGGGGTCCACTGGTGTGAAGGGAAGTAAAACGACAAGCGGCGATCATGACACTGGTCCGAGACTTTGTGTTCTCCCATGCCTGGTGGCACAGGAGGCAGTCAAGGCACATGCTTGGGTCTGTTCCCACCGCTCATTATTATCTTGGAACAGGTCGATAGCCTGTTGCCAGAGGTTATAGCTTGAGGGGTGCCTTCCACATCAAACATGGCTGACCACAAGACACTCCCTCTCTTGCCGCCTGTCTTGGTTGTATTGAAAGCATTTTTCAGATTGATAATCAACCTGTTTGGCCACGTTATGAACGCCCTTTCCTTGGCCAGCATGTCCTGGAGCTTCTGGCTCAGAGGCAGGGAAATAGGAGCTGGAGGAGGCTTTTCATTATGATCATGGCTGATCATCCAGCTCAATAGACTAATCCCCCCCCATACCCTTTGATCCTCTTTGCACCAAGTTCTATATCTAACTTTCTTGGAAACATACAGGGCCCGATGTAACAGAGTCCCGTGCTGAGTGTGTTTAGCCTTGTGGTAACCGCGCTATCTAACAGGACGTTGTTGCAATCTGAGGCCTCAGTGGGGAGGCCACACTTAGTCCCTTTCCTGCACTGAGGAGCTCTGCTCACCAAAACCCCTCTGTTGACAGTGCCATGGTGTCAAGCTGGTAGTGCCAAGGTGGCACCAACAGTGCCAGGGTGCCACCTGGTGGCCTCTTGATCCCCTGGGAGGCCCCTGCAATGCCGTTCCATCTGGCCCCCGTTTGTGGGGAGCAGCACTGAACTGCGCTGGCCTGCCTCACTCTAATACGCAGATTTGCAAATTACTGATCGCACCCTCAATGGGCGGATCCAGCACGCGACGTCACGTGCGATCCCGATCGACGAGCTGGGTAGAGCCCGGAACAGGGAACTCCCCCGCCAGCCACCAGCTGCGCCATGACCCCGATCGTGCCCACGATGTTTTGGCCTCAACTGCTTTCTGTGGTAGTGAATTCGTCAGGCTCACCACTCTCCAGGTGAAGAAAGTTCTCCTCATCTCAAGCGGTCTATCCCGTATCCTCAGGCTGTGACACTCCTTCCCCCCCCCCTCCCCCCTCGCCCCCCCCCCCCCTCCCCCCCCCCCCTCCCCCCCACACCCCCCTCCCTCCGTGTGACAGGACTGTGCTCCGCCAAGAGCAAAATGCCACGACCCGCGAAATCATTGCGAATTGCTGCCTTAACCACCTTAATTGGCCACCTGCCCCTGTGGAGTGGGAAACCGATCCCTCATTCCAGCCCTTTCCTCGGAGAATGCGTCACGGAGGGGAAAATAGCAGACAATCTGTTTTCCCCCATTTCCCATCACCACCGGCTCCAAGACCACCATCAAAGGTCTTGGAAATATCAGTACAATGTTTGCTGACAAAGCAGTGTGTTTATCTTTGCAGTGTGTGGGCAGCACAGTGGCAAGCATTGCTGCCTCACGGAGCCGAGGTCCCAGGTTCGATCCTGGCTCTGGGTCACTGTCCCGTGTGGAGTTTGCACATTCTCCCCGTGTCTGCGTGGGTTTTGCCCCCTCAACCCAAAGATGTGCAGGGTAGGTGGATTGGCCACGCTAAATTGCCCCTTTATTGGAAAAATTGAATTGGGTACTCTAACTTTATTTAAAAAAAATCTTTGCAGTGCATGCTGGTATTCAATACATTATCCATGAACTCAAATTGTTAAAGTTTAAGATGTAAAACAAATTTACAGGAGAATGGTTAAATAATTAATACATCTACATTTAATCTCCGCCCTCCCCTGCGCCCCATGTCTGTTCCTGATGGGTTTTATTTGGAACATTACTACGTCAACAGAAATGGTAATGGGATCATGTGACAATCAGTTGAAAGATTTCTGAACCCACAATGTGATTGATATGTTGGCAGCAGTGAGAGTGACGGAGTTTGATGAATGGGCAGAGATAGGTCAGAGAGAGGGCAGCACGGTAGCATTGTGGATAGCACAATTGCTTCACAGCTCCAGGGTCCCTGGTTCGATTCCCGGCTTGGTTCACTGTCTGTGCGGAGTCTGCACGTTCTCCCCGTGTCTGCGTGGGTTTCCTCCGGGTGCTCCGGTTTCCTCCCACAGTCCAAAGATGTGCGGGTTAGGTGGATTGGCCATGACAAATTACCCTTAGTGTTCAAAATTGGGGGGAGGGGGGAGGGGGGGAGGGGAGGAGGGGGGGGAGGGGAGGCTGCCAACTCCCTAGTGGCTGAATACCCACCAGCAGGCTGAGGGAAGGTCCAGACATGGAGGCTCCAAGCCCCAAGAGGGTGCTGCGATCAAGAAAGGCTGCAATCGAGGCCGTGACTGATCCAGCAGAGTGACTTGGCCTCCACCTGGATTGACCTACCAGTCTAGGTGGCGGTTAGTTGATCACTGATGTTCACACTGGGCTGGTGTCACCACGTTGAGGTGCCCTTGCAGTAGCCGCCATGTCTCGGCAGCGCTTCCCTCTCCTGAGCTGCCCCGCTGAGGTTGCAGAGGCGCCAGCCCTCGTCTTGAGTAACTGCATCGAGGGCCCACCTTGAGCTTGCAGGGGACCAATGAGGAGGCCACCTCCTGGAAGTTTGTTCTGCTGGTCTCAATGCCGGCAAATGCGGGCTTGGCACCGCCAATTTGGATCTGGCGTCAGGGTGCTGAAACCCGTGGTAAAATTGAGCCCGTTGTCTTGGTTCAGACTCGGCCAGTATCTGATTGAATATCAACGAGGCTAAATAATAATAACAATCGCTTATTGTCACAAGTAGGCTTCAATAAAGTTACTGTGAAAAGCCCCTAGTCGCCACATTCCGGCACCTGTTCAGGGAGGCCGGTATAGGAATGGAACCCGTGCTGCTGGCATTGTTCTGCATTACAAGCCAGCTGTTTAGTCCACTGTGCTAAATCAGCCCCTAAAGGAGCTGAATGGCCTAATCCTATCTCCGGGGCAGCAAAGCTGAGCCTAGGCACTAAGACAATGTTTGGAGCAAAGCTGAGAGACCTTCACAGGTTGTGCTTTAAGTGCTGTTTTTTGAAATATTATCCATGTAGGTGGACTCCAATCATCACGAAAGATTGAAGGAGCTACAGTTTCTTTCAGTTGAGGTGGCTGTTTGAATGTGACATAGCGGAGGTCTTTACGATTCTGATTAGTTAGATGGTGATCAATTGTTCGACCAACTGGGTGATTGAGACGTTAACAAGAGGACAGAAACTTTTTAAGATCTTGCGGTGGGCGGGGCGGAAGGATCCAGCCCTTGGTGTGGGTCAGGAAATCTCTCGATACCGAATACAGTTAGAAGGTGGAAGGGATTTTCTCCGTGGAACCCACAGGTGAAATTGTCCTCGTTACTTCTGAAAAGGAATTAAATAATTAAAAAAGAGAGAAATATCAAAATGAGATCAGAGCAAGATTAGATTCACAGGATCGAGCAGGAGGGGCCTGTGTAGCTCATCGTGTTTGCACCGGTTCGCCTAACGAGCAAGTTCGCCTCATGCCACTTTGCAGTTGTCAATCCGTGATCTTGCACATTCTTCCCTTTTCAGATAACAATCTGGTTCCCTCTCGGTTGATCCTGCCTCCACTGCACCCTGAGGCAGTGCATTCCGGACCAACCACCTGCTGCGTGGCACGGTTTTTCCTCCTGTCGCTTTTGCTTCTACTGCCAATCACTTTAAATCCGTGCCCCCTCGTTCCCCCTCTTTTGACGAGCGGGAGCAGTTTCTGTCCCTGTCTACCCTGTCCACAGACCCTTCGAACACCTCCCATCAAATCTCCCCTCGGCCTTCTTCTCTCCAAGGAAAACAGCCCAAGCTCCTCCAGTCTACTTTTGTAACTGAAGTTCCTCCCAGAACGATTAAGGAAAGAAAAGGTGTACCATTTAGATGGGCCGAATGGTTTGGCTTCTGTTCTGTCCGAACATTCCAGGACTGAAAAATGAAAATTTGTCGTCAACAGGCGTAGCAAAGGAATTGGACGACTGAAGGAGGTTGAAATTCCTCGTGAGGTTTAAGCGCCCTGATTGATAGTTAGAGCTTATCACATCCTGATGCGTTTGAAAGCAATCAAATTAAAATTCACGCAAAAATTTGGTGCAGACCTGTTTGTACCGAGGAATTAGAGCAAGTTTGGGTTGATTCTTTTGGGTAGACTATGTTTATATGGGTAAGTGGGAGCTGCCTAGAACCATCAATGAATGAAGAACTTCACAGTACTTTCATTTGAAGCCTACTTGTGACAATAAGTGATTTTCTTTTCATTTCATTTTCATTTCAGAATGCACTGTAGGGATTCTCTGATTCTCTGAATGTGTTTGAAAACTCTAATTAGGATTGGTTTTAGATTAACGGGTGACTACACCTTGTTGTAGCACCTCGTCTAAACCATCAGGGACTTGCGGCTTGCAACCTGTCGGTGTCTGAAACAGGAGATAGCTCAGTCGACAGGCTGAACATTAAGGTGAGTGATTAAATAGGTTGGCTTGTTCCCTTCCCAGTTTGGCACAGCGCCCAGTCAACTGGCTTGCTTCCTTTGTTGGTGGATACGAGATGGAAGTGCTAGAAGTTACGAATGTTTTGATCTGAAGGATCCACGAGCAATGTGCAGGTCACCATTATCGCCACCACAACAGATGAGCTGATATAATAAAAAGGAGCAACTTGACATGTACCTTTATCGGTGCTCAGTCATGATTCTGGAACTCCACGCTCAGCGGCACTCTTGGGAACTCTTTCGCTGGACGGGTCACCGGGACTCGAGGAGACTCCCTGTACAAGTGGAAGAATGAGAATACAGTGGTGAATGTGGGGCCGTGGTAACTGACTCACGCCCTGGCTGAGGCCTGATGAATACGCAAACGTTTCACCAGCATGTCTGCTCCAGTTAAACTTCTGTTTGAACTACTGTTAAACAGAAACAATTTGCCAGTGCCGGACACTCGGTGATTCAGTCCAAAACAAGGCATTATCTTTTTAGGTTATTTTAATTTAAATCTGCAGCCTTTGCTGGTGAGATTTAGCAGCTGTTTGTACATCGAACCCCTACAGTGCAGAAGGAGGCCATTCGGCCCGTCAGATCTGCACCGACCCTCCGAAGGAGCACCCACGCACCCGCCCTATCCCTGTAACCCACCTAACCTTTTGGACACTAAGGGGCAATTTTAGCATGGCCAATCCACCTAACCGGCACATCTTTGGGCTGCAGGAGGAAACCGGAGCACCCGGACACGGGGAGAATGTGCAAACCCCACGCAGACAGTCACCCAAGGTCGGAATCGCACTAAGGTCCCTGGCGCTGAGAGGCAACAGTGCTAACCACTGTGCCACCCATGGGCCAAGTGAGCTAAGCACTCAAAACAAGAGGGCAGTAAGATATTTCATGCTGGGATCTGAATTCTGTAGAGATGGTGCACTGAACTTGAGGTGTACCCATCCCTGGAATTACATTGACAATTGGTTCTATGTTTCTATGGTTAGCAATTATGTGCTAACATACAGTCCCCCAAAAAACTATTTCAATAAGGGTAGGGAGTTTCTCCCAGTCCATTGGCAGGGCCGGCTGTGCCTCAATGGGTAGCACTCTTGCTCTATGATCTGAGTCAAAAGGTTGTGTTTTTTAAAATTCATTTACGGGATGTGGCCGTCGCTGGCTAGGCCAGCATTTATTACCCATCCTTAGTTGCCCTTCAGAAGGTGGTGGTGAGCTGCCTTCTTGAACCACTGCAGTCCTTGAGGTGGAGGTACACCCACCGTGCTGTTAGGGAGGGAGTTCCAGGAATTTGACCCAGTGACAGTGAAGGATCTATTTCCAAGTCAGGGTGGTGAGTGACTTGGAGGGAAACCTCCAGATGGTGGGGTTCCCAGGTATCTGCTGCTCCTGTCCTTCTTGATGGTAGCAGTCGTGGGTTTGGAAGGTGCTGCCTAAGGAGCCTTGGTGAGTTCCTGCAGTGCATCCTGTAGATGGTACACACGGCTGCCACTGTTTGTTGGTGGTGGAAGGTTTGAATGTTTGTGGAAGGGGAGCAATCAAACGGGTTGCTTTGTCCTGGATGATGTTGATCTTCTTGAGTGTTGTTGGAGCTGCACTCATCCAAGCAAGTGGAGAGTATTCCATCACGCTCCTGACTTGTGCCTTGTAGATGGTGGACAGGCTTTGGGTTCATGTCTGATTCCAGGACTTGGGCAACAAAAATCGAACCTGACGCTTCATTGCAGCTGTGACGGAGCAATACTTTCTCATTGATGCCACTCCTCAGATGCGATGAGAAACCGAGGCCCTATTGGCCCTCTCAGGAAGATGTAAAAGATCCCAGGGCACTCTTTCAAAGAAGAGCAGGGACGTTATCCACAGTTTCCAGGCCAATATTTATCGCTCCATCTACATCACAAAACAAATTATCTGTTCATGATCTCATTGCTGTTTGTGTGAACTTGCTATGTGTAAATTGGCTCCTATGATTCATACATTACAACAGTGACTACACTTCAAAGGAAGCCTACATAAGGTCTTGACAACAAAAAACAGACACAGCTTTTGAAGAATACAGAGAAAGTAAACGGGAAGTTAGGAGGGCTAAAACAGGCCATGAAATTTCATTGGCAAGCAGGGTTAAGGAAAATCCCAAGGCCTTTTATTTATATATATATATATATATATATATATATATATAAAAGGAGCAAGAGGGTAGCGAGGGAAAGAGCAGGCCCACTCAAAGACAAAGAAGGGAAGTTATGCATGGAGTCAGAGGAAGTGGGTGAGATCTTTAATGAGTACTTTGCATCGGTATTCACCAAGGAGAGGGACATAACGGATGTTGAGGTTAGGGATGGGTGTGTGAATACTCTAGGACATGTTAGCAAATTGCAGGAGGAAGTGTTGGATAGCTTAAAATGCATTCAGGTAAACAATTCCCCTGGACCGGATGGGATATATCGCAGGTTACTGTGGGAGGAAAGAGAGGATATAGTTGGGGCCTTAATAGATATCTTTGCATCATTTTTGACCACAGGTGAGGTTCCAGAGGACTGGAGAATAGCCAATGTTATCCCTTTGTTGAAGAAGCGAAGCATGGAAAATCCAGGTAATTATACGCCGGTGAGCCTGACGTCAGTGGTGGTGAAGCTGTTGGAGAAGATACTGAGGGACAGGATTTATTCCCATTTGGAAGCGAATGGGTTAGTGATAGGCAACATGGTTTTGTGTGGGGAAGGTCATGTCTTACCGACTTGAGGAGGTGACAAAATTTATTGATGAGTGAAAGGTTGTGGAAGGCATCTACATGGACTTTAGTAAGGCATTCGACAAAGTCCCCATGGCAGACTGGTACAAAAGGTAAAGTCGCATGGGATTCGGGGTGTGCCAGCTAGATGGATAAATGACTGGTTTGGATACAGGAGAGAGAGTGGAAGGGAGTTTTTCAGAATGACGATCTGTAACTAATGGTGTTCCACGGGGATCAGTGATGGGACCACTTGTTTGTAATATATATAAATTATCTGGAGGAATATGTAGATGGTCTGCAGATGACACTAAGATAGGTGGAGTTGCAGAGAGTGAAGGGGACTGTCAGAGAATACAGCAGAAAAAAGATAGATTGGAGAGTTGGGCAGAGAAATGGCAGATGGAGTTCAATCCGGAAAAATGATAGGTGATGCATTTTGAAAGATCAAATTCAGGTGTGCATTACACAGTAAATTTCATAGAATTTACAGTGCAGAAGGAGGCCATTTGACCCATCGAGTCTGCACTGGCTCTTGGAAAGAGCACCCTACCCAAGGTCAACACCTCCACCCTATCCCCATAACCCAGTAACCCCACCCAACACTAAGGGCAATTTTGGACACTAAGGGCAATTTATCATGGCCAATCCACCTAACTTGCACATCTTTGGACTGTGGGAGGAAACCGGAGCACCCGGAGGAAACTCACGCACACACGGGGAGGATGTGCAGACTCCGCACAGACAGTGACCCAAGCTGGAATCGAACCTGGGACCCATGCACAGTGTGAGGTTTTTCCATCTACTGCTTTGTAAATGGCAGATCCCTCAGGGGCATTGACATACAGTGGGACCTGGGCGTTCGGGTCAATAGTTCCATGAAAGTGGCAATGCAGGTGGTCAAGAAGGCATACCGCATGCTTGCCTTCATTGGCTGGGGCATCGAGTGCAAGATTTGGCAGGTCATGTTACAGTTGTATAAAACTTTAATTGGGCCACATTTGGAATACTGCGTGCAGTTCTGGTCACCACACTACCAGAGGACGTGGATGTTTTGGAGAAGGGACAAAGAAGGTTCGCCAGGATGTTGCCTGATCTGGAGGGTGTTAGCTATGAGGAGAGGTTGAATAAACTCGGACTGATTTCATTGGAAAGGTGGAGGCTGAGGGGAGATCTGATTGAGGTCTACAAAATTACGAGAAGTATAGACGGGGTGAATAGTCAGAAGCTTTTTCTCAGGGTGGAAGACACAATTACAAGGGGGCACGGGATCAAAGTGAGAGGGGGAAGTTTAGAGATGTGCGGGGAAAGGTTTTCACACAAAGGGGGGTGGGTGCCGGGAACGCGTTGCCACTGGAGGTGGTAGAGGCGGGCACGATAGCAAAATTTGAGCTGTATCTTGATAGACACATGACCGGGCGGGGAACAAGAACAAAGAAATGTACAGCACAGGAATGGCGGGACAAGATGATTTGGGCAATAAGTAGTAGGTCTAAATAAGGAATCTGATCGGCACAGACTTGATGGGCGAAGGGTCTGTTCCTGTGCTGTAGTATTCTTTGTTTTTTGTTCTTCTTTACTTGAAGCACCGAGGTGTGCCTTTCATGGCCACAGGACTATATACACACAAATAATTTCATATCAAAATTTAACAAACACCCGCTAAAACCTTTTTTAAACTCATTGGTGGAAATTTCCCCCAAATTGGCCAAATGTCAGGTTCAGTCAGAAAACCAACGTGTTTCTCCCCGGAGAAACAGGCAGGTTTCCCAATGGGATCTTCCCACACTTTGCCATTTTTTTTTGAAAGGGGGCGTGTTTTGCGCTGTCGGTGTGACGAACGCAGTCTAAACACGGCAGCAAGGCCGACGACACGTGAAGACATGTTCGCCGCCTCTCCTGAACATAGTTAGCCGGCCTGATCTCCCACCCCACCGAATGTAGATCACAGACATCGGGGCCCTCTCAAAGGGTTACCCTTTGTTCGCCGCCCCATTTAGGCCGTAGCCCCTTCGGACATGCCCCCCCAACAGTGATGGCACTGCCTGCCATGCCCCCAAGCACCCAGGGCTCCAATGGCCTCTGAGGCCCCCCCCACCCACCCGTGGGGTAATGGTGCAGGAAATGGCTGTCACATTTGTCCACAAAACAAATGTCTACACTTCAAATGTATTTGAAGGTGTTTTTCAGAGATGTTCAATAAAGGGATTCTTTTCAATTATCCATGCTTATTTATGTGCATTGGGATAGTGCAGGGCCAGGAATGAGTCATCTCTTTCTGCCTGTTGATATACCCTCGTAACTGAGCCTCCCACATGCACAGTGTGAAGTTTTTCCATCTACTGCTTTGTAAAGTATTTAGTTTAAAGAACCCCATCTTCTCAGATAACCTCAAGTACCTCCATGTGTTTACTTTAGATGAGTGAAGACTTCGAGGTGACCCGCTAAAGGTTGTTACCGTGATTGAAAAGCTGGGGAAAGTGCAGCCTTGTATCTGAAGATAAGTGACTGCAGAGATAGTAGATGCATTGGTTATAATCATCTGAAACTCCTTCGATTTTGGAAGGGTCCCAACAGATTAGAGAATACAAAATGTAACATGTTTATTCAAGAAGGGAGAGAGACAGAAAGCAGGAAACCGTAGGCCAGTTTGCCTAACATCTGTCATGGGGAATTTGCTAGAGTTCATTGTTCAGGAGGTCATATACATACAGTGGATGCTTGGAAAATCATAATGGGATCAGGCAGAGTCAACATGGTTTTGTGAAACAGAAATTGTGTTTAACTTATTACAATTCTTTTAGGAAGTAACAAACAACAGGAATAAAGGGGCACTATTAGGTGTGGTGTACTTGGATTTCGAAAAGACACATGATAATGTGCAAGATTAAAGTTTGCTACACCAAACATATCAGCAAGGATAAAGGATTGATTCGCGAACAGGAAACAGGGTAGCAATAAATGGGTCATTTTCAGGTTGGCAAGATGTAACCCGTGGAGTGCCCCAGGGATCCGGGTTGGGGCTTCAACTATTTGCAATCTATATCAATGCCTTTGATGAGGGGTCAAATGTATGGTAGCTAAATTTGCTGATGGCACCAGGACAGGTAGGAAAGTAAGTTGTCAGGAGGTGGACAGTCTGCAAAGGGATATAGACAGGTTAGGTGAGTGGGAAAAAGAAGTTTGGCAAGTGGAGCATAATGTAGGAAAATATGAAGTTCACTTTGGCAGGAAGAATAGAAAACCAGCGTACAATTTAAATAAAAAGAGATTGCAGAATTTGGGTGTACAAAGGGACCTCGGTGCCCTGGTTCGTGAATTGCAAAAGGTTAGTATGCAGGAAGAGCAAGTGGTGAGGAAGGGAAACGGAATGTTCACCTTTATTGAAAGGGAATGGAAAAAGTAGGGACGATTTACTGTAGCTGCACAAGGTTTTGGTGAGACCACATCTGCAATATGGTGTACAGGTTTGGTCTCCTTATTTGAAAAAGGATGGAATTGCATTAGAAGCAGTTCAGAGGTGGTTCACTGAACATACTCCTGGGGTGACGGATTTATGAAGCAAGGTTGGACAGACTGTGCTGATACCCAATGGAGTTTGGAAGAATGAGAGGTGAAACGGAAGATCCTGAGGGGATTGGATAGGGTGGATACTGCGAGGATGTGGGGGAGAATAGAACTGGGGGACACAAAGTAAAAATAAGAGATCTCACTTTTTAATAATAATCTTCATTAGTGTCACAAGTCGGCTTAAATTAAGAACAAAGAATAATACAGCACAGGAACAGGCCTTTGGCCCTCCAACCTGTACTGGTCATGGTTCCACCCTTGGCCAAAACCCTCAGCACTTCATAATGCCCTATCCCTCTATACCCATCCTATCCATGGGTTTATCAAGATGCAATGAAGTTACTGTGAAAAGCCCCCAGACGCCACATTCCGGCGCCTGCTCGGGTACACAAAGGGGGAATTCAGAATGTCCAATTAACCTAACAAGCACGTCTTTCAGGACTTGTGGGAGGAAACCAGAGCACCCGGAGGAATCCCACGCAGACACGGGGAGAACGTGCAGACTCCACACAGACAGTGACCCAAGCCAGGAATCTAACCCGGGTCCCTGGCGCTGTGAAGCAGTCCAAAGATGTGCAGGTTAGGTGGATTGGCCATGATAAATTGCCCTTCGTGTCCAAAATTGCCCTTAGTGTTGGGTGGGGTTATGGGGATAGGGTGGAGGTGTTGACCTTGGGTAGGGTGCTCTTTCCAAGAGCCGGTGCAGACTCGATGGGTCAAATGGCCTCCTTCTGCACTGCAAATTCTATGAAATTTACTGTGTAATGCACACCTGAATTTGATCTTTCAAAATGCATCACCTATCATTTTTCCGGATTGAACTCCATCTGCCATTTCTCTGCCCAACTCTCCAATCTATCTTTTTTCTGCTGTATTCTCTGACAGTCCCCTTCACTCTCTGCAACTCCACCTATCTTAGTGTCATCTGCAAACTTGCTAATCAGACCATCTACATATTCCTCCAGATAATTTATATATATTACAAACAAGTGGTCCCATCACTGATCCCCGTGGAACACCATTAGTTACAGATCGTCATTCTGAAAAACTCCCTTCCACTCTCTCTCCTGTATCCAAACCAGTCATTTATCCATCTAGCTGGCACACCCCGAATCCCATGTGACTTTACCTTTTGTACCAGTCTGCCATGGAGACTTTGTCGAATGCCTTAATAAAGTCCATGTAGATGCCTTCCACAACCTTTCCCTCGTCAATAAATGGCCTCCTTCTGCACTGTAAATTCTATGATAATCTATGCTAACCACTGTGGTACCGTGCCGCCCATTAAGGTAGAGGTGAAGAGAATTATTTTTCAAGAGTGTTATCAGTTTGTGGGCTTCCCTTACTCAGAGAGCAGTGGGGGCTGCATCGTTGAACTTATTCAAGGCCAAGTTAGACAAGTTTTTGTTGGCCAAGAGAGTCGAGGGTTACTGGGGCGATAGGCAGGAAGGTGGAGTTTGAGGCCACAGTCGGATCAGTTGTGATCTTGTTGAATGGCCAAAGAGGCCCGAAGCACCAAATGACCTATTCCAGCTCAGAAGTCCGCTGTTCCTGTGTGCTCATTGACGGATTGTGTCAGTTTAACTGTTGGGGCGGACCCAAGGACAAGGGTTTAAATGGTGCGAGAGAAAGTGTAGACTAGATGTTGACAGGGGAGGGGTGGCAGTGTGTGTTACGGATGGGGGGGGACGGGGGGGGGGGGCAATGCGACTGTAGGGTCTTCATGACTCCGAGAGCAGTAAACCTCTGCAATGTATTGTCCATTGATCTTTCAAGATTTACTTTCAAGATGAAATTGAAATGGTTCTTGCCAAACAATGGCCAGAATCCAAGTGATAATCCACATCTTGGAAACACCCATCCAGAAGGTTGTATAAGTATAGCTGTTGTAGTGCTGCTGTGGACTCTCTCACACAGGACATTCTCTGCAGTTTCAAGTCACCATAGTCCCAGATGACCACGGGCTGGGTTCCCCTTTGAGGGGGAGAGCTGTGACTGGTGGTGATTTAACCAAAAGGCCACCACGCCTTGGATGAGGGGCGAGGTTGAGAAGGCGGTGCCTTCGTGGATAACCTCAGCCGGTACGGGGAATTGAACCCACCCCGTTGGTCTCGCTCTGCATCGCGGACCAGCTGTCCAGCCAACCGAGCTGAACCAGCCGCCAGTGCGGTCCTCTTCCAAGGTAGATCCAATGACTTGCCATTTCAGGGGCTGTGATTGTGTCATGACAGACACCAGTCAGTGCTGAGCTGTCAGGCCGGACAGCGTTGAGTAGCACAGTGGGCCATACATCCCCAGTAGCTCCATTAGTCTTGCGGCGGCTGCAAGTGCAGGTGTCAAAGGAATTGAGGAGGATCCATGTACAGGTCGAATAAAAATCAAATCGGAAAAAAAATTAGACGGGCTCTACCTTGTAAAAACAGATTTCCTCTGCAATACTGGCAGTGAAGTCATGGCGAAATGTATACGCATTGTAAATTGGTGAGTAATTTTCCCTGAAATATGTTTGCTTATATGTAAACTGTAAAGTTTATATGTATCATCTATATGGATGATAATGGCATAGTGTAGGTTAGATGGCTTTTGTTTCGGTGCAACATCGTGGGCCGAAGGGCCATTACTGCGCTGTATTGTTCTATGTTCTATGTTCTAAAGCTTTTGTGTATTTTTGTAGCAGCGCAGAGCCTATTAAGGAAGCCTGACAGTTTTTGAAGGGTCGACTCTGCTTCTGCATGACTCAACCCAGCAGCGCTGGGGAATTAAAAACTGCTGGAATTGCACCAGCCCTGACAAATGAATCATCCTCTCCAGCACGAAATTCTCTTCAAAAATTAGCTTTTGACTATATAAAGATTGCAGTTGGGTTAAGATGAGCATAATTCAAACAGAAGGAACCGGGGGGGGAAGCAGAACATCTAGCAGGCTTTGTGGTTTCTGATTAGTATGACTGGCCAGAGAGAGAGAAAGAAAAGTCACATTTCTAGCCACGTGATTTTGTTTTAGTTGAGAGTAGGTAAAACCATGGTCAATAAACGCTGTTTGACTTGTGAAGCGAGATAGTGATTGTTATAAGTGAGGCGATTCCAGCACAGAAGTAGGCCATTCGGCCCATCCCAGCTCTGCTAGTGTTTATGATTTTGAGAGCCTCCTCCCCACCCTTCTTCATCGAGCCCCATCAACATGTGGGGAGATGATGGTGCAGTGGTAATGTCACTGAACTAGTAATCCAGAGGCCCAGGTTAATGTCCTGGGGGCATGGGTTCAAATCCCAGCGCGGCAGCTGGTGGAATTTAAAGTCAATTAATTTTAAAAATCCGGAATTGGAAAGCCAGCCCCTGTACTGGGCAGGATTTTACTGGTCCACCAGCGGCAAAATTGACTTTTGGCAGTTGTCCAAATCTTCCCCCCCCCCCCGCCCGTGACGATGCCCGCTGCGGACAGAGCTGGGAAATGCCGCCCTCTGAAACTATCATCGATTGTTGCGTAAACCCATCTGGGTTCACTAATGTCGCTTTGGGAAGGAAATCTGCTGCCCTTACCTGGTCTGGCCTACCTGTGACTCCAGGTCCACAGCAATGTGATTGGCCCCCAGCCAATGAGCAACAAACCCTGGTCTTGCCAGTGACACACCCATTCTGTGACAGAATCAAGAAATAAAAATATATTCTCCGATTCCTCTCTCCTTCAGTCCTAAATGGCCTGTCCCTTATTCTGAGACTATGGCCCCTGGTGCTAGAACTCCCAGCCAGGGGGAAACATCCTTCCTGCATTTACCCCCTGGAGCCCTGTAAGAATTTTGTCCGTTTCAGGGGGACCATCTCTTGTTCTCCTAAACTCTGGGGAACACAGGCGCAAGATCCTGGTCACCAGACAATCCTGCCATCTTCGTTGCACTCCCTCCATGGCAAGTATATCCTTCCTTGGCTAAGGAGACTAAGTGAGCTGTGTAGGAGGAGTAAAGGAGAGTCGATGGGGCAGGAAGAGGAAAACCTTTTCCTCCTTGAGAGATTCCAGGCCAAAGGGGCCTTAACCTTTACAGGCCAGGCTGTTCACATACAAAGGGGAGTGAAAATCTATATCTCTCTTCTGCCAGAATGCGATTGAGACTGGGGGGACAATTGAAAACTTCCAAATTGCGATTTATAGTACTTTGTTAAGCTGGGCTCCAGAAGGTTACAGAATCACGCATGCAGATGGGGTGAAGATGAAATCAGCCATTCTGTAATTAAATGGCATTGCAGGCTCGAGGGACTAAGTGGCCCACTCCTGTTCCTGTGACTCACAGAATCAGCCCAGCGTATGCGCTCCTCGCAGTTATACTTCAATATAAAGCACTTAAATTCACTCTTGGCCGAATTACGTGGGCCCCGGTGATGTACTGACCCTCACGGCGCCATGTACCTAATGGCTTCGGATGAACGGGTTGCTCTGTGGAAATGCTCGCATTCATGTGGAGAGAGAGTGAGTGGGTGCAGAGCCCTGACAACTATTGCCATTGTGTTCCTGACGCGCTAGTTTAATAATAAATAGCCTGCCGCCCAGAACTTGATCATCTCATCTGACCTCTGCAGACAGATGCTTCATTCAGGATCCAGTGGGCCATGAGCAAGCCAAGCTGCATGTCAACTCAACCAATGACCTGCATTCACTGAAACTAAAGAGCTTGTAAAGACCGGCATTGCATTTACATAGCATCCAATTAAGTCTTTCGGGGCATCCTGAAGTTTTTCACACCCACCGAATTTGTTTTGAAGTATCATCACTTGTAATGGAGGCATGCGTGACAGTCAATTAGTACGCAGCAAATTCGCATAAGGTAACACCGGAGGATTTTGTTTTTGATGGGAAGGAGGGGATGTTGACCAGAACACTGGGAGGACACCTCACTCTTCAAATTGTGCTTTTTTTAACATGCAACTGAAGCAATGTGGCACCATTTAATCTTCAATGCTCCCTCAGCTCTGCTGCGGAGTCTCACTAGATTATGTGCTTGGGTGCTGACATGGATGACTCATGGATGACTGGCAACTGGGTCAATGCTCAATTGTTGACAATAACTGACTACAGTTATTATTATTGTTATGTATCCACTGTACGATTTCTTTCTCCAGTTCTGTCTCTCCTGATGGTGCTGACATCTTGGGGTCTATCCACAAGCCCTCTGGCACCTTGGCAAAGCTGCAGTCCTCATGTGAGCTTCATAAACGCCTCTATGAAGAGTGATGGGAGTGTACTTGTAGGTGATATGCTGGCATCCACGCTCTCAAGACAGAAAATTCAGATTCCATAGTAACTTTGGAAAGGGAATTTGTAAATACTTTGAAAGAGAGAAATTTGCCGGCTACTGGGGAAGGAGTTGCACGTTGAAAGGACTAGCGCGCGCGCACACACAAACACACACACGGTGGGCCGAATGGCCTCTTTTTTTCTGTGCTGAGAGATTCTCTGGCCAGACGACAGATTTTCAGGAGGCTTTCATCTTTAGTGCAGTCAATTTGATGTGGGTGTTGTGGAGTGAGTAGCTATTAACAAAGTAGAATCTGTGTCAGTCTATGACTCACTGGTAGCATTCTCAGCCCTTAGAACCAGAGGTCATGGGTTCGAGTCCCACACAAGAGACTTAATCTAGGCCGACTGTCTGTTGCCATATTGAAGTGCTGCACTGTCGGAGGTTCCCTATTTTGGATGAAATATTCAACCGAGGCCCTGTTTACCCCCTCAGGCGGATGTAAAGGAGCCCACTGGACTACTTCAAAGAGAGAAGTTAATTTCTGTATCCTGGTTAATGTTTATCCTTCAATTAATAGCGGAAAGCAGATTATATGGCAATGATTTGTGGGAGCTTACTTTGCGCAAATTGGCTGCCGTATTTACCAATGTTACAACAGTGACTGCTCCTCTGGAGCACCTCATTAGTTGCAATGGTCCTTGCGATTTCCTGAATCATGGAAGGTCCGATAAATGCCAGTTCCCTCTCCAAAATGCTACCTTCACACGATTGGCGCTAATGGAGACGCACCGGTTTTCTGAGGCAGACCTTTCGCGCTGTCGGTGAACTTTGACCTGTCGGCCCTCTCCATGGACTGAGCCGGCCAGCGGGGCAATTGTGTCTTGAAGGTGGAAATAACTTCGCAATGTAATGGCTCTGTCAGGTGTGAATGGGGTCAGCATCAAGCGGCGCCTCAACTGCACAAGAAACACTGGAAACTCACCATGCGCGGAAAATTAGCTTACCATTCCCAGGCGTGGATAGAAAGATTGTGATTTACGTGCCTTTGTAGGAGATACCCAGTTAGTCCCTTTCCATTACTCTCTTCCCATTGCTTTGAATTTTTACCCCATTCAGTACTCACCTCATTCAGTACTCACCCAATTTCTTTTTTGAAAGTAATTAGTGAAAGGCGATATGATGGCACAGTGGTTAGCACTGCTGCCTCGCGGCGCTGAGGACCCGGGCTCGATCCCGGCCCCGGGTCACTATCCGTGTGGAGTTTGCACATTCTCCCCCTGTCTGTGTGAGCTTCACCCCAAAAACCCAAAGATGCGCAGGGTAGGTGGATTGGCCACGTTAAATTGCCCCTTAATTTGGAAAAAAAGAGAATTGGGTACTCTAAATTTTTAAATAAAGAAAGTAATTAGTGAATCTGCCTCCACTGGCCATTTTGACCGTGCCTTCCCGATCACAACAACTTGCTACGTGGAAATAAAACTCTCCTGTCTGCTTCTTTTGCTAATTACCTTAAATTTGTAACCTCTGCCGACTGACCTAAGCCAGCAAAAACATTCTCTCCTCGTTTATTCTATCAAACGGGGCGTGATTTTGAGGGCCTCTGTTGATATTGTTCAGTGAGGGTTTGAAGTGGAATCATTCATGAGCAGACAATTTTCTATTTATTTCTGGCTGATGGGCAGCTGAGCTTGATCCAACAGTTTAACTGCACTGGCAACTTTAACGAGCTCATGCTTTGCAAGCTGTGTTTGGAACCCCTCTTTCCGGATCGATTCCTGATGGTGAGGACAGCACAGCGCTGATTTTTGAAGGCGAATACGGAGGGTGAATATCGGAAATTGGCAGGAGAGCGGGATGGGGCCCGACAGCCCACGATCAGAAAATTGATCCTTTGATCTTTCTTCTTCAGGGTGGTTTGTTCACCGTAACCCAGCAATTACTTTTTTCATTTTCCCAATATATATAATCCAATTTGCAGTTTGGAAGTTACCATTCAATCTGCTTCCGCCACTCTTTCAAAGCACAGCTTCCCGGATCATCATCGACATCCAGAGAGATCTTGCCCCGTAGGCCCACGGAGTGCTCTAATTATTACAACAACAACTTCTATCATCTAGCACCCTGAATGTAAAAAAAAAAAACCTGCCGAGGCGCTTCACAGGAGAATTACAACACAAAGTATGACACCGAACCACATCAGCAGATGGCACGGTGGCTAGCACTGCTGCCTCACAGTGCCAGGACCCCGGGTTCCATTCCAACTTTGGGTGACTGTCTACGTGGAGTTGACACGTTCTCCCCGTGTCTGCATGGGTTTCCTCCAGGTGCTCCGGATCCCTCCCACAGTCCAGAGATGTACAAGCCAGGTGGAGCTACGGGGATAGGTCGGGGGAGTGGGCCTGGGTAGGGTGCTCTTTCAGAGGGCCGGTGCAGACTCGATGGGCCGAATGTCCTCCTTTTGCATTGCAGGGATTCTACTCTATGGAGATATGAGGTTGGATGACCAAACCCTCATTGAGGGTTTGAAGGAGTGTCTTGGAGGAGAAAAGACAAGTAGCGTGCTTAAGAGATTTGGGAAGAGAAATTCAAGAGCTCAGGCACAGCTATCAATGATGGAGAAGTGGAAATTGGGAATTCTCAAGAGGCCGTAAAGAGAGTTGAGATATCTCAGAAGGTTGTGGGGTTGGAGATGATTACAGAGCTGGGGTGGGGAGAGATCATGGAGGGATTTGAAAAAAAGGACGAGAATTTCAAAGTCAAGGATCGCCCAGAAGTGCTGTGGAATAGTCAATTCCAGAGGCTTAAATGAGGGTTTCAGCAGGAGGTAAACTGAGACGCAGTTAAAGTTGGGCAAAAGTGGTGGAAATAGACGGTATTATTAGTTGTTAAAATGTTGGTGATATGTTAACGGCCGTGTGGTTGGAAGTGAGAGGTCTCCTGATCAGGCCAAACAGGAGTTGGCAACCTTATCGGACGGAGATTTAGTGCTAATGATGCTGTTCTCCAGCAAGAGTCAAAAGATAAGCCGAGAGGGCGGCACGATGGCGCAGTGGTTAGCACTGCTGCCTCACAGCGCCGAGGCCCCAGGTTCGATCCCGGCTCTGGGTCACTGTCTGTGTGGAGTTTGCACATTCTCTCCATTGTTATAGGCGAGGCGTTTTCTGAACCCCAAAATGTATCATGGAGTTCAACCAACCTCTCCCTTTAATGGATTTGTTGCTTTTCCGAGCACGCGGCTTTTTCCCTAGGTGTGGGATTACAATTATGGACACGTGGGTTTTTAAACACAAAACACTGTTTATTCCATGAACTCAACTTAACATCTTAAATAAACATTGGATCTCTTAACACCCCTTACTTCAAAGATAACTCAGAAAATATTGCAACAGTAAATAATTCCTTAAAATGTTCCTTCAAACTTCCAAGAGACTTAACATCTTTAAACAAAATCACATCAGGTTAAAGGCTTTACTTTAAATCACCCAAGTGATCCAGAGATGGTCTTTTATGTCAGACATCACAGCAAATCCAGCTCACTGCAAAACACAGACACTCCCCAAGCTCTTTTCAAACTGCAAAACAGCCAGGCACTTTTAAACTGCTCTCAGCAAAACCAGCCAGACCCTTTTCAAAACTGAAACTTCAAAGTGGCTGAACTGAGCTGAGCTCCACCCACTCTCTGACATCACTGTTTTCTTAAAGGTACATTGCTTACACATCCAGTTCTTAAAGGCACTCTCGCATGACACCATGTTTGCATGGGACTCGCGCAAACAATCTAAAGACATGCAGGTTAGATGGATTGGACATGCTAAATTGTCCCTTCATTGGAAAAAATTAATTGGATACTCTTTTTAAAAAATAAAAAAAATAAAAATTTTGAATAAACTTTGTTTTTCTCTCTCTAGATGCTGCCAGATCTGCTGAGTTTAAAAAAAAAATTTAGAGCGTCCAATTCATTTTTTCCAACTTGGGGCAATTTAGCGTGGTCAATCCACCCAGCCTGCACATCTTTTGGGTTGTGGGGGCGAAACCCATGCAGACACTGGGAGAACGTGCAAACTCCACACGGACAGTGACCCAGAGCCGGGCTCGAACCTGGGACCTCAGCACTGTGAGGCGGCAGTGCTAACCACTGCGCCACCGTGCTGCCCTCAGATCTGCTGAGTTTTTGCAGCATTTTCTGTTTTTTATTCCTGAACGTTTATCTGTCTGCGCTTTCACGGGCCTTGGATTTAACAGCCAAATGTCAGCTTTGTATAAATCATAGCATGTGCGTGTCGGGGTCGGAAAGTTAAAACCTCGATATTGAGGCTTAAGGACATGATCTCTCTGCCGATGTTCCAATGCAGTATTGAAGAAGTGGTGCCAGTGTAGGAATTTGTAGGAATGCCAACTCTCTAGTCATCTTCCTGAAGGTCACATGGCCTTCTCCCCCCCCCCCCCCCCCCCCCCCTCACTCACTCCACTTTATTTATTTCTCTCTTTCTCTTGCACACACAGACTCATACATTTTCTCACACTCTCACTCACACCCGCCCAGTGGGCCATTACTTAATGCACATTCTATTCCCAATAGTACCCAATTGGATAGCGAACCAACTGCTAATTTGTCAGGGCGAATTAATCCTTTGTGCAAGCATACAAAGAGCAGGAGTAAACCATGTGGCCCCTCGCTTCTGATCCAAGGTGCTGTGTTGATCTTTAATGCATTATTTGTACCCGCTGGCTGTGTCTTTCTGCATTTCGAGAATGAGCTAGAAATGGCAGGAGGCTTCATTCTTTCACTGGGGTTAGCCAAGAGTCATATTTAAGTGAAAGTTGATTCAACTGAAATTCTAAGCGCCCTGAACGTACTGCAGCTGTATTGGATCACCGAATATCATTGGCTGGAATTCTGTTACATCCCCTAAGATGTTGGCTGTCTCCACGGAGACCGCAGGTTGCATAGCCCAGCCGCCTGAAGCCGCGGGCTGCTCGATATGGAGTGCTCGTCTAAGCATAAACAAACCTAGAATAATGAGGCAGCGGATGAGGTGATGTAGTTTGTCACCGTTTTGCACAGAAATAGTCATCTTTTCACTGAGCGGCTTGGCGATATTTAATTGCCTTTGTCAGCATCAGCATATCATAAATTAATACTTCACTTGCAAGCTCAGATAGCTCTTCATTGCAAATATGCCGCACTCGCTGCAAAGCTAGCTAGATCCTGGAGTCTCTCTGATCTTTCTTGGTTTTGTAATCATGTATAAATTTCCATGCAGATTCTTTTCTGAATAAATCACCACCATTTTGCAGTCTCTAAAGGTGCAAGTGTGCTCAGAATCATAGAATTTATAGTGCAGAAGGAGACCATTCAGCCCATCGAGTCTACATTGGCCCTTGGAAAGAGCACTCTACCTAAGCCCATGCCTCCACCCTAGCCTCGCAACCCAACTAAACACACGTACACGGGCGCGCGCGCAGACACACGCACATACACACACAACACATTCACACACATATACACATACACACCCACAACAAGGCCCTAACCCAGGATTCACGGTTGTACAATGGTTAGCACTGTTGCCTCTCAGTTCCAGGGACCCAGGTTCAATTCTGGACCTAAGGTGACTGAGTGGAGTTTGCACGTCCGCCGCGTGTCTGTGTGAGTTTCCTCCGGGAGCTCCGGTTTCTTCCCACAGTCCAAAGATGTGCAGTTTAGGTGGATTGGCCACGATAAATTGCCCCCGAGTGTCCAAAAGGTTAGGTGGGGTTACTGGGATACGGGGATAGGGTGGAGGTGTAGGCCTTGGTAGGGTGCTCGTTCCAAGGGCCGGTGTAGACTCGATGGGCCGAATGGCCTCCTTCTGCCCTGTAAATTCTATGATTCTATGAAACTTCCAAACCAATGATTTCAAATCCCATCACATACTCCCAGAGCAGTAACGAGGGGTTGCTGGCTAGTCCCAGCCTTTATTTCCCACCGCTAATCGCCGTTGAGAAGGTGGTGATGTCCTGCCTCCTTGAACCGCTGCAGCCCATGTGATGTAGGTACACCCACAGTGTTGACAGGAATTACCATCACCTCTGCCGTTAGTTAAAAATTTTAATCCATGACTAGATCTTTGCCGACTGATGTTGGCCTTGCTGCCTCGACTGATACCACCCTGGAGGTTTTGGTTCTAACTTTGATATTGTCCTGCTGTTTCTGCGATATTTCAGTCTGCTGCTCACAGGTGAATTTCCACCTTGCTTGTTTTTATTCCCTCTCTCCCTTTCCCGAGAGCGCAGATTGCTGCTGACCCCAATCAGTTCTCGGGCACCTCACTTAAGTGGCCACCCATTGGATCAGGAGTCCAGATCATGCACGTCAGTGCCTCTCGAAGCAGGCATGGGGCTCCTTTAAATATGCTAATGGGGGTTCTTCACAGGCTGTAGGGCTCTGCAGGTAATATTCAAGTATCTGTCTGGCTGCGCACTCTAGCCCCAGGTTTCCAGAGGCCTAGCCAGTGATCCTTAAAGGAGGCTGCTTAATGGATGGTCCAGAAAGAGTTTGGTTTCTATTGATTGGGGCAACGGGCATTCAAGCCTTTCTACCCACCCACCAGGCATCTTGGAGCTTGTCTCTTCACTCCCTTACCTCTGTCTCTCTCTTCCCCCTGGCTGGCCAGCTTCTGCCCCTCCTCTGAAAGCAAGGCGGCCATTTTGGCATTTAACTGAGGCCCACAGGCCAGGTTTGACTTGGGCCGTCAGGCAGGTGTCGTGTTGGGTGCTCTACACAGACGAACCAACACCGTTGCGGATGGTACAACTCAGTTTTATTACGAACAAAATTTACAATGGTAAACTGGTTACTGTGGTTCGTTCATTACCCTTGAATCTGTGGACCTATCCCTAACACTATCTTGGACAAGCACTCTGCACATGGTGGATGTCTGAGTGGCTTGCTGTGAGCTCTGTGCCCTGAGCTGTCTCCTGCTGGAATGAGCGGGAAGTGTCGTGTTCCCCGTTTTATAGTGTGTATGCTCTTGCCTGTGATTGGCTGTGGTGTTGTGTGTGTATTGATCTGTCCATCAGTATGTATGTATGTTTGCACCATGATGTTTACCTGACTATCATGACAGCGGGCTCAAGTCACCACTCCACCAAACTGGAGCTGCCTTGTGCATGAGCCCACTTTCTGTGCCCATCGACATCCGCCCACTGCGAATGGAGCAGGGCAGATTGACGCTCTGCGAGGACTTTTGTCCAGTTGGGTGTCTGCCAGACCAGGCTGCATTGCAGACATAGTCGAGATGTTTTGGAGTCTGTCCTTAACGTAAGCATCTTTATCCGGTCTGCAGAATGAGGGCTTCTGCTGCAAAGACTGCCTGGGGAGCATCATGCAATCTTACAGCACAGAAGGAGGCCATTTGGCCCACTATGCTTGCGCTCGCTCTTTGAAAAAGCTGCTCAAATAATCCCACTCTCCATAATCCTGCAATTCTTTTCTTCTTCAACCATTTTATGCAATCCTTTTTTGTAAGTAACAGTTGGATTTGCACCCTTTGAGCTATTGCAATCCAGATCGTAACAACTTGCTGCATAAAGAGAACTTCTCGTCTCTTCTCCGGCTCTTAACCAGAATCAGAAGCGAGTACTTTATAAATACGTTGTTGACCAAGTCACACAATGGTGCATAGTGGAAAATGTGGTCATTTTTCCCGGTTATTGTTTCATAATTACGTTTGCAATTTGGGAAGTAACCAATAGCACGGAGGCTGGTTTAGCACAGGGCTAAATCGCTGGCTTTGAAAGTAGACCAAGGCAGGCCAGCAGCATGGTTCAATTCCCGTACCAGCCTCCCCGAACAGGTGCCAGAATGTGGCGACGAGGGGCTTTTCACAGTAACTTCATTTGAAGCCCACTTGTGACAATAAGCGATTTTCATTTCACTTCATTTCATTTCAAAAGGGCATTCAAACTCCTGTAGGAACATAGATAATCTTTATCTTTATTAGTGTCACAAGTAGGTTTACACTAACACTGCAATGAAGTTACTGTGAAAATCCCCTAGTCGCCACACTCTGGCGCCTGTTCGGGTACACTGAGGGAGAATTCAGAATGTCCAAATTACCTCACAGCATGTCTTTTGGGACATGTGGGAGGAAACCGGAGCACCCGGAGGAAACCCACGCAGACACGGGGAGAACGTGCAGGCTCCGCACAGACAGTGACCCAAGCCGGGAATCAAACCCGGATCCCTGCCGCTGTGAAGCAACAATGCTAAACATTTAGGTGGCATCTTTCACACTCTCAGGACAGCCCAAGGTGCTTTACCGTCAATTAGCTACTTTTGAAATGTAGGTACTGTTGTAGTGTGAGGAACACAACAGTCAAGTTGCGCACAGCAAGCTCTCACAAACAGCAATGGAGTTAGCAAGATCCTGCATCATGGGTGTGACCTAAAGTCTAAATATTGGCCAGGGCACTATGGTGGAATACGTCTGCTTATTGACAAAATAATGCAGGGAGAGTTTCTGGATCCTCCTGAGAGGTCAGTTGGGGTCAGCTTCATATGTGACCTGAAAGGCAGCACATCTGGCAATGCAGTGCTCCCTCGCTACTGCACCAGGAGTGTCAACTTGGACACTTGTGTTCCAGTCTCTGAAGTGAACTTTGGATCCACAATGTGGAGTGTCAGGAGTTAGAAAATGCTACCAACTCAGGCAATGTCGATGCCTCCTATAAATCGCAAACATGAATTTTGACCAGCACAACCACTTCACCTGTGTGAACAAGAAGATTTGGCAGTAATGATGATGAGATCGGTGGGCTCAGAACCATTTCTCCGGCCTACGCTGTGCCCACAATATCTGCTTCACATGGGAGCTCGTTCATTCGCTTCATTTCTGAATGAGCTTCCAGTTACCTCCCTGCCCGCTGACAGCAGTTTCTGTGATAACCGCGGGACATTGGCTTTATCGACACACTTTGACCAGAGCGACAGACTGAATTGTTGATGGATTAATTGCCTCTGCAGCATTCCCGAGGAACTGGGATCACCTGCAGTCCAGAACTCGTTGATAAAACGGCCCTTTGTCACTGGCTGCTGATGGTCCTAAATACAATGGGTTTGACTCGGCCCCTGCTCCCATTGACATAATCCTTCAAAGGCGGTTGATACATTAGTGTGTGAGAACTCACAGCATACATATACACACAAGTTTACAGACCTGCTCCGTCAGTGGGGTATTTACACAGGCACCATGTCAGTGGGGTATTTACACACACGCCTGTGAGTGGGGTATTTACACACACACCTGTCAGTGGGGTATTTACACACACGCCTGTCAGTGGGGTATTTACACACACGCCTGTCAGTGGGGTATTTACACACATGCCTGTCAGTGGGGTATTTACACACACGCCTGTCAGTGGGGTATTTGCACATATGCCTGTGAGTGGGGTATTTACACACATGCCTGTCAGTGGGGTATTTACACATGCCTGTCAGTGGGGTATTTACACACGCCTGTCAGTGGGGTATTTGCACATATGCCTGTGAGTGGGGTATTTACACATATGCCTGTCAGTGGGGTATTTACACACACATGCCTGTCAGTGGGGTATTTACACACATGCCTGTAAGTGGGGTATTTACACACACACCTGACAGTGGGGTATTTACACACACGCGTCAGTGGGGTATTTACACATACGCCTGTCAGTGGGGTATTTACACATACGCCTGTCAGTGGGGTATTTACACACAAGTCTGTCAGTGGGGTATTTACACACACGCCTGTCAGTGGGGTATTTACACACATGCCTGTCAGTGGGGTAGTTGCACACACCTGTCAGTGGGGGATTTACACACATGCCTGTCAGTGGGGTATTTACACACACGCCTGTCAGTGGGGTATTTACACACGTCTGTCAGTGGGGTATTTACACACGTTTGTCAGTGGGGTATTTACACACACGCCTGTCAGTGGGGTATTTACACACGTCTGTCAGTGGGGTATTTACACACACGCCTGTCAGTGGGGTAATTACACACTCGTGTCAGTGGGGTATTTACAGACACTCCTGTCAGTGGGGTATTTACACACACGCCTGTCAGTGGGGTAATTACACACACGCCTGTCAGTGGGGTAATTACACACACGCCTGTCAGTGGGGTATTTACACACATGCCTGTCAGTGGGGTATTTACACACACACCTGTCAGTGAGGTATTTACACACATGCCTGTCAGTGGGGTATTTACACACATGCCTGTCAGTGGGGTATTTACACACACGCCTGTCAGTGGGGTATTTACACTCACGCCTGTCAGTGGGGTATTTACACACATGCCTGTCAGTGGGGTATTTACACACACGCCTGTCAGTGGGGTATTTACACACACGCCTGTCAGTGGGGTATTTACACACGTCAGTGGGGTATTTACACACATGCCTGTCAGTGGGGTATTTACACACACCTGTCAGTGGGGTATTTACACACGCCTGTCAGTGGGGTATTTACACACATGCCTGTCAGTGGGGTATTTACACACATGCCTGTCAGTGGGGTATTTACACACACGCCTGTCAGTGGGGTATTTACACACACGCCTGTCAGTGGGGTATTTACACACACGTCTGTCAGTGGGGTATTTACACACACGCCTGTCAGTGGGGTATTTACACACACGCCTGTCAGTGGGGTATTTACAGACACGCCTGTCAGTGGGGTATTTACACACGCCTGTCAGTGGGGTATTTACACACACGCCTGTCAGGTGGGTATTTACACACGTCTGTCAGTGGGGTATTTACACACACGCCTGTCAGTGGGGTATTTACACACACGCCTGTCAGTGGGGTATTTACACACATGCCTGTCAGTGGGGTATTTACACACACGCCTGTCAGTGGGGTATTTACAAACGTCTGTCAGTGGGGTATTTACACACACGCCTGTCAGTGGGGTATTTACACACACGCCTGTCAGTGGGGTATTTACACACACGCCTGTCAGTGGGGTATTTACACACACGCCTGTCAGTGGGGTATTTACACACGTCTGTCAGTGGGGTATTTACACACACGCCTGTCAGTGGGGTATTTACACACACTCCTGTCAGTGGGGTATTTACACACACTCCTGTCAGTGGGGTATTTACACACACGCCTGTCAGTGGGGTATTTACACACACGCCTGTCAGTGGGGTATTTACACACACTCCTGTCAGTGGGGTATTTACACACACGCCTGTCAGTGGGGTATTTACACACATGCCTGTAAGTGGGGTATTTACACACACACCTGACAGTGGGGTATTTACACACACGCCTGTCAGTGGGGTATTTACACACACGCGTCAGTGGGGTATTTACACATACGCCTGTCAGTGGGGTATTTACACATACGCCTGTCAGTGGGGTATTTACACACAAGTCTGTCAGTGGGGTATTTACACACACGCCTGTCAGTGGGGTATTTACACACACGCCTGTCAGTGGGGTAGTTGCACACACCTGTCAGTGGGGGATTTACACACATGCCTGTCAGTGGGGTATTTACACACATGCCTGTCAGTGGGTTATTTACACACATGCCTGTCAGTGGGGTATTTACACACATGCCTGTCAGTGGGGTATTTACACACACGCCTGTCAGTGGGGTATTTGCACATATGCCTGTGAGTGGGGTATTTACACACATGCCTGTCAGTGGGGTATTTACACACGCCTGTCAGTGGGGTATTTACACACGCCTGTCAGTGGGGTATTTGCACATATGCCTGTGAGTGGGGTATTTACACATATGCCTGTCAGTGGGGTATTTACACACACATGCCTGTCAGTGGGGTATTTACACACATGCCTGTAAGTGGGGTATTTACACACACACCTGACAGTGGGGTATTTACACACACGCCTGTCAGTGGGGTATTTACACACACGCGTCAGTGGGGTATTTACACATACGCCTGTCAGTGGGGTATTTACACATACGCCTGTCAGTGGGGTATTTACACACAAGTCTGTCAGTGGGGTATTTACACACACGCCTGTCAGTGGGGTATTTACACACATGCCTGTCAGTGGGGTAGTTGCACACACCTGTCAGTGGGGGATTTACACACATGCCTGTCAGTGGGGTATTTACACACACGCCTGTCAGTGGGGTATTTACACACGTCTGTCAGTGGGGTATTTACACACGTTTGTCAGTGGGGTATTTACACACACGCCTGTCAGTGGGGTATTTACACACGTCTGTCAGTGGGGTATTTACACACACGCCTGTCAGTGGGGTAATTACACACTCGTGTCAGTGGGGTATTTACAGACACTCCTGTCAGTGGGGTATTTACACACACGCCTGTCAGTGGGGTAATTACACACACGCCTGTCAGTGGGGTAATTACACACACGCCTGTCAGTGGGGTATTTACACACATGCCTGTCAGTGGGGTATTTACACACACACCTGTCAGTGAGGTATTTACACACATGCCTGTCAGTGGGGTATTTACACACATGCCTGTCAGTGGGGTATTTACACACACGCCTGTCAGTGGGGTATTTACACACACGCCTGTCAGTGGGGTATTTACACACATGCCTGTCAGTGGGGTATTTACACACACGCCTGTCAGTGGGGTATTTACACACACGCCTGTCAGTGGGGTATTTACACACGTCAGTGGGGTATTTACACACATGCCTGTCAGTGGGGTATTTACACACACCTGTCAGTGGGGTATTTACACACGCCTGTCAGTGGGGTATTTACACACATGCCTGTCAGTGGGGTATTTACACACACGCCTGTCAGTGGGGTATTTACACACACGCCTGTCAGTGGGGTATTTACACACACGTCTGTCAGTGGGGTATTTACACACACGCCTGTCAGTGGGGTATTTACACACACGCCTGTCAGTGGGGTATTTACAGACACGCCTGTCAGTGGGGTATTTACAGACACGCCTGTCAGTGGGGTATTTACACACGCCTGTCAGTGGGGTATTTACACACACGCCTGTCAGGTGGGTATTTACACACGTCTGTCAGTGGGGTATTTACACACACGCCTGTCAGTGGGGTATTTACACACACGCCTGTCAGTGGGGTATTTACACACATGCCTGTCAGTGGGGTATTTACACACACACCTGTCAGTGGGGTATTTACAAACGTCTGTCAGTGGGGTGTTTACACACACGCCTGTCAGTGGGGTGTTTACACACACGCCTGTCAGTGGGGTATTTACACACACGCCTGTCAGTGGGGTATTTACACACACGCCTGTCAGTGGGGTATTTACACACACGCCTGTCAGTGGGGTATTTACACACGTCTGTCAGTGGGGTATTTACACACACGCCTGTCAGTGGGGTATTTACACACACTCCTGTCAGTGGGGTATTTACACACACTCCTGTCAGTGGGGTATTTACACACACGCCTGTCAGTGGGGTATTTACACACACGCCTGTCAGTGGGGTATTTACACACACTCCTGTCAGTGGGGTATTTACACACACGCCTGTCAGTGGGGTATTTACACACACTCCTGTCAGTGGGGTATTTACACACACGCCTGTCAGTGGGGTATTTACACACATGCCTGTCAGTGGGGTATTTACACACATGCCTGTCAGTGGGGTATTTACACACATGCCTGTCAGTGGGGTATTTACACACATGCCTGTCAGTGGGGTAATTACACACGCCTGCCAGTGGGGTATTTACAAACATGCCTGTCAGTGGGGTATTTACAAACATGCCTGTCAGTGGGGTATTTACACACACGCCTGTCAGTGGGGTATTTACAAACATGCCTGTCAGTGGGGTATTTACACACACGCCTGTCAGTGGGGTATTTACACACGTTTGTCAGTGGGGTATTTACACACACGTCTGTCAGTGGGGTATTTACACACACGCCTGTCAGTGGGGTAATTACACACTCGTGTCAGTGGGGTATTTACAGACACTCCTGTCAGTGGGGTATTTACACACACGCCTGTCAGTGGGGTAATTACACACACGCCTGTCAGTGGGGTAATTACACACACGCCTGTCAGTGGGGTATTTACACACATGCCTGTCAGTGGGGTATTTACACACACACCTGTCAGTGAGGTATTTACACACATGCCTGTCAGTGGGGTATTTACACACATGCCTGTCAGTGGGGTATTTACACACACGCCTGTCAGTGGGGTATTTACACACACGCCTGTCAGTGGGGTATTTACACACATGCCTGTCAGTGGGGTATTTACACACACGCCTGTCAGTGGGGTATTTACACACACGCCTGTCAGTGGGGTATTTACACACGTCAGTGGGGTATTTACACACATGCCTGTCAGTGGGGTATTTACACACACCTGTCAGTGGGGTATTTACACACGCCTGTCAGTGGGGTATTTACACACATGCCTGTCAGTGGGGTATTTACACACACGCCTGTCAGTGGGGTATTTACACACACGCCTGTCAGTGGGGTATTTACACACACGCCTGTCAGTGGGGTATTTACACACACGCCTGTCAGTGGGGTATTTACACACACGCCTGTCAGTGGGGTATTTACACACGCCTGTCAGTGGGGTATTTACACACACGCCTGTCAGTGGGGTATTTACACACGTCTGTCAGTGGGGTATTTACACACACGCCTGTCAGTGGGGTATTTACACACGCCTGTCAGTGGGGTATTTACACACATGCCTGTCAGTGGGGTATTTACACACACGCCTGTCAGTGGGGTATTTACAAACGTCTGTCAGTGGGGTATTTACACACACGCCTGTCAGTGGGGTATTTACACACACGCCTGTCAGTGGGGTATTTACACACACGCCTGTCAGTGGGGTATTTACACACACTCCTGTCAGTGGGGTATTTACACACGTCTGTCAGTGGGGTATTTACACACACGCTTGTCAGTGGGGTATTTACACACACTCCTGTCAGTGGGGTATTTACACACACGCCTGTCAGTGGGGTATTTACACACACTCCTGTCAGTGGGGTATTTACACACACGCCTGTCAGTGGGGTATTTACACACATGCCTGTCAGTGGGGTATTTACACACATGCCTGTCAGTGGGGTATTTACACACATGCCTGTCAGTGGGGTATTTACACACATGCCTGTCAGTGGGGTAATTACACACGCCTGCCAGTGGGGTATTTACAAACATGCCTGTCAGTGGGGTATTTACAAACATGCCTGTCAGTGGGGTATTTACACACACGCCTGTCAGTGGGGTATTTACAAACATGCCTGTCAGTGGGGTATTTACACACACGCCTGTCAGTGGGGTATTTACACACGTTTGTCAGTGGGGTATTTACACACACGTCTGTCAGTGGGGTATTTACACACACGCCTGTCAGTGGGGTAATTACACACTCGTGTCAGTGGGGTATTTACAGACACTCCTGTCAGTGGGGTATTTACACACACGCCTGTCAGTGGGGTAATTACACACACGCCTGTCAGTGGGGTAATTACACACACGCCTGTCAGTGGGGTATTTACACACATGCCTGTCAGTGGGGTATTTACACACACACCTGTCAGTGAGGTATTTACACACATGCCTGTCAGTGGGGTATTTACACACATGCCTGTCAGTGGGGTATTTACACACACGCCTGTCAGTGGGGTATTTACACACACGCCTGTCAGTGGGGTATTTACACACATGCCTGTCAGTGGGGTATTTACACACACGCCTGTCAGTGGGGTATTTACACACACGCCTGTCAGTGGGGTATTTACACACGTCAGTGGGGTATTTACACACATGCCTGTCAGTGGGGTATTTACACACACCTGTCAGTGGGGTATTTACACACGCCTGTCAGTGGGGTATTTACACACATGCCTGTCAGTGGGGTATTTACACACACGCCTGTCAGTGGGGTATTTACACACACGCCTGTCAGTGGGGTATTTACACACACGCCTGTCAGTGGGGTATTTACACACACGCCTGTCAGTGGGGTATTTACACACGCCTGTCAGTGGGGTATTTACACACACGCCTGTCAGTGGGGTATTTACACACGTCTGTCAGTGGGGTATTTACACACACGCCTGTCAGTGGGGTATTTACACACGCCTGTCAGTGGGGTATTTACACACATGCCTGTCAGTGGGGTATTTACACACACGCCTGTCAGTGGGGTATTTACAAACGTCTGTCAGTGGGGTATTTACACACACGCCTGTCAGTGGGGTATTTACACACACGCCTGTCAGTGGGGTATTTACACACACGCCTGTCAGTGGGGTATTTACACACACGCCTGTCAGTGGGGTATTTACACACACGCCTGTCAGTGGGGTATTTACACACACGCCTGTCAGTGGGGTATTTACACACGTCTGTCAGTGGGGTATTTACACACACGCCTGTCAGTGGGGTATTTACACACACTCCTGTCAGTGGGGTATTTACACACACTCCTGTCAGTGGGGTATTTACACACACGCCTGTCAGTGGGGTATTTACACACACGCCTGTCAGTGGGGTATTTACACACACTCCTGTCAGTGGGGTATTTACACACACGCCTGTCAGTGGGGTATTTACACACACTCCTGTCAGTGGGGTATTTACACACACGCCTGTCAGTGGGGTATTTACACACACGCCTGTCAGTGGGGTATTTACACACATGCCTGTCAGTGGGGTATTTACACACATGCCTGTCAGTGGGGTATTTACACACATGCCTGTCAGTGGGGTAATTACACACGCCTGCCAGTGGGGTATTTACAAACATGCCTGTCAGTGGGGTATTTACAAACATGCCTGTCAGTGGGGTATTTACACACACGCCTGTCAGTGGGGTATTTACAAACATGCCTGTCAGTGGGGTATTTACACACACTCCTGTCAGTGGGGTATTTACACACACGCCTGTCAGTGGGGTAATTACACACGTCTGCCAGTGAGGTATTTACACACATGCCTGACAGTGGGGTAGTTACACAGGCACCATGTCAGTGGGGTAATTACACACTCACTCATACCTTCAGTGATCTGAGTGATTACAGTCGATTCACCTCGAGATGCTGGTTAAGTGTCTCCATTTGCTGTGTTTTTGAGCAGCATCAACAACAAGGAAACTGGCCAAGAATTAACTGTTTGCGAAATCTCACTGCGCTCCTGTGTCTGTGTGCGTACTCACTGACCACACTTCAGAGCGTAGTTAGTTCCTGGGTTGCTAGCTGATTTGCAATGTTTTTCAGGATGCAATATGGCGCTAGGTAAATGTAGTTTCTGTCTGTCTTTGAATTCAGCAGCCTCTTATTTCTGGCCATTTGGTGGTGAAGTTAATGAAGTCCCATCTGGCAGAAGGGATGTAAAAATAGCAGTGAACGTTTCCTTCCCCCACCTCCTCGCGCCTACTCCCGAGGAGTCCCTGGTGTGAAGCTTGGCATAAATACTGCAATCGTGCTGCCTTGTCTGGCAGGCTGAGGGGAGAATTATCTCTCCTGGCTCGTTTGTAACCCTTATTATGCTTGTCAGAGCCCAGCAATTAAGCCGTGTTAACCATCCGGTGACGGCAGGCTCAGAGAAGCAGGATGGATATTTCTGTATAACAAAGGATTACCAAGAACAGCAACACTGCAACAAATAGTCACGATTAGCACAAGCAGCGCACTGGACCAAGCTGGTTTGCATTCATATGTATGCAACCTGATAGATGCATAACATATTGTACAAATATGTGCACAGAGACAGGTAAATACATCATGATGGAACACTCTCCACTGGCAGGGAGCTCCAACACCTCATGAGGCTCAGCACTATCCAGGACAAAACCATCGCCGAGAGGCACAGCAACAACTCGCTCGTCCTCCTTTTGTCAGCACCTTCCAAACCCGCAACCTCGCTTAGCAGGACGGGGGCAGCAAACGCGTGGGATTGCCACCCACCTGTCAGTTCCCTTCCCTGTGCACACGCCTACCTGCACCATGTGTTACACATCTCATCAGTTCTACACGCATGATCACAAATCAGCTGGTTCCACTGACTCCCTGCTTGTGTCAATTGTGGCCAATAGTTACGGTGACGTGGAGAAGATTGAGTACGCCATCCGAGGGTCAGAGGAAGGCTTCCTGGATACTTGGGGGCAGTTTGTCGGTCTATTCCAAAACCTGTTCGAGGCCAGCAACGAGGAGTAAGCCAGGGAAAAAAAAAAGAAGAACCAAAGGACTGTGCAACCCGGGGGGGGGGTGGGGGGGGAGAAAAATGGGGAAACCACAAGAGAAGAGGAAGGGTGCTGGAACCAATGGGGAGGGGGGGGCAGGGGAGGAAGGGGGGATATCATAGACCGATCCAGAGGGCAGCAAAGTGTACGTACAGTTAGTCAAATGAAGGACAAAACAAACCTCTCTGTAAAATAAAGCAAATTAGCGCGGGCAAGAAAAATGTAATGTATATCAGTAACAACTGTTTATAAATATGAAAAAAGCCAATGAAAAGATTTTCCAAAAAACAAAATAGTTACGGTGTTGCCGCTCTTTAGGTGTCGCTGGGGGTGAAGATTCTGGAACTCCCTCCCTAACAGCACTGTGGATGTACCTACACCACATGGACTGCAGGGGCTCACCACCATCACCTTTGCAAGGGCAGTTAGGGATGGGTGATAAATGCTGGCCTAGCCAGGGGCACCCACATTCCACAAACGAATGAGAATAAATCTTCGATTCAGCTACATATATGTGACAGGAGGAAAGAGGAACTTGCGTTGCAGAGCATAAATTTTGGACCTTCTGTGGTGAATGAAGTATTTTCCAAGTATAGACCGGAGCAGTGCCAAGTAGTTCATGGATTTCATAGAATTTACAGTGCAGAAGGAGGCCATTCGGCACATCGAGTCTGCACCGGCTCCTGGAAAGAGCACTCTACCCAAGCCCATACCTCTACCCCATCTCCATAAACCAGTAACCCCACCCAACACGAAGGGCAATTTTGGACACGCAATTTAGCATGGCCAATCCACCTAACCTGCACATCTTTGGACTGTGGGAGGAAACCGGAGCACCCGGAGGAAACCCACGCACACACGGGGAGGATGTGCAGACTCCGCACAGACAGTGACCCAAGCCGGGAATCGAACCCGGGACCCTGGAGCTGTGAAGCAATTGTGCTAACCACTGTGCTACCGTGCTGCCCAATAATAATCTTTTATTGCCACAAGCATGAGGTTACTGTGAAAAGCCCCTAGTCGCCACATTCCAGCACCTGTTCGGGTAAGCTGGAAGGGGAATTGCTGCTGGTCTGGTTCTGCATCACAAACCAGCTGTCTAGCCCACTGAGCTAAACCAGCCCTTGTGAGCTAAACCAGCCCTTCGTGCACAGCAAGGTCCCCCAAACAGCAATGTAGTAAATGATCTGTCAATACGTTTCAATGGTGTTGATTGAGGGATAAATAATGGAAAGAATACCGCCACTCTTGAAATAGGAGGAGGGATCTTTTACATTCACCAGCGAGGACAAGATGGGGCTTCAGTTTAAAGTCTCCCCAGAAGCTGAAATTTGGACATGCAAAATCAAAATAGGACAGATGCTGGAAATATGAAAAATAAACAGAAAATGGCGGGAATGCCGAGCACCTCTGGCAGCATCTTTGGAGAAAGGAATTGAGTCAATGATTGGAGTTGATGAAAGCTTCTGACGAAAGGTCGTCAATCTGAAACACTGGCCAAAATTTTCCAGCTGTTTTCTGCCTGCGGGAAATTCCGGTTCCCCGGCAGAGGGGACTGCCTGGGCTGAGTGCAGGACAATACCTTTCACTGTACCTTGCTACACGTGAGAATAAATCAAATAAAATCAAAACAGGGTGCGGACAACGGGAAAACTGGAAGACCCCGGCACAAGCCACAGCTGGGCTGCCCCCGCCAGCATAAAACACGCAATGGGGACACGTGGAAAATCCTGCTCATTAACTCTGTTTCTCCCTCCACAGATGCTGCCCGACCTGCTGAATAGCTTCAGCATTTTATTTATGCGTGTGTGTGTATCTATATGTGTGTGTATCTATATGTGTGTGTATCTATATGTGTGTGTATCTATATGTGTGTGTATCTATATGTGTGTGTATCTATATGTGTGTGTATCTATATGTGTGTGTATCTATATGTGTGTATCTATATGTGTGTGCATATCTATCTACATTGTGTGTGTGTGTGTATGTATGCATAAATGTCTGTGTATATATATAATATATATGAATGTTATAATATACACTGTGCATTAAATATATCATGTATATTAATATACTATCATATGTATCCATCCCATGGATATCATAATACTAATTTTTATGCATGTCACAAGTAGGCTTACATTATCACTGCAATGAAGTTACTATGAAAAGCCCCTAGTCGCCACATTCCGGTGCCTGTTCGGGTACACAGTGAGAATTCAGAATGTCCAATTCATCTAACAACGCGTCTTTCGAGACTTGTGGGAGGAAACTGGAGCACCCGGAAGAAACCCACGCAGACACGGAGAGAACATGCAGACTCCGCACAGACAGTGAACCGAGCGGGAATTGAACCTGGGGCCCTGGCACTGTGAAGCAACAGTGCTAACCACTGTGCTACCATGCAAATGTTAATTGATATTGATATACATGTTAGTTAGCTAACATGTATATATTTGAATAGCATATATCTCAATATCTGTAAGTAGAAAGCTGTGGATATTATTTCAAATGTAGGATTCACATCCACAAAACCAGCCTTCATTTCTTTCAAAAAACTGCCTTTCTCCTTTTTCCATTAGGTTGCATCAATTCTTGTTCCCGGTCTGTTGATCTGCGCCCACTATTCCCTGAGTTACTCCCGCAACCCCAGCAGAGTCAGTGCCACTTTACAGCCAATTTAAAAAATAGTCACCAAGGACAATGCAGTTGTGCCAGTTTGGTCGTGGTCTTTCTTGTGCAGGTTAGGTGGAGTTATGGGGATAGGGCAGGGGAGTGGGCCTAGGTAGGGTGCTCTTTCAGAGGGTCGGTGCAGACTCGATGGACCGAATGACTTCCTTCCGCACTGTAGGAATTCTAAGATGCGATTCTGGGGCCAGGTGTTTGTGGGCTCGATATTGAGCTCATAATCCAGGTTGAACTGTGTGAGGGAGTGCTGCCCTGCCTGAGGACCAGAGCCCCGCAGTCTGCCTGAGGCAGAAGTTTAAGGCTTCACCGACACATAATCGCAATCGCAAAATTGTTGCAGCACAGAAGGCAGCCATTCGCCCCATCAGATCTGCACCAGCTCTCCGAATAAACTATTACTTAATGCCGTTCTCTTGCCTTCTCCCCATAACCCTGCATTTTGTACCTATCCCTTTCGAATGGCTTGATTGAACCTGCCTCCACCACACTCCCAGGCCGCGCGTTCCAGATCAAAACCATTTGCTGAGTGAAAGCTATTTCCTCTAGTCGATTTGTGCTTCTTTTGCCATTTATTGTAAATCTGTGCCTGCTCATTCTCCAGCCTCTCATGAGAGCAGGAACAGTTTCTCCCTCTCTCATGATTTGGATGCCTCCTCATGGCCTTCTTTTTGCTCTAAGGAAAACCATCCCAACTTCTCCAATCTATCTTCATAACTGGAGTTCCCCATCCTGGAACCATTCTTGTGAATCTTTTCTGGACTCTCTCCAATGCCTTTCCATTCTTCCTAAAGTATAGCTTCCTGAACTGGACACATTACAGCACTGACGCTGCACTAGTATCTTGCACAAGTTGAACATAATCTCCTTGCTATTGTATTCTGTTCCCCTGTTAATACAGCCGAGGACACTGTATACTTTATTGACTGCTCTCTCCGGCTGCCCTGCACCTTCAATGATCCATGCACCTATACACCCAGATCCCTCTGCTCCTGTACCCCCAGAGAATTGTTCCCCTTATTTTATACTCTTTCTTTTTTTAAAATAAATTTAGAGTGCCCAATTCATTTTTTCCAATTAAGGGGCAATTTAGCGTGGCCAATCCACCTACCCTGCACACCTTTTGGGTTGTGGGGGGCAAAACCCACGCAAACACGGGGAGAATGTGCAAACTCCACATGGACAGTGACCAGAGCCGGGATCGAACCTTGGACCTCAGCGCCGTGAGGCTGCAGGGCTAACCCACTGCGCCACCGTGCTGCCCTATTTTATACTCACTCTTCATGCTCTTTGTATCGAATGAATTACTTCACATTTCTCCGCATTGAATCCCATTTGTCACCTGTCCGTCCATTCCACCAACTTGTCTCTGTCCTTTTTGCAGTTCTACACCATCCCACTCACATTTAGCAAATTTTATATCATCCACAAATATTGAAATTGTGCCCAGTTTAGGTCATTAGTCTATACCAGGAAGAGCAGATGTCCCAGCACTGACCTCTGGGGAACTCCACTGCAAACCTTCCTCCAACCTAAAAAACATCTTCTGTTTCCTGTCACTTGCCCAATTCTGTATCCATGTTGCCACTGCCCTTTCTATTCCATGCGCTCGCAAGTCTGTTCTGTGGCACTGTATCAAATGCCTTCTGGAAGCCCATGTGCATCACATCAACAGCATCACCCTCATTAACCCTCACTGTCGCCTCATGAAAGACCTCCAAGTTAGTTAAACATGATTTCTCCCGAACAAATGCGTGCTGGCTTTCCTTAACCCGCATTAGTCCACGTGACTATTCATTTTGTTCCTAATTATTGTTTCTAGAAGTTTCCCCACCACCGTGGTTTGCACGACGACGGTGGTGGTGGTGGTGGTGGTAGGGGCTGGGGAAAATAGCAGGGAGACATGTCGGGATGACTACACGATGCACTCCTGCCACTGTGCGAGTTTCCCACGGATGGGTTGCTCACTCAGTGGAGTCAGGCAATCAACTGAAGTATTTTGGCCCCAATTAGGGGCAATGCAAATGCTTCAGCTCAATGGAGACGGCCTCCTTGTGTCAGGCCAGGGGTAGAATCCGAGCCAGAGGTTTCATTGTCCAAAGGGTGTGTGGGGGTGGGGTGGAATTACAGGCATCGAAGTACACTCCACCCCCAGCCCCAGTGATCTTTGCCGAGGTGTTTGCCCTCTGATGTGAGGGGTCTGCCCCCAGCTTCTTCCCACCCCTCGAATTATTATTTATACTTCAGGCTCGGAGGGTTGGTGGGGTTGTAAGGCTCTCTTGGGTTGGTAGCAATGAGGGATCCATTTGGGATGGTGAGTTCCAATTAGGAGGCCGTACTTGGAAACATTCCTGTGCAGGCTTGGGGCATCCTGTTTGGTGCTGAGTTTGGGTTTCCAAAACCCGCAGGAAATTCAGCTCCATGAATCCTCGTCAGCCCTTCCTCCTTCAACCACCTGACAACAAATGGTCTGGCCAATCACCTTGTGTTGCTGGGTCTGCTGTATTTGCCTGCCTAACTGCTCTTTAAAATATCTGAAATGATTGGGCACAGTCCTGTTTGTGGTGACGTGTTCCGAAAATGCCACTGCTCCCGTTGAAGTTAACTTGCCAAAATGGATTAATATCGGAAGCAAAAAATGTGTCCGCTTACTGACAGTGCTCTGGGGATTTGTGCACGTCAGCAGGTCGAAGACAAAGACCGTGCAGTGCTCCCTCATTCAAGGGGCAGCACAGAGGTTAGCACTGCTGCCTCACAGCTCCAGGGAGCCGGGTTCGATTCCAGTCTCGGTTCACTGACTGTGCGGAGTCTGCGCGTTCTCCCCGTGTCCTCCTGGTCCATAGATGTGCAGGTTAAGTGGATTGGCCATGCTAAATTGCCCCTTAGTGTCCAAAGGTTAGATGGGGATAGGGCGGGGGCATAGGCCTGGGTGGGTGCTCATTTGGAGGGTCGATACAGACTCGATGGGCCGAATGACCTCCTTCTGCTCTGCAGGTATTCTACGATCCTAATAACTCCCACATATGAATAGGAGGAGGAGGAGGCCATTTAGCCTCTGGAGCTTTTCAGCCATTTCATGAGATCTCAGATGATCTGCCCCTCGACTCCATTCACATCCTTCACCTCCATATCCCTGGATATTGTGTGGGGGCGAGGGGGGGGGGGGGCAGTGAGACTTCCAGCTTTCCATCACCCTTTGTGTAGAAATGTGCTTCCTGATTGTCAGACTGGGCTGGCAAGTGATGCCTGCTATAGTCGAATAACCTACCATCATTGACTGGTCATCTTCCTGTGTGAAGAATGACCACGTGAGGCAGGGCGCGTGAGCACATCAGGCACTCGTGGAGCTGTACACCTGGGAGGTTGTCCTGAGATAGGTCAGCTGATTGCTTTGTCACAACATTATTGCAACACCAAGTGGCATTTATAAAATATCGGCAGATATAATTGATATTGCGACAAATAAAGAGACACGAGGACAGGTGATCAAAAAGACCACTTTAAGGTGGCAGTGAGGCAGTTAGGTTTTGGGGCCAGTTACCTGAAGACACAGGCGGCAATTACCTTTTTTTGGTCATTCTTTCATGGGATGTGGGAGGTCGCTGGCCAAGGTCAGCGTTAGTTGCCCATCCCAAATTGCCCTTGAACTGAGTGGTTTGCCAGGGTCATTTCAGGGGGTAGTCAAGAGTCAACCAGATTGCTGTGGGTCTGGAGTTACATTTGGGACAAACTGGGTAAATGCGACGCATTTTAGACCATAAGACAATAGGAGCAGAATCAGGCCATTCGGCCCATCAAGTCTGCTCCGCCATTCAATCATGGCTGATCATTTTCTCATCCCCATTCTCCTGCCTTCTCCCCATAACCCCGATCCCCTTATTAATCAAGAACCTATCTATCTCTGTCTTAAAGACACTCAGCGATTTAGCCTCCACAGTCTTCTGCAGCAATGAGTTCCACAGATTCACCACCCTCTGGCTGAAGAAAGCCCTCCTCAGTTTTAAAGGATCGTCCCTTCAGCCTGAGGCTGTGCCCTCGGGTTCTATTTTTTTACTACTAGTGGAAACATCCTCTCCACGTCCACTCTATCCGGGCCTCTCAATATCCAGTAAGTTTCAATAAGATCCCCTTTCATCCTTCTAAACTCCCAACAAGTACAGACCCAGAGTCCTCAACCGTTCCTTCCCTAATTACCATCACGCCACCCCATTATGGAGCGAAGAAGATTGGGAATGCACAAGGAGGCAGAATTGGAGGAGCCAGTTGTACAGTTGGAGGAGGTGGCAGAGATAGGCAGGGGAGAGGGGATGGGTGGAGCAAGCACCTGGGATTTCATTTCATCACCTTCCAGTATTCAGCCTGTTATTTGTGGACCCTACAGATAGCTTAAAAACCTGCGGCTCAGGATTACCGTTGGGAACACGAGTGAGAGAAATCATGTGACATTCTTCATGGGCGCCCTGTACCTACTTAAATGAAATGTACAGCAGAGGACTGGCACACAGAACTATTAACCCTTCACTCACGACTAACACCCGAATAATTCTTCAGCTTGTGAGTTGATGGTTGGTTTTGATCTCTGGGACATGAGCGTAGGCATGAAAGCGATTGCAGAAGGCTGCTGACGCGGGTTACAGGATTAAGTAGAATTGCTTTGTACCAAACATACAACTTAAGCTGCTTTCGGGAGGAGTAATCTTATCGTTCGTAATTTCATGAAGGATTAGAACTGACAGAAATAGCAATGCTGGTTTAAAGGGGCAGCACCCCTCAATTAATTGATTGTGCTTCTAGATGCTTATCTGTTGAAAATGGGTGGTCTGCCTTTAATTGTTGTATGTTTGAGTGGTTGATAAGGGCTGTAGTAATGGGGAAGGAACTGAGTAAACTTTCAGATATTATTAAGCTATAGGTTTTAAGCTGAATAACTGGGGGAGGGATAGATGAGAATTATTTTATACAGCAAGTTGCTTTGATCTGGAAGTAATGCCTGAAAGAGGGATGCAAATATATTCAATAGGGAATTGGATATGCACTTGCAAAGGGAAAATTTGCAGGGCCATGCGGAACAATTTTTTTGTTAATTCTGGCCTACTCATTTCAGCATGCAGTAACTCCTCAGTGTTTCTGCGTAACTGTGACCATGTGGCATCTTGAACTGTCAGACTCTCTTGCATGTGCTTCCTCGCTCACTCTCTCACTCAGTCTCTCTCACTCTCTCTCGCTTGCTCACGCTCTCTCTCGCTCACGCTCTCTCTCTCTCGCATGCTCTCTTATCTTTTCTCTTACTTGCGCTCTCTCTCATGCTCGGTCTCACTCTCTTGCGCTCACTCTCTCTCTCGCCTGCTCTCTCACGTTTCGCTTGCGTACGCTCACACGCTTGCTCTTTCTTGCTCGCTCTTGCTCATGCTATCTCTCGCTCACGCTCTGTCTCGCTGACCTCTCTCGCTCGATCTCTCTCATGCTCTCTCGCTCGTACTCTTGCTCGCATTCTCTCTCTCAACTCTTGCCTTTCTCTTGCTCTTTCTCCTGCCCGCGCTCTCTCTCACCCCGCTCTCTCTCGCCCACGCTCTCTCTCGCTAACTTTCTCACTGTTACTCCAGCTGTCACTCTCACTGTCTCCCTGTCCTCCTCTAAAATGCTCAATAGAAGTTGTCTCTTTGATCAAGTTTTTTCAGCCACCTCTCTTAATATCTCCTTGTGTGGCTTGGTGGCAGATTTCACTTGGTAATGCAAGTTTACCTCCCTCCCAGTACAAGTTGCTATTGTTGCTGATTGAGGGATGGATTTTGGCCACACACCACCCTTCTGCACTGTCCTAAGCTGCAGTGATCCCCCGATCAAATGAATTTCCAAGCATTACAGCATAATCTTATAGGCACATGTGCAGAAAGCACTCGGCATCAATCAATGTGTTGGCCGCTCCCAAGGGGTGGACTGGGAGCGAAGCAGCCTTGTGCCTGAGTGAGGCCTGTCTCCTGGGGCGGTGTTCTCCCTTTGCCGCAGGGAGATCGGTATCTGTAAACAGAGTGTCATAATATACACCAGTATATCATGGTGCAGACACACACTGATGGACACACAGTGGGACCAATCAGCATACACAACACTGCAGCCAATCACCAGTGAGAGCACACGCACTATAAAGACAGGGGACATCAGAGTTCCCGCTCTTGGGAGTAGCAGCCAGCGAGGAGCACAGAGCTCGCAGCCTGCAACACAGACAATCACCATGTGCTGAGTGCACCAACTGGTTAGGAGTAGGCGAAGGTCTATCGTATTTACCAGTTCACGTATGTTTAAATAGTTAACCTTGTAATAAAATAGAGTTGCACCACTTCAAGTGTTGGTGACCTGTTTGTGATCCAGAACACCCACCACATCACAGAGCTCAGACACAGATGCTGGAAAGCATTTTCTTTGCTTCTGTTAAGCAAAGTTAAAGAATTAACCAGGCCATAAGGAGCAGTCATGTATTTTGCCTCCTCCTGCCTGGAAGGACTTCCGGCTGACAGCACTATTGCTGCTTGTGCACAAACTGAGGCCAAGGCTGCAGAGTGGGCCTTGGCGGATAGGGCATGATAAATGGTGAATATAGACAACGTGAAACGAGCACTTTAGGCTCTGCGGACAAGGGATATTTGGGCAGGAATTTCTTCACCGAGGCAGGTGAATCTTTGCAATTCAGAGGACGTTGGAACCTCAGTCACTCTCTATGTTGAGGTCTGAGAGCGATAGATTTCTAAATATTAAAAACATCAAAGGATGTAAGGATCGTGTAGGAAAGTGGTGTTGAAGTAGAAGGTCAGCCATGATCTCATTGAATGGCAGAGTGGGCTTGAAGGGCTGAATGGCCTCCTCCTGCTCCTATTTTCTATGTTCTTTTGTTCTTAGGAATTGTTTAGCGCAATATTATCATAAGTCCCTTCATTCTTCATTCCTTTACCAAAGGAAGTAGTTTCTCTGTATCTATGGTACTGAACTCTTTTAATGCTTTAAAACCACTTGACCAGATCGCCTCTCGCTCTTTTGGACTCGATGGTTGGCATTTTTTCTTTATGCATGCCTCCCCGAGGTTAACTAGTTCATATGAAACAAATTACACTGGAATCAATCTGCAGATTGTTGTAATGGTTTTGACAAATGTTGAATTCTTTACCCGTCAGTCTGGCCTCAATAAAACTCTAGATGGATTTGTAGGCATAGTATTATTTATTTTTAACCAACTTGCAAGTCTGACTCGCTTCACAAAACCCCAGAACACAAGCTGCCTCCAGGGTCTTCCGAATCGAGTGCTATTGGAGACAAAGGAATCTCTACAAATACATTCAAATGGCATCAAGTTTCACATACACGATTCCCAGAGGTCATCCTATACCCCTCCTGACCTGGCCATACATCCTAATTGGCTCACTTCTCATTCCTTAACCCTGGGCCTCTTGTTACCCAGCATCCTTTTCTCCTCCTCTACCAGACACCCCTCCCCCTTCCTTGCCATGCTTTCTGAAATCCTTTGTCTGTGAACTCACTAGAATTAGACCGGCCTCCATCTACATTACTGTAACTAATATATTTAAACTAACTATTTTATATCACATTCGTCAGTTTATTTTTGTCTGGTTGAGTTCAGAATCGTTGATGTAAGATGGTCAAGACAGATTGAATAAAGGATTTGGGAGGAATTTCTGGGCACTGTGTTGAGAACAAGGAACTTGCTGGCACACGGAGGATTTGGAATGGATGGGCTGAAATTTCCCAGACGTTCCCGCCGGCGGAATCTTCGGACCCGCGTTCAATGGGAAAATCCGTCGACAGCGGCGGGACCAGACAATGCTGCCACTGGTCAATGGTGGCCCGCCTCTACCACCGCAAAACATTACACAGGGGCTGACGGTGGGGGACGTGTGTGTGTGTGTGTGTGTGTGTGTGTGTGTGTGTGTGTGTGGGGGGGGGGGGGTAAATCCCATTCATAGCATTGATGTATTTAAGGGAAATCTTGATGCATGCACGAGGGAGCAGGGGAGAGAGGGGTATGGGGTTGGGTGGCTAAGAAGAGGTCATTCGAGTGGAAGGTCGCTTGTGTTGAAGTTTGAAGACCACCATCGACTGACGAATGTGATATAAAAGAGTTGCTTTAGAGATATTAGTTATTGTAATGTAAATATAGGCCGGTCTGATTCTGTTAGTTCACAGACAAAGGATTTCAGAACGCATGGCAAAGCAAGGGGGAGGGGTGTCCAGCTAAGGAGGAGAAAAGGATGCTGGGTAATAGGAGGCCAGAGGAAGGGATGAGACGTGAGCCAATCGGGATGTATGGCCAGGTCAGGAGGGGTATAGGATGACCTATGGGAATCGTGCATGTGAAACTTGATGCCATTTGAATGTATTTGCAGAAATCCCTTTGTCTCCTTCTTCATTCGTTTTCCAGGGGTCTAGGAGACTAGTTCTGTGTCCTGTGTCTGAGAAACTAATCAGACTTGCAAGTCAAATAAAAATAACTAATGCTGTACCTGCAAATCCATCTTGAGTTTTATTGAGGCCAGACTGACGGGTAAAGATTAAGATTTCTCATGACCATGGGCGCCAAATGGTCTTTTCTGTACTATCCTTCTGCCATGGACTGTACACCTGTCTAAAAATAACAAGTGGATTGAGTCAAATCTTCTCGGTGCAGGTAAAAGGCCACAATCAATCAGAGCATTAAAAGGAGATTTCCAGAATTGAGCCTTCTTTATTACATGGTCAAAACAGACAAACAAAGCAGCTGTAGGCCATTCGGCTCCTCGAGCCTACTTTGTCATTCAATAAAATCATGGCTGGATCTGACTGTGGCGTCAACTCCACATTCCTGACCACCACCACCCCCATAAATATCTTTTGAGTCACTTGTTAATCAAGAATCTATCTACCACTGCCTTACAAATATTCAATTAATCTTATCAAGCTTGAAATCAATTGATATCTCAGGCACCAGAGCCCATAGTTCCGATCGGCAGGATGGGGAGCTGAGTTGGCCGAACGCTGTTGTAAATGCCATGGTCACTGTTCAACGAGGCAGTTTTCAGTAAGTGAGGGGGAAAGAATTGCAGCTTTGAAACGCCATCTAATTCCAGCTGTGGGAAGCTGTGATTACTGGTTGGTCATTGGATGCCAGAGAGATCTATGTTAGATATTAGCCGTACACCAGGCTACTTGAGCTTCATGCAACATCTGCACAACAAAGAAAATGGTTCTCTTGGGTCACTGTCTGTTTTATCCTCCGGTTGAGCCAGTTGTTACTCTGATGGTAATTCGATACTTCTGGAGCATTATGTGGGTTACTGCGTGAGGTAATGGAGTGCGACCCAGGAATCCAGTAGCAGTGCAGTCCCTGTTTTTAGGAGCTTGGCACAGAGTCCCTCATGCTATAAATTGACTTGTCATTGCGATGGCTTTATACTTCACCACTTTGTGTCCTTGCTGTGTAAGATGAGGGCAACGGGGACAAACATCATTTCAAGATGTCAGATCTCCAGTTATGCAGCCTTCTAACCAGAGTTTGGTTTTCTCGGCTACATTCTTTGCAATGGGTTTCCGAGGTCAGCTAACCATGAGATCCCTCACTATCTGAGGTTCACTACATCATGCACCTCAAGTACAAAGTCTTAAGAGATCCCTATCATATATTTCCCTGTGTTTGATGTAGCATCATGTAATTTCTGTTGTTGTGCCCTGAATATCTTACACTTTGATAGTCAGCTGGTATTCACCTGGGGAACTTAGGACAAAGGTAGCTGGAGGGGAGGTGGCGGTGGCGCGCGCAGTGGTCAATGACTGGCTGTGTGCTCTGTGGATGGTGTCTCAGTATTTACAGGGAGTCTTTGGGACAGTGTCCATATTTTTAGCGGGTCAGTGGGGTTGCGTCCGTAACAGGTCAGTGGAAGTGTGCCAGTATCAGCAGGTAGCACAATGGTTAGCACAGGGCCAGGGTCCCGGCCTCGATTCCCGGCTGGGTCACTGTCTGTGAGGAGTCTGCACGTTCTCCCCGTGTCTGCGTGGGTTTCCTCCGGGTGCTCCGGTTTCCTCCCGAAAGACGTGCTTGTTAGGTGAATTGGACATTCTGAATTCTCCCTCAGTGTACCCGAACAGGCGCCGGAATGTGACAACTAGGGGATTTTCACAGTAACTTCATTGCAGAGTTAATGTAAGCCTACTTGTGACAATAATTAAAATTATTTAAAAATGGGAATAAAACTTCACTGCAGAAATTCTAAAGGAAGAACATGCATTTACATGGCATCAAATAGTGTTATAAACATGACCCAATTTTTTTTTTGAAACCATGGAATTAGTTCTGAAGTTCAGCCACTATTACGCAGGGAAAGAGGGCAGCCAATTTGTGCAGTGAGTGAGCAGATGTTCTGTTTTTGATAGTGTTGCTTGAGGGAGTAATGTTGGTCAGGAGACTGGGAATTTCTATTGACTTCTTTGAAAACTACGATGGTATTTTTTATGCCATTAAAATGTATTCAACGATGGGAGCATCCATAGATCTCTGGAACAAAGAGAATTTCTCTTCATCTCAGTCCTAAATGATGGGCCCCTTTTCCTGAGATTGTGCCACCTGTGTTTTATATTTCCCAGCCAGAGGATCTATCTACTTCCCCTTTGAAAGCTATGATAGAATCTGCTTTGCAGTTAATACAGTCCAGATCACTTGCTGCGGAAAGAACAATTCTCCTCATCTTAATGTGAATTACCTTTTAATCTGTGTCATCTGGTTACTAATCCTTTTACTACTGCTCCTAATTTACTGTACTGAAACTATTCAAGATTTTGAACGCCTCTATTTAATCGACTGTTAAATCTGTCCTTTAAGACTATCTTCCGCCCCCCCCTCCCCCATCCCTCAAAATTCCTTCCCTTCAGACTCGCACCTTGTCTTTGGAAAGTAAACGTGAAATTAATATTCCTCTCATCCCCCTTGATGAAGAATTAGGGGTGGAGGCAGGGATGGAAAGGCCGTCATGACCTCTAACCCAATGGCGCTACTTGGCATCTTGTCACTGAAATGGCCAATCAAAAATCTCAGGATTAATGCAAACTACTCTTGGGTGCCTTTACTCTGTGGCAGTGTTATTTTCACATGTTCACTGAGTGAGGCACTGTTGAAACCAAAACTATTGAATCAAAATCTAAAAGGAGAAACGCTGTTTAATTATTAACTGCCCTATTGTAGTCCTTTGACAGCTGACTCCTTGCACAGCTCTCGCAGTGAGCATTCCGAGACTGAAGAATGTTCCAGATGCCCAGGTATTCTCGTGGAATGTTCCCAGATTCCTCCGTTTTCTGGGACATAGAAGATTTCTGGAATCTCCAAGCTGATGTATGAGGTTGACATTGGGTAGGGGAGAGTGTCAGACATTTACGGAGAGTTGATGGAGAGGGAGGGAGCTCTGGTGGAGGAGGTCAAGCGCAAATGGGAGGAGGAGTTGGCTGGGGAGGTGAGGGCCAGGACGTGGAAAGAACCCCTGCTGAGGGTGAACACGTCCTCGTCGTTTGCGAGGTTAAGCCTCATCCAGTTTAAGATGGTGCACGGGTCCCACATGACAGTTGCAAGGATGAGCTGGTGCTTGCAGGGGGGGGGCGGGGAGAGGATAGGGATGGGCGGTGGGCGGGGGGGACGGCCCACGAGTCACGTCCACCTGTTCTGGGCATGTCCGAAGCTGAAGGGGTTCTGGCAAGGGGTTCCCGGATGAAATGTCCAAGACTTGGGAGTTAGGAATGGCCCCAAGTTCGGAGGTGGAGATATTCGGTGTGTCGGAAGATCCGGGAGTCCAGGTGGAGAGAGAGGCCAATGTATTGGCCTTTGCCTCCCCGATAGCCCGGAGAGGCAACGTGTTGTGCTGGCGGAACTCTGAGCCGCCGACGGGGCGGCGTGGGGGAGCGACCTGGCAGAGTTCCTGCGTCCGGAGAAGGTCAAGTTCGCCTTATGGTGGGGTGGAGGAGGGGTTCACCCGTGGTGGAAGCTGTTTCGCATTTTTTCAAGGGGAATTAAGGTGTCAGCTGGGGTGGGGGGGATGGGGGTGGAGGGAGATCAGGAAGGGGAAATTAAGAGGGCGGGGAGTGTTTGGTTTCGGGGGATGTTGTGAGCCTGTGTTCTTTGTTCCTGTGGTTTTGTGGTCTTCTGATGTTTTTAGGTACATGTGCAAAATGCCTTTAATAAAAATAATTTTTTAAAAGGAATGGGGCGGGGGATTGGGCCTGGGTGGGATGGTCTTTCCAACAGCCAGTGCAGACTCAATGGGCCGAATAGGCTCTTTTGCACTGTAGGGATGCCATGATTCTATTTTCAATTTTGCAGTGCAGGTTTCTTTAACCAAACAAGGTTGAGGTTCATTTATTTGCTTAGCGAGTTCAGCCTAACACCTGGCTCCCCTAACTAGTCTTTGAATTTCCGGACAAATGGGTGACAGATCCCCATAACAACAACGTATAGTCTCATAGCGCCTTTAATGTTAGGTGCTTCATACGAACATTGTAAAACAATATGATCCCGGGGGACACAAGGGGATATTACGTCACATGACCAAAAACCTGGTGAAAGAGGTCGATTTAAGGAGTAATAAAAGCAAAATACTGCGGGATCTGGGGATCTGAAATTAAAACGGAAAATGCTGGATGAATTCTGCAAGTCTGGCAGCATCTGTGGAGCAAGAAACAGAGTTAACGGGGTAGATTTTCCGGTCTAGCCTGTCGGGAGAATAGTCGCGGGCGGGACAGAAAATTGGACGGACCATTTAAAGGCCCATCGACCTCGGGTGGGAAATTCTGGTCTTGGGACGGACTCGACCAGAAACTCCCGCCTAACATTTTGAGTCGGACCCTTCTTCAGAACTATTCTGCAGAAGGGTCACATGGACTTGAAACTTTGGGCGCGATTCTCCCAAAACATTTCGAAGTTAATTTGTGCCGGGCTTTTCAGGGAGTTTCCAGCAAGTTCCCCACCGCTATCCAATGACACTTATCGTCACTTTTTTGGTCCCTGGGGAGTTTCTCACGAGTCCCCGGTTTAGCCCACCCGTAGAATTTCTTTTAGCACTGGGGAGCTGAACTCCGAGATCGGGCCTCCATTTTGAAAGGGTGCCCCCATCTCTAAGTGAGCTTGTCAGTTCCCCCACAGTACCCACTCATTGGGAATGTCACACTCCGCCCCCCCTCCCCCCACACACACTTACAGCATCCCTCCCTTCCAGGACCCCCACCCATCACTCTCCCAACCTCCCAGAGGCACCTACTTACTTGCCCTGCACACCCCCACCTTTCAACCGCCACCCTCCTTTCATGGGCCCTGACTCTTGGCAGTGCCACCTTGGCACTGTCACCCTTGCACTGCCAAGGTGCCTGGGTGGCACTGCCAGACTGGAAGGGGTGCCAGTTTGGCTGTTCCAATGTGACCCGGTGCCAGGGTGGCACTGCCAAGGGGGGGGCATGTCCATGTCCACTGAGGGGTCTATGTCCATGAAAGGGGGATGGGGGTGGGTTAAGAAGGGGCTTCATAAAGATTGGGGGATGTGAAGGGTGGGGGTTCTGAAAGGCCGGAGGCTGAAAGGAGGGCTGGGGAGGCCTGAAAAGGGGGAGGGATGGCTGAAAAGGGCCCTTAGTGACCTTATAGCGGGTTGTCCTCACTTGGGGAGGTGTGTCAAAATGCCCACATGTGTGTGTGTGTGTGTGTGTGGTGGTGGGGGGGGGGGGTGGGGTGACATTGCCCATGGGTGGAAGGTGTGGGGGGACTAAGCTCATTTAGAGATCGTGGCTCCCTTTCAAGATGGCTGCCCGATCTCTGAGGAGCCGGTCTGGCCAGTGAGTTCAACTCGCCACTGCTGAAAAAAGTTCCAAGTGTGGGCTAGACCAGTGAGAAACTTCCCCTAAAGCCCCCAATGTTGACTAAGTGTGGGTGAATACAGGTGTGGCTCGCACCGAAACAGCCAACGAAAAACACACCACCAAACCCACCCGAAATGATACTGAGAAACCCTTCCGTTAAATTGCCCCCAATATCTCAGAGTCAACAGTTTGCTGATGCATCGCCGCATTATTGTTCCGTATTAAGCAAGGATAGTCTGCCCAAAATCTCTTCATGCTTATCAATGGATATCTCGGGATTGACATCGACAGATCTCCATGTTTCAGTTTAGAATTTAGCACTGAGATCAATCTTCAACAACCTTCCAGACCCCTCCAGACGAGCAAACATGTCAACAGGAGGGACTGGGCTTTGAGGCCTGCAATGCTAGAGGTCACTATGCTCCTGCCGTCGATAAATGCCATACCATGTCATGCATAGTCGATTATATGTAATGTTATAGGAATGTTGTCCTTGTCTTAAAACGCTTGCTGCACCCTGCTGCCCTATGGCTGAGATCGTGGCGCACTTTCATTGAGAGAGCAGCACATCCTGTTACCACTTAGAATTTGTTGATTAAGATTAATTGTAGTTGCCGCGGGTCTGTTTTAATGTCCTCGGCTCGCTGACCTCCGCTGGCGCCCAGCCAAGCAATATCTGCTTGTTCACAAATCCCTTCATGGCCTCTCTCCTCCTTATCTCAATATTCTCCTGTAGCCCCGCAACCCTCCAGGATATCCATGCACCTGCAATGCCTAATCCACGTTGCCCTATAATTCCATGTGGATCTGACAGGCTTTGAGAGTTCCCAGATTATCTATTCAGATGGATGAATGCAGTTCAAGAGATAGAGCTTTGTGTCAGCTCAACAGAGGGGTTGCCACCGCTCCAGGATTTTCCCAGAATCTTCAGGAATTGAAGGTTAATCTCCTGAACACGACTTTGAGAAAAGCCTGTAAGGAAAATCACGGAGACATCAAATTAAATTACCTATGGATGATGCTTGAGCGTCAGCCAATCGACCTTTTTTCCCCTCCTATTTTCAATCTTTCTATCTGGTGAGGAGAAATGTTCAAAGAAAATTCAAACGGAAGCAATCGTTTTAAAATTCCCCATGATTTATCTCCAGGGTTGGACGCAGCAGTGTCTTGGAGATTGAGCCTCGATTGCCGGGGACTCTGGGCCAACCTTGGGAGGGTTGGTGACCCAAAAAGAATGAGCTAACCCTCCAATGTGGGCATATACCTCTGCTGTTCCATTTGATTGGCTGTGGGGTTTTAGTTGCACAAAAGAAGAACAACAGATTTGCCCACGCAACTAGTTACATTTGGATTCCTCCAATACCCCAACCTAGCCTTTTATTTTAATCTAAATTTAAGAGTACCCAATTCATTTTATTTCCAATTAAGGGACAATTTAGCGTGGCCAATCCACCTACCCTGCACACCTTTTGGGTTGTAGGGGCGAAACCCATGCAAACACAGGGAGATTGTGCAAACTCTGCATGGACAGTGACACAGGGCCGGGATCGAACCTGGGACCTCGGCGCCGTGAAGCTGCGGTGCTAACCACTGCGCCAACGTGCTGTCCCACCCCAACCTATCCTAAAGTCCCGCTCCACATCCTTCGCACTTCACCAAATGCTGTGATCTTCCACCCGTGACCAAGCACCCCACCATCCTGCCCCCCCCCCCCCCCCCCCCCCCCCATTCCTCACTGGGCTAAATAGCTGGCTTTGAAAGCAGACCGAGGCAGGCCAGCAGCACGGTTCGATTCCCGTAACCGCCTCCCCGAACAGGCGCCGAATGTGGCGACTAGGGGCTTTTCACAGTAACTTCATTTGAAGCCTACTTGTGACAATAAGCGATTTTCATTTCATTTCAGTAGCTTGGTGGCGTAATGAACACGTTCGTGTTCGGAAATGATAAGAGCGCTAAAAAGAGCTGATTAACCTATTGTAGTTAGGCCTCACAGAGTCAGTCTGTGGTGAGAGGTGTAGATTTGATTATAAATATTCAACGGAGTAATGTTTTGCTTCATTCTTTCAGGGGATGTGAGCATCGCTGGCAAGGTCAACATTTATTGAGTTGCTTACCACACCATTTCAGAGGGCAGTTAAGAGTCAACCCCACATTGGTGTAGGTCCAGGAGTCTCATGTAGGCCGGACTGGATGATGGCAGCAGATTTACTTCACATTAGTGACCCAGATTTTTTTTTTAATGACAGTTGTCAATGGTTTCATGGTCGTCATTACTGAGACTAGCTTTATAATTCCAGATTTGTTAATTTAATTTAAATTTCACCTGTGGTGGGATTTGAACCGCTGTCCCCAGAGCATTAGTCTGGACTTTGGACTACTAGTCCAGTGACATTACCACTGCACCATCATTCCAGCTGCTGCTCCATCTCCAGTGACTCCGCTGGAAAGTACATGCACATGTGCCCAGAGGACAACATGATCAGTCTTCACTTTGACACCTGCACAGGTAGCCTGCCAGTATTAATTGATAATGGGCAACCTCGGCTGGTGAGTGGGCCGCATGAGAGACATAATCTCAGTGGGCAGACTGAAATTGGGCTTGTTCACTAACTACGATCCTCGAATAAGTTTAAATACATTTAATATGCGCTGAATATTTATTTCATAGCCGATTATATGAATGATTAGGCGTTTTCTATATTAATAGCACTGTAATCAGCTTCAAATGGTTAAAAAAAAAATATTTACACTTTGAGTGGACGGCGATTCAGGGCAGGGCTCACAAAGTCAACGTTCTGTGCTAGAACCTGGCCTGCCCTGACTTTATGAGCGTATCACACCAAGGATTCTTTGATCCGAGTTCGCCCCGCCAACGCTGCCAGCGAGATTGGAGAAATAGGCACGCAGCCAAATCGCCATTCATTGCAGCGGGTCTGGAGAATCCCGCCGGGGTGAATGGACGGAGAATTCCGGCCCACTTAAGTCATACCGGTAGGAAAAAAACCTACGCGGACGGAAATCAGCGGAATGTGCCAACTCTGCGCGTGGGCAACGGTCAACAAAATGTCTCGTGGGCCACACTCGGAACCCAGGTGGACCTCGCGTGCCTGGGCCGCAGGTTGCACAGCACTGCTCCAGGGTGAAATTCCAGGCATTTATTTTTCGGAAAATTGTGCACAAAACGCTGAAATCCCGTCGTAGTCTTGTGGGCATCGAGAGTCAGAAGGACCACAGGGGCCGCCCTAAAGAACATTCATGATTGTCTTTACAAATTACCGGACCAATTGAATTAAGTTTCACAATTTACAGAGTTGACCTTTTGTTGCACATCTAATAGCATCATTCTGTTCCCTCCCTCATGTCACAGACAAGAAAAAGTGCGAGATAAATGAAGATTTATCATCGCATCTGCCAGAAACGTCTCAAAGTGATTCAACATTATAATGAATTACGTCGATGTTCAATGACTATTATTAAATAAAGGGCAATTTTCAGGAGAATTAAATAAACAACAGTGGATTGTTGCATTACTGGACCTCTTTCTGCTTTGGTGCATTGTTATTTCATACGCGGGTAAGTTCTGTAAATGGGAACATGTCCTCTGTCACCCCGGCAGAAGGGGCCTCAGTTTAACGTCTCGTTTAAAAGACAGCACCACACTCCATAAGACCATAAGACATATGAGCAGAATTAGGCCACCTGGCCCATCGAGTCTGCTCCGCCATTCAATCATGGCTGATATTTTCTCATCCCCATTCTCCTGCATAACCCCATAACCCCTGATCCCCTTACTAATCAAGAACCTATTTATCTCTGTCTTAAAGACACTCAGTGAATTGGCCTCCACAGCCTTCTGCGGCAAAGAGTTCCACAGATTCACTGCCCTCTGGCTGAAGAAATTCCTCCTCAGCTCTGTTTTAAAGGATCGTCCCTTTAATCTGAGATGGTGTCCTCTGGTTCTAGTTTTTCCTACAAGTGGAATCATCCTCTCCATGTCCACTCTATCCAGGTCTCGCAGTATCTTGTATGTTTCAATAAGATCCCCTCTCATCCTTCTGAACTCGAACGAGTACGGACGCAGAGTCCTCAAACGTTCCTCATACGACAAGCTCTTCATTCCAGGGATCATTCTTGTGAACCTCCTCTGGACCCTTTCCAAGGCCAGCACATCCTTCCTTAGATACGGCGCCCAAAATGCTCACAATACTCCAAATTGGGTCTGACCAGGGCCTTATATAGCCTCAGAAGTACATCCCTGGTCTTGTACTCTAGCCCTCTTGACATGAATGCTAACATTGCATTTGCCTTCTTAACTGCTGAATGAACCTGCACATTAACCTTAAGAGAATCGCGAACAAGGACTCCCAAGTCCCTTTGTGCTTCTGTTCTGTCTTACACTGGAGTGTCAGCCTTGGGTTTTGTACCCAGGTCCTGGAGTGGGACTTGAACCTGAAATCTTGAGACTGAGAGGCGAGAGGCTGAGGCATGGCTGACAGGAGTGAAAGGAGGGAACCCTTCAACAGCCATGAAATTGGAAGATATTCCTTTCTCAGGATTTCCTCCCATTGGTTTTAATCAAGTGTTTTAGCTGTTGGCCATGCTCTGTGAATCCGTGGTCTCTGCTCAGTGGTTTGCACACTTCATTGACTCACAATCTCTCTCTGTTCCAGAGCTCTGTACAGATCAGCTTTGAAGAAGGGCCCAAGCTACCATCCACGGCATGCATCAGTCAAGTGGCTTGTATGGATCAATCCGAGCAGAGCATGGTAAGTTTATTTAAAAAATAATTTTTATTAAGGTTTTCACAGAATATCAATAACAAAATGAAAAAGGAACCCAACAGGGTTAAATACAAAACACAGTCAAAAAACAACCCTCCATATCCCCCCTCCCCCCTGTACATAAATGATAAATTAACACCCCAACTTACCACAAAGCCAACATAGCAAATATATACACCCCCACAGATCCCCCAGTGTAAATAAACATAAATAAAGTAACCCCGCCCCCGAGTTGCTGCTGCCATTGACCAATGTCTACCATTCTGCCAGGAAGTCTAAGAACAGTTGCCACTGCCTAAAGAACCCTTGTACTGACCCACTCAAGGCGAATGTCACCCTCTCCAACTTAATAAACCCTGCCATATCATTGATCTAGGATTCCACGCTTGGGGGCCTCGCGTCCTTCCACTGAACAAGAATCCTTTGTCGGGCTACCAGGGATGCAAAGGCCAGAATACCGGCCTCTTTCCCTCCTGCACTCCCGGCTCCTCTGCCACCCCAAATATTGCGAGCCCCCAGCCCGGTTTGACCCTGGATCCTGCCACCCTCGACACCGTCCTTGCTATGCCCTTCCAAAATTCCTCCAGCGCTGGGCATGCCCAGAACATATGGGTGTGGTTTGCTGGGCTCCCTGAGCATCTAACACACCTGTCCTCACCCCCAATAAACCGGCTCATCCTTGTGCCGGTCATGCGTGCCCTGTGCAGCACCTTAAACTGTATGAGGCTAAGCCTCGCGCACGAAAATGAAGAGTTCACCCTCCCTAGGGCATCTGCCCACGTCCCTTCCTCAATCTCCTCTCCCAACTCCTCCTCCCACTTACCTTTCACCTCCACCACTGAGGCCTCCTCCTCCTGCATCACCTGGTAAGTTTCCGAGATCTTCCCCACTCCCGCCCACCCCCCCGAGAGCACCCTGTCCTGTACCGCGCGTGGCAGCAGCCGCGAGAATTCCACCACCTGCCGCCTGGCAAATGCCCTTACCTGTAGATACCTGAAGGTGTTCCCCGGGGGGAGCCCCTACATCTCCTCCAACTCACCCAGGCTTGCAAACTTCCCGTCCACAAACAGGTCTCCCAACCTTCGTATCCCTGCCCTGTGCCACCCTGAAAACCCTCCATCTGTCCTCCCTAGGACGAACCGGTGGTTCCCCCGTATTGGGGTCCACACTGAGGCCCCAACTTACCCCTTGTGCCGCCTCCACTGCCCTCAGATTTTGAGGGCAGCCGCCACTACCGGGCTCGTGGTATACCTCATTGGAGGGAGCAGCAGCGGCGCCGTTGCCAGCACCCCCAGACTCGTACCCTCACAAGTCGCCGTCTCCAGCCTCTTCCCTGCAAGCCCCTCCCCCTCCATCACCCACTTGCACACCATCGTCGCATTGGCGGCCCAGTAGTACCCACAGTGGTTGGGCAGTGCCAGCCCCCCTTTATCTCTACTCCACTCCAGGAACACCCTTCTCACCCTCGGAGTCCCTCGCGCTCACACAATCCCCATTAAGCTCCTGTTGACCCGCCTAAAGAAGGCCTTCGGGATAAACACGGGGAGGCACTGGAACAGGAACAAAACCCTTGGGAGCACCGTCATTTTGACTGACTGCACCCTACCCGCCAAGGACAGCGGCAACACGTCCCACCTCTTGAACTCCTCCTCCATTTGCTGCACCAGCCTTGTGAAATTAAGCCCATGCAGAGCCCCCCAGCTCCTGGCCACCTGGACCCCCAAATACCTGAAGCACCTCTCCGCCCTTTTTAGTGGGAGCTCGCTAATTCCCCTCTCCTGGTCCCCTGGGTGAACCACGAACAGCTCGCTCTTCCCCATGTTGAGCTTGTACCCCGAGAAATCCCCGAATTCCCTGAGGATCCTCATTACCTCTGGCATTCCCCCCACCGGGTCCGCCACATATAACAGCAAGTCGTCCGCATAGAGCGACACCCTATGCTCCTCCCTACCCCGCACCAACCCCCTCCAGTTCCTCGACTCTCTCAGTGCCATAGCCAGGGGTTCAATTGTCAGTGCGAAGAGCAGGGGGGACAGTGGACACCCCTGCCTCGTCCCTCGGTGCAACCGAAAGTACTCAGACCTCCTCCTGTTCGTGGCCACACTCACCATCGGGATATCGTACAACAGCCTGACCCACCTGACAAACCCCTCCCCAAACCTCTTCAGCATCTCCCACAGGTACCCCCACTCTACTCTATCGAAGGCTTTCTCAGCGTCCATCGCCACCACTATCTCCGCCTCCCCCTCCCTCGTCGGCATCATGATAACATTCAGAAGCCTCCGCACATTCGCGTTCAACTGCCTCCCCGTCACGAACCCCGTCTGGTCTTCGTGGATGACCTGCGGCACACAATCCTCAATCCTCGTGGCTAAGACCTTCGCCAGCACCTTGGCATCTACGTTTAGCAACAAAATCGGCCTGTAAGACCCACACTGCAGGGGATCCTTGTCCCGCTTCAGGGTCAAGGAGATCAGTGCCCGGGACATCGTTGGGGGCAAAGCCCCCCCCTCCCTTGCCTCATTAAAGGTCCTAACTAGCAACGGGCTCAACAGGTCCATATATTTTTTATAGAATTCGACCGGGAAATCGTCCGGCCCAATTGGGGCCCCCAATCCCGCCACCAGTCCCTCCTCCACCTTCGGAAACCTCAATTGGTCCAGAAAACGGCCCATCCCTCCCTCCTCCAGTGGGGGCTCGGACCGATACAATTCCTCATAAAAGTCCCTGAAGACCCCATTGATGCCAACCCCACTCCGCACCACACTCCCTCCCCTGTCCTTAACTCCCCCGATCTCCCTAGCTGCGTCCCGCTTCCGAAGCTGATGCGCCAGCATCCGGCTTGCCTTTTCCCCATACTCATAAACCGCCCCCTGGGCCTTCCTCCACTGCGCCTCCGCCTTCCTGGTGGTCACCAGGTCGAATTCGGCCTGGAGCCTGCGCCTCTTCCTCAACAGTCCTTCCTCAGGCACCTCCGCATACCTCCTGTTACCCTCACCATCTCCCCCTCCACCCTCTCCCTCTCCCTCTGCTCCCTCCTCTCCTTGTGGGCCCTAATGGAGATCAGCTCTCCCCTAACCACCGCCTTCAGCGCCTCCCATACCATCCCCACTCGGACCTCCCCATTATCGTTGGCCTCCAGGTATCTCTCTATGCTTCCTCGGACCCGCTCACTCACCTCCTCGTCCGCCAACAGCCCCACCTCCAAACGCCACAACGGGCGCTGGTCCCTCTCCTCCCCCAGCTCTAAGTCCACCCAATGCGGGGCGTGATCCGAAATGGCTATTGCCGAATACTCGGTATCCTCTACTCTCGCTATCAGCGCCCTGCTCAAAATAAAAAAGTCGATCTGGGAATAAGCCTTATGGACATGTGAGAAGAATGAAAATTCCCTAGCCCTCGGCCTTGCAAATCTTCAAGATTCCACCCCTCCCATCTGGTCCATAAACCCCCTCAGCACTTTAGCCGCCGCCGGCTTCCTACCCGTCCTAGACCTGGAGCGATCCCGTGCCGGATCCAACACCGTGTTAAAGTATCCCCCCATTATCAGGCCCCCTAACTTCCATATCTGGGATCCGACCCAACATGCGCCGCATAAAACCCGCATTGTCCCAGTTCGGAGCATACACATTGACCAGTACCACCCTCTCCCTGCAACTTACCACTAACCATTATGTACCTACCGCCATTGTCTGCCACAATGCTCGACGCTTCAAATGACACCTTCTTTCCCACCAAGATCGCCACCCCTCGATTTTTGGCATCCAGCCCCGAATGAAACACCTGACCGACCCACACTTTCCTCAATCTTACCTGGTCTGCCACCTTCAGGTGTGTCTCCTGGAGCATGACCACATCCGCCTTCAGCCCCTTCAGGTGCGCGAAAACGCGGGCCCGCTTGACCGGCCCGTTCAGTCCCCTTACATTCCAGGTTATCAGCCTGATCAGGGGGCTACCCGCCCCCCTCCCCCGCCGACTAGCCATAAACCCCTCCTCGGCCAGCCACGCGCCCGCACCCCACTCCCGGCCCGTTCCCCACGGCGGCAGACCCCCGTCTCGATCCCCGCCCACTCGCTCCAGCTCCCCCTTGACCATAGCAGCAGCAACTCGATCCCCCCCCCCCCCCCCCCCCCCCCCCCCCCCGGGGCTAGGACCCCTCCTAGCTGCTTTACTCCCCCCATTGCACTTCCGCAAGTCAGCTGACCCCGGCCACTCCCGCCTCTCCTTCGGCTCCTCCCATTGTGTGACACACCCTCCTCTTCCATTCCCCATCCGCAGGCTCAGCACCTCCCCTTTCCATCCCAAGCGCGGGAAACAACCCTCGCTTCCCCGCCCCCTCCAGTCTTCAGAGCGAGAAAAAGCCCGCGCTTACCACCTACCCGGCCCCGCCTCCTCTGACGCAGCTCCTTTTACAGGCCCAGTCCCCTCTCCCCCGACTCGGGCCTGCCCCTCCCCCGCGGGGCCCCATCACACTGCCGGCCATCCACCTCTGTTCCATTTGCTTACCCCCCTCCAACCCAACCAAAACAGTGCCCAATCCGCCCTAACCACCCTCACCAAACCAGAAAGAAAAAAACAAGAGCAAAGGACCCCCCCTCAAAAAGTAACATATCAACCGCAATCCCCAAATGCCCATCCCGACCCTCAATCTGTGTCCAACTTCTCGGCCTGAACAAAGGCCCACGTCTCCTCTGGTGACTCAAAATAATGGTGCCGGTCCTTATAGGTGACCCACAGTCGCGCCTGCTGCAACATGCCAAACTTCACCCCCTTCCTGTGCAGCGCCGCCTTCACCCGGTTGTACCCGGCCCTCCTCTTCACCACCTCCGCACTCCAGTCTTGATATATTCGAGCCTCCGCATTCTCCCACCTGCTGCTCCCCTCCTTTTTGGCCCACCTGAGCACACACTCCCGATCAGCGAACCGATGAAACCCCACCAGCACCGCCCGCGGAGGCTCGTTAGCCTTGGGCCTCCTCGCCAGCACTCTATGGGCCCCTTCCAGCTCCAGGGGCCCCTGGAAGGACCTCGCTCCCATCAGCGAGTTCAACATGGTGACCACATAGGCCCCCACGTCCGGCCCCTCCAGCCCCTCCGGGAGGCCCAGAATCCGCAATTTCTTCCACCTCGACCGATTGTCCGTCTTCTCAAACTGCTCCTGACATTTCTTGTGGAGCGCCTCGTGCGCCTCCACCTTTACCGCCAGGCCTAAGATCTCGTCCTCATTGTCGGAGATCTTTTGTCGGGCCTCGCGGATCGCCACCCCCTGGGCCGTCTGGGTCTCCAGCAGCTTATCAATAGAAGCCTTCATCGGCTCAAACAAGTCCGCTTTAATCTCCATAAAGCAGCGCTGGATACCCTCCTGTTGCTCCTGCGCCCACTGCATCCACGCTGTCTGGTCCCCGCCCGCCGCCATTTTGTTCTTCTTCCCTCGCACCTTCTTCGGGTCCACCACCATTTTTTTAGTCGCCCCGCTCCTGGTAAAAGCCATATACTGCCGGGGAACTATTGCAATCTCCTTCCCACAGCGGGAAACATCGAAAAAATGCCATTGGGGGCCCTGAAAAGAGCCCAAAAGTCCGTTTTTTGCGGGAGCTGCCGAATGTGCGACTTAGCTCCGCATAGCTGCAACCGGAAGTCCAGAGCATGGTAAGTTGATGGACGGAACAAGATGTCCATCGCCTGGGTGATGGCCTTGAGAGAAATGAAAGGGCAGACAAGACTTTGGATCAGGTCGGAGAGAAAACTATCCCCGTGACAGCACAATAGTAACTGGTAAAGATAAAGAAAGACTTTTACAATCCCTGGACGGCCCTAAGCCTTCTGCAGATGGATTGCGTGCAGTCACAGTTAGAGTTTAGGAAATGCAACAGCTTTTTGCACACAGCAGGATGCCAGAATCAGCAATGTGATAATGATCAGATGATACACTATTAATGATGTTGGTTGAGGAATACATATTGGCCAGGACACAGGGGAGAAGTCCCCAGCTCTTCTTCAAAATGGTACTACGTTCACCTGAGAGATCAGACAGGGCTGCGGTTTGAAGTCTCCTCTGACTAACAAGGGGGTGAAAGGGTATCGGGGTTCGGCAGCGATGTGGGGTTGAGGTCACAATCCGAATAGCCGTTATCTTCTTGAATGGCGGAGCACGCTCGAGGGGCCGAGTGGTCTCCTCCTGCTCCTAATTTGTATCTTTGTGTGAAAGACTGTGCAGGCAGGCGTTCCCTTAGCACCTGCAATGAGATTGACTGACCCCCCCTCCCAATGAAATGTGGTTGATTTACAATAACTCCTTTGTACATCATACAGCAGGTCCCAATTGGGCTTCCTTGCCGGTGTCTAACTGCCTGGCTTTATAGACCCTTAACGGGAGTTCATATTCTGCAAGGTCCTCGGGGAAGTTCATTGTTCCCACCCCTTAAGGTACTTGCGAGTTATCGCATCACCCGTCCCCAGGAGCACCTCCCACTTAGCTCACACCGGTTCCCTGCACTTAGTCCCAGGCAACTGCCTCTTCTGGATACGGCAGCCCTGTGCCTGAATGGGCTGGACAGCTGTTGGCCAATCAGGTTGGCTGTCAGCTCTCCCAGGAGGGACTTCCTTCCAAGCGTGGACACGAGTCCCGCCGGCTGCCAACCAATGCTCATTCGAGGGTAAAATGACAGCAGGCCTGTCGAAGTCGGCGCGGACGCATTTCGAAAAATGAGGGCCATGGTGCCTGATAACTATCCTTCATATTCTGAATGTCAGAGCTCCAATGGGTTGTTCAAAAGGGATAAGTGGAACTTCACAATTTGGTGTGGACTTAATAACTCCTTCATCAAGTCAATTGACCCCTCATTGTTAAAGGCGAGGTGTCAAGGATTGAATAAACTATTTTTGACACCTCATTGATTTTTTTTCACCTCTAACTTCTTGTCCAGAGAACATTGCAATGAATCAGAAAGAGTGCATTATCCAACGAACTACGGAGAAAGTAGAACTTAAACCCAACGAGTCATAACACAAGATGACATTAAAAATGAAGCTGGGATGGGCCATTGTGCGCTTCAAGACTGCTCCAGATCTATAAGGACATGGATGATCTTCTATCACATCGCCATTCTCCTGTCTGATCCCCATATCACTTAATTTCCTCAGTATCCAAAAATGTATCAGTCTTGATCTTGAGAATATACCATGCCGTTGTTTACCTTCCGTGTGAGCGGCTGGTGCTATCATTCTCATCAGCTTAAAATGTTATATACAGCAGCATTTGGAAAGTCCCTTCAGACAAAACACCATCGTCAATCTTGCGAGTACAATCTAGTACAGACTAGTTGTTTGCAGGATTGTCAGATACCAGTTGTTATGGGACCATCTTCGGGTTACACAATCAAACTGATGTGAAGCCAGGAGATAAGGGGACGTCAAGCAATGTCCATTGTAATGCATTTTCCATATTCAAGGGTGTGTCAACTGTGGCTCAGATGGTTTGCAGGTTCAAGTCCCACTTCCAGGACTTGAGCACATGAACCAAGCTGACAGTCCGGTCCAGCGCAGCGCCGAGAGAGTGCCGCGGTGTTGGAGTTGCTGACTTCAGTTAAACCCTGTGGGCACCTCTCAGGTGGAGGTTAGAAAATCCTAGGAAAGCAGGGGAGTCAGTCCCGGTGTCCTGGCCAATATTTACCCTTCAATAAGCATCACTCAAACCGATTACCTGATGGTTATCGTCTTGCTGTTGGTGGTCTTTTATTACACTCCTATATCATCTTTTATTACACTTCTTTCGTGTGTTTTGATATACTATGGAGTGTAATATGTGTTACTCAAACCTTGGTTGCTGATGAGGTTTTCTGAATCTCGATGAAGAAGACTTGAACTCATCCAGTAGTGACTAAAGTAGTTCCCGTACCAGCCTCCCCGAACAGGCGCCGGAATGTGGCGACTAGGGGCTTTTCACAGTAACTTCATTTGAAGCCTACTCGTGACAATAAGCGATTTTCATTTTCATAAAGGTTTATTGAGTAACTATAACAATAATTGCGTGAGTTCTTTATTTTAACATTGATACTAGTGATAAGGTCAACAAGATCTAACTACAGTAACTAGGCTTAACTACACTAACCATCTGAGCTAATCTGACACTCCTGTCCTGGTCACAGTACACCCGAAAGAGAGAGCGCGAGAGACACAATGCGGTTGCTTTTATACTCCTGTTGGTCCGGCCCTCTAGTGATCATCTGGTGCTACTGATTACACGTTAACCCCTTATGTACATGCACATACAGATCACTACAGGTGGGAGGTTGCTGTGCACAAATTAGCTGCTGTTTCCCACATTATAACAGTGACGAACGCTCCCAAGGGTGTAAAGATCGTTGAGACATCCGGTGGTGATGAAAGGTGAGGTATAAATCTAAGTTTTGATTTTTCTCTTCACGAGTGGGGCTCCCAAGCTGCTACTCATGCCAACTTTGCTTCGAATGTAAAGAGAATGGTCGGAATTTTAAATTGTGAGCAGAGAAGAATGTTCAGAAAAAGGGCAATGCGGAGTGAAATCTCTGATTATTGTAAAGAGCTTGATTGCTAACGAAGGATCTTGTTTGCTGCAGGTTCTGTGCTGCCAGTTGGTGGTGGATGCAGTTCAGTTCCCCGTGTCGGTCACCCAGCAGTCTCCAGCTGCCGTTTCCATGGATTCCTACCAGGTGACCTTGGCTCCACTGAAAGCACAGGTATTCAGCGCATCATGTTGTTGGGATAAGTGATTGGTCTTTGCTAACATTGATAAGTGGATTGGCGCTCCTATTCATTGTGCAAACATTCAAGAGAGATCTCAATGGCAATTTGATGTCGCCGTGAGCGGTTCTGGACACCAGACCTGAGGAAAGATACAAAAAGCTTGGAGAAAGTCGGTAAACCCGGTAAGGCCTCCCAAGGGTCAAACTACATGGAGACGTTCCACAGAACTAGGGTCATATTCCCTGGAATTTAGACAGTAATCAGGTAATTTGATTGAAGGCTTCAAGATGATAAGGGGGAAGAGAGAGGGTAAATAGAAAAAAAACTCTTTCCATTGGCTGGTGAGTTTATTACAAGGGCACGTGATGTAAAAAGTAGAGCCAGACTTTTCGGGATGAAATTAGGAAAGACCTCCACACACAAAGGAGGTCTGGAAGTTTGGAACCCTCTGCCACAAACGGCAATTCGTGCTCAAATCAGTTGTAAATTTTAAAACTTGAGATTGTTGGATATTTGTTAACCAAGGTATTGAGCGACATGGGTTCTCGATCAGCCTTGGCCTCGTGGAATGGTAGAACAGGCTCGATGGGCTGAGTGGCCTCCGTCTGTTCCCATGGGCGGGATTTAGCGGTCCCTGTCTTCCAGTCCCGTATTATCAACACCTCGTGGTGGGTTCCCCGGCGGTAGGCTGGGCGAGCCACGCAAAAAGCCCATAGGCTGCAGCGGGATCTTCGGCAACCAATGGCTCGCTGCGTCCGGGTGGGAAACCTGCCTTAGGGGGCAGTAAACCCTGGGCCATGTTGCTACGATGAGAAACAAGTTTGCATTTGGGTGGCTGCCAGTGTTTATAGAAGCCACACGGGCTTCTGAAGAGTTTTATTGGACCTTTTCTTCTAATCTTGTATCTTGGAGCGCCTGGCTTCGCCATTATTCCAAAGGATATTATTGTTTGTTTATAGGGTGGGAACGATTGCAGCAACAGTCTGCAGTGCAAACACTCTGTAATTGTCAATGATTATTTTATGACAACTACACCTTCGAATCATTTAAAGATCAGTAAACATTTACAAAAAAGAACAATCACAGAACCACAATAGTGCAAAGGGTGGCTATTTGGCCCATTGAGTCTTCACTGGCCCTCTGATAGAGTACTCCGCCCAACTCGCTCCCCCGCCCTATCTAATAACCCATTAACCCAACCTACGCGTCTTTTTTGGACACTAAGGGGCAATTGGTTACGGCCAATCCACCTAACCTGCACGTCTTTGGACTGTGGGAGGAATCCGGGGCACCGGGAGGAAACCCACGCAGACACGGGGAGAAAGTGGAAACTCCACACAGGCAGTGACCCAAGGCCGGAATTGAACCCGGGTCTCTGCTGCTGTGAGGCAGCAGTGCTGACCACTGTGCCACCATCCCTCGAGGGGGCGCAGGGAATGCTAATATGAGGGAGCTAGGCTTCAGTAGCAGAGAGACTTGCTTGAGCTTTCTGTGGAGACCTGCTCCATATTCGGGACACCACACCTTGGAATGGATATTTGGCCTTGGAAGGGAGCAGAACAGGTCCACCAAAATAATACCGGGTCAGAAAGGGTTAAATACTGAAGGCAGGTTGCATAAATCCAGCTTGTGTTCCCTTGTTTCACGTGGTATAAAAAATTATTTGGTAGGGTGAATATGGAGAACCATTTAATCGCGCCCTTAAATTAGAGTTAAGCCATTCAGTTTTTGTTTTTAAATTTAGAGTACCCAATTCATTTTGTTCCAATTAAGGGGCAATTTAGTGTGGCCAATCCACCTACCCTGCACATCTTTGGGTTGTGGGGGCAAAACCCACGCAGAGAATGTGCAACTCCACACGGACAGTGACCCAGAGCCGGGATCGAACCTGAGACCTCGGCGCCGTGAGGCGGCAGGGCTAACCCACTGAGCCACGGTGCTGCCCGAGTTAAGCCATTCAGGAGCAAAACCATGAAGCTTGCTCTATCAAACAAAGGCCGAACAAATTTTGGTGAACTCCAACAACCTGTTGACGCCAGGGGTCAATCGGAGCTTTCAAAACCGAGATTAATAATTTTCTGTCAGGTGAGGGTAACAAAGGAACGTGAAGCGAAGTGCAGACCAGCCATAGTCTAATTGAATGTTAGAGTAGGCCCAAGTGCCTGAATGAATATTAGCACAATAGAGACGGATGACCTTAGTTCGGGAAACCAGGACATGCAAGCAGTTAGGGTAGAGATGAGAGGGCAGCACGGTGGTGCAGTGGTTAGCACTGCTGCCTCACGGCGCCGAGGTTCCAGGTTCGATTCCGGCTCTGGGTCACTGACCGTGTGGAGTTTGCACATTCTCCCCGTGTTTGCGTGGGTTTCGCCCCCACAACTTAAAAGATGTGCAGGGTAGGTGGATTTGCCACGCTAAATTGCCCCTTAATTGGGAAAAAATGAATTGGGTACTCTAAATTTATTTTAAAAAAATTGTAGAGATGAGAAGTGATAAGGCAAGAAGTTACTCTTGATCCCGCTTCAAATTTTATATGTTCCAATGAGATAATCTCTCATTCCTCTACACCTCTGGGAATACAGGCCCATTGTACTGGAGACCTCTCACCCCTTAGGTACTTCAGTACCTAGATATTTCAGTAAGCTCAGGGAAGGTGGTAAAAGAGGGGGCGAGGTGGCATTGTTAGTCAAGGACAGTATTACGGTGGTAGAAAGGACGTTTGATGAGGACTCACCTACTGAGATAGTATGGGCTGAGGTTAGAAACAGGAAAGGAGAGGTCACCCTGTTAGGAGTTTTCTATAGGCCTCTGAAAAGTTCCAGAGATGTAGAGGAAAGGATTGCAAAGATGATTCTGGATAGGAGCGAAAGTAACAGGGTAGTTGTCATGGGGGACTTTAACTTTACAATTATGGACTGGAAACGCTATAGTTCGAGTACTTTAGATGGGTCCGTTTTTGTCCAATGTGTGCAGGAGGGTTTCCTGACACAGTATGTAGATAGGCCAACGAGAGGCGAGGCCATATTGGATTTGGTACTGGGTAATGAACCAGGACAGGTGTTAGATTTGGAGGTAGGTGAGCACTTTGGTGATGGTGACCACAATTCAATTACGTTTACTTTAGCGATGGAAAGGGATAGGTATATACCGCAGGGCAAGAGTTATAGTTGGGGGAAAGGCAATTATGATGCGATGAGGCAAGACTTAGGATGCATAGGATGGGGAGGGAAACTGCAGGGGATGGGCACAATTGAAATGTGGAGCTTGTTCAAGGAACAGTTACTGCGTGTCCTTGATATGTATGTACCTGTCAGGCAGGGAGGAAATGGTCGAGCGAGGGAACCGTGGTTTACTAAAGTAGTTGAATCACTTGTCAAGAGGAAGAAGGAGGCGTATGTAAAGATGAGATGTGAAGGTTCAGTTAGGGCGCTCGAGAGTTACAAGTTAGCTAGGAAGGACCTAAAGAGAGAGCTAAGAAGAGCCAGGAGGGGACATGAGAAGTCTTTGGCAGGTAGGATCAAGGATGACCCTACAGCTTTCTATAGATATGCCAGGAATAAAAGAATGACTAGGGTAAGAGTAGGGCCAGTCAAGGACAGTAGTGGGAAGTTGTGCATGGAGTCCGAGGAGATAGGAGAGTTGCTAAATGAATATTTTTCATCAGTATTCACACAGGAAAAAGACAATGTTGTCGAGGAGAATACTGAGATTCAGGCTACTAGACTAGAAGGGCTTGAGGTTCATAAGGAGGAGGTGTTAGCAATTCTGGAAAGTGTGAAAATAGATAAGTCCCCTGGGCCGGATGGGATTTATCCTCGGATTCTCTGGGAAGCTAGGGAGGAGATTGCTGAGCCTTTGGGTTTGATCTTTATGTCATCATTGTCTACAGGAATAGTGCCAGAAGACTGGAGGATAGCAAATGTTGTCCCCTTGTTCAAGAAGGGGAGTAGAGACAACCCCGGTAACTCTCGACCAGTGAGCCTTACTTCTGTTGTGGGCAAAGTCTTAGAAAGTTTTATAAGAGATAGGATGTATAATCATCTGGAAAGGAATAATTTGATTAGAGATAGTCAACATGGTTTTGTGAAGGGTAGGTCGTGCCTCACAAACCTTATTGAGTTCTTTGAGAAGGTTACCAAACAGGTGGACGAGGGTAAAGCAGTTGATGTGGGGTATATGGATTTCAGTAAAGCATTTGATAAGGTACCCCACAGTAGGCTATTGCAGAAAATACGGAGGCATGGGATTCAGGGTGATTTAGCAGTTTGGATCAGAAATTGGCTAGCTGGAAGAAGACAAAGGGTGGTGGTTGATGGGAAATGTTCAGACTGGAGTCCAGTTACCAGTGGTGTACCACAAGGATCTGTTTTGGGGCCACTGCTGTTTGTAATTTTTATAAATGACCTGGAGGAGGGCGTAGAAGGATGGGTGAGTAAATTTGAGATGACACTAAAGTCGGTGGAGTTGTGGACAGTGCGGAAGGATGTTACAAATGACAGAGGGACATAGATAAGCTCAGAGCTGGGCTGAGAGGTGGCAAATGGAGTTTAATGCACAAAAGTGTGAGGTGATTCATTTTGGGAGGAATAACAGGAAGACAGAGTACTGGGCTAATGGTAAGATTCTTGGTAGTGTGGATGAGCAGAGAGATCCCGGTGTCCATGTACATAGATCCCTGAAAGTTGCCACCCAGGTTGAGAGGGTTGTTAAGAAGGCGTACTGTGTGTTAGCTTTTATTGGTAGAGGGATTGAGTTTCAGGAGCCATGAGGTCATGTTGCAGCTGTACAAAACTCTGGTGCGGCCGCATTTGGAGTATTGCGTGCAATTCTGGTCACCGCATTATAAGAAGGATGTGGAAGCATTGGAAAGGGTGCAGAGGAGATTTACCAGAATGTTGCCTGGTATGGAGGGAAGATCTTATGAGGAAAGGCTGAGGGACTTGAGGCTGTTTTCGTTAGAGGGAAGAAGGTTAAGAGGTGACTTAATTGAGGCATACAAGATGATCAGAGGATTGGATAGGGTGGACAGTGAGAGCCTTTTTCCTCGGATGGTGATGTCTAGCACGAGGGGACATAGCTTTAAATTGAGGGGAGATAGATATAGGACAGTGGTCAGAGGTAGTTTCTTTACTCCGAGAGTAGTAAGGGCGTGGAATGCCCTGCCTGCAACAGTAGTGGACTCGCCAACACTAAGGGCATTCAAATGGTCATTGGATAGACATATGGACGATAAGGGAATAGTGTAGATGGGCTTTAGAGTGGTTTCACAGGTCGGCGCAACATCGAGGGCTGAAGGGCCTGTACTGCGCTGTAATGTTCTATGTTCTAGTAATCATTGGATAGACCCAGAGCTGCTGGGTGTTTTTTTTAATGTGATTAGGATGACACAATTGGCGCATGTCATGCAGGAATTGAAGATTAAAAGAGACGGCCCCTTTTTCTCTCTGTTCGCTCATGAAGCCAATGAGCTGATTGTTCAACCCGGGGAACGTGGCCAGGCGCCCATTTCATTCCACTGCCCTTCATTAACGAGACACATTTAATTAAAGAAAGAGACAAAGAACAGAAGAGATAACGCTGCAGTGAAATATAGTCATGGCGCCATCTGGCCACCCAGCTCGGAGGCGGACAAGCGGAGTTCGCATCAGGAAATCGAGCTCAATCAATACTATGTTAATCAGCAATAAAGGAACACTTAGCAAAAGCTTTGAAGATGAATTAATAATGGGAGGTTTAATGGCGACCGGTAGAGCTGGCTGTTACTGTGAAGAGGGAATTTGTTGCAAGGATGATGGTGCAGACTCAAAAGTAATATATCTGACATTTTTCTCACGATACATCGTTGAGCCGCTCAACTGATGACTGGAGATCTTTAAGTTATAGTGATGGAGAGGAGCTGCAGGGGCATTAATCAAAACCAGAGTGCTTTTTTGCTGGCATTTACCTTGTCAAACTGCCGTCTGGTTATCCAATTTTATTTACAAAATTAATCTAATACGAGATGGAATTTAGGATAACTGCCACTAGTCTTTCCATTTATCACTCGCCGTCTACAAGGACCTATTGATTCGAAAGAAAACGCCCATCGAATAGAACGCCTTGATGAATGGATAACGGGCAAAGAGGGTAGGGTTGCCAACTGTCCAGGATTGACCTGCAGTCTCCGGGAATTGAAGATCGACCCCGGACATTTTTTTAAAAACTGTGTTTTTCCCTTCACTTGGTACGAAGACACTGAAAATGGGGAGAGAAGAGGCTGTTTGGGAAACAGGTAAGCATCTTCCAACTGGGTAATGAGGCAGTGTGTCGCAAGGATGGGTGTGTTGGGCAGGATTTACCCCCCACACCCACGCGGCATGTTTTACGGCGGTGCAGGCAGCCCACCTTGACCAGCAGTGGGATCTTCCTGTCCCGCTGCTGTCAACAGGGTTTCCTGTTGGTCGCGCGCTCTGCTGCTCGGGAATGCTTGGCGGGAGGGGGTGTCACTGTCGGCGGACCGGACAATCCCACCCATTGTCTGACAAATGGCTGGACTGTGGGGGCAATGCATGTGATGAAACCTCCAGAAATATATTCAATTAAAGTTGGCTGCCCTAAGACAGGGTATTGCTAACTTCCCCCTTTATGGCACGTGAAGCAATGAATCATAGTCCAGAAGGCTCTGCGTTCAATCCAAAGCGTGTCCTGACTTCAGCTTGGGCAAGAATATTATTGCATCATTGTCAATGGCTACAAGGCCATTGAGCTAGCAAAAAGGGGGGGGGGGCTGCTAATTGCTACCTAATGACTGCTGCGGATGTGAATGTTAAATACAGACAGCATTAGATTCAGCTGCAATATCTCACAGTCGGCCAACCCAAATTGTCTTTTAAAAAAGAAAGAAAACCTGATTTTAATAAAGCTTTTGGTGTAGCGCCTCATTGCAAAAATACTCTGGATTGGCTGAAATGGCATTTAGAATCACTGCCGTGCAGAATTAGACCTTTCGGCCCATCGGGTGCGCATTGACCCTCCGAAAGAGCACCCTACCAGCACCCCCCCCCCCCCCCCCTATCCCCGTAACCCAGTAGATCCACCATATCCTTTGGACACTAAGGGGCAATTCTATCATGGCCAATCTACCTAACCTGCACATCTTTGGACTGTGGGACGAAATCGGAGTACTGGAGGAAACCCACGCATACACGGGGAGAACGCGCAGACCCCAACCAGTCACCCAAGGTCAGAATTGAACCCGGGTCCCTGACGCTGCGAGGCAGCCGTGCTAACCACTGTGCCACCGTGCCGCCCATTAGCAACAACTCGCTGAGCTGGATCGATAGGGGCTGGGTGGAGCACTCTTTGGGCTGCATCTGGAGTATTGTGTGGAGCTCTGCGATTCGCAATACACGGGGAAGCGCCCCCAAACTGACAAAGGTACAGAGATGAAGAACTGGAATGATGATTGGCAGACATAAATGAAGATTTGAGACAACAAAATGTCGGGGACAGGTGTGTAAATTTAAACCGGGTGTGCAGGACAATTACATTGGAACAACTCACTGAAAGTTAGGGGCAAATTCCTTAGAGTTGTACAATGTTTAATTGGCCAGGTATCTTGAAGGAGTATACGTTGTTTTAATTTACAGCTGGAACAGCAACATGGCAGATATATGGTTTTGCCCAATGTTGAGTTTTTTAATGTATTTGTGTCTGGATTCAAATACAAAGAATGGTCACTTGGATGAGATACTGTAAGGTGGGCAAACCCCTGGGAACTTTACCCTGGCTTGTGTCCGGGGAGCCTCTGTTTCATGCCTTCTGCTGATGCCTGAGTTAAGATTTGATGGGAGTAAAGGTTGTGGCTATGAGCCTGTGTCATGCTCTTACATAGCACCGTACACATTAGCCTCTGAATGTGCTATGCTGCAGGGCCATCTAGAGGAACACGGCTGAAGCAAAATAATCCCGTTGCCAGTCTCTTCCAGGAGAGGTGTGTGTGTTTGCTGGACACGGCCGCTGAATGTTTTCTCTGGGGTTTAGAGGAGCCAGAGGCGATCTCTTCGAAACGCACAGCATTCTGAAGGGGCTTGACCGGCTGGGCGCCGAGAGATTGTTTCCGCTGGTTGGGGGAAATCCAAAACGCGGGGGCACAGTCTCAAGATAAGGGGCTGACCATTTAGTGCTGGGATGAGGGGAAGTTGCTTCATCCAAAGGGTTGTGAATCTTTGGAATTCTGTACCACAGAGGGTTGTAGATGCTCCATCGTTGAATAGGTTTAAGGCTGTGGGATAGGCAGGTTTTTGGTGTCTCGGGAAATATAAGCGACATGGGGAATGGGCGGGAGAATAGTGTTGAAGTCCATGATTGTGTTGAATGGAGGGACAGGACCGATGGGCCAAATGGTCTGATCCTGTTACTGTTTCTCGCGTTGCTTTGTTAATTTTTCTTTTGCTCTGCAGATGGAGATTTGTTTAGAAGAAGCAGATGTTGAGGGCCTGCTGGTTACTTGGTCATTTAAGGAACCCCCTTCTCTGGCCCTTACGGTCACCTCCAAACTTCAAAGAGGGGTAAGAGAATGAACAAAGTACTAAGTTTCATTATTTTAGGTATTTAATTTGATTTAAACAAGTGATTGGGGGATGCTTTCTGCCCGGGTGAATCATTAGCTGAGCCTAAGCAGTTGAATTTACCCGTTGTCCTCAATTCCTAGGCCAATCATAAACAATCAATATTGCTGCTGACGGTGTTAAAAGTCTGGTCTCAGATGCGCAATGAGTCATGGAATCTTAGAGTGAAGCATTAATACCAACAAAGTATGTGGCACAGGCAGGTTGTTTCATGAAGCGATGTCATAGTGAGGAATGTGTTCCAGGAACATAAGCAACAATGACAGTATATGTTGTACTGCTGACATTGGAAATGGACAGAGACCACCTAGATTTTGCTGAACCAATTAATTTGACCAGCCCTCCTCCTCCATAACCCAACCAACAGTTCATGGGCCCTTCCTTTGTAAGAAAAGGGAATGGCAATGTCGTGAGAGATAACTTGCCCCATTAGCTTATAAGCATCAGCACACCCGCCATCCATTGGTATAAGGGTGGTTGGTGGACAATTACCTGTTGTCTGAATCCATAGCAATGAAAGCACCTGTTAAGAACCAGAGCATCTTATGTCTATATAACGATGTTCACATATAAACAGTCCCAAGGCCTTTCATACTTGGAGCAATGGCAGTGTTCTGATTGGCAGTGTTCAGATTGGCAGAACTCTAACAACACTGGTAACCACATATATTTTAAAGCGGATGATGTAGAGCTGGGAAAATATCTGACATCTGTTAGGTTTGCAGACACCCGCAAGCCTGAGTCCTGGGTGGTCCAAGTTGGAATTTCTTTCGAGTGTCTGTCTATTATTATGGAGCGTCCATAATGTTGCAAGCTTTCCTCCTTGTCGATTTGGGATTGGACTCTTGCTCAGCAGCTTCGCCCAAATCGAAGGGCTGCAAAGTCCAAAGTGTGGTTGCACTGCGATGCCTGGAGAATGGAAGTTAGGATATGTTGGAGGATGTACGGTATGTAAGTGCTTGTATTGTATTCTGCCAACTCTCAAGTGGGTCCATTCTCCACCACTACACTGAAAATGAAATCCCAAATTTGTTCACCTCTTACATTTTTACCTGGACAGGGGAATGAGGGGAAAGCGGACGTTTCCACCATCAAAGAGCTGATTGAGGATACGATAGTCAGCACCAGTCCAGCTATGTTGGTCAACCTTAAGGCACACATAACAAACACAGTAAGTGGCCGCTTTGTTACTTATATCTGTTCTACCTCTGGCAACACACATTCCCTACACTCCTGCCTTCCTAAAAAGGTACATGCATATCAGAGCTGTTTGCCCCTTGCCAGAACTCACTAAGTGGGGTTATCATAATTGCGAACCAAAGGCTTTTTTCGAACCGCTGGGGGTGAGTTTGGGCATGGGCTTGGGTGGGACCATACAGCTGTGGGGATTCTCCATTCCCCATCGCTTAGATCGGGAATCCCGTTCGGGGTGGAGAATCCTGCATGCGGCCCAAAAACGGGATTGGAGCCAGACGGCAGAACTGTCCGCAGTCTCCACTTTAGGGATGGGCAACAAATGGTGACCTTGCCAGCGACAATCACTTCCTATGAATTAATTTGTTTAAAGTGTCCCCTCCAACCACATATGCTAAAAAGGGTTGGCGGTAAACTGAGGAGTCCACTGCATTAAGGTGACATCAAGGTTGGGCTTTCGAAGCCTGAGGATTGCTGGAGGAAGTGTAGACCATGGGTGGTGAAGGAAGGCAGATTGCGAGTTTAGTGATCTGGGCACAAAAACTAATAGAAAACAACCTAATCGTCCAACTGAATTGAGCGGGAATTGTCAAAGTCACCATTTTCTTCACTATTTTTCTAGGTGCCTGTCGAGAAATTTGGCACGGGATTGGCGTCTCCATCAAAGGCCGTGCTGAATGCCGGGTGCAGACTGGTGGTCAGAGAGCTGAAGGCAAACGTGAGCAGAGCGGAGGAAGTGGGTAAGGCTCTGGGATTTCACTTCTAGGTAGCGATTTTGTGATGCAGAGGCGGGTCCCAAGTCCACCTGAGCCGGAACAGGGATCGAAACCCCCTTTCTGTTGGCACTAATCTGATACACACGCTAGCAATCTAGCCCACTGAGCTAACCAGCCCCTCCTTTGGGGTTATGTGTGGCAATTTGCCCGATGACCAGCTGCTTCTTCAAGAAATAGTGTCCCCTGGTTCGGGAGAGGAAAGACATTGGCTAAAGTTCCTGGGTGGGAATTTGCTCTCACCTTCGAAAGTCATAGACCATTCCGTCTTTCGCATCTAGGCCAGGTTTTTCTTCACTTTTGGCCTAATTCCCTTCTCGGTCTCCTTGTCCTTTAATATTTTGCGAACTGTTTAATTAAAGTATTATATTGACTTTGCTTCAGCCCGATGATAACAAATTCCTCGTTTAACCACATAAGGAATTGATTCTTGTGACTATTTTAAATTTGTGTCCTTTTGTGGGTGTGTTACTGACCATTGAAAACACCCCATCAATGTTTAGCCTATTGTAACACTTCATAATTCAGAAGGCATCTACACATCACCTTCTCCGCTGGACTAAAAGAGCCACATTAAGGGCTGGATTCTTCTGTCTCCCAGCCGCGTGTTTCTCGGCGGCGCGCTGTTCTCCGGCGACGGGATTCTCTACTCGCGCCGCTTGTTAATTGGATTTCCCATTGAAGCCACCCCACTCTGCCGGGAAACCCGCAGGCGGAGCCGTCCAGATCAGGGAACCCCAGCGGCCGGAGTATTCCGGCCTAATCTCCTTGTCCATTCCTGGTATAATTTTACAGAATCTCTGCTGCATGTATTCTGTGCCAGAGGAGGCTACGTGGGCGCACTCAACACAACCACAAGTGGTTGAATAATCGAGTAACACCAAGCGTCAAAGTCACAGTCTGCTGCCTCATGGCGCCGAGGTCTCAGGTTCGATCCCGGCTCTGGGTCACTGTCCGTGCGGAGTTTGCACATTCTCCCCGTGTCTGTGAGAGGTACAACCCAAAGATGTGCAGGCTAGGTGGATTGGCCACACAAAATTGCCCCTTAATTGGAAAAAATGAATTGGGTACACTAAATGAATTTTAAAAAAGTCACAGTTCCATAATCATTAAATGTTGCACTCCGTGAAAACATAGCCTCACATGGAATTAAAAATTGTGAGCAAAGAAGACCTAAAAGGAAGAAATATTCTGAAGAAAACGAAGACTTTGAGTTAGAACGTAGGCAGTTGTTCAATTTCCTGCTTTGCCCAGTTCCAAGTCACAGTCATTGGGGTAAAGAAGTCGGAAATAAGAGACCAAACATTGGGGAAAGAGGAGGTAGAGGAAGAAAGAAAGGGATTTGCCTTTACGTGGTACCTTCCACTAGACATCTCAAAGCGTTTGATAGCCAATGACATACTCCCAAAGTTGTATTGGAGGAAACTTAGGAGCCACTTTGTGCACGGCAATGTGATTAATGACCAGGTAGTCTCGTTTTGTGATGTTGACTGGGGGATAAATAGGAGCTGGGACACTCGGGATAGCTCCCCCTACTGTTCTTTGAAATAGCTCCAAGGGAACCTTTGTGGCCACCTAAGAGGGCAGACAGGGCCGCAGTTTAACATCCCACCTGAAAGATGGTACCTCCTGCTGTGTCGCGCTTCCTCAGTACTGCACTGGGGGATCGTCCTGAGTTTTTACGCTCAAACCTTGGAATTGTTCCTGATCCCATGAACCATAACTCAGAGTATAGAGTGCTGTCAACTGAACCACGGCTGGTTTAATGAAGCGCTGGAGACGGGGGAGTTGCCGGAGACGATGAAGCAGGCAGTAATCACACTAATCCCCAAAAAAGGGAATGATCCGGTGGAATGTGGGTCGTATAGATCCATATCACTATTGAACACGGATGTGAAAGTATTGGCTAGGTTGTTGGCGGGGAGGATGGAGGATTGTGTCCCGGGGGTGGGGTTGTAGAAGATCAAACAGGCTTCGTGAAGGGCAGGCAGCTCGCAAGTAATATAAGACGGCTGTTGAATGTGGTGATGAATCCGTCGAGAGCTCTGGTACCGGAGGTGGTGGTGTCCATGGACGCGGAGAAAGCATTTGATCGGGTGGAGTGGCGGTACTTGTTTGAAATTTTGGGAAGGTTTGGGTTTGGGCCGAGATTTGTGGCATGGGTGCGGTTGCTGGATGTGGCGCCAAGAGCGAGGGTGAGGACGAATGATATGAGCTCACGAAGCTTTGACTTACACAGGGGTACGAGGGAGGGGTGCCCACTGTCGCCGCTGCTGTTTGCGCTGGCCATAGAGCCATTGGCGATGGCTCTCAGGGGGTCGGCAGAGTGGCAGGGGATAATGAGGGGACAGAGGGAGCATCGGGTGTCGCTCTATGCCGATGACCTCTTGCTGTATGTTTCGGATCCTTTGGAGAGTATGGGAAGGATTATGAGCCTGGTGGGAAGGTTTGGAGGGTTCTCAGGATACAAGCTGAATGTAGGGAAAAGCGAGGTATTCCCGGTGAATGAACTGGTACAGCGGGCTAATTTAGAGGGGATGCCATTTACGGTAGCGAGGAATAGGTTTAGATTCTTGGGGACTCAGGTAGCGACGGAATGGACGTTGCTCCATAAGTGCAACTTAACGAAGCTGGTGGAGGATGCCAGGGAGGATCTTAAGAGGTGGGATACACTGCACTTAGCATTGGCAGGGAGGGTCCAAGTGGTGAAAATGAATATTCTGCCGAGGTTCTTGTTTATCTTTCAGGCTCTCCCGATCTTTATACCAAAGGCCTTTTTTCGGAAAGTGGACACAATCATCTCTGACTTTGTATGGGCGGGGAAGGTGCTGATGGTGGGGAGGACCCTGCTACAGTGGCAGCGAGGAGGGGGTGGGGGGGGGGGGGGGGGTGGTGGCATCGCCGAACCTGTTTCATTATTATTGGGCGGCAAATGTGGACAAGGTGCGGCGGTGGTGGGAAGAAGGGGTAGAGTGGGTTAGGATGGAGGAGGAATCTTGTAAGGGGTCTAGTTTGAAGGCTATGGTGACGGCAGCATTGCCAATAGCTCCGAGTAGGTATTCAGGGAGCCCAGTGGTGCAGTCCATGGTGAAGATATGGAATCAGCTGAGGAGGCATTTTAGGGTGGAAGGGATGTCGGTGCTAACGCCGCTGTGCGAGCATCATGGGTTTGAGCCGGGGGGAATGGATAGTGTATACAGGAGGTGGAGGGAAGTGGGGCTGGTCAAGGTGAGGGATTTGTATTTGGAGGAAGGGTTCGCCAGTCTGGGGGAGCTAAGGGAGAGGGTTCAGCTGCCGAGGGGTAGTGAGTTCAGGTACCTACAGGTTAGGGACTTTGCACGAAAGGTCTGGAAGGGGTTCCCTAGATTGCCGGGATACACCCTGCTGGAGCGACTGTTGCTTCTGGATGTGGCAGCGGAGGGAAGAATTGGGGATATATATAAGTGGCTGGGGGAGCAGGGAGGCGAGTGGGTGGTGAAGATCAAGGAGAAATGGGCAGCGGAGTTGGGAATGGAGATAATTTGGGGAGTATGGAGTGAGGCATTGCGAAGGGTAAACGGGACCTCCTCTTGTGCAAGGATGAGCCTGATACAGTTTAATGTGGTGCACAGGGTGCATATGACTCGGGCGAGTATGAGTGGGTTCTTTCAGGGGGTAGCAGATGAGTGTGAGAGGTGTGGGCGGGGGCCAGCGAATCATGCGCACATGTTTTGGGGTTGTGAAAAATTGGGAAGATTCTAGGCGGGCGTGTTCGTGATCTTAGCCAGGACAGTGGAGGAGGGAGTGGACCCGGACCCTTTGGTGGCGATATTTGGGGTTTCAGAGAAAGGGAGAGGGTAGAGCTCATGGAGAGGAGGAAGGCCGATGTCTTGGCCTTCGCCTCGCTGATTGCACGGCGACGAATTTTGCTGGAGTGGCGGTCGGCATCGCTACTGGGGGTAGCAGCATGGTTGGGTGACCTATGTGACTTTCTGCGGTTAGAGAAGATAAAGTATGAGTTAAGGGGCTCACAGGGGAGTTTGAGAAAAGGTGGGGGAAGTTTGCGACCGTGTTTGAGGAGCTGTTCGTCGCAGGGGGGTGGGTGATGGGGAAGGGGGGGGTGAAAAAGGAGAAAATTCTGTACAAACTGTATAGTTGATTGTTGGGAAGAATGTTTCCCGGGGTGTTTATTTGCTGTAACCTACTTTGATACAAGTTTGAATAAAATGCGTTTTTTTTAAAAAACTGAACCATGGCTGACACTGAGAAAATTGAACGAGGGACTGTGCTGTTTTACGCCGCTGCTGGTTGCTGTAGAAGAAAACAAGGCAACAAATCAAACAGAACAACCATAGGTTCACCCCAGGAAGAATGGATGGAGGATTTCAGAGCTGGTTCCAGTTGGGAATTAGGAGGGTGGGAGATTTATTTATAGATGGGACTTTTGCGAGCTTGGGAGCATTGGAGGAAAAGTATAAGTTGCCCCGGGGAAATTTCTTGAGATATATGCAGGTGAGGGCATTTACTAGACAACAGGTGAGGGAATTTCCATTGCTCCCGACACAGGGGATACAGGACAGGGTGCTTTCAGGGGTGTGGGTCGGAGAGGGCAAGGTGTCAGAGATTTACCGAGAGATGAGGGAAGAGGGGGAGGAGTCGGTGGGCGAACTAAAAGGAAAGTGGGAAGAAGAACTAGGGGAGGAGATAGAGGAGGGTATGTGGGCTGATGCCCTAAGCAGGGTAAATTCCTCTTCCTCATGCGCCAGGCTTAGCCTGATTCAATTTAAGGTGCTACATAGAGCACACATAACGGGAGCAAGATTGAGCAGGTTCTTTGGAGTGGAGGACAAATGTGGGAGGTGTGGCGGGAGCCCGGCAAACCACGCACATATGTTTTGGGCATGCCCGGCACTGGAAGGGTATTGGAAGGGAGTGACGGGAGTGATTTCGCGGGTGGTGAAGGCCCGGGTCAAACCAGGCTGGGGGTTAGCTCTATTTGGAGTTGCGGAAGAGTCGGGAGTGCAGGAGGCGAAAGAGGCCGACGTTGTGGCCTTTGCGTCCCTAGTAGCCCGGCGCAGGATCCTACTCATGTGGAAGGAGGCGAAACCCCCCGGACTGGAGGCCTGGGTAAATGATATGGCGGGGTTCATTAAACTGGAGCAGATAAAGTTTGCCCTGAGAGGATCGGCTCAAGGGTTCACCAGGCGGTGGCAGCCATTTCTCGACTACCTAGGGGAACGTTAGAGGGAAGACAGATGACCAGCAGCAGCAACCCAGGGGGAGGGGGGGGGGGGGGGGGGGGGGGGGGGGAGGGGGGGTTTAGTTTAGGTCAAAGATAAAGGGGTTTTGTTACTTGTGTATTGTTTAAAATTTCTGTATTGTTATTGTTGCGTTTGCTTTGTAAGAGGGGAAAAATTGTTGTTTGGGAAAAAATTTTCAATAAAACATTTATTAAAAAAAAAAAAAAACAAATCAAACAGCATTCTGAAAGAATTAAATCAAAAATAAATAAACTGTATTGATAAGATACCTTTCATATCTTCAGCGTGTCCCAACTGCTTCGCAACCAAGTTATTTTTTAAACGCAATCACTTTGCTTTGTTAGCCAGCGTGGCAAACAGCTTTAAGGGCATCAAGATCCCATATGCAGCAGCGAGAGGAATGGTTATTTAGGGCAGCAAGGTGGCGCAGTGGGTTCGCACTGCAGCCTCACGCCGCCGAGGTCCCAGGTTCGATCCCGGCTCTGGGTCACTGTCCGTGTGGAGTTTGCACATTCTCCCCGTGCATGCGTGGGTTTCGCCCCCACAGCCCAAAGGATGTGCAGGTTAGGTGGATTGGCCACGCTAAATTGCCCCTTAATTGGAAAAAATGAATTGGGTACTCTAAATTTATTTTTTTTAAAAGAGTATGTCACTGTAGACGGGGATTGAGACTCCACGCCATGTGTTGTGCTACCTCATGGTGTTTTTTGTCACTCGCTCGTGCCTTGCAGGAAGTGGAGAGCTGTGTTGTGTATTGGAGCTCGACAGCCCGGTGCAGCTTAAAAGAACAAAGTCCCTGGCCCCCAAGTCTCGAAATGGAAACACGGAACTGAAGTGGAATGAGGAGCTGATCTTGTGAGTAACCAGCGCCATTTTTCTCTGTCTGTCAGACAACGAAACGTCAAAAGAGAAAGGAGGAATTTCCAACATCTCCCCACATTAAGATGGCCATACTGTTGTTTGAAAGAGTTATTTGAGTTTGCCTGAGGAAATTTCACTGCGACTAGGCCAAAGGAAAGTTTCTTCTCCAGTCCATGTTGTTTGACTTTATAGCCACCCGTTGTGAATGTAGCATGCAGTTTCCCAAGGCACCCGAGACATTGGGATCTACCCCCTTCACCTTGGAGACACTCCCATAGTGCGCTGGGGCTTCGGGGATTGCTCCAGAGATCAGGACGTCATTTAAAAATGGGGCTATGTGTGGCCTCGGCTGGTTTTGCTCACTGGGCTAAAGAGCTGGCTTTGAAAGCAGACCAAGGCAGGCCAGCAGCACGGTTCAATTCCCATACCAGCCTCCCCGAACAGGTGCCGGAATGTGGCGACTAGGGGCTTTTCACAGTAACTTCATTGAAGCCTACTCGTGACAATAAGCGATTTTCATTTTCATTTCATTTGCATTCCCCGCTGAGGCCCTGGGTGTGTTTTATAGCTTTGTGTCAAATCCCGCCCATTAGGTGGGCAGGAGCTGAAATCAGCAGCCCAGCTGCTATTTTTAAATAAATTACAGATAACTAAACTTTGTTACCGAGCCAATTGACTGGGACAATGTGCTGCCTGCACCATGGATACGGTTGACATGGGCAGAGAGACAGGACTACACAGCCCATTTTCTTAAGGAAACTGCTTAAAAGGTGGGAAGGATGAGGTGGGGTTTGTACATTCTCCTAGCGTCTGCGTGGGTTTCCTCCGGGTGCTCCGGTTTCCTCCACAGTCCAATAATGTGCAGGTTTGGTGGATTGGTTGTGGCAAATTGCCCCTTAATACCTAAAGATGTTCAGGTTAGGTGGATTGGCCGTGATCAATGTAACAGGCAGGTCTCTGAAAATACTTCCTGCTGGAAGTTCTAAGTCTTGGAGTCACCCGGAATAATCTCAGCCTGGGTGGTGAAGACTCTCTTTCCCCCATCAGAAAAAAACTACCACTATGGATGGTGTCAGCTGCTATCTACCCATTTCCGTAAATCCCAGAACCACACAGCACAGAAGGAAGTCATTCGGCCCTATTGCTCCAGTGCTGGTTCTTTGGAGACCCTATCCAGTTGGTTCCCACTAGTCTAACTCTTCGCCTCTCCCCTCCTGTGTCCTGCAATGCTTGTTCTGATATTAAAGTTCCCTCACTGTCGATCTTTTTAGTAACGCGATGTGTTTTGTGTTCTTTGCTAGTGAGCTGGGAGCACGAAGCAAGGAGATGAAAGTGAAAATTGTGGAAAGGTCGGAGCGCAGTGAGAGTAAGTGTTTACTCGGAGCTAGAAAATCCACATTTACAGCAGAAAATCGTGGCGGGGGTGATACCGGCCGCATCGCTTCCAACCGGGAGAGCGACGTGGCCAGTGGATGCTGAGCAAAACCTCCTGAAGCCTTCCCAGCAGCCAGTATGCCTCATGAGACCTATCTGAACCTCTCGAGGCGGTGTGATTAGGACCCCGTCCACAGTGGGCCTGACTAAACCGCGCTCCCCTAAGTAGATTTTAAACCTACTAATGCCTACTAAGCTGGGATCTACCAGCCTCCTGGTATCTAACAGCCTCCCCAGGGAGTCCCTATCTGGGTGCTGTTCAGTACTGGCCCACACAAACGTCGATCTGGCGGATCAGCACCCGGGGGTCTCCCAGGCCATCGGAGGCCCGTGGGTGGTCAGGGACAGTGCCGGGTAGCCCCCTGGCCCTGCCCCGGAACACAGGCACCGTGGCTCTGGCACTAACAAGATGCACGGGCAGCACTGCAAAAGCCAGCAAGAGCACTGCCAGGGCGGCGGTGCCTGGGTGCCAGGGTGGCACCACCAAGGGTCAGGGTCTGAGGGGGGCCATGCCCATGAAAGGAGGTGGGAGGTGTATGAACGGTGGAGGGGTGCAGGATGGGTCTGAAGGGGCCTTTGGAAGGTTGGGGAGGTTGAAAAGTGGGGTCCTGAAAGGGGGGTGGAGACGAGCGATAGGGGGGGGTGGAAGGCTTGAAAAGAGGGGCCCTCAGCGACCCCAAAGCGGGATGTCATCACTTGGGAGGGTGTGGGGTATTGCCCATATGTGGGGGGTGACTTTGCCCATGGGTGGGGATGTGGGTGACCCACAATCTCACTTGGAGATCAGGGCGCCCTTTCAAAATAGCAGCCCGACCTCTGAGGAGCCGGCCTGGCCAGTGAATTCAGACACCAGTGATGAAGAAAATTCAAAATGTGAGCTAAACCAGCGAGCAACTCCCCAGGGGCCAAAAAAGTTACTAAGTGTAAGTGTAAAAGTAACTAAGCTAGCGGGGGGGGGGGGGGGGGGGGGGGGGGGGAGGAGGACTAGCTGACAGAGCCGGTGGGAATCTCCCAGCAAAACCACCACAAATGACACTTAGAAACCTTTCCATTAGATCCAGCCTGGTGTATTTAATAGGCTAATAAGGAAAGTGAGGGAGCTTGCATTAATATAACCACTTCCATTACCTCAGGATGTCCCAAAATGTCCTTGTGTCATTGTGTTTGAAATACAGCAACTAAATTGTGCACAGCAAGCTCCCAGAAACAACAATGAATGATGACCAGATAATCTATTTTTAATGATGTTAGTTGAAGGATAATTATTGGGCACGACACCGGCGGGGAGGACTCTCCTGCTGCTCATCAATTAGTACCGTGAGATCTCTTAATGTTCACCTGAGTGGTCAGACAGGGCTTCAGTTTAAAATTGGACTGGAAAGAAGATATCTCCAATGGTGCAGCACTCCTTTAATACTGCACCATGAGTGACAGCCTTGGTTTTGTTCCGAAGCCTCTGGAGTGGGACTTGAACCCCCAAGATGCACTGCAGTAACTCACCAAGGTTCCTTAGGCAGCATCTTTCAAACCCACGGCCACTAACCATCTAGAAGGACAAGAGCAGCAGGTACCTGGGAACCCCACCGCCTGGAGGTTCCCCTCCAAGTCACTCACCACTCTGACTTGGAAATATATCGCCCGTTCCGCCGGGAAACACGCGGCTAAATGCGCTCACTATGGGAATTTGTTCCCATTTAGTTGAATGGCGGCCAATGAGTTTGCATTATGTCAACGTGGCCATCTTAGTTTGGTCACCAGAGGGAGCTGAAGCGATAAAACAGTCAGACCCTTCAATGTATCATCAACATCAAATGATGAGTCCAAAGATGTGCAGGTTAGGTGGATTGGCCATGATAAATTGCCCTTAGTGTCCAAAATTGCCCTTAGTATTGGGTGGTGTTACTGGGTTATGGGGATGGGGGTGGAGGTGTTGACCTTGGGTGGGGTGCTCTTTCCAAGAGCCGGTGCAGACTCGATGGGCCGAATGTCCTCCTTCTGCACTGTAAATTCTATGATAATCCTTCGGCAATTACGTTCTTAAGCCAATTGCTTTGTTGAAGACATTGGCTCAACTATAAGTGAACACAGCTGGCACAGTTGATGTGAAGGAAGACGGGAAGAGTTGGTCATTATGGACTTGACAAGATGGTAAAGAATCAGAGCCTCGACCTGCAGAGTGAAGGGTGGGCAGCACTGGTCAATTACAAAGTAGGAATCACGTGGCCTATTTGTTCTTTTACAGACATTTTATTAGGGCAGAGTGTGATCCCACTGGATTTATCTCGAAGATCCCCCTCTGGATGTCAGAACTTTCCATTAACAGCCGCCCCAGGGATGTCAAACACTCCGCCTGGATCAGTTTCACTGGAGGTACACTAACTGTAACTTTTTAAAAATTATTTTTATTTCTCCCAATTCTGGTCCCTTTTGTCTTTTGTTGCATCAATCCCTGATCACCCTTCTTTAACCAGATGATGATACTGGATTTCTCTGGAAGAAATTCTCCAGTTAGACTTCCCTTTCTACTCATTTTGGGTCTGAATTTGCAAGTAGCTGGTGCAACGTATAAAATGCTTGAGACCATAAAAGATCTTCCATTTAACCGGTGCATCCACCTCTTTGTAACCACAAGGGACATGACAGCTGAAGGCAAGGCTTACTGCCTTTAACCAGTAAATGACACAAACGACTAAATCACACAAACCCACCCGGGTTACGGGTTTAATCCCTGGTATTTGCAGAGCTCAGCTATGATGGTGCCCCCAGTTGAATTGCTCACCAACATCACAGAATACGAGGGCCCAGGTTTGAAGTAATTGGCAAAGGAGACATATGGAGAAACTTTTTCACGCAGCAAGCGATTAAGATCTGCGTTACACTGTCAGACAGTGTGGTGGAGGCCTTCAAAGGGGAATTGGATTGTTATCTGAAAAGGAAAGGCTGCTGGGTTATGGGTAGAAGGTGGGAGAATGGCACTGGATGAAATGTTCACTCGACGAGCCGGTCCAGACATGGTGAGCCGAATGCAGAATACACCAAGGTCCAGGCCTTGAATATATATCAGGAAGAGCAAGGGACCCAAAACTGACCCTTGAGGAACTCCCATACAAACCTTCCTCCGATTTGAAAAACATCCAGTAACCATTACTGTTTCCTGTCACTCAGACAGTTTTGCATCCATGTTACTAGTGTGTCTTTTATTCCATGAGCTACTTTTCTCACAAGTCTGTTATGCGGAACTGTACCAAGTGCCTTTTCAAACTCCATGTACACCTCATCAACTGCATTACCCTCATCAACCTTCGCTGTTACCTGATCAAAAAATCCCCAACATGTTAAACACTATTTTCCCTTAACGAATCTATGTTGGCTTTCATTAATCAACCCACATTTGTCCATGTGACAATTAATTTTTTCTCTAATTATTGTTTCTAGAATTTTCCCCACCACCAAAGTTCAACTTCAAAGGGAAGAAAATTGGAGATAGAACCAAGTAGCAACAAAACAATGGATTTTCTTTTTTTTTTTGCAGTTGAGTTATATAGAGTCTCCAGATTCAAAGGCTGGCCTGTCCCTCGTCCCTATGCGAACAACTGTCACCCCTACAAAAAAGATTGAAATGGATCGAATCATTATGCCTGATGGAACTATTGTGACAACTGTGACAACCATTCAATCTCGGCCCAAGATGGATGGAAAGATGGGTAAGATTCCCATTTCTACTTGTGCTCATCTGTCTGTGATGCTGACTCTTAGAGTTATGAATTGGAGCGTTTTGCTCTGCCGTTGGCTGTCCAGTCGTACACACAAGAAATAGGAGGAGAATATTGATTAGTTTGATCATGGTTGACCTTGCATTTCAGCTCAATTTTCCCTCCCGCTCCACACATTCCTTGATTCCCAAACTACCCCAGCCTTAAATTTATTCAATCCGCAGAGAATTCCAAAGAGGCAAAACCTTTTGAGTGAAATAATCCCTCCTCATCTCAGTCTTAAATCATCAGCCCCTATCCTGAGACTGTGGCCCCCGTGTTTCCAAGTTCCAGGGGATACAATCTCTCAGCACCTACCCAACAAGGTCCTTCAGAATCTTGAATGTTTCAATGAAGAGCACCTCGCATTCTTCTAAGCCCAGAGAATATAGGCCCAATTTACCCAAACTCTTAGTTGGAAAGCAAATTTTAAAAATGCCTGCGTATAAAACCTATACAAATTTTGAATGCTGCGCTGTCCGTGAGGCGGCCCATTGGGGGCTGGAGCATCGCGAGAGGTCCTGCCAATGCCGTTGCAACGGCATGCGCCACGCAACACGATTACGCCATTTCCAAAGGAACGGAGCGTGGTTGAGCGGTGTCAAACCGGGCCCCTTATCTTTCTTTGTTCTGAAATGCTCATTTTGGATTTGTGCAACTCGACCATAACTCCCGAAATTGAGAGAGAATGATTAACAGATTTACCTCATTGTCCCATCACGATAGACTGAATGTGCCTGTGTTTCCATGGCGTTTGCTTTGGCCATTTGCAAAGCCGTGACAAAGGGGTGGGATTAAAGTATCCTTCACAAGGCCGTGCAAATGTAGAGCTGCAGTCAAACGTGGAATTAGAGACGGTGCTTGTGAGTCTCGCAGGAAAGCAATGGCCTGAATCCAGCATGTCCTTGCTCAGACAGAGCACAAATGCATCTATTGTCATTGCAGATTCAAGTCGGCCTCTGCCTCCACATAAAATACGCTTGACAGAGTTCTTGTGTGGGTAGATGAGAACAGAAGACATACTCGCAGCTACGAAAGGTCATTAAATCGAAACCAAAACAGAAAATGCTGGACAATCTCAGCAGGTCTGATAGCATCTGTGGAGAGAGAAGGGAGCTGCCGTTTCGAGTCTGGATGACTCATTTAACTCATTTATCCATTTTAATGCAAACAATCCCAATACTGACCTTCTTACCATTTCCCTCAACCGCTTTTCCCGAAGCTCATTTTTGTCAATAATATAGCAATAATGGTTCAAAGGAATAATCAAACAAAAATTAACATCGAGCCTAAGGGAGGCAACATTAGACCAGGTGAGCCAAAAATTTTAAGAAGCATTTCAAAGGAAGAGAGAGTGAGAGGGAGCGGTAGCATATCGGATAACTCACCTGGAACACTTTAGGCGGAATTACTCAACTCTTTCCGCTGGCGGGATCTTCCGGCCCACCAAAGTCAAACCCCAACAGCAACACGGGCAAGGAATGCAAATCGGCATCGACTTTGCCGGCACCACCGCCAGTGGTGAGCCGCCTCGGTTGTGCGAAAGCCCGCCGTGGCGGGGCTGGGGAATTCTGCCCTTTGTCAATCTTCACGACATGTTTAAAAAAAATAAATAAAATAAAATAAAATAAAAAAAAAACATTCGCCGGCACGTCAAAGTTGCCATTTTTACGAGCCTGCCTTCCTTAACTTTTCCCAAAACCTCTTTATTCCAAAATGTGATCACCGTGCCTTGTTGGTTCAGGGAGAGGCTGCATGAATTGTTCAGCATCTCCAGACTGAGCGGGATGGTCACTTGGGTGGAATGCTGGACAATTGAGGCCCGGATTTTCCTACCGGCTGGCGAGCGACACAGAGGTCATTTCCTTCGGCGGGGCGGGAAGATCTCCTGCCGGCCAATGGCAAGCCACCACAGTCGCTAGAAAATTAGCTGCAGGCGGGGTGAGGGTGGGGGTTTGCAAAAAGATTGGCCCGAGAACTTGTTTCGGTGTCTGGCGTGCATGTGGATTGACTCTTTTGTTCCATACATCCTGGAAGTAGTGACGATGTGCACTATAACATCCTTGGCATGTTGATAGTCTTTCTACGGTCCTGTACAAAAGAACATCCTCCAGGCCTCCGACATCTATCTGCTCACCTTCTCGGTGTTCTTTAGGCAGGTAGCCAGCCTTTGGGTTTACAGACCCCCCTCTCCCCTGCTCCTGCACCAGTGTTTCTGTCAACTCAGCAGTTTGTTAATACTGTTCACTATTTGATGGAGGAAATGTTTGGTTTTGTTCTTGGCACTTTGTTCTAAAACGTACAGTGCAGAAGGCGGCCATTCGGCCCAGCGAGTCTGCACCGACCCACTTAAGCCCTAACTTCCACCCTATCCCCGTAACCCAATAACCCCTCCTAACCTTTTTGATCACGAAGGGCAATTTAGCATGGCCAATCCACCAAACCTGCACATCTTTGGACTGAGAGAGGAAACCGGAGCACCCGGAGGAAACCCACGCAGACACGGGGAGAACGTGCAGACTCCGCACAGACAGTGACCCAGCGGGGAATCGAACCTGGGACCCTGGAGCCTGTGAAGCCACTGTGTTATCCACTTGTGCTACCGCGCTGCCCTAATTTTCTGATCCCCAAATTTTGAAATGGATATTGAGGCACTGGAGAAGGTGCAAAAAAGATCTACAATAAACCTCAAACTGAGAGCCTATACTCATCTGAAAAGATTGGAACAGGCGTGGGCATTACTTTTTAACAGGAAAGGGAAAGTTCTGACCTGATCTGGGTCTTTGAAGATATTTATGGGGCTTGGTAGGGTCAGCATAGAGAAGATGTTTTCACTTGTGGGGAAGACAAAAAAAGCCAGTGGTCATATATCTAAGATGAATCATTCCACTAGGTGGGGAATTCACACCTTGAAGGGGTAGTGCAGTATAATGGAGTATTACAGACTAAGAGCCGATTTTCTGCCCCCATTTGGCAGAGGCGTAAATCCCGTTATGGCCGGAAACACTCACAAGAGGTCCACAACGGGATTTGTGACAGGGTGATCTCAGAATGGGATCACCTCCACTGCCCGCCAGCGACATGAGCAGGCTGGTGCCCAGCATGATTCCCGTTAATTTAAAAGCATTTTAATATTCAAAATCGGCTTAACGCTGAATATTCTGGCACCATCAGATGTTCCCACCCAGCGGCGTAACGTAACGTCGGCAGGGATCAGCACTGGTCTCCAAAAACAGAGACCAGACGTGATGAGCACGCCGGGGGGCTCGGAGGCCAGTGAAACCCCTGGGTGGACTGCCAACCGGGCACGGTCAGGATGGCACTTCCTGGGGTAGGGCGAGAAGGGGACAGGGCCTGTGGGCGACCCCATGACAAGGGTTCTCTTCATGTGGTTATGGGTGGTACTTGAGGGGGCGGGGGTGATTGGCGGGGGACGCGCTGCCCTGAAGACCCATTTCCAGCGATTAGAGGGGGAGGGGAGGACAGGGGTGTGCAGCAAGATGATGCTGGGGGTAGGTCTTTAGCCAGTATCTGAGATCAGGTGGGGTGGAGGAGAGGGGGTGGTACCACGGTCTCTGTGGAGCAGGCCATGCTGGCATTTTTAGGCCCTGCCTCTCGCAATGGCGGCGCAAAGCATGCCCCCCCCTTCCTACCTTTAAAAAAAAAAATGGCAAAGTGCGGGAAGATCCCGACAGACAACCCGTCTGTTTCTCTGGGGAGGAAAATGCCGGTTTGCAGTCAGAAACTTAAACTTTGCCATTTGTGGGGGGAGAAAATTCCACCCCAAGTCTCAAAGAGTTGACTGTAATGGCCTATCATGTCATGGAAGGAAGTGACATATACTCGTAATTGAAGAGTTTCTCGGAGAAAGCAGTCTGGAAAGAGGTTAGCGTAAGGGAGTGTTCTCACCAAAGTAAATATATTACAATGAAGTGTTTGCAGCTAACGGAATTTGGGAGTTATTGAAACTATTCCAACCCAACAAGACAATAATATCGGTGATAGAGGCAGAGCCCCTCAAAACCTTCCTTGGCCATGAATCGCCAGAATCCACAAAGCTGTGGATCAAGAGTTGGAATGTGGAATTAGATTGAATGGCTGCTTGGCGTCAAGCATGGGCTGAATGGACACCTTTCGTGCTGCAAGTTTCTATAATTTTAGGGAATTCACCGGAAACTGTTTTACCCAAAGAGTGGTTAAAATAGCGACCCTGTTCCCACCAGGATTAGTTTGGGTGATTAACCTGGATTGATTGAAGGGGCAGCTTGTTACGTACAGGAACGAAAAGAGGAAAGAAGAACGTTTGAGCTGGTGGAGGTGAAAGGAAGCTCATGTGGTGGATAATTACCGGCATGGACCAAGTAGATCAAGCGGCCTGCTTCTGTTCTGTATATTCAGTGTAATTCCATGTAAAGGAGTTTAACCTATCTTTCCTACTAGGTGTCATCAACGTTCACGGTGCCCATGGCAGTCACCGACTACTGGAGCTCAAACCACAGCTTCCGCAAACATACTGCCAGCCCCTTGAATACAATATCGTAACCAATTCTTTCTGCCACCCACAGATTCTCCTGCACGGTCACCCTCAAAGGTGGAAGTAACGGACAAGAGGTCCATCAAGATGGATGACAGCCCTGTAAATCTGTCTCCTAACAACGGTATGTACACGTGTTCGTTGGGAGTGTGTGTTCTGCTTGTTTGATTCTGGGGATAATGGTGTTGAGGGGTACAAAGGAACTCTCGTACCTTTAGTGAGTTTGGGGGGCCTTTATAATTGGTTTCCCGAGTGTAAAACAGGTAATGTTGGTTCCCTCTCCATCGCACTTCAATGGCAAGGAAAAATGGGCTGTGATGTACAGTAGGTGACCAATTCAATATTGTTTTGCATAGAATCATTAAATATTAAAACCTAATGTGTTAGGTTTTGTGTTTGCTGATCAAGATTTTCTTGCAGTGTGAGTTTTGCCAAGTTTCAACAAGGCTCTTTTGTTTTGAAGACCTCTAGCTCCATAGACTTTTCCATGCCAAGACAGCAGACCCGCTCTGTGCCTCTGGCAATACCACCTTAGAAGCTGCCAGGTTTCTTCCTATTGCGTAGTGAGTCTGCCTAGTACAATAACTGAGATGAAGAGACCAGGAAGTTCAGATTTCATGGCTGGACTGTCCTGCTCTGTTTTCTCTGCTGGGGATCAGACCCAAGAGTACCCTGCTGGTGTTTGGTAGGGCTCAAGGACCCTCTAACATGTGAGTTGGAGCGTTCGGGGGAAGGTGTTATATGGTTGGGGGGTGGGGGGGCCGAGAGATCAGGGAGTCCCGATTTCTTCCTGCACTGAGGATCTCCGCTCAGCGGAGAAAAAGGTTAAATTGAAGCCTCGAGGAGGCGTTCCCCGCCAGGGCCCGAAATAGTAACAGAGTGCGGTTAGATAGCGGGGCCGTTCCTGACACTACAAGATCACGCCCTCTGTCTCGTGCGGCTAATAATGTTTTCATGTGTGGTCAGCAGTGGATAATCACCTTGCCAATGGTTTGGATCCAGTGGTACAGACAGCAATCCGGCAGCTGACAGAATCCGCCAACAAGCCCAGCAAAAAGACACCAACAAAACGCAGCACCTTGATTATATCAGGCGTTTCCAAGGTAATCCTCTCTGCCTTCTGCTTCCCGGAGCAAGGAATTCGCTCTCTGCAGCTCACTGGGTTATTTTGCGAATGTAGCACCTATACCAATCAATCAGTGGGTGACTGATTTATTGAAGGATTCCAATTCAACCATCTACCCTGGTGAGGTTTGGAACTGGGAATCCCAGAGATTTGCTGAACCTTTGTGCCTCGCCCGCTCAGTGACCTTGAACGGGTGACTGAAAGAAGGCCGTGGGTTCGGGAGCAACAATTCAATCAGTGGTTGAGGAAGAAGTAATGAGCTGTGAATGGTTAATTCACCAACATAAATTGTGAAATGGGACAGAGTTAGTGCCTAAACCTGACTGGAAATTTTTAAGTGATCTGTTACGAGCAAGTCACCTGTGCTAGTTTCTAACGACATGTCAGAAGACCTAACGTTTTATAAATTGAAGGAAATTGCACCGTGCAGGCGAGTGGCATGTTCAGGCTAAAAGGTGCACATGTTCTGCATTTTTGAAATGATTGATTGGGTCAATTAGAGTTCAGATTGGAGCGGAGATCTTGGCTTTGTTTGATTGATGGGTCAAATAAGGATTTCAGGCAGTGCGGAACTCCTGTGCAGTTGAAGGGGGTATGTTTGCAGGTCAATGGGAGTTTAAGAGCAGGGGAGTGGACCCAATTGGAGCACTTTCAAAAAGCTGGCATGGACTGATGGGTCGAATGGGCCTGTTGACGCTACGTCATTCGGGGATTTATTCTTGGAGAGAAAGTGAGCTCAAATCCTCGGTAAAGACAGAGGGAGGAGTCAGATGTAGAAAGTGTAAATGAGCCTAATTGTAACCGTCTTGTGCACAGGGCACTCCTCCCATAAACGGCGCACTTAATTCTGCCAAACTTGTGGCTTATCAGCAAAGCCAGGGAGCTGTCTGCCCATTGTGACAAGAATTCAAACTTTTTGCCAGTAATTGTCAACTTGGGATCATTTAGTGGTTTTAAAAAGTTGACCATCTTCAGCTATCGAAGAAGGAGGCCATTCGGTCTATCATGTTTACGCAGGTCTTCAAATGAGCAATGCCCCTCGTGCCACCCCCCCCCTCCCACCCCACAACCCTGCACATTTTTCCTCACCAGCTATGAATCCAATCCCCCCTTTTTAAAAATAAATTTAGAGTACCCAATTCATTTTTTTTTCCAATTAAGGGGCAATTTAGCGTGGCCAATCCACCTACCCTGCACATCTTTGGGTTTTGGGGGTGAAACCCACACAAACACAGGGCGAATGTGCAAACTCCACACGGACAGTGACCCAGAGCCGGGATCGAACCTGGGACCTCGGCGTCGTGAGGCGGCAATGCTAGCCACTGCGCCACCGTGCTGCCAATCCAATCCCCTTTTGAATGCCTTGATTGAACCCATCTCCGTCACACTCTCAAACGGTGCATTCTAGATCCCAACCACTGCAATTAACCTTCATTCCTCCCATTTCCTTCAGACTGTGGAAGTGAGGGCTGAGGGAATGCAATAGTTTGAAGCCTGGTCAGGTGGGGGAAAATGAGCCCGTTCTTGTCGTGGAACTCTTGTGTATTTGGTGTTGAGACCCAGCTTGATTCTGTGCACATAAAGGCCCAGTGTAGTCTTGTCTGATCAGCCGGCCTTTCCTCTTGTCTGCCAAGTACACACTTACCCTCCTCTCTTGCCCTATGACCTAGGCTCCCATTGACCAGGAAGAAATGGCGCTCTCTGTGGGCTACGCGGCCTCCATGGATGCCTCTCTGCAGGGTGAGCCGGGGCTGCCCGCTTTGCCTCATTGCAGTGCTCAAAGTGCGCTGGACTCTCCCAAATCGCCCGACTCCCAAAACCAGTGGCAGATGGTCAGTCAGGACTTGGATGAAGCGGCCGTGTCGGATATTTCCGAACGTCCATCGGTGGACGACGTTGAGTCAGAAACTGGGTCGACGGGAGCGCTTGAAACACGAAGCTTAAAGGATCATAAAGGTAAAAGAAAATTGATTTCACTTGTAATATTCTGTTGTGTCTCTCCCTCTCATGTATTGTGTGATATAAATGCAGTACATCTGTACACTATAATATGTAGGAAATGGGAGCAGGATTGTTAGACGTTTAGCTGCTGTTGTATAAAGAGTCAAAGGTTCTGCTGCTTTTCCACAAACACCTTTAATTTACTTCAACAGACTCTGTACAAAACTCGACATCACATCACCTGACACAAAGGCCACCTGAAGCACCTTTACATATCAGTGTCAATTATTGGATACTTAAAATAAATGAGACAACTAATTGGAATGTCTCTTAACCCATTACGTAACAAGGAATAGGCCCTTCGGCCCCTCAATCCTGCTCCGCCATTCAACTAGATCATGACTGACCTTCTACCTTAACGCAATTTTCTCGCACTATCCCCATATCATTCCTGTATAGAAATCTATCGATATCTGTCTTGAATATACTCAATGACTGAAGATAGCTTAAATAAACACTTTCTTTACTCATTCTTGGGAAGTCTGTGTCATGAGCAAGGCCAACATTTATTGTCCATCCCTAAATGTCTTGGAGAAAGTGGCGGTGAACCATCCACGTGGGGTAGGAGCACCCCACAGTGCTGTCAAAATCCAGAATTTTGATCCTGCAAGAGTGAAGCAACAGCAATTATAGTTCCAAGTCAGGCTGACTTGAGTCAGAGAGTGGTGTTCCTGTACTTGTCCTTCTGGGTGGTAGAAGTCAGAGGTTTGAAAGGTGCAGTCGAAAGAGGCTTGGTGATGTGGTACACAACCTCAGCCGGTACTGGGACTGAACCCGCGCTGCTGGGCTCGCTCTGCATCACAAACTAGCTGTCCAGCCCACTGAGCTAAACCAGCCCCCCTCAAGTATGAGCCTTAATGAGTCATAGAATCTCTCCAGTGCAGGAGGAGGCCATTCAGCCCATCGAGCCTGCACCGACCCTCTGAATGAGCACCTTACCTAGGCCCACTACCATGCCCTATCCCGTAAACCTGAAACCTAATCCGCACATCTTTGGACACATAAGGGACAATTTAGCGTGGCCAGTCCACCTGACTGGCACATCTTTGGACCGTGGGAAGAAACCAGAGCACCCGGAGGAAACCCACGCAGCCATGGGGAGAACGTGCAGACTCCGCACAGGCAGACACCCAAGCCCAGAATTGAACCTGGGTCCCTGGTGCTGTGAGGCAGCAGTGCTAACCAATGTGCCACTCTGCCGCCCACTCAATCATGGAGAAAGCACATGTATCTTAAGAGCAACGTTGTCCACACAAGTTGTCGTCCCTGGAGAATATTTAAGAGGGTGTTAAAACCGGGGTGATACTTTCCCACCATCCTACCTGTACTTAATAGAAGGGGCACCGAGGCAACTTGTAGTTTACTGGTGGCTGCCGCAACTAAGATCAACAAACTCAATCCTGTGGCAATCCAGACCAATCTGTGTACCACAGTGCCACACTGGGTGGTGTGTGTTCATCAATTGAGTTATAGGTCACCGTTAACCCTGGTAACTTTGCAATTGCAGAAGACCCTGAGCCAGTCAGGTTCCTTGCGTGGATCTAGTGAAAGGATCGACGCAGTGATTTAAACATGTCCCTTTGGTCTATTTTTAAATGACCTGTTACAAACATACTTTTTCGTTGCTGGTTTGCGGATTTTAGACCAATTTAAGTAGGTCAGATTCAGTACCGCTGTCCCATCAACATGCAAGCTCTCAAACTTCTAAAGACAAACTCAGGTCCTGGTGGGGACACATGTGCTAACTAACCAGAGTCTAAAGCTACTACAAAGACTAATGCTAAGTACATTGACATAAATCTACAAAAACACATTAAAGGGTTAATGTTTCAGATCGATGACCTTTCATCTGAACTGTCATGGTACTGTATGTTTGAATGTTGATGTTATTACAATCCCAGACCAGACTCCAACAGTGGCTAGGGTACTGGGCAGAAACCCCAATATTTTATTTTAATTTTGTAAGACTGTAGGGAAAAGATACCTCACTCCAGGACTGATTTAACCCAAACATAGGGTAACTAAATATTGAAAACAAACTTAATTACCAACAGTGTTAAAATGTCTCTAACATCACACCAGAAAATAGCTTATAATTACCCCTCAAACAATGCTAATCAATACAGTGACACAATAACCCTTAACTGCTATCTTTACTTCCATTACGACAACAGAACCATCTCAGATCCCAATCCACTTTTAAATGCTGTTAGCACTCAGGAATATGTGCTGTACAGGGATCTCTTGAAACTGCACTTTAAAAAAGAGAAACATTTTGATTGCTTTAAAGAAAGAGATCTGACCCTGTCAGAACAATACAGGATCTCCAGCTTCCTTCATAGCTTGACACTCAGCTCCCAACTAATTTGGAAAGAAACTGCTAGTCTGTCCACAGAGAGATCTTTCTCTCTCTCCCCCCCCCCCCCCCCCCCCCCGCAGCAGGTTCGGGTTTCCTGTAGGCGTCGGATGGCTACAGTGGGAAATCCCATTGACCAGCTGGGGGAAACTGAGAATCCCCTGCCAGCGACGGCGCTGCCGAGAAACACACAGATGGGGTAGTAGACAATTCACCCCAATGTCTCTAATTAAATACTCCAGAGGGAACCCTCTTAAGACAAACAAAAAATCCATTAGTCAACCTTTTACGATGCTTTAATTGCCCCCCCTGGTTTCAAAGAAAGTCCAGCTGTCTTTGCAAACCAGGATTTTTAAAAACACCATTGCAGGAGTTAATATTTTTTTAAATAATCTTTATTCCCATAAGTAGGCTTATATTAACACAGCAATGAAGTTACTGTGGAAGGCCGTTTGTCGCCACATCCCGGTGCCTGTTCGGGTACACAGAGGGAGAATTATGAATGTCCAAATTACCTCATAACACGTCTTTCAGGACTTGTCGGAGGAAACCGGAGCACCCGGAGGAAACCCACGCAGACACGGGGAGAACATGCAGACTCCGCACAGACAGTGACCCAAGCCGGGAGTCGAACCTGGGACCCTGGCGCTGTGAAGCCATAGTGCTAACCACTATGCTACCGTGCTGCCTGTTATACACACTAACCCGGATTTTAACCCTTACTGCACCAAATACATATAATACAATATTTCTGAAATTCCTACATTCATCACGATGTTGTCCTTATTCTTTGCTTGCCAATGCGGCGACAGGTTGCCACCTATGTTCTTACCTGTGTTGCTCTGACTTCAGTTTCCTCTCCCCTTTCCTCGCAGTTGGCTTTCTCCGCAGTGGCACAAAGCTCTTGTTCAGGAGGAGAAACAAACAGAAGGAGCCGGGTTTCAGCCACTCGCACGATGATCTCTCCAACGTGAGCAACAGCCCCGCCTCCACGCGGAAGAAATCGGGCAGCTTCTCGCGGAAGCTGATCAAGAGTTTCTCTTTTAAGTCCAAGTCGAAGTCAAAGGCCAGCACGAATGGCAGCACTGCGGCAACCGGGAACTGACTACGCTGGGAATCCCAGAGAGGGTTGTCAGACAAAGGACCTGGAGGCTGGACTACCTGGGGTAGAGCAACAGGCGACGGAGCACTTGGACCCCTGTTGGGATTTCTGCAGTAATTTATCTCCTGGTTTCTTCTCGAAGACTTTTCTGTGAAATGAAAGGAGCACTGCCACCTTTCATCGATCATCGCTTGTGAAAGCCACTGTGCAGTGATGTTCCTCCTTCGTTACATCGCAAAAACCTCAAAGCCTGGAGGAAACCTGAAGCTTTGGACATGCTGAAGCTAAAGGTTGACCTTGAGTCAGGACCGGAGACAAAATGCATTTGTTTGGTGACACTAGCTTTAAATGTAAATTCTTTAGACCCTCTTCAACTCTTTCCCCCAATTTTATTTATTGAAAATCTATAATGGTGCCAGGTTTGGCAGCTTTGCAAAATGTTTCACAGGAGACCCTGTTTTAATTGGGACGAATGAATTCAGCCATTTCATTGATTGCTTTCTACTCTCAACTGTTTGCCAAGGCGTTATATTGTGTTGTTCTTTCGGAAAGTGAGTGAAAAAACAAATGTAAACACCTTTGCGACGTAAAAAGAAAACACCTTGACTTAGTGTTGCTGTACCGCCTAAAGTCCCTGAACATAACCTAGTGGACGGTGAGGGGAGTTATTTTTGCAGGACTGAGTGCGCTCTCTGTGGGGAAAGGGGAATAATGTCAGTGAGTTGGAATATTTGGCCTTTAACATGCACTTAGTTCTCCCGATTCACGGGTCTCAATGACATATGTTCTCGTCCAGTTCCCTAAGCGTGCGTGTGATAGATTTAAGCTGGAATATTGTATCCAATTCTGGACACCACACTTGAGGAACTCTGTCAAGCCCTGAGCGAGGGTGCAGTGGAGGGTTGCTAAAATGGTACCACTAGTGTGCGGACTTTGGTTTGGGAGAGACTCAATGAGCTGGGTTTTCTGCTTGGAGCAGAGAAGGTTCAAATGAAATTTTAATGGAGATATTCAAAACTATATGAAGCATTAGGAGAGTTTAATCGAGGAGAAGTTGTTTCCTGTTGTAGAAAGGGTCGATAATGAGAGGACATATTTATGTTAATTGACAAACAGAACCAGAGGCAAATGGGATTTATTTTATTTTCTATGCGATGATTTCTAATGATCCAGAATGCACTACCCAGAAAGGGGGGGGGGGATCAGATTTAATGGTAATTTTCAGAAGTGAGTTGGATATGTACAAAGGGGGAGAAAAGTGCAGGGCAAGCGCAGAAGGGAGTGAGATTGATTTTAGTTGCTCCTTCGAAGAGCTGGCACAAGCATAAATGGCCTTCATTGCTATATTGTTCCCATTATTCAATGCTTGCGCCCATTAGGTCAAGGAACCTCGACACCAATTTACACCTTAAGCTAAACCATTTAAACACAGCATCATAAAATGTTGGAAAACACAGGTCAGGCAGCACCGGTGAGGAGAGAAACAGAGTTAACATTTCAGGTTGCTGACCTTTACCCAGAACTCAAAAGGCCATTTTTTGAAACATTAACTCTATCTCTCCCTCTGCAGATGCTGCCTGATTGGATGAGTATTCCCATAATTTTCTGTCTTTTATTTCAGAGAGGAGGCAGTGAGGTAGTGGTATTGTCGCTGAACTAGTAATCCAGAGATTATTGCTTTGGGTGCTTGGGTTCCAATCCCACCGTGGCAGATGGTGACATTTGAATTCAATTTTTTTTTAATGGATTTAAAAGTGTTTTTTTTTTTTTTGTTGTTGTTAAAACCCATCTGGTTCTCCAGTGACCTTTGGAGAAAGAAATCTGCCATCCCTACCTGGTGGCCTCTTAAATGCGCGCAGGGATAGGCAATAAATGTTGGTCCAGCGATGCCCGCATCCCAATGAATAATTAAAAAAGAATTCCTTAGCATCTGCAGTATTTTGCTTTTTGTCAAAATTTTATCCAGAGTGGAGACTTGGTTAATGGGCCAGAATTTGACATGAAAGTAAAATTTGCCACAATTAAGGGAGCGTTGATATGAAAAGTACCTGGTGTGCCCATAACCATTCCCGCAGTACGCCCTGAGCACAGTATTTGGTGATTATGATCACAATGGCAACCTTCAGTGAATAAGTTAATATGTTATTTGAGGAGTGTCGTCATACACGTTGTATAGAAATTTATGGTAGTGGCGGGGGAGGAGCGGGGGGTGGGGGGGTGGGGGGGGGGTCTAACCCACAGTGCTAGATGCCACTGTCTGTACATCAAAAATCTGTCTTGTACCCAGATCTTGCAGCACGTCAGCCCCTCGGTAGCAACCGGCCAGTTACACTGTGACCTCTCAAGACCCGGAAACACCAATTGTCCAGAAATCTATTGAGCAAACACCAAGTTACTCCCGGCATCACATTAGTCCAGTGCTTTGGAAGCAGAAACATGGAAGATACGGTCTTTGGATTTGTTTTTAAATTACTGCTTTATGATGCGTTATCACCGCTTTCTGCTTCCGGTTTACGGAGTTTCCGTCCACAGAATTGTGGTTAGGCATTCAAACGTCATTCTGTAATCCTGAAAATTCCAAAATCTAGAAATGACTTGGTCCCAAGCATTCCGGACTGGAGAGGTTACAGTGTTTCTTCTTCCCTGGCTGCAGAGAGATTTCCGATATATATCCCGAGAGAAGGTAAATTGAGACTCCAGGTTCCGAAAGATTTGCCTGCATATTGATGAAGTTGGAGATCGGAACCAACAGAACTTACCCTTGGGCTCCAATATGTCATTTGGCCATGGGAGATGGGATATGCGGGAAAAACTATTAACGGGGTTTACGGACTGGATCTCCACCTACAGATGCTTTTCTAGATTTTGTTTTCCAGGTACATATTGAAGCATCTGACTCAATTACCATTGTGACGAGGGTGGAGCCCCTGGTTCAAGGAGATGTTTGTAGATGGTTCTTTGTGAGATACGAGTGTAAAAAGTTTATTGTACATAGTAAATTTTAATCTAGTGTCTGGGGGAGGTTGGGGAGGGGGGGGGGGAATATCCGAGCGTGGTTATATTTATGATGTGAAACTGTTCTAGCAGCTATAGGCGGGTACTTCACAGCAGTTTGTGTCGATTATCCGGTGAATGGGATGGGGTGGGTGCTGGGAATGTGATCTTAGCTCAAGTTCTGAGGTCTGTTCTGCTGTGACTGAAATTTTTATCAAAGTTCCACCAACCAAATGTCTCCAGAGAAGCAAGGGTCAGATAAATAGTTGGGGAGTGAAAGACTGGAGCACAACTGAACGTCGTACTCGACACCTACGCTACCGAGACAGTGACATCCTACTCGCGTTAGAAATACTCCATTTGAAGAGGAAACAGACTGCAAATGGAGTGTAGATATTTTCCCATAGAGTGTTATGTGCTGCACTGTCCTGAATGCTACTTTAAACCCAGACTCCAAAGAGAGCACACGCATCTTTAATCACCTTGGAAATAAAAGTTGATTACAAAACAAAAACGTGTCCATCATGTTGATTCATGATTCATGGAGACTCAATTTCATGATTCATGGAGGATCCGATCATTTTTCTGAATGTTTATATTTACAGCTGAGGGTGTGCTTCGACCCATTATGAACCTGGCGTATTCACCTGATCTGCTATACCTGTCAGCAGGTATACCTGGGGGTCACCAGGTAGATTGGGGGCGCAGGTAAATTTGTCTGATCCCCAGTGTGTTGGGGCAGTGGGCACCTTCCCCCTCCCCTCCCCTCAAACATGCTGAGGCACCAGGAGCGACATTTCTGTTTAAGCCAATCAGATTTACCCAAGAAATGTCCAGTGTCAGAATCACAGGTGCCTGGAACCCGCTGTTGGAGATGCCAGCAGGTAGGCACTGATTGCGGTCATTTGAATCTTTGCCATTGGGTAAAATCAACAGCAGCGAATCAACAATTTCCTTTTACACTTTGATGTTTTTATATATATATATATATATTACAGATAATATATACATATATAAAATAAATTATGCATTATAAACTTGTACCAAGCCTCAGTTAGACCATATCTGCAGTACTGTACAGGGTTCTGGACTCCATTATTATAAAGAACATATAGACACACGAGAGAGAGTTCAAAGAAAGCTGACCAGGATGATACCACGAATGCAGGATACATCCATCTGGATAGGATACCAGGAATGCGGGGATATATCCATCAGGATAGGATATCAGGAATGTGGAGGCATATCCATCAGGATAGGATACCAGGAAGGCAGAGGCATATCCATCGGGATAGGATACCAGGAATGCAGAGGCATATCCATCGGGACAGGATACCAGGTATGCAGAGACATATCCATCGGGATAGAATACCAGGAATGTGGAGGCATATCCTGGGCAGCACGGTAGCATAGTGGTTAGCACTGTTGCTTCACAGCTCCAGGGTCTCAGGTTCGATTCCCAGCTTGGGTCTGTGGCGATATGCATCACTGTAAATACACAAGGGGTTAATGCAAATACACTAAGACTAAGTAAACACTAGAGGGAGCACCAGAGACATCATGACATGCAGACATACAGCTAATGAACACATAGAATAGGACACGACCAATGGGCAGTCAGGACACCCAGAGGTGACACTACCACAAGGGGGCAACATGCTCTTTCTCCTTTCCACAGACGACACGGGCAGATCGGAAGCATCACACCCACCCCATGGATTAGAGCAGACTGGTTCGTTAGACTGAGTTACTATAGCAAGATTAGCAGGAGAGTCGAACTCAAGTAGGAGAATTGCTAACTGTTCAATAAATGTGTTAAACCTATCTCCAAGTCTGAACCTTCCTTTTGGGCAGCACGGTAGCATTGTGGATAGCACAATTGCTTCACAGCTCCAGGGTCCCAGGTTCGATTCTGGCTTGGGTCACTGTCTGTGCGGAGTCTGCACATCCTCCCCCTGTCTGCGTGGGTTTTCTCCGGGTGCTCCGGTTTCCTCCCACAGTCCAAAGATGTGCAGGTTAAGTGGATTGGCCATGATAAATTGACCTTAGTGTCCAAAATTGCCCTTAGTGTTGGGTGGGGTTACTGGGTTATGGGGATAGGGTGGAGGTTTTGACCTTGGATAGGGTGCTCTTTCCAAGAGCCGGTGCAGACTCGATGGGCTGAATGGCCTCCTTCCGCATTGTAAATTCTATGAAATCCATCGGGATAGGATACCAGGAATGCAGAGGCATATCCATCGGGGTAGGATACCAGGAATGCGGGGGCATATCCATCGGGATAGGATACTAGGAATGCAGAGGCATTTCCATCGGGATAAGATACCAGGCATGTGGAGGCATATCCATCAGGACAGAATACCAGGAATGGGGGGAGATATCCATCAGGATAGGATACCGGGAATGTGAGGGTATATCCATCAGGACAGGGCTCAAGGAATGCAGAGGTATATCCATCTGGATAGGATACCAGGAATGTGGGGGTTTATCCATCAGAATAGGATACCGGGAAAGTGGGGGTATATCTATCTGGATGGGATACCAGGAATGTGGGGGCATTTCCATCAGGATACGATGGGCAGCACGATAGCACAGTGGTTAGCACTATGGCTTCACAGCTACAGGGTCCCAGGTTTGATTCCTGGCTTGGGTCACTGTCTGTGCGGAGTCTGCACGTTCTCCCCGTGTCTGCGTGGGTTTCCTCCGGGTGCTCCGGTTTCCTCCCACAAGTCCCGAAAGACTATTAGGTAATTTGGACATTCTGAATTCTCCCTGTGTACCCGAACAGGCGCCGGAATGTGCCAACTAGGGGCTTTTCACAGTAACTTCATTGCAGTGTTAATGTAAGCCTACTTGTGACAATAAAGATTATGATTATACCAGAAATGTGGGGCATATCCATCAGGACAGATTACCAAGACAGCAGGGGTTTAGCCATTGGGATAGGACACCAGGAATGTGGGTGTAGCCATCGGGATAGGACACCAGGAATGTGGGTGTAGCCATCGGGATACGACACCAGGAATGTGGGGGTATCCATCGGGATAGGACACCAGGAATGTGGGGGTATCCATCGGGATAGGATACCAGGAATGTGGGGGTATCCATCGGGATAGGACACCAGGAATGTGGATATAACCATCGGGATAGGACACCAGGAATGCGGGGTCATATCCATCGGGATAGGATACCAGGAAAGTGGGGGTATATCCATCAGGATAGGACACCAGAAATACAGGAGCATATCCGACAGGATATGAATATTCACCAGGAAGTGAATATTATAGTGCAATTAAGGGGAGACCATATAAGTATATGAGAGAGAAAGGATTTGAGAGTAATGCTGATAGATTTAGATGAGGACAGACTGAGGTGGCCCGAGTGCAAAATAAACACCAGCATGGTCTGGTTGGGCTGAATGGCCTGTTTCTGTGCCCTATATCCTGCTGCCTCGCAGCACCTGGAGCTCAGGTTCAATTCTGACTTTGTGGAGTATCTGTGTGGAGTTTACACCTTCTCCTCGTGTCTGCGTGGGTTTCCTCTGGCTGCCCCGGTTTCCTCCCACAGTCCAAAGATGTGCAGGTTAGGTGGATTGGCCATGCTGAATTGCCCCTTAGTATCCAGGGATGTGTAGGTTGGGTTATGGGGCGAAGACGAGATGCATGGGGCAGTTTGCCTGGGTAGATTGCTCTTTCGGAGGGTCAGTGCAGACCCAATGGGCTGACTGGTCTCTTTCTGTACTGTCAGGATTCTATAATCCTATGTACTCAATCCAATATAATATGCAAAATAGGTGTTGATTTATTATCACCCAACAATGAAAGTTAAAATGACCCATAATATGTGATAACCCTCTATCTCTATTCATTTACCCGCTATGAATAAATGGGTTGATGCTGGAATTAAAAATCACACGAGAAGGATTATCACATGGGACTTAATTCACTGTGAGAAACACCTCGATTTCTAAGGTAACATTATTAATTCTGCCACCAGAAACAGTAGTAAGAGATTCCAAATAGCACCTGGTAACTTCCCTTATTATTTCAAGGTCCCAACAGACAGTTTGAGAAAAGTGGTTGGACAGCTGAATAATTAATCCTTGGTTTTGGCATGCAATTCGCATGCTGTCTTCTATTTTTGTTTCAACACCTTTTCTGTCCAATTTTTGGTGCAGTCTGTGTAAATGAGTAACTTTTTTTAAGATGGTGAATAAGATCTAAACAGCATTTTCTTCTTGAAGGTGTCTTTCGTTGGCAATAATGATAGCCAAAGTATTCAAAACAAATCTACTGTGGCCCATTTCCTGTGGGTGTGTGTTTTTTCTGCTACTAAAACTCCTGTGCAGCTTGAGTCAGTATGTTCTGTGGTTTTAACTGCACACCTACCGGCTGCCCACAATTCTACCATCGCCAAACTCGGGCTCATCTGAAACTCTGCTCCTTGCATCCTAACTCGCACTCAATCCCATCAACCCTATTGCTCTCTCACCGACATTGGCTTCCTGTGAAGCAATGCCTCAATTTTACAATTCCTGTCCTTTCTTTTCAAATCCCTCCCGACATCTCTAATCTTTCCCAGGCGTACAGCCCTTTGAGCATTGCTGCTTTTAATTGATGCACCATTGTGGGCGGCATGGTAGCACAGTGGTAGCACTGTTGCTTCACAGTGCCAGGGTCCCAGGTTCAAATCCCGGCTTGGGTCACTGTCTGTGCGGAGTCTGCACGTTCTCTCCGTACCTGCGTGGGTTTCCTCCGGGTGCTCCGGTTTCCTCCCACAAGACCCGAAAGGCATGCTGTTAGGTGAATTGGATATTCTGAATTCTCCCTGTGTACCCGAACAGGTGCCGGAATGTGGCGACTCAGGGTTTTTCGCGGTAACTTCATTACAGTGTGAATGTAAGCCTACTTGTGACAATAAAGATTATTATTATGGTGGCAGAGGGGGCAGCATGGTGGCGCAGTGGTTAGCACTGATGCCTCACGGCACCAAGGTCCCAGGTTCGATCCTGGCTCTGGGTCACTGTCAGTATGGAGTTTGCACATTCTCCCTGTGTTTGCATGGGTTTTGCCCCCACAGCCCAAAGATGTGCAGGGTAGGTGGATTGGTCACGCTAATTGCCCCTTAATTGGAAAAAATTAATTGGGTACTCTAAATTTAAAGAAAAGTATTATGGTGGCAGCGGCTTCAGTCACCTGGACCCTAAACTCTAGCTGGTCCGCCTTCTTTAAGGTCTTCTGTAAAATCCACCTCTTTAACGCTGTCAGCCACCAGCCCCAATACCCCCTTACGTGGCTCAGTGTAAGGCTTGTCGTTTGACACAGTCTACGACGTTGCAGGCGCTATATCAATGCATGTTGTTGTTATCAAATAAGGGCAGGCGCTCTAAATGTACAAGTCCGGGAAATAGACAGTAGGCCCACCCACAGCCGGTGCTTATATTTTCTCGGATGCAATTTCGGCTTCTCTTGCAACCTTCCCTTATAAAAGCTGCTCCTTCTGATTACAACAAACAATCAAACATCGGAATAAGTTGCTGGGTGTAAAGTTTCCGTTCGTATCACTGCTTAAATAAATGGGAGAGTTGCCCCCGGGCCATTTCTTAAAAATGAACTGTTCGTCCCGGACTCGGGATAAAATTTGACAAAAGTGGAATTTTGAACCAACCCAAGTTTAAACTTGCTCCAATTGCAAGTTTTCTCCTTTAAAAAAAAATCTACATCGTTATATCCAGCGGATGATTTTTGTGTTGATAGAAAAAAAAGGCAATTGCTATTCTCAGCTCCGATTATTTATTTTGGGTAGATATAATTTGGAATCTTTACAAACAAAGCCCCCCCCCCCCATTTACTCCCGCTCGAATTAACGCGCGCTATTTCCCATTCAAACATTTTGAAGAGGGGAGCCAGCGGCGGGAACGCCAGCCATTGGGTGGGCGGCCGCCCCCAGGAGTCCAATGGCAGGGGAGCGTGGCGGCGGCTCGCGGGCCGGACTCTGACTGACGTGGGCCGCGGCCAATGGGAGAGGGGGACGGGGCCCGGGCGCAGTCCAATCGGAATGCGGGGGAGGGGTTTCTAAAGGGGTGGTGGGCGGGACCCGGGCTGTATTCTGATTGACGTGGGCCGCGGCCAATGGGAGAGGGGGCGGGTCCAGGCGCAGTCAATCGGAGCGCAGGGGGCGGGAGGAGTATATAAGGGGGTGGCGGGCGGGTAGCCAGCCGCCATTTTGCGGAGCTAAGATGTCTGGCAGAGGGAAGAGCAGCAGCGGCGGCAAGGCCCGCGCCAAGGCCAAGACGCGCTCGTCGCGGGCCGGCCTGCAGTTCCCGGTCGGCCGCGTGCACCGCCTGCTCCGCAAGGGCAACTACGCGGACCGCGTGGGCGCCGGAGCCCCGGTCTACCTGGCCGCCGTGCTGGAGTACCTGACCGCCGAGATCCTGGAGCTGGCCGGCAACGCGGCCCGCGACAACAAGAAGTCCCGCATCATCCCCCGCCACCTGCAGCTCGCCATCCGCAACGACGAGGAGCTCAACAAGCTGCTGGGCGGCGTGACCATCGCCCAGGGCGGCGTCCTGCCCAACATCCAGGCCGTGCTGCTGCCCAAGAAGTCGGGCTCGGGTCCGGCCGCCGGCGGCGGAGGGGGAGGAGGCGGCAAGAGCGGCGGCAAGAAGAGCTCGCAGCAGTCGCAGGAGTTCTAGATCCTTCACCGGCTGACAACCGACCCCCGCAAACCCCCCTCCCCCACCCCCCCCTCTCCAACCCCCACCCCCCCTCCCCAACCCCCCCCTCCCCAATCCCCAACCCCCCCCCTCCCCAATCCCCAACCCCCCCCTCCCCAATCCCCAACCCCCCAACCCCCACCCCCCCCTCCCCCCACCCCCCCTCCCCAACCCCCCCTCCAACCCAGCCCCCTCCAACAGGGAGAGAATCAGGAGATGGACATTGAGAACAGACTCTGTACAACAACAAAATCATCCCCAGCGCCTGGAAACCTACATCTGCATTGTCTCCATTCCCTCTCTCTCTGTTCCACATGGAGACAGGGGACTCCTGTCATCCTCTGCATCTAAATACCCCCCCCCCCCATCTCCTCTCAGCCCCCCCCCCCCCCATCTCCTCTCAGCCCCCCCCCCCAATCTCCTCTCAGCCCCCCCCCCCCCATCTCCTCTCAGCCCCCCCCCCAATCTCCTCTCAGCCCCCCCCCCAATCTCCTCAGCCCCCCCCCAATCTCCTCTCAGCCCCCCCCCCCAATCTCCTCTCAGCCCCCCCCAATCTCCTCTCAGCCCCCCCCATATCTCCTCTCAGCCCCCCCCAATCTCCTCTCAGCCCCCCCCCATATCTCCTCTCAGCCCCCCCCCCATCTCCTCTCAGCCCCCCCCCCACATCTCTCAGCCCCCCCCCACATCTCCTCTCAGCCCCCCCCCACATCTCCTCTCAGCCCCCCCCCACCCCACATCTCCTCTCAGCCCCCCCCCCCCCATCTCCTCTCAGCCCCCCCCCCCCATCTCCTCTCAGCCCCCCCCCCCCATCTCCTCTCAGCCCCCCCCCCCATCTCCTCTCAGCCCCCCCACATCTCCTCTCTCTCCCCCCTCCCATCTCCTCTCTCTTTCCCCCCCCATCTCCTCTCTCTTTCCCCCCACCCACATCTCCTCTCTCTTTCCCCCCACCCACATCTCCTCTCTCTTTCCCCCCCACCCACATCTCCTCTCTCTTCCCCCCCCCCCACCCACATCTCCTCTCTCTTCCCCCACCCACATCTCCTCTCTCTTCCCCCACCCACATCTCCTCTCTCTTCCCCCCCCCACCCACATCTCCTCCCTCTCTTCCCCCCCCACCCACATCTCCTCTCTCTTCCCCCCCCCCTCGTCACCACATGGACACAGGACCCATGGCAACTCCTCCATCCCCCTCCTGTTTTTCTCTCTCCCACATGGACACAAGGGACTCCTGGCATTCCCTTCCTCTACATTCATTCTCTCTCTTCCCCCCCCCCCATCTCTCCGTTTTGTTTCTATCCCGCCCCCTCCTTTATTTTCTTTTGTTACTGGTTGAAGCGTGTGCTTTTTTGAAAAAAAATTCTTCCCACTAATTTTTCATTACCATGCTTGTTTCTTGCCTGATTTTTTTTTTTTTTTGAAGGGGGTGTTTGTCAGTTGTGGGTGGGTTGCGGTTTGCTACGAGGTTTTGGTCGTTTTATTTTACTTATTGGGTTTCTTCTGACTTTTTTTTTTTTGGTGGGGGGGCTGCAGTTATCAGTCGTGTGGGTCTCGTTTGCTACCAGGTTCAGTCAGTGTTTTTTTTTACATTCCCTTTTGAGTTTACTTTTGTAATGAGAAGGTTGTATTGCTCCTGCCTGTGCTTCGTTATGTATTTTTTTTTATTGGTAATCCTCTTGTTTCGCCGAAGACTTTCCGATATTCGCCTGGAGTGTTTCCGAGTTAAGTTTTCCTTTTTGACTTGGGCTCTGACCGAGGAAAAAACAGTTGCTGTGTCCGGCTTCAGGCTATGGGTACCTTCCGTGGTGTTGTTGCAGTCTTCATAACTTGGCCGAAGCACTTCGTCAGACGGTTCAAGATAAGATTCAAGATCTTGTAACAAAATGTACTGTCCTGATAATTGTAGCCTGAAGTTCAGCAGTAAATGGGTTATGTGTAACCTCAACTGTAACCGTTCTTAAAATAACTTTTTTCTTCTGACGAATGTGGTGCTACCTCAAGTATCCAGCTACACTTGTTACACTTGAGGTTTCCTATATGATGTCGAGGTTAATGTGCTCTGTTGAATCGCCCATGAGCAAGGGTTTAGATTTCAAACTAAGTGTTACATTTCTTCGAGATGAGGGGCAAGAATTGTTTTGAAAACCAAGTAAGCTGCCTTTTTAAGCGGGTGTATGCAGCTGCCGTTTTGTAGACTGGCAAGTGAATTGTACAATGATATTTTGGAAACCTGTTTGAACTGTCTTTAGATACAAGGGTAGTATTCCATGTATATAAGTAAAATGACTTTTCTGGTCTGCTACTAGCCTTGGGTGGGTGAGAAGATTTTAGTCCGTTCAGAATAAAGATTACCTATTTACTTTTTGAAATTGAATCTATGGATCTTATTTTGCTTCAGTCCCCCTTAACAGATGGGGTTTACTGGGGAGCATTTCACCCGGGCAAAGTAGGACTTGTGCGACGAAAGAGAGAATGCTGAAAAATCTCAGCAGGTCTGGCAGCATCTGTAGGGAGTGAAAAGAGCTACTGTTTCGAGTCCAATGACACTAAGCCCTGTGGAACGATATGTGGAAGTGAGTCTTGCTAAATACTTTGTCCAACACTAAGGAGAAATAGGGGGGGGGGCGGGGGTGACATACGGAAAACCTGTCGGAGAGAAGAGCAGTACTTCAGGGTAGGCATTCCTGGAAGAAAAGTGGCGGTGAGTTAAACACTAGATAAAAGCAAATTACTGCGAATGCTGGAATCTGAATGAAATGCTGGGAAAATCTCAGCAGGTCTGGCAGCATCTGTAGGGAGAGAAAAGAGGTTACGTTTCAAGTCCAATGACGTCAAAGTAGGACTTGTTCCGATGAGTGAAATGCACCACACTTTCTGACCAAGTAGGAACTAGTGCACTGACGTCCAGGAAAGGAATCTCCGTGCCAGCAATAGTTACTGACTGATCAGCCAACAGTACTTTCTCCCAACCAGTTGTATAGGCTATGTAAAAACTGAAGATGCTTGAAATAACCGCTCGGGCAGTGTTTCTGGAGAGTGGGTTACTAGTGTTTCAGGTTGCTGATGACTTCTCAGAACAAATATCGAAATTAAACTACTCCATTGATGCCGCCTTGCTGAGTGTTTCTAACATCTGGTGTTCATCTTTGTTGGGCATTGCCAGTTCTCCCTGCCTCAAATATTAAATAGGGTTTTCTTGTACCACCAGGACTGTTCTATGTCTTGTCAGGCTCCTTGGGAAGGTTGCAAAATCTGACCGTGGAAAGGCCTACATGAAGACAAGCTTGCACCACTTGCACCCACAACCAGTCATCCACCAGCAGCACCTACCTGCTCACTGACAATGGGGGTAGTCATCAAGTCTAACATTAATGCTGGGAAGATGTAAAGGCTAGAGTAGAAAACAGTGTTGAAGATGGGGAATTAAAGTGGTAACCGCCCAGGCTTGTGGTCACAACAGGATGGCCAAATTCAATGAATGTAGTGGTTACGTTGGAAGAAGACTGGATGAAATAATGGAAACCTGGTCTTGTTTGGGGAGGAGAATACAAATGTTAGGAGGAAGTAGAGTGGGCCAGGATCTGCAGGAAGGAATGGTCCATTTGAAATACTGGAAGGGCAAGATGTTTTTTGTGGCACCTTGTTGGAGATGGTAGTCGATCCATAGAATTTAGTGCAGAAAGGGCCCATCGAGTCTGCACCGGCCCTTGGAAAGAGCACCTTACTTAAGCCCACACCTCCACTCTATCCCAGCAACCCCACCTAACCTAAGGGCAATTTAGCATAGCCAATCCACCTAACCTGCACATCTGGACTGTGGGAGGAAACCCACGCAGCCACACGGAGAACGTGCAGACTCTGCACAGTGACTCAAGCCAGGAATCGAACCTGGGACCCTGGAGCTGTGAAGCAACTGCCCAAATTGGATCTAGGAGTTGGGTTAAAATATGAGGGCCTCTGCCAGGGACATGTGTTCAATTTCAACCATTGATGACTGGAGTTTGCACGTTCTTGTTTCTACGTGGGTTTCCTCCTACAGTCCAAAGATGTGCAGGTGACATGGGTTGGCAATGAAATGAAAACCACTTGTCACAAGTAGGCTTCAATGAAGTTACTGTGAAAAACCCCTAGTCGCCACATTCCGGTGCCTGTTCGGGAAGGCTGGTACAGGAGTTGAACCGTGCTGCTGGCCTGCCTTGGTCTGCTTTAAAAGCCAGCTATTTAGCCCAGTGTGCTAAACCAGCCCCTTTAGTGACCAATGGTTAGGTGGGAAGTGAGCTTAGTTTAGGTGCTCTTTTGGAGGGCTGGTGCAGGATCAATGGGCTGTATGGCCTGCACCGTAGGGATTCTATAATTCAGTTGTGGGATGAAAGGGTGAGGGTCAAAATTTGAGAAATGGGCAATTAAGCGACCTGTCTACCATTAGAGGAGGATTGCCAACAGGAAAAAGGATGTCCTGGTGGGGCATTGTCTGACCTGATTTGACAGAAACGCAAAAGGAATGAAGGCTTTGGAGGCATCAATGTAGTTGGGTATTAATGGGCTCGTAATAGATACTGGTGGGCAGACTACCTGTAAAAATCTGCATAGATGGATTGTATGGGAGGTGTGGAAGTACGAAGCAGTATTCCTGGTTTTTTTCAGTGGAGAGAATGTAATAGAAGCTCATTCAACTCCCAAGTCTATTCCAATGAGATCACAGCTGGTCTGTGACCTAACAATACCACCTTTTCCCCACATTTCTAATTTCTACCAACCTTTCCATCTAGAGGTGTTAAATTAGCTCTGAAAGAGTGGACTATTATTTGGATTATGCTCCCTACTCTTAGACATCCCGAACAATATAATTTCTACCTACCCCTCAACTAATCAAATCAAGCTTAACATACAACAGTAAATTGTAACAACTAACCCTACTTTATGTAATCTTGTAACTTAACTCTTGGAGTCCCTGTGTCATTCACTCAAATTACACTGCTTCATCCAAGGCCCATATATCATTCCTATGGTACAGTCCACATATTTCGTTTCAGAAAGTTAATTCGCAGCTCTCCCATTAATAACAGTAAGAATAATGAAATTTATATTTTGTTCCCTTAATGATGCCATTTAAACGCAAGTTGAACTCTCCATTCATTGTACAGTAGCGGGGGATTTCACACTGAAAGGCTATTTGGAAGGATGTATTCCTAATAAGAGAATAATACACCGGACCGATGCTTATCCACCATAACTTGTTTGTCTGACAGGACGTGTGCTACCTCAAGCATCAGGAGTCAAAAGCTTTTTATGCCAAATGAGTACCATAGTATTTGTTTACGTACTGTACTAAATCTGTAAAAAGTTGACTTGTTTATTTGGTCTGTTGAAAACCAGCATGATGTATTGTTGAAATAAAAACAGAAAATGCTGGATAAACTGCAGATCTGGCAGGATCTATGGAGGTAGAAACACAGTTCATGTTCTGAGCCCTTTGGAAGGGTCATATGGACTGAACATTAACTATTTCTCGGCAGGTGCTGCCAGACATGCTGAGTTGATACAGCATTTTCTGTTTTTATCCACTATGTTGCTTTTACATGATGTTCACTGTGCTTCCTTCCCGCAGTCTGAGACGTTGCCCAAAGATACGAGCATTTTTTTTTCCTAACTGATAAAAGTTCATGCATGAAGACCTAGATCATTGGAAGGGTGTTCCTCCATTTATTTTTAGGCATTGCTAGGCTGATAAAGTTAACTGGTTATTGTCAGCACACAAGTGTAATGTTTGTGCTGCTGATTTTAAAATGTGCCCCATTTCGTTGCAAACGTAAAATACAAATGAGCTGACAATCTAAATGGAACATGTGTCATAACACAGTAACTGCCTCAGGAAGCCTCTCAATGGAGGGGCTGTAATGTATATGCGCAGCTGATTCGTACACTAGAAACAACTCAGAACTGAATGAACACGTCACTGCTGCTTACCAAAAAATGTGCTAGTACAAAATAGTAACACAGATGCTGGCCCTGTGTGCATTTTTGATCTTTAACCAACTGGGGAGGAACTGACCTTGGCCACTACTGCAAGGAAAAGATAGAACTGTACAGAAATGAGTTGCCTATATGGTGGTTGGAATCGGGCAGCCAGGACCCGTTAGCATTTTTACCTATGGCTTACAGTCTTTCACTTAAAGCTTACTTGCCAATGGATAAGCATGTTCCTCCCCTTATGTGCCCGGATCGAGATGAACAATCCTTCATCCCCATGAACTGGCTATCTTATACAGGAACTAATACAAACTGAATGGAGAGCGATGTTTTTGTAAGTGTAGGCTTGGATCTTGATTGCTCGCTACACTGAACACGAACATCCTAAATCCATTAATAATTGGGCTGAATTTATCCTCCAAAGATACACCTCCATTGGTATCAGTGGGATTTGGAGTGGTGAATCGGGGATGTGCTGGATAATATCGCTCCTCTCACATGAGCAGTTAAGCCTATTATTTTTCTAAGGGTTGATTCAAAGAGCAGATTTCACCAGTTTTAGCGGGTGAGCTGTTTGCACAGTGAGAGGCGTCGGTCCACTCAATTTGATTTTACTCACTTGAAATGAAATGAAAATCGCTTATTGTCACAAGTAGGCTTCAAATGGAGTTACTGTGAAAAGCCCTTAGTCACCACATTCCGGTGCCTGTTCGGGGAGGCTGGTACGGGAATTGAACTGTGCTGCTGGCCTGCCTTGGTCTGCTTTAAAAGCCAGCTCTTTAGCCCTGTGCTAAACCAGCCGCTGTTGCACCCAGTCTGATATTTATTTATTCAATGACTATTTTGTCATTGACGTTAATCTTGGCAAATCCCTGACATAATTTAATGAAGGCGATTTGTCAGTTGGGAATTTATTTTGTCGGAATATCCAGTGGAGGTTCCTAGTTTCTGCTGGCATTTGAAGTTGCTCGAGTACCAGCCAGGGTGCATTCCATTGTTACTGCACCCAGCTCTCACTCTACAGCCCGAACTTTAGGTTTGTGGAGTCACCTCTTTTACTTCAGGAACTAGATGGTTTTGACATTGGGTAGCTGCACCAGGTATTGTACTCAGCAGGTCAGGGACATGAAAATGCTGGCTAATAAATCAATCCGAAAGAAGTTCAATGCCTCTTTTGCAATTTGATCAAAGGCCATGGGAGATGGTGCATTTGACATCGGTACTGATGGACCTCAGTTATTGGCAAAAACTGGAGAATCTGGGAATGTCCCCTGGAGATTTGAGAAATTTGGCAGAGGTGCTCAAAATTGTGAGGTGTTTTTCCGTCCCCCCAGACGGCCAATGGAATTTCCCATTGTGTTCGATTCCCGGCTTGGGCCACTGTCTGTGTCGAGTGTGCACATTCTCCCCGTGTCTGCGTCGGTTTCCTCCGGGTGCTCCGGTTTCCTCCCACTATTCCGAAAGACGTGCTGTTAGGTAATTTGGACTTCTCAATTCTCCTGTGTACCTGAACAGGTGCCAGAGTGTGGCGACTAGGGGATTTTCACGGTAACTTCATTGCAGTCTTAATGTAAGTCTACTTGTGACAATAAAGGTTGTTATTATTATTAACTCTCCCCTTACCACTGCCTTAAGCCCCTCCCACAGCGTGGCAGCCGAGACCTCCCCTGTATCATTCAGTTCCACATACCCCCGGATAGCGGCCCTCATCTGCCAGTAGCCCCACATCCAACCTCCACTGTGGGCACTGTGCCCCCCCCCGGTCCACTTGCAAATTTACCCAGTGCGGTGTGTGGTCTGAAACCACAATCACCGAGTACCCCGAGTTGACAACCCCGCCTGCAGCTTCTGTCCACCACAAAAATATCAACCCGGGAGTATACCCTGTGTACATGGGAGAAGTACGAGAACCCCTTCGCTCTCGGCCTCCCAAACCTCCACAGGTCCAAACCCCCACGCCCATGCGCTCCATGAACCCCTTCAGCTCCTTCACCGTCTTTCCCCCCCCCCCCCCCCCACCTCAGGCTCAACCAGTCCAAACCTGGTTCAATGACCGTGTTAAAGTCTGTTCACCCCCCACCCATGATCAACACCCGGTGCGAGTCCAGGTCTGGGAACTTCCCCATCACCCATCTCATAAACTCCACATCGTCCCAGTTTGGGGCAAAAACATTAACCAAACCCACCGACATTCCCTCCCGCTCACCATCACAAACCCCCCACCCTCCCGAATCTGCCACAATATTCCCAACCTCAGACGCCACCCGCTTGTTTAGCAGCACCGCTTACCCCCTAGCCCCCTCGTTTCATCTCTAAACCTGAGTGAAAGATCTGCCCTACCCACCCTTTCCTTAACCTTATCTGACCCTTTATCTTCAGATGTGTTTATTGTGAAAAAGCCACGTCCGCCTTCAAGCTCAAGTGCACGAACACACGCGGCCGTTTTATTGGCCCATTCAGCCCTCTCACATTCCATGTGACCAGCCTGGTCGGGGACACCTCTCCTGCCAATCAGCCAGATCCTTTCTTAAGCGCAGGCTTTTCCCCCCGCGTTTAGGGCTGAAGGGGCGGGGCCGGAGCTGGGAAGCGCGGGCTTTTTCTCCCGCGCTTGGTGTGGAATGGATGAGATCCCGCTTTGGGGGGGGGGGGAAGTTCCACACTGGGGGGGGGGGGGTCGATGGAGTGGCCGGGGTCAGCAGGAGTCAGCTGACTTACGGGAGTGCAATGGGGGGAGCAATGCAGCTAGGGGGGGACCGGGTTGCTGCTGGAATGGCCAAGGGGGAGCTGGAGTTGGTAGAGGAGGTCGGAGCGGGGGTCTGCCACTGTGGGGAACGGGCCGTGCGGGGTGCGTGGGCACGTGGCTGGCCTAGGAAGGGAGGGGGGTGAGTAGCCCCCTGATCCGGCTGATAACCTGGAATGTAAGGGGACTGAATGGGCCGGTCAAGCGGGCCCGGGTGTTTGCGCACCTGAAGGGGCTGGAGGCAGATGTGGCCATGCTTCAGGAGACACACCTGAGGGTGGCGGATCAGGTAAGGTTGAGAATGGGGTGGGTAGGGCAGGTGTTTCATTCGTGTTTGGATGCAAAAAATCGGGGGGTGGCGATCTTGGTGGGGAAGAGAGTGTCGTTCGAGGTGTCGAGCATTGTGGCAGACAATGGCGGTAGGTATGTGATGGTAAGTGGCAAGCTGCAGGGGGAGTGGGTGGTGTTGGTTAATGTATATGCCCCGAATTGGGACGATGCGGGGTTCATGCGGCGTATGCTGGGTCGGATTCCGGGCCTGGAGACAGGGGGCCTGATAATGGGGGGGGATTTCAACACGGTGCTGGACCCGGCATTGGATCGCTCTTGGTCTAGGAGGGGCAGGAGGCCGGCGGCGGCCAAGGTGCTGAGGGGGTTCACTGTGGACGAGGAGGTGAGCGGGCGGGTCCGGTCTGGGAGGCGCTGAAGGCGGTGGTCAGAGGAGAGCTGATCTCCATTAGGGCACACAAGGAGAGGGGGGAGAGGAGAGAGAGGGAGAGATTGGTGGGGGAGATGGTGAGGGTGGATATGAGGTACGCGGAGGCCCCGGAGGAGGGATTGCTTCGGGAGCGGTGTAGCCTCCAGGCTGAGTTCGATTTGTTGACCACCAGGAAGGCGGAGGCGCAGTGGAGGAAGGCGCAGGGGGCGGTATATGAATACGGAGAAAAGGCAAGACGGATGCTGCCGCACCAGCTTTGGAAGCGAGAGGCAGCTAGGGAGTTCGGGATGGAGGAGGGAACACGGTGCGAAGTGCGGTGGGTATCAATGGGGTATTCAGGGACTTCTCCGAGGAACTGTACCGGTCTGAGCCCCCACTGGAAGAGGGAGGGATGGGTCGCTTCCTGGATCGGCTGAGGTTTCCGAGGGTGGAGGAGGGGCAGGTGGCAGAGTTGGGGGCGCCGGTTGGGTTGGAGGAGTTGGTCAAAGGGATAGGGAACATGCAGGCGGGGAAGGCACCGGGGCCAGATGGGTTCGCGGTTGAATTTTACAAGAAGTATGCGGACCTGCTGGGCCCGCTGTTGGTAAGGACCTTTAACGAGGCAAGGGAAGGGGGGCTCTGCCCCCGGCAATGTCTAGAGTGCTGATTTCCCTGATCCTGAAGCGGGACAAGGATCCCCTACAGTGTGGGTCATACAGGCCGATCTCACTCTTAAATGTAGATGCAAAGTTGCTGGCAAAGATTTTGGCCATGAGGATAGAGGACTGTGTGCCGCAGGACATACACGAGGATCAGACGGGGTTCGTGAAAGGGAGGCATTTGAACACCAATATACGGAGTCTCTTGAATGTTATAATGATGCCGGCGATGGAAGGGGAGGCGGAGATAGTGGCGGCGATGGATGCGGAGAAGGCCTTTGATAGGGTGGAGTGGGGGTGGCTGTGGGAGGTGTTGAAAAGGTTTGGGTTCGGGGAGGGGTTCGTCAGGTGGGTGAGGCTGCTGTATGAGGCCCCGGTGGCGAGTGGCCACGAACAGAAGGAGGTCAGAGTATTTCCGGCTATACCGGAGGTCGAGGCAGGGGTGTCCCCTGTCCCCCCCGCTCTTTGCACTGGCGATTGAACCCCTGGCCAGGGTGTTGAGGGAGTCGAGGAACTGGAGGAGGCTGGTGCGGGTTGGGGAGGAGCATCGGGTGTCGCTCTATGCGGATGATTTGCTGCTATATGTGGCGGACTTGGTGGGGGGACTGCCGGAGGTGATGAGGATCCTTAGGGAGTTTGGAGATTTCTCCGGGTACAAGCTTAATATGGGGAAGAGTGAGTTGTTCGTAGTGCACCCGGGGGACCAGGAGAGAGGGATTGGTGAGCTCCCACTAAAAAGGGCGGAGAGGAGTTTCAGGTACCTGGGGGTCCAGGTGGCTAGGATCTGGGGGCCTTACATAAGCTTAACTTCACGAGGCTGGTGGAGCAGATGGAGGAGGAGTTTAAGAGGTGGGACATGCTGCCACTCCCTGGCGGGTAGAGTGCTGTCAATTAAAATAACGGTGCTCCCGAGGTTTTTGTTCCTGTTCCAATGCCTCCCCATCCTGATCCGTAGGGCCTTTTTCAGGCGGGTTAACAGGAGCGTTATGGGGTTTGTATGGGCGCAGAAGACCCCGAGGGTGAGAAGGGTGTTCCTGGAGTGGTGCAGGGATGGGGGGGGGTTGGCGCTGCCTAACCTCTGTGGGTATTATTGGGCCGCCAACGTGGTGATGGTACGTAAGTGGGTGGTGGAGGGGGATGAGGCGGCATGGAAGAGGCTGGAGATGGCATCCTGTGTGGGCACGAGCCTGGTGGCGCTGGTGACGGCGCCGCTGCCGCTTCCTCCAACGAGGTACTCCACAAGCCCGGTGGTGGCAGCTACCCTCAAAATTTGGGGGCAATGGAGACGTCACAGGGGGAGGTGGGGGCCTCGGTGTGGTCCCCGATTTGGGGGAACCGCCGGTTTGTTCCGGGGAGGATGGACAGAGGGTTTCTGAGCTGGCACATGGCAGGTATTAGAAGGATGGGGGACCTGTTTGTGGACGGGATGTTCGCGAGCCTGGGTGAGCTGGAGGAGAAGTTTGGGCTCCCCCCGGGGAACACCTTCAGATATATGCAGGTAAGGGCGTTTGTTCGGCGGCAGGTGGGGAGTTCGCACTGTTGCCATCACGCGGGGTCCAGGACAGGGTGCTGTCGGGGGGGTGGCTTGGAGCAGGGGCTGTTTAGCACAGGGCTAAATTGCTGGCTTTGAAAGCAGGCCAGCAGCACGGTTCAATTCCCGTAACAGCCTCCCCGAACAGGCGCCGGAATGTGGCGACTAGGGGCTTTTCACAGTAACTTCATTTGAAGCCTACTTGTGACAATAAGCGATTTTCATTTCATCTCGGCAACGTATCGGGTGATGCAGGAGGAGGAGGCCTCGGTGGAGGAGCTAAAGGGTAAATGGGAGGAGGAGTTGGGTGAGGAGCTTGACGAGGGGATGTGGGTGGATGCCCTAGGGAGGGTGAACTCTTCCTCCTCTTGCGTGAGGCTCAGCCTCATACAATTTAAGGTGCTGCATAGGGCTCACATGACCGGAGCAAGGATAAGCCGGTTCTTTGGGTGCAAGGACAGGTGTGCTCAGTGCTCAGGGAGCCCAGCAAATCACACCCACATGTTCTGAGCCTGCCCAGCGCTGGAGGACCTTTGGAAGGGTGTAGCGAGAATGGTGTCGAGGGTGGTAGGTTCCAGGGTCAAACCGGGCTGGGAGCTCGCAATATTTGGGGTGGCAGAGGAGCCGGGAGTGCAGGAGGCGAAAGAGGCCGGTATTCTGGCCTTTGCGTCCCGGGTAGCCCGGCGAAGGATTCTTCTTCAGTGGAAAGATGCGAGGCCCCCAAGCGTGGAATCCTGGATCAGTGATATGGCGGGGTTTATTAAGTTGGAGAGGGTGAAATTCGCCTTAAGGGGATCGGTACAAGGGTTCTTCAGGCGGTGGCAACCGTTCCTGGCAGAACGTCAGAGGATGGTCAGCAGCGGCAGCAACCCGGGGGGGGAGAGGGGGCTCGGGGAGGGGGGGGGGGTTTGTTTTTCGTTTTTTTCTTGAGTGGGTGTGTATTTGGGCCTTTGTGTTGATGAAGGCTGTTAATTTATTATTTATGTATATGGCGGGGGGGGGGGGGGGGGGGGGGTCCTTTTCTTTCTGTATTTTGTTGGTGATATATTGTGAAAATTTGAATAAAAATTATTTAAAAAAAAGAAAAACCATATCCTTTCTTGGGCCAGCGTCGCCCCGTGTCACACGAACCTCCAGGCCCACTCTCGGATTCCCTCCATCATCACTCCTTGCTGCGCCACAGCAGACACACCTTTGTCAGAATGTGCTCCCGCTAATTAGCTTGCCCAGTTAGCCTGGCAGCCCCCGCCCAAGGCTACTGAACTTCCTAACCCCCCCACCCCCCAAATCCAATCCCCACCACGCGCATACATCAATTGAACACACGGCAAAGACACAAGAAAAAAGGTGCACTCACCCTCAACGCTCGCCAAGCATCCCGCCACCATCCCAACAAAACATCTCAGAGGAAAAATGTTCTCCGACAGCCATCAAACGAAAAGACAGAAAAAACAAACACGTCCTCACACAGTTCAATGTCCTCCTTCTCCTGCCAGTCCATTGTCTCTGGTGTTCCGAAATAGTGTTCCCAGCTGTTAAAAGTCACCCAGAGGCGGGCCGGGTGCAACATCCTAAACTCCACCCCCTTCTTAAAGAGGGCAGCCTTCACCCGATTGAACCCGCTCTCCGCTTTGTCTGGTCCTGGTACACCCGAAGCTCGTTCTCTTCCCAGGTGCACCTCCTCGTCTGCCTCACCCATCTCAGTATCTTTTTCTTAGCCAGGAAACGGCAGAGACGCACCACCACTGCCCTCGGCGGCTCGTTACCCTGCAGCTTCCTCATCAGCGCCCTGTGAGCTCGGTCAAGGGCCGGTCAGAGGCCCCCTCCCCCATCAACTCTTCCAGCAGCTTGGCCACATGCGTGCCGGAGTCCACTCCCCAGCCTTCAGGCATCCCCACGATGCGTAAATTCTGTCTCCGGGAGCGATTCTCCAGGCCCTCCATCTTTTACCGCTTCTGAGTCTCCCGCATCATACCTATTTTGGCCACCAATGAGGCAAGCTACACCTCATGCTCCTCCACTGCCTCCGCTGAATAGCCTGGCCCTGCGACTCCAGCCTCTGTTCCACGCGATCAATCCCCCCTTTTAATGGTTCCACCGCCTTGGCTAGGTCCCCCTGGGTTCCCTCCTCTGCTGGCTGAACTTCTCATGCAAGAAGTCCACCAGTTGCTCTGTTGACCACTAGGCAGGCAGGACAGGCCCTTTACCCTCCGCCATCTTGACCTGTGACACACAAAGGTTCTCTTGCTCCAACTGCTCCCTTCTTCTTGACCCAATTCTGGTCCGTGGATCCATCCACCAGCCCCACCCAGTGGAGTTTATATTTTTCCAGTCACTTCTGCACCTTTATCAGCAAAACATCCACCCTACAAGCAGGGAAAAGGTCTGAAAAAAACGCTTTGAGCTGCCAAATGTGCGACCGCTCACTCCATGGTCGCCACCGGAAGTCGTCCTGCAGGTTAGATTTTAATCGGAAAGTCTCATTTAATTTGGATGCCATGATATCTTTTACCAATTTTTAAAATCTTCTGATTTATTGCGAGAGACTATTCATTACTGACATGATGCTGCGCTGCCTTGAACTGTGGCACTGATGTGGGTTTTGGAGGGAAACCTGCAGCTGATGGTGTTCCTCCAAGTGGTTGAGGTTGTGGACTTGGAAGGTGCTGTTGAAGGAGTTTTGCAGAAGTTCCTCAGGGTTGTGTCCTGGGCCCAGCCATCAATGACCTTCCAACACAAGGTCAGATGTGGGAATTGTCTCCGATGGTGATTCACACAATATCCAGCACCTCAGACACTGAAGCACTCCACATGCAAATACAGCAAGACCTGGACAATGTCCAGGCTTCGGCTGGTAAGTGGCAAGTAACATTTGTGCCTCACAAGTGCCAAATCAAACCATCACCCCATGACATTCAATGGCATTACCATCACTGAATCCCCCACTATTAATGTCCTGGGGGTTACCATTGACCACAAACTGAACTGGGCTAGCTGTATAAATACTGGGGCTACCAGGGCAGGTCAAAGGCGAGGAATCCTGCGGAGAGTAACTCACCTCCTGAATCACCGAAGCCTGTCCACCATCTACAAGGCGCAAGTCAGGAGTGTAATGGGATACTCTCCACTTGCCTGATGGGTACCGCTCCAACGGCATTCAAGAAGATCAATGGCATCCAAGACAAAGCAGTTTGATTGGCACCCCATCCGCAAATGTTACGTTATTTCATGCACAGTGGCAGCTGTGTGTACCATCAACAAGATGCACAGCAGGAACTCACCAAGCCTGCCTCAACAGCACCTTCCAAATCCAAGGCCACGACCATCTAGAAGGACAAGGGCAGCAGATACATGGGACCATCACCACTGGGAAGTTCCCCTCCAAGCCACTCGCCATCCTGACTTGGAAATATACCCACCATTCCTTCACTGCCGCTGGGTCAAAATCCTGGAACTCCCTCCCTAATAGCACAGTGGGTGTACCTACACCACATGGACTACAGCGGTTCAAGAAGGCAGCTCACCTCCTTCTCAAGGGCAATTAGGAATGGACAACAAAGGCTGGCCCAGCCAACATCCTGTAAAAAAATATGACAACTGGATGGAAGTTTGTCTGGACCGATTTACAGTGCTGAGTTCCGTCCTGGACACTGCACCTCAGGAAGATATCTTGCCTGTGGAGGAGTGCAGAACGCAGATGCACCAGAATGCTACTGGGGTCAAAGCGGTCAACTTATGCACACATCTTGCCTTCCCTTGCCTTGTATGTATGCTCTTGAATGTGGAAGATAATATGGGTGATCTAATTGAGCTGTTGAAGATGGTTAGAGGGGTGGGTTGGGTAGACAGAATCTATTCCTGTATGGGGTGAGTTGGAAAAGTTCCAGAAACGAGGGCGGGGGTGGAGGGGGCTTAGCCTAAAAACTAAAGCTTGGCCATTTGGGGTGGCGCCAGAAAGCACTTCTTCACATAAAGCAAATCGAGATCTCTTCCCCCAAGGCTGCCGAGGCCGGGCCTCAACCGAAAATTTCAAACTACGATCCGTAGCTTTTTTGCTCTGAGTAAAACATTATTAGTTACAGACTCAAGATGGTTGGAATTAAAATACAGGTTTCACCATTTAAATTGCTGGCCAGATTTCCTGGTGGCACCATTGAGGCAGAAGCTGCTTTTATATTTAAGAATGAAGAGTTTGTTGGCACACTATGTAAAAGAGGACAGCGAGGTATAGAACATACAGTGCAGAAGGAGGCCATTCAGCCCATCGAGTCTGCACCGACCCACTTAAGCCCTCACTTCCACCCTGTCCCCGTTGTCCCAATAACCTCTCCTAACCCTTTTTTTGGGTCACAAAGGGCAATTTATAATCCACCTAACCTGCACATCTTTGGACTGTGGGAGGAAACCGGAGCACCCAGAGGAAACCCACGCAGACACGGGGAGAACGTGCAGACTCCGCACAGACAGTGACCCAGCGGGGAATCGAACCTGGGACCCTGTGAAGCCACAGTGCTAACCACTGTGCTGTCGGTGTATAGGTGGCTTTCTCTTTGTAACAATGTATTGGAGAATCTACACTTGAATGATACTTATAAAAAGTCACAGCAGCAGATTAAGTTCGAATTTACAACTAGTTGAATTTATTCATTATAATTAAATTCTAATTTATCTCAATGCTCTGGGCGAGGAAAGTTGTGTGTTATGGTTTTTAACGCATGCTATTCTTTCGCAATGCTATATGATATGCCCAGTAAGAAGTCTTACAACACCAGGTTAAAGTAAAACAGGTTTATTTGGAATCACTAGCTTTCAGAGCACAGCTCTGGAAGATGGTCGAGTCTTCGGGGCAGCACGGTAGCATAGTGGTTAGCCTAGTGGCTTCACAGCTCCAGGGTCCCAGGTTCAATTCCCCGCTGGGTCACTGTCTGTGCGGAGTCTGCACGTTCTCCCTGTGTCTGCGTGGGTTTCCTCCGGGTGCTCCGGTTTCCTCCCACAGTCCAAAGATGTGCGGGTTAGGTGGATTGGCCATGATAAATTGCCTTAATGTCCAAAAAGGTTAAGTGGGGGTTACTGGGTTACAGGGATAGGGTAGATATGTGGGCTTGAGTAGGGTGCTCTTGTAAGGGCCGGTGCAGACTCGATGGGCCGAATGGCCTCCTTCAGCACTGTAAATTTTATGATTCCTTCATCTGACTCACCCTGATGAAGGAGTTACGCTCCGAAAGCTCGTGATCCCAAATAAACCTGTTGGACTTTAACCTGGTGTTGTAAGACTTCTTACTGTGCTCACCCCAGTCCAACGCAGGCATCTCCACATCATAAGATATGCCAGTATTAAGAAAATAAATCTTGGTAGATTTGCTTACATATTCCCCAGGATGTAAATGTATTGAATCTGATGTCACTAACACAAGCATTCCCCGTCATTCCAGCATTTCCATTCCATCCAGACAGATGATTCAGCATTCAGATGGGATCCCTGTTAAAGCAACCTTTAAACAATGCAGTGGGTGACCTGCGTAGAACTCACATCAAAGTGAGCGTGTGACATTTCTAGTCCTTACTACAACACAGATCTGCTTTTATATCGCACCTTTAACATGGGGAAACATCCCAGTGTGCGTCACTGGACAAACACTGACACTAAAGCAGAAGAGGGATGACTGAAAGCTCTCTCAAAGAGGTAGGTTTTAGGGGATGACATCAAAGGAGAGCGGTGGAAGGAGACTGGTTAGAAAGAGAATTCTGCAGTTTAGGGTTTAGGCAGTTGAAGGCACGATGAAGCAAAGAGAGTTACGGATGTTTAATAAAACAGGCCTCTGCTGGACCTGCTTGATGGTCTTTCCGAGCTTTGCCATGGGTAGGAAGGTCATCTCCACCCTGGCTGTCGAGGTAGCTAATGCGGAAGAAGAATAAAGTTTAAAAATGAATGAACCTGTCATGAACAAATGAGGTATCAGTAACTTTGATCAGATATCAAAGCAGAACCTGAGTGCCGGATGTAGAAAACTATTTGGAAATGTCAAAACAGGAAATACTCATCAAGTCTATCTGAACAGTTAATAACTGTATACTCAAAAAAACATACCCAATAATTATTGGCAGGTTTTCTCAGACAGTAATTTACCTTCTCACCAGTTCCAATTACTATATGTTATGTTAGAATCTTACCTTTTTTTCTCTGGGTGTGCCAATGTGATTTTGATCCGCACAGAGAACATCTTTCATCAAAACCACATCGGCATTCAGAGGCTTCTCCAATAACGGATGAGAGCCGTCTGGCCCAGACTTTGGCGGCAGCTGGGCATTTGAGGGAATCTTCCCTTCGACTGGTTTAGACCTTTCAATTTTTCAAGTGGCAAGTTGCTGGTGTTGTGAGCTGGTAGCGTCAGAGTGAACACGGTAAGCAACAGTCTTTCTCAATAAATCAGCTTTGGGGTTTGTGCGCTAACTCTTGGAATTTTGGCCGTAAGTTACGCCCAAGCCACCTCCGCCCATCAAACGCTCCACCCAACTCTATCTGCACTTACTTGGGGTTAGAGAACTCGCAAAGCCTCAACTAAATTATTTGATCTTTTCATTGTAAAAACTATATCCTCACTGGGACCTGCTCAGTATTTTCTGATTCATTAAATGCATTTACTTGGCATGACTATCAATCTAATTAAAATTTTAAATGTTTCCCCAGTTGAAGGTTCTTAAACATGTTAGGGCCATGAATGATGGGTGGAATGGGCTGAAATTTTTCATTTCCTGACTTACATATGCTGATATCAGCTCATTTATAGCCATTTTAAGTTCAGACGTGTTCTAATGAGATTGGGTAAATACTTGCGGGTAACTTGGCATCGGCAAAACAAAAACAAAATTGTGCTGATTTTCAGATCTTACCTCTGGGCTGTGCCCAAGAAAACTCCAGTGCCACTAAGCGAGAAATCAAAAAAGGAAACATAGACAGAACATAAGAAAACGGTTTCAAGTACCCTCTTGGAAGAAAAGGAAGGAAACAGGCTGGGGAGCTGTCAGGGCCAAGAGTCTGATGTGCACTGTTTGATAGCGTAGCTGAATTTGAATTTGTGGCATGCAGAAATCATGTGAACCTACACTCTGTCAGACAAGGTCTGCACTTTAACATTGTGGCACTTAGACCCCAATGTAGCAGTGCATTTTCCACTTCCTGTTGCTCGACTTTATACAAATCTAGTAATTAATCACGTATGGAATGGTGTTATCTAAGGGATGGAGGTGTTGTCGACAATGCTGTCAAGTGGTACTTCCACAGAGTTAACTGCTGGGTGGAGGGGAAGGGGAAGAAAGAGAAAGGGTTATTCCTCGTGGCTTGCTGCATCTGCAAATCTATAGGCTGCTCAAGACACACAGAAGTGATGTCTCTTCACGTTCACACCCTATCTATCTAGAACCGCTTCCACACAGCACGAATTGGCCAAGTGGTTGGGCGAATTGTTGCAACAGGTTTTGGTCAAGGTTTCCAGATACATGGTGAAGGAGTCCTTCACACTTGCGAAGACCAAGCAAGACTTGCGTATCAATTGCAATGCTGTGTCCACGTGCCAGCCTATTCACCAATCTGCCACTTAAGGAAGCCATCAATATTTGCACTGCAGCCCTATTTCATGGCGATCTAAACCCAACACCATTGCGTGAATCAGTACTCATTGAGCTTATCAATTCAGCAGATGAGATCAGCTTTAATGACACTGTGTATGCCCAAATAGATGGTGTTGCCATGGGATCCCATCTAGGCCCAGCTCTCGCAAACATCTTTGTTGGGTTCCATGAGAAATATGTCATCAACGGAGTGACTGACACCTAACTTCCTACCGCTTGTATATTTCTGATTTGTGCAAGATACGTTTTCTATATTTAAATTCACAGCTGCATTTAAGAATTCCCTTTCATGTCTTAACTGGCTCCATACTGTGTTCAAATTTACCTATGAAATGGAGCAGTCAAATCAACTCTCTTTCCATTGAGAAATCTACCAGGAGTTCTCTCCCACGGGTTTACTGCAAGCCCACCTTTACTGGTCAATGCACGCATTGAGATTCTTACAGTTCCAGACTCTATAAGATGAGTCTATTGATAACCTTGTAAATAGGGTCCAAAACATTTGCTCACCATGCAACCTTGATGCTGAAAGACGGTGCATCCTACGGGATAGTGGATACCCTAACCATCATTTCATGCGGTATATCGCAGAAACTCATGACTGGGCCTGAGACCATCATTTGCGGCCCCCTGTAAAGGGCCCAGTCTAGCGAAAATGAAATGAAAATCGCCTATTGTCACAAGTAGGCTTCAAATGAAGTTACTGTGAAAAGCCCCTAGTCGCCACATTCCGGCACCTGTTCGGGGAGGCTGGTACGGGAATTCAACCATGCTGCTGGCCTGCCTGGGTCTGCTTTCAAAGCCAGCGATTTAGCCCAGTGTGCTAAACCAGCCCCTGTGTGCTGGACCAACAGTTCAAGTAACCCTGATAGGGCAAGGTATTGAAAACATTTGAGCAACAGGTGAAGCTAACTGTTTCACGATGCAGTAGTACGTGGGTGGCCCTCGCTACCAACAGGATGATGCCATCAAGCCAAAAAGACATCCTGCCCATCACACAAATGAATCATGTAGTATATGAATTTCAGTGCCAGTGTGATGCGAGGTATTAGTGAACGGCCAGGGGTGTGGCCAGGATAAGGGGGGGGGGGCATGTGCGGACATGAGCTGCAGTGTAGCCTTGTGGGCCTGGGTGGGCACTGGGGTCCTCACCATGTCTGTCCTTTACCCCCTTCAGAAAATGGAGTTTGGTGTGCAGCCAGGTGTGGTTGGCATCTGCCTGGTCGCCGCAGCCTTGGCGGATGCACTGAGGCTGCACGAGCTGGAACTGCTCAGGGAGGACCCTGCAGCACCAGGAGCCTGCACCAGAGGAGCAGGAGCCAGCCAGTGAGGATGGAGAGCCAGCCGCCCAGCAGGCCGAGGAGGAGGCGTCACATCAGGCCCCGTGCATACCGGCAGGGCCTGACGTATGAAGACCTGCCGGACTGGGCGTGCCAAACGATTGCAGTTGAGCAGAGCGACTGTGAGACATCTTTGCTGGATCATGGCGCATTGGGAACCATGGGGGACTGGGGGAGGACACCCTGCCGGTGACGAAGCTGCCTGGGAGGAAGACACCACATTCCCAGAGCCACAACCGCCGGGGCCCCCACCAGGATCATCGCCGAAGCCCAGACGCTCCAGAAGGACGACCAGGCCACCCGATCGTCTGATTGCTGCACCATAAAACAAAAAAAGCATTTTCTGTTACCCTCGACATCACGGTAGCTCCATACCTGTTCCTACCATGCAAAAAGGCGACAGTAACGCTGGCCATCACTCCGCTGGGTTCTTTTTTTAACAAGGGGTGAATGTGGTAATACCAGGTATTGCAGTACCTGAGAGGTGGATGACCATTAGCTAGACCTAGAAGTCTACCATTGGCTAACGCACATAGCTCCGCCCTGAGATGCGGGGTATAAGAACCAATGCCGTCCCAGCAGCCTTCACTTTCTGTATCGAAGCTGCTGGGTACAGTTCTAGCTGATTAAAGCCTATTAGTTATGACTCACCTTGTCTCGAGAGTAATTGATTGCGCATCACCTTAACTCGGCATTCTCTAATGAAATGGTTCCTGTTGCCCTCTATAGCGTTACATTCAAAATAGGCAGGGACATGCACCAATGCAACATGAGCAGGAAATGCGGGCAGGATGACCATCATTTCCTGACCATTTACAGCCAATCCTTGCCACCAGCGGGTAACTTTGAAATGAGTAACCATTATTTGTGAATTGTCATTGCTTTGAGATCACCACGACACAACCTTAAGTTACACTTTGGCTCTCCGTTATAATACTGAGGATATATATCGCCCTCAAGTGGTGTAAATAGTTCATGGCAACTTTCACTGTGGTTTCGGAACAGCACATCGATACAAACCAGAGGAGATTGCTAGCACAACAAATTACTTATTACAGCTCCCATACTACTGAAGGCATCAACATGTTTTCTTTTGTGTTGAAGTTCTAATTTTGTTTCTAATTTTCGTGTTCTGCTAGAAAAGGCATGCATGTTCTCCCCAATGTCCTGGCCATTACATATCTCTCAATAACCATCGCTAACAAAATATATACCAGATTGCTGCTCCTGGGATTTGCTGTGTCAAATAGGGGGATCAAAATAAAGAGGGAGTGTGTGTGTGTGTGATTGGCAGTGTGAGGTCAGTGTGTGTGTATGTCTGTGAATGGCAGTGTGAGGGCAGTGTGTGTGTGTGTGTGAATGGCAGTGTGAGGTCAGTGTGTGTGTGTGTGAATGGCAGTGTGAGGTCAGTGTGTGTGTGTGTGAATGGCAGTGTGAGGTCAGTGTGTGTGTGTGTGAATGGCAGTGTGAGGGCAGTGTGTGTGTGTGTGTGAATGGCAGTGTGAGGTCAGTGTGTGTGTGTGTGAATGGCAGTGTGAGGTCAGTGTGTGTGAATGGCAGTGTGAGGTCAGTGTGTGCGTGTGTGAATGGCAGTGTGAGGTCAGTGTGTGCGTGTGTGAATGGCAGTGTGAGGTCAGTGTGTGTGTGTGTGAATGGCAGTGTGAGGGCAGTGTGTGTGTGTGTGATTGGCAGTGTATGGGCAGTGTGTGTGTGTGTGTGAATGGCAGTGTGAGGTCAGGGTATGTGTGAATGGCAGTGTGAGGTCAGTGTGTGTGTGTGTGAATGGCAGTGTGAGGTCAGTGTGTGTGTGTGAATGGCAGTGTGAGGTCAGGGTGTGTGTGAATGGCAGTGTGAGGTCAGTGTGTGTGTGTGTGAATGGCAGTGTGAGGGCAGTGTGTGTATGAATGGCAGTGTGAGGTCAGTGTGTGTGTGAATGGCAGTGTGAGGTCAGTGTGTGTGTGTGAAGAGCAGTGTGAGGTCAGTGTGTGTGTGAATGGCAGTGTGAGGTCAGTGTGTGTGAATGGCAGTGTGAGGTCAGTGTGTGTGTGTGTGAATGGCAGTGTGAGGGCAGTGTGTGTGTGAATGGCAGTGTGAGGTCAGTGTGTGTGTGAATAGCAGTGTGAGGTCAGTGTGTCTGTGATTGGCAGTGTGAGGTCAGTGTGTGTGTGTGTGAATGGCAGTGTGAGGGCAGTGTGTGTGTGTGTGTGATTAGCAGTGTGAGGTCAGTGTGTGTGTGATTCGCAGTGTGAGGTCAGTGTGTGTGTGTGTGTGAATGGCAGTGTGAGGGCAGTGTGTGTGTGTGTGTGGATGGCAGAGTGAGGTCAGTGTGTGTGTGAATGGCAGTGTGAGGTCAGTGTGTCTGTGATTGGCAGTGTGAGGTCAGTGTGTGTGTGTGTGAATGGCAGTGTGAGGGCAGTGTGTGTGTGTGTGTGAATGGCAGTGTGAGGTCAGTGTGTGTGTGAATGGCAGTGTGAGATCAGTGTGTCTGTGATTGGCAGTGTGAGGTCAGTGTGTGTGTGTGTGAATGGCAGTGTGAGGTCAGTGTGTGTGAATGGCAGTGTGAGGTCTGTGTGTGTGTGTGTGAATGGCAGTGTGAGGGCAGTGTGTGTGTGTGTGTGAATGGCAGTGTGAGGTCAGTGTGTGTGTGTGAATGGCAGTGTGAGGTCAGGGTGTGTGTGAATGGCAGTGTGAGGTCAGTGTGTGTGAATGGAGAGTGTGAGGTCTGTGTGTGTGTGTGTGAATGGCAGTGTGAGGGCAGTGTGTGTGTGTGTGTGTGTGAATGGCAGTGTGAGGTCAGTGCTTGTGTGTGAATGGCAGTGTGAGGTCAGTGTGTGTGTGAATAGCAGTGTGAGGTCAGTGTGTGTGTGTGTGAATGGCAGTGTGAGGTCAGGGTGTGTGTGAATGGCAGTGTGAGGTCAGTGTGTGTGTGAATGGCAGTGTGAGGTCAGTGTGTGTGTGTGAATGGCAGTGTGAGGTCAGTCTGTGTGTGTGGATGGCAGTGTGAGGTCAGTGTGTGTGTGTGTGAATGGCAGTGTGAGGTCAGTGTGTGTGTGTGTGAATGGCAGTGTGAGGGCAGTGTGTGTGAATGGCAGTGTGAGGTCAGTGTGTGTGTGAATAGCAGTGTGAGGTCAGTGTGTGTGTGTGTGAATGGCAGTGTGAGGTCAGTGTGTGTGTGTGTGAATGGCAGTGTGAGGTCAGTGTGTGTGTGTGAATGGCAGTGTGAGGTCAGTGTGTGTGTGTGTGAATGGCAGTGTGAGGTCTGTGTTTGTGTGATTGGCAGTGTGAGGTCTGTGTGTGTGTGTGAATGGCAGTGTGAGGTCAGTGTGTCTGTGTGTGAAAGGCAGTGTGAGGTCAGTGTGTGTGTGTGATTAGCAGTGTGAGGTCAGTGTGTCTGTGTGATTGGCAGTGTGAGGTCCGTGTGTGTGTGTGTGTGAATGGCAGTGTGAGGTCAGTGTGTGTGTGAATGGCAGTGTGAGGTCAGTGTGTGTGTGTGAATGACAGTGTGAGGTCAGTGTGTGTGTGATTGGCAGTGTGAGGTCAGTGTGTGTGTGCGTGAATGGCAGTGTGAGGTCAGTGTGTCTGTGTGTGAAAGGCAGTGTGAGGTCAGTGTGTGTGTGTGATTGGCAGTGTGAGGTCAGTGTGTGTGTGAATGGCAGTGTGAGGTCAGTGTGTGTGTGTGTGAATGGCAGTGTGAGGTCAGTGTGTCTGTGTGTGAAAGGCAGTGTGAGGTCAGTGTGTGTGTGTGATTGGCAGTGTGAGGTCAGTGTGTGTGTGATTGGCAGTGTGAGGTCAGTGTGTGTGTGTGTGAATGGCAGTGTGAGGTCAGTGTGTCTGTGTGTGAAAGGCAGTGTGAGGTCAGTGTGTGTGTGTGATTGGCAGTGTGAGGTCAGTGTGTGTGTGTGTGAATGGCAGTGTGATGTCAGTGTGTGTGTGATTGGCAGTGTGAGGTCAGTGTGTGTGTGATTGGCAGTGTGAGGTCAGTGTGTGTGTGTGTGAATGGCAGTGTGAGGTCAGTGTGTCTGTGTGTGAAAGGCAGTGTGAGGTCAGTGTGTGTGTGTGATTGGCAGTGTGAGGTCAGTGTGTGTGTGAATGGCAGTGTGAGGTCAGTGTGTGTGTGAATGGCAGTGTGAGGTCAGTGTGTGTGTGTGCGTGAATGGCAGTGTGAGGTCAGTGTGTGTGAATAGCAGTGTGAGGTCAGTGTGTGTGTGATTGGCAGTGTGAGGTCAGTGTGTGTGTGTGTGAAAGGCAGTGTGAGGTCAGTGTGTGTGTGTGATTGGCAGTGTGAGGTCCGTGTGTGTGTGAATGGCAGTGTGAGGTCAGTGTGTGTGTGTGTGAATGACAGTGTGAGGTCAGTGTGTGTGTGTGTGTGAATGGCAGTGTGAGGTCAGTGTGTGTGAATAGCAGTGTGAGGTCAGTGTGTGTGTGATTGGCAGTGTGAGGTCAGTGTGTGTGTGTGTGAATGGCAGTGTGAGGTCAGTGTGTGTGAATGGCAGTGTGAGGTCAGTGTGTGTGTGATTGGCAGTGTGAGGTCAGTGTGTGTGTGTGTGAATGGCAGTGTGAGGTCAGTGTGTCTGTGTGTGAATGGCAGAGTGAGGTCAGTGTGTGTGTGTGATTAGCAGTGTGAGGTCAGTGTGTGTGTGACTAGCAGTGTGAGGTCAGTGTGTGTGTGTGTGAATAGCAGTGTGAGGTCAGTGTGTGCGTGTGTGAATGGCAGTGTGAGGGCAGTGTGTCTGTGAATGGCAGTGTGAGGTCAGTGTGTGCGTGTGTGAATGGCAGTGTGAGGGCAGTGTGTGTGTGAATGGCAGTGTGAGGGCAGTGTGTGTGTGAATGGCAGTGTGAGGTCAGTGTGTGTGTGTGTGAATAGCAGTGTGAGGTCAGTGTGTGCGTGTGTGAATGGCAGTGTGAGGGCAGTGTGTGTGTGATTGGCAGTGTGAGGTCAGTGTGTGTGTGTGTGTGAATGGCAGTGTGAGGTCTGTGTGTGTGTGTGTGTGATTGGCAGTGTGAGATCAGTGTGTGTGTGTGTGTGTGAATGGCAGTGTGAGGTCAGTGTGTGTGTGAATGGCAGTGTGAGGGCAGTGTGTGTGTGTGTGTGTGATTGGCAGTGTGAGGTCAGTGTGTGTGTGAATGGCAGTGTGAGGTCAGTGTGTGTGTGTGTGAATGGCAGTGTGAGGTCAGTGTGTCTGTGTGTGAAAGGCAGTGTGAGGTCAGTGTGTGTGTGTGATTGGCAGTGTGAGGTCAGTGTGTGTGTGATTGGCAGTGTGAGGTCAGTGTGTGTGTGTGTGAATGGCAGTGTGAGGTCAGTGTGTCTGTGTGTGAAAGGCAGTGTGAGGTCAGTGTGTGTGTGTGATTGGCAGTGTGAGGTCAGTGTGTGTGTGTGTGAATGGCAGTGTGATGTCAGTGTGTGTGTGATTGGCAGTGTGAGGTCAGTGTGTGTGTGATTGGCAGTGTGAGGTCAGTGTGTGTGTGTGTGAATGGCAGTGTGAGGTCAGTGTGTCTGTGTGTGAAAGGCAGTGTGAGGTCAGTGTGTGTGTGTGATTGGCAGTGTGAGGTCAGTGTGTGTGTGAATGGCAGTGTGAGGTCAGTGTGTGTGTGAATGGCAGTGTGAGGTCAGTGTGTGTGTGTGCGTGAATGGCAGTGTGAGGTCAGTGTGTGTGAATAGCAGTGTGAGGTCAGTGTGTGTGTGATTGGCAGTGTGAGGTCAGTGTGTGTGTGTGTGAAAGGCAGTGTGAGGTCAGTGTGTGTGTGTGATTGGCAGTGTGAGGTCCGTGTGTGTGTGAATGGCAGTGTGAGGTCAGTGTGTGTGTGTGTGAATGACAGTGTGAGGTCAGTGTGTGTGTGTGTGTGAATGGCAGTGTGAGGTCAGTGTGTGTGAATAGCAGTGTGAGGTCAGTGTGTGTGTGATTGGCAGTGTGAGGTCAGTGTGTGTGTGTGTGAATGGCAGTGTGAGGTCAGTGTGTGTGAATGGCAGTGTGAGGTCAGTGTGTGTGTGATTGGCAGTGTGAGGTCAGTGTGTGTGTGTGTGAATGGCAGTGTGAGGTCAGTGTGTCTGTGTGTGAATGGCAGAGTGAGGTCAGTGTGTGTGTGTGTGTGTGATTAGCAGTGTGAGGTCAGTGTGTGTGTGACTAGCAGTGTGAGGTCAGTGTGTGTGTGTGTGAATAGCAGTGTGAGGTCAGTGTGTGCGTGTGTGAATGGCAGTGTGAGGGCAGTGTGTCTGTGAATGGCAGTGTGAGGTCAGTGTGTGCGTGTGTGAATGGCAGTGTGAGGGCAGTGTGTGTGTGAATGGCAGTGTGAGGGCAGTGTGTGTGTGAATGGCAGTGTGAGGTCAGTGTGTGTGTGTGTGAATAGCAGTGTGAGGTCAGTGTGTGCGTGTGTGAATGGCAGTGTGAGGGCAGTGTGTGTGTGATTGGCAGTGTGAGGTCAGTGTGTGTGTGTGTGTGAATGGCAGTGTGAGGTCTGTGTGTGTGTGTGTGTGATTGGCAGTGTGAGATCAGTGTGTGTGTGTGTGTGTGAATGGCAGTGTGAGGTCAGTGTGTGTGTGAATGGCAGTGTGAGGGCAGTGTGTGTGTGTGTGTGTGAATGGCAGTGTGAGGTCAGTGTGTGTGTGAATGGCAGTGTGAGGTCAGTGTGTGTGAATGGTAGTGTCAGGTCAGTGTGTGTGTGTGAATGCCAGTGTGAGGTCAGTGTGTGTGTGTGTGTGAATGGCAGTGTGAGGTCAGTGTGTGTGTGTGTGATTGGCAGTGTGAGGTCAGTGTGTGTGTGTGTGAATGGCAGTGTGAGGTCAGTGTGTGTGTGAATGGCAGTGTGAGGTCAGTGTGTGTGTGAATGGCAGTGTGAGGTCAGTGTGTGTGTGTGTGAATGCCAGTGTGAGGTCAGTGAGTGTGTGTGTGAATGCCAGTGTGAGGTCAGTGTGTGTGTGTTTGTGTGTGAATGGCAGTGTGAGGTCAGTGTGTGTGTGAATGGCAGTGTGAGGTCAGTGTGTGTGTGAATGGCAGTGTGAGGCCAGTGTGTGTGTGTGTGTGAATGGCAGTGTGAGGTCAGTGTGTGTGTGTGTGAATGGCAGTGTGAGGTCAGTGCGTGTGTGAATGGCAGTGTGAGGTCAGTGTGTGTGTGAATGGCAGTGTGAGGTCAGTGTGAGTGAATGGCAGTGTGAGGTCAGTGTGTGTGTGTGTGTGTGTGTGAATGGCAGTGTGAGGTCAGTGTGTGTGTGAATGGCAGTGTGAGGTCAGTGTGTGTGTGAATGGCAGTGTGAGGTCAGTGTGTGTGTGAATGGCAGTGTGAGGTCAGTGTGTGTGTGTGTGTGTGAATGGCAGTGTGAGGTCAGTGTGTGTGTGTGTGTGTGTGTGTGAATGGCAGTGTGAGGTCAGTGTGTGTGTGAATGGCAGTGTGAGGTCAGTGTGTGTGTGAATGGCAGTGTGAGGTCAGTGTGTGTGTGTGTGTGAATGGCAGTGTGAGGTCAGTGTGTGTGTGTGTGTGTGTGTGTGTGTGAATGGCAGTGTGAGGTCAGTGTGTGTGTGAATGGCAGTGTGAGGTCAGTGTGTGTGTGTGCGTGAATGGCAGTGTGAGGTCAGTGTGTGAATGGCAGTGTGAGGTCAGTGTGTGTGTGTGATTGGCAGTGTGAGGTCAGTGTGTGTGTGAATGGCAGTGTGAGGTCAGTGTGTGTGTGTGCGTGAATGGCAGTGTGAGGTCATTGTGTGTGAATGGCAGTGTGAGGTCAGTGTGTGTGTGTGAATGGCAGTGTGAGGTCAGTGTGTGTGTGAATAGCAGTGTGAGGTCAGTGTGTGTGTGTGTGAATGGCAGTGTGAGGTCAGGGTGTGTGTGAATGGCAGTGTGAGGTCAGTGTGTGTGTGAATGGCAGTGTGAGGTCAGTGTGTGTGTGTGAATGGCAGTGTGAGGTCAGTCTGTGTGTGTGGATGGCAGTGTGAGGTCAGTGTGTGTGTGTGTGAATGGCAGTGTGAGGTCAGTGTGTGTGTGTGTGTGAATGGCAGTGTGAGGGCAGTGTGTGTGAATGGCAGTGTGAGGTCAGTGTGTGTGTGAATAGCAATGTGAGGTCAGTGTGTGTGTGTGTGAATGGCAGTGTGAGGTCAGTGTGTGTGTGTGTGAATGGCAGTGTGAGGTCAGTGTGTGTGTGTGTGAATGGCAGTGTGAGGTCAGTGTGTGTGTGTGTGAATGGCAGTGTGAGGTCTGTGTTTGTGTGATTGGCAGTGTGAGGTCTGTGTGTGTGTGTGAATGGCAGTGTGAGGTCAGTGTGTGTGTGTGTGAATGGCAGTGTGAGGTCAGTGTGTGTGAATGGCAGTGTGAGGTCAGTGTGTGCGTGTGTGAATGGCAGTGTGAGGTCAGTATGTGCGTGTGTGAATGGCAGTGTGAGGTCAGTGTGTGTGTGTGTGAATGGCAGTGTGAGGGCAGTGTGTGTGTGTGTGATTGGCAGTGTATGGGCAGTGTGTGTGTGTGTGTGAATGGCAGTGTGAGGTCAGGGTACGTGTGAATGGCAGTGTGAGGTCAGTGTGTGTGTGTGTGAATGGCAGTGTGAGGTCAGTGTGTGTGTGTGAATGGCAGTGTGAGGTCAGGGTGTGTGTGAATGGCAGTGTGAGGTCAGTGTGTGTGTGTGTGAATGGCAGTGTGAGGGCAGTGTGTGTATGAATGGCAGTGTGAGGTCAGTGTGTGTGTGAATGGCAGTGTGAGGTCAGTGTGTGTGTGTGAAGAGCAGTGTGAGGTCAGTGTGTGTGTGAATGGCAGTGTGAGGTCAGTGTGTGTGAATGGCAGTGTGAGGTCAGTGTGTGTGTGTGTGAATGGCAGTGTGAGGGCAGTGTGTGTGTGAATGGCAGTGTGAGGTCAGTGTGTGTGTGAATAGCAGTGTGAGGTCAGTGTGTCTGTGATTGGCAGTGTGAGGTCAGTGTGTGTGTGTGTGAATGGCAGTGTGAGGGCAGTGTGTGTGTGTGTGTGATTAGCAGTGTGAGGTCAGTGTGTGTGTGATTCGCAGTGTGAGGTCAGTGTGTGTGTGTGTGTGAATGGCAGTGTGAGGGCAGTGTGTGTGTGTGTGTGGATGGCAGTGTGAGGTCAGTGTGTGTGTGAATGGCAGTGTGAGGTCAGTGTGTCTGTGATTGGCAGTGTGAGGTCAGTGTGTGTGTGTGTGAATGGCAGTGTGAGGGCAGTGTGTGTGTGTGTGTGAATGGCAGTGTGAGGTCAGTGTGTGTGTGAATGGCAGTGTGAGGTCAGTGTGTCTGTGATTGGCAGTGTGAGGTCAGTGTGTGTGTGTGTGAATGGCAGTGTGAGGTCAGTGTGTGTGAATGGCAGTGTGAGGTCTGTGTGTGTGTGTGTGAATGGCAGTGTGAGGGCAGTGTGTGTGTGTGTGTGAATGGCAGTGTGAGGTCAGTGTGTGTGTGTGAATGGCAGTGTGAGGTCAGGGTGTGTGTGAATGGCAGTGTGAGGTCAGTGTGTGTGAATGGAGAGTGTGAGGTCTGTGTGTGTGTGTGTGAATGGCAGTGTGAGGGCAGTGTGTGTGTGTGTGTGTGTGAATGGCAGTGTGAGGTCAGTGCTTGTGTGTGAATGGCAGTGTGAGGTCAGTGTGTGTGTGAATAGCAGTGTGAGGTCAGTGTGTGTGTGTGTGAATGGCAGTGTGAGGTCAGGGTGTGTGTGAATGGCAGTGTGAGGTCAGTGTGTGTGTGAATGGCAGTGTGAGGTCAGTGTGTGTGTGTGAATGGCAGTGTGAGGTCAGTCTGTGTGTGTGGATGGCAGTGTGAGGTCAGTGTGTGTGTGTGTGAATGGCAGTGTGAGGTCAGTGTGTGTGTGTGTGAATGGCAGTGTGAGGGCAGTGTGTGTGAATGGCAGTGTGAGGTCAGTGTGTGTGTGAATAGCAGTGTGAGGTCAGTGTGTGTGTGTGTGAATGGCAGTGTGAGGTCAGTGTGTGTGTGTGTGAATGGCAGTGTGAGGTCAGTGTGTGTGTGTGAATGGCAGTGTGAGGTCAGTGTGTGTGTGTGTGAATGGCAGTGTGAGGTCTGTGTTTGTGTGATTGGCAGTGTGAAGTCTGTGTGTGTGTGTGAATGGCAGTGTGAGGTCAGTGTGTCTGTGTGTGAAAGGCAGTGTGAGGTCAGTGTGTGTGTGTGATTAGCAGTGTGAGGTCAGTGTGTCTGTGTGATTGGCAGTGTGAGGTCCGTGTGTGTGTGTGTGTGAATGGCAGTGTGAGGTCAGTGTGTGTGTGAATGGCAGTGTGAGGTCAGTGTGTGTGTGTGAATGACAGTGTGAGGTCAGTGTGTGTGTGATTGGCAGTGTGAGGTCAGTGTGTGTGTGTGTGAATGGCAGTGTGAGGTCAGTGTGTCTGTGTGTGAAAGGCAGTGTGAGGTCAGTGTGTGTGTGTGATTGGCAGTGTGAGGTCAGTGTGTGTGTGAATGGCAGTGTGAGGTCAGTGTGTGTGTGTGTGAATGGCAGTGTGAGGTCAGTGTGTCTGTGTGTGAAAGGCAGTGTGAGGTCAGTGTGTGTGTGTGATTGGCAGTGTGAGGTCAGTGTGTGTGTGATTGGCAGTGTGAGGTCAGTGTGTGTGTGTGTGAATGGCAGTGTGAGGTCAGTGTGTCTGTGTGTGAAAGGCAGTGTGAGGTCAGTGTGTGTGTGTGATTGGCAGTGTGAGGTCAGTGTGTGTGTGTGTGAATGGCAGTGTGATGTCAGTGTGTGTGTGATTGGCAGTGTGAGGTCAGTGTGTGTGTGATTGGCAGTGTGAGGTCAGTGTGTGTGTGTGTGAATGGCAGTGTGAGGTCAGTGTGTCTGTGTGTGAAAGGCAGTGTGAGGTCAGTGTGTGTGTGTGATTGGCAGTGTGAGGTCAGTGTGTGTGTGAATGGCAGTGTGAGGTCAGTGTGTGTGTGAATGGCAGTGTGAGGTCAGTGTGTGTGTGTGCGTGAATGGCAGTGTGAGGTCAGTGTGTGTGAATAGCAGTGTGAGGTCAGTGTGTGTGTGATTGGCAGTGTGAGGTCAGTGTGTGTGTGTGTGAAAGGCAGTGTGAGGTCAGTGTGTGTGTGTGATTGGCAGTGTGAGGTCCGTGTGTGTGTGAATGGCAGTGTGAGGTCAGTGTGTGTGTGTGTGAATGACAGTGTGAGGTCAGTGTGTGTGTGTGTGTGAATGGCAGTGTGAGGTCAGTGTGTGTGAATAGCAGTGTGAGGTCAGTGTGTGTGTGATTGGCAGTGTGAGGTCAGTGTGTGTGTGTGTGAATGGCAGTGTGAGGTCAGTGTGTGTGAATGGCAGTGTGAGGTCAGTGTGTGTGTGATTGGCAGTGTGAGGTCAGTGTGTGTGTGTGTGAATGGCAGTGTGAGGTCAGTGTGTCTGTGTGTGAATGGCAGAGTGAGGTCAGTGTGTGTGTGTGATTAGCAGTGTGAGGTCAGTGTGTGTGTGACTAGCAGTGTGAGGTCAGTGTGTGTGTGTGTGAATAGCAGTGTGAGGTCTGTGTGTGCGTGTGTGAATGGCAGTGTGAGGGCAGTGTGTCTGTGAATGGCAGTGTGAGGTCAGTGTGTGCGTGTGTGAATGGCAGTGTGAGGGCAGTGTGTGTGTGAATGGCAGTGTGAGGGCAGTGTGTGTGTGAATGGCAGTGTGAGGTCAGTGTGTGTGTGTGTGAATAGCAGTGTGAGGTCAGTGTGTGCGTGTGTGAATGGCAGTGTGAGGGCAGTGTGTGTGTGATTGGCAGTGTGAGGTCAGTGTGTGTGTGTGTGTGAATGGCAGTGTGAGGTCTGTGTGTGTGTGTGTGTGATTGGCAGTGTGAGATCAGTGTGTGTGTGTGTGTGTGAATGGCAGTGTGAGGTCAGTGTGTGTGTGAATGGCAGTGTGAGGGCAGTGTGTGTGTGTGTGTGTGATTGGCAGTGTGAGGTCAGTGTGTGTGTGAATGGCAGTGTGAGGTCAGTGTGTGTGTGTGTGAATGGCAGTGTGAGGTCAGTGTGTCTGTGTGTGAAAGGCAGTGTGAGGTCAGTGTGTGTGTGTGATTGGCAGTATGAGGTCAGTGTGTGTGTGATTGGCAGTGTGAGGTCAGTGTGTGTGTGTGTGAATGGCAGTGTGAGGTCAGTGTGTCTGTGTGTGAAAGGCAGTGTGAGGTCAGTGTGTGTGTGTGATTGGCAGTGTGAGGTCAGTGTGTGTGTGTGTGAATGGCAGTGTGATGTCAGTGTGTGTGTGATTGGCAGTGTGAGGTCAGTGTGTGTGTGATTGGCAGTGTGAGGTCAGTGTGTGTGTGTGTGAATGGCAGTGTGAGGTCAGTGTGTCTGTGTGTGAAAGGCAGTGTGAGGTCAGTGTGTGTGTGTGATTGGCAGTGTGAGGTCAGTGTGTGTGTGAATGGCAGTGTGAGGTCAGTGTGTGTGTGAATGGCAGTGTGAGGTCAGTGTGTGTGTGTGCGTGAATGGCAGTGTGAGGTCAGTGTGTGTGAATAGCAGTGTGAGGTCAGTGTGTGTGTGATTGGCAGTGTGAGGTCAGTGTGTGTGTGTGTGAAAGGCAGTGTGAGGTCAGTGTGTGTGTGTGATTGGCAGTGTGAGGTCCGTGTGTGTGTGAATGGCAGTGTGAGGTCAGTGTGTGTGTGTGTGAATGACAGTGTGAGGTCAGTGTGTGTGTGTGTGTGAATGGCAGTGTGAGGTCAGTGTGTGTGAATAGCAGTGTGAGGTCAGTGTGTGTGTGATTGGCAGTGTGAGGTCAGTGTGTGTGTGTGTGAATGGCAGTGTGAGGTCAGTGTGTGTGAATGGCAGTGTGAGGTCAGTGTGTGTGTGATTGGCAGTGTGAGGTCAGTGTGTGTGTGTGTGAATGGCAGTGTGAGGTCAGTGTGTCTGTGTGTGAATGGCAGAGTGAGGTCAGTGTGTGTGTGATTAGCAGTGTGAGGTCAGTGTGTGTGTGACTAGCAGTGTGAGGTCAGTGTGTGTGTGTGTGAATAGCAGTGTGAGGTCAGTGTGTGCGTGTGTGAATGGCAGTGTGAGGGCAGTGTGTCTGTGAATGGCAGTGTGAGGTCAGTGTGTGCGTGTGTGAATGGCAGTGTGAGGGCAGTGTGTGTGTGAATGGCAGTGTGAGGGCAGTGTGTGTGTGAATGGCAGTGTGAGGTCAGTGTGTGTGTGTGTGAATAGCAGTGTGAGGTCAGTGTGTGCGTGTGTGAATGGCAGTGTGAGGGCAGTGTGTGTGTGATTGGCAGTGTGAGGTCAGTGTGTGTGTGTGTGTGAATGGCAGTGTGAGGTCTGTGTGTGTGTGTGTGTGATTGGCAGTGTGAGATCAGTGTGTGTGTGTGTGTGTGAATGGCAGTGTGAGGTCAGTGTGTGTGTGAATGGCAGTGTGAGGGCAGTGTGTGTGTGTGTGTGTGAATGGCAGTGTGAGGTCAGTGTGTGTGTGAATGGCAGTGTGAGGTCAGTGTGTGTGAATGGTAGTGTCAGGTCAGTGTGTGTGTGTGAATGCCAGTGTGAGGTCAGTGTGTGTGTGTGTGTGAATGGCAGTGTGAGGTCAGTGTGTGTGTGTGTGATTGGCAGTGTGAGGTCAGTGTGTGTGTGTGTGAATGGCAGTGTGAGGTCAGTGTGTGTGTGAATGGCAGTGTGAGGTCAGTGTGTGTGTGAATGGCAGTGTGAGGTCAGTGTGTGTGTGTGTGAATGCCAGTGTGAGGTCAGTGAGTGTGTGTGTGAATGCCAGTGTGAGGTCAGTGTGTGTGTGTTTGTGTGTGAATGGCAGTGTGAGGTCAGTGTGTGTGTGAATGGCAGTGTGAGGTCAGTGTGTGTGTGAATGGCAGTGTGAGGCCAGTGTGTGTGTGTGTGTGAATGGCAGTGTGAGGTCAGTGTGTGTGTGTGTGAATGGCAGTGTGAGGTCAGTGCGTGTGTGAATGGCAGTGTGAGGTCAGTGTGTGTGTGAATGGCAGTGTGAGGTCAGTGTGTGTGAATGGCAGTGTGAGGTCAGTGTGTGTGTGTGTGTGTGTGTGAATGGCAGTGTGAGGTCAGTGTGTGTGTGAATGGCAGTGTGAGGTCAGTGTGTGTGTGAATGGCAGTGTGAGGTCAGTGTGTGTGTGAATGGCAGTGTGAGGTCAGTGTGTGTGTGTGTGTGAATGGCAGTGTGAGGTCAGTGTGTGTGTGTGTGTGTGTGTGTGTGAATGGCAGTGTGAGGTCAGTGTGTGTGTGAATGGCAGTGTGAGGTCAGTGTGTGTGTGAATGGCAGTGTGAGGTCAGTGTGTGTGTGTGTGTGAATGGCAGTGTGAGGTCAGTGTGTGTGTGTGTGTGTGTGTGTGTGTGAATGGCAGTGTGAGGTCAGTGTGTGTGTGAATGGCAGTGTGAGGTCAGTGTGTGTGTGTGCGTGAATGGCAGTGTGAGGTCAGTGTGTGAATGGCAGTGTGAGGTCAGTGTGTGTGTGTGATTGGCAGTGTGAGGTCAGTGTGTGTGTGAATGGCAGTGTGAGGTCAGTGTGTGTGTGTGCGTGAATGGCAGTGTGAGGTCATTGTGTGTGAATGGCAGTGTGAGGTCAGTGTGTGTGTGTGAATGGCAGTGTGAGGTCAGTGTGTGTGTGAATAGCAGTGTGAGGTCAGTGTGTGTGTGTGTGAATGGCAGTGTGAGGTCAGGGTGTGTGTGAATGGCAGTGTGAGGTCAGTGTGTGTGTGAATGGCAGTGTGAGGTCAGTGTGTGTGTGTGAATGGCAGTGTGAGGTCAGTCTGTGTGTGTGGATGGCAGTGTGAGGTCAGTGTGTGTGTGTGTGAATGGCAGTGTGAGGTCAGTGTGTGTGTGTGTGTGAATGGCAGTGTGAGGGCAGTGTGTGTGAATGGCAGTGTGAGGTCAGTGTGTGTGTGAATAGCAATGTGAGGTCAGTGTGTGTGTGTGTGAATGGCAGTGTGAGGTCAGTGTGTGTGTGTGTGAATGGCAGTGTGAGGTCAGTGTGTGTGTGTGTGAATGGCAGTGTGAGGTCAGTGTGTGTGTGTGTGAATGGCAGTGTGAGGTCTGTGTTTGTGTGATTGGCAGTGTGAGGTCTGTGTGTGTGTGTGAATGGCAGTGTGAGGTCAGTGTGTGTGTGTGTGAATGGCAGTGTGAGGTCAGTGTGTGTGAATGGCAGTGTGAGGTCAGTGTGTGCGTGTGTGAATGGCAGTGTGAGGTCAGTATGTGCGTGTGTGAATGGCAGTGTGAGGTCAGTGTGTGTGTGTGTGAATGGCAGTGTGAGGGCAGTGTGTGTGTGTGTGATTGGCAGTGTATGGGCAGTGTGTGTGTGTGTGTGAATGGCAGTGTGAGGTCAGGGTACGTGTGAATGGCAGTGTGAGGTCAGTGTGTGTGTGTGTGAATGGCAGTGTGAGGTCAGTGTGTGTGTGTGAATGGCAGTGTGAGGTCAGGGTGTGTGTGAATGGCAGTGTGAGGTCAGTGTGTGTGTGTGTGAATGGCAGTGTGAGGGCAGTGTGTGTATGAATGGCAGTGTGAGGTCAGTGTGTGTGTGAATGGCAGTGTGAGGTCAGTGTGTGTGTGTGAAGAGCAGTGTGAGGTCAGTGTGTGTGTGAATGGCAGTGTGAGGTCAGTGTGTGTGAATGGCAGTGTGAGGTCAGTGTGTGTGTGTGTGAATGGCAGTGTGAGGGCAGTGTGTGTGTGAATGGCAGTGTGAGGTCAGTGTGTGTGTGAATAGCAGTGTGAGGTCAGTGTGTCTGTGATTGGCAGTGTGAGGTCAGTGTGTGTGTGTGTGAATGGCAGTGTGAGGGCAGTGTGTGTGTGTGTGTGATTAGCAGTGTGAGGTCAGTGTGTGTGTGATTCGCAGTGTGAGGTCAGTGTGTGTGTGTGTGTGAATGGCAGTGTGAGGGCAGTGTGTGTGTGTGTGTGGATGGCAGTGTGAGGTCAGTGTGTGTGTGAATGGCAGTGTGAGGTCAGTGTGTCTGTGATTGGCAGTGTGAGGTCAGTGTGTGTGTGTGTGAATGGCAGTGTGAGGGCAGTGTGTGTGTGTGTGTGAATGGCAGTGTGAGGTCAGTGTGTGTGTGAATGGCAGTGTGAGGTCAGTGTGTCTGTGATTGGCAGTGTGAGGTCAGTGTGTGTGTGTGTGAATGGCAGTGTGAGGTCAGTGTGTGTGAATGGCAGTGTGAGGTCTGTGTGTGTGTGTGTGAATGGCAGTGTGAGGGCAGTGTGTGTGTGTGTGTGAATGGCAGTGTGAGGTCAGTGTGTGTGTGTGAATGGCAGTGTGAGGTCAGGGTGTGTGTGAATGGCAGTGTGAGGTCAGTGTGTGTGAATGGAGAGTGTGAGGTCTGTGTGTGTGTGTGTGAATGGCAGTGTGAGGGCAGTGTGTGTGTGTGTGTGTGTGAATGGCAGTGTGAGGTCAGTGCTTGTGTGTGAATGGCAGTGTGAGGTCAGTGTGTGTGTGAATAGCAGTGTGAGGTCAGTGTGTGTGTGTGTGAATGGCAGTGTGAGGTCAGGGTGTGTGTGAATGGCAGTGTGAGGTCAGTGTGTGTGTGAATGGCAGTGTGAGGTCAGTGTGTGTGTGTGAATGGCAGTGTGAGGTCAGTCTGTGTGTGTGGATGGCAGTGTGAGGTCAGTGTGTGTGTGTGTGAATGGCAGTGTGAGGTCAGTGTGTGTGTGTGTGAATGGCAGTGTGAGGGCAGTGTGTGTGAATGGCAGTGTGAGGTCAGTGTGTGTGTGAATAGCAGTGTGAGGTCAGTGTGTGTGTGTGTGAATGGCAGTGTGAGGTCAGTGTGTGTGTGTGTGAATGGCAGTGTGAGGTCAGTGTGTGTGTGTGAATGGCAGTGTGAGGTCAGTGTGTGTGTGTGTGAATGGCAGTGTGAGGTCTGTGTTTGTGTGATTGGCAGTGTGAAGTCTGTGTGTGTGTGTGAATGGCAGTGTGAGGTCAGTGTGTCTGTGTGTGAAAGGCAGTGTGAGGTCAGTGTGTGTGTGTGATTAGCAGTGTGAGGTCAGTGTGTCTGTGTGATTGGCAGTGTGAGGTCCGTGTGTGTGTGTGTGTGAATGGCAGTGTGAGGTCAGTGTGTGTGTGAATGGCAGTGTGAGGTCAGTGTGTGTGTGTGAATGACAGTGTGAGGTCAGTGTGTGTGTGATTGGCAGTGTGAGGTCAGTGTGTGTGTGTGTGAATGGCAGTGTGAGGTCAGTGTGTCTGTGTGTGAAAGGCAGTGTGAGGTCAGTGTGTGTGTGTGATTGGCAGTGTGAGGTCAGTGTGTGTGTGAATGGCAGTGTGAGGTCAGTGTGTGTGTGTGTGAATGGCAGTGTGAGGTCAGTGTGTCTGTGTGTGAAAGGCAGTGTGAGGTCAGTGTGTGTGTGTGATTGGCAGTGTGAGGTCAGTGTGTGTGTGATTGGCAGTGTGAGGTCAGTGTGTGTGTGTGTGAATGGCAGTGTGAGGTCAGTGTGTCTGTGTGTGAAAGGCAGTGTGAGGTCAGTGTGTGTGTGTGATTGGCAGTGTGAGGTCAGTGTGTGTGTGTGTGAATGGCAGTGTGATGTCAGTGTGTGTGTGATTGGCAGTGTGAGGTCAGTGTGTGTGTGATTGGCAGTGTGAGGTCAGTGTGTGTCTGTGTGAATGGCAGTGTGAGGTCAGTGTGTCTGTGTGTGAAAGGCAGTGTGAGGTCAGTGTGTGTGTGTGATTGGCAGTGTGAGGTCAGTGTGTGTGTGAATGGCAGTGTGAGGTCAGTGTGTGTGTGAATGGCAGTGTGAGGTCAGTGTGTGTGTGTGCGTGAATGGCAGTGTGAGGTCAGTGTGTGTGAATAGCAGTGTGAGGTCAGTGTGTGTGTGATTGGCAGTGTGAGGTCAGTGTGTGTGTGTGTGAAAGGCAGTGTGAGGTCAGTGTGTGTGTGTGATTGGCAGTGTGAGGTCCGTGTGTGTGTGAATGGCAGTGTGAGGTCAGTGTGTGTGTGTGTGAATGACAGTGTGAAGTCAGTGTGTGTGTGTGTGTGAATGGCAGTGTGAGGTCAGTGTGTGTGAATAGCAGTGTGAGGTCAGTGTGTGTGTGATTGGCAGTGTGAGGTCAGTGTGTGTGTGTGTGAATGGCAGTGTGAGGTCAGTGTGTGTGAATGGCAGTGTGAGGTCAGTGTGTGTGTGATTGGCAGTGTGAGGTCAGTGTGTGTGTGTGTGAATGGCAGTGTGAGGTCAGTGTGTCTGTGTGTGAATGGCAGAGTGAGGTCAGTGTGTGTGTGTGTGTGTGATTAGCAGTGTGAGGTCAGTGTGTGTGTGACTAGCAGTGTGAGGTCAGTGTGTGTGTGTGTGAATAGCAGTGTGAGGTCAGTGTGTGCGTGTGTGAATGGCAGTGTGAGGGCAGTGTGTCTGTGAATGGCAGTGTGAGGTCAGTGTGTGCGTGTGTGAATGGCAGTGTGAGGGCAGTGTGTGTGTGAATGGCAGTGTGAGGGCAGTGTGTGTGTGAATGGCAGTGTGAGGTCAGTGTGTGTGTGTGTGAATAGCAGTGTGAGGTCAGTGTGTGCGTGTGTGAATGGCAGTGTGAGGGCAGTGTGTGTGTGATTGGCAGTGTGAGGTCAGTGTGTGTGTGTGTGTGAATGGCAGTGTGAGGTCTGTGTGTGTGTGTGTGTGATTGGCAGTGTGAGATCAGTGTGTGTGTGTGTGTGTGAATGGCAGTGTGAGGTCAGTGTGTGTGTGAATGGCAGTGTGAGGGCAGTGTGTGTGTGTGTGTGTGAATGGCAGTGTGAGGTCAGTGTGTGTGTGAATGGCAGTGTGAGGTCAGTGTGTGTGAATGGTAGTGTCAGGTCAGTGTGTGTGTGTGAATGCCAGTGTGAGGTCAGTGTGTGTGTGTGTGTGAATGGCAGTGTGAGGTCAGTGTGTGTGTGTGTGATTGGCAGTGTGAGGTCAGTGTGTGTGTGTGTGAATGCCAGTGTGAGGTCAGTGTGTGTGTGAATGGCAGTGTGAGGTCAGTGTGTGTGTGAATGGCAGTGTGAGGTCAGTGTGTGTGTGTGTGAATGCCAGTGTGAGGTCAGTGAGTGTGTGTGTGAATGCCAGTGTGAGGTCAGTGTGTGTGTGTTTGTGTGTGAATGGCAGTGTGAGGTCAGTGTGTGTGTGAATGGCAGTGTGAGGTCAGTGTGTGTGTGAATGGCAGTGTGAGGCCAGTGTGTGTGTGTGTGTGAATGGCAGTGTGAGGTCAGTGTGTGTGTGTGTGAATGGCAGTGTGAGGTCAGTGCGTGTGTGAATGGCAGTGTGAGGTCAGTGTGTGTGTGAATGGCAGTGTGAGGTCAGTGTGTGTGTGTGTGTGAATGGCAGTGTGAGGTCAGTGTGTGTGTGTGTGTGTGTGTGAATGGCAGTGTGAGGTCAGTGTGTGTGTGAATGGCAGTGTGAGGTCAGTGTGTGTGTGAATGGCAGTGTGAGGTCAGTGTGTGTGTGAATGGCAGTGTGAGGTCAGTGTGTGTGTGTGTGTGAATGGCAGTGTGAGGTCAGTGTGTGTGTGTGTGTGTGTGTGTGTGAATGGCAGTGTGAGGTCAGTGTGTGTGTGAATGGCAGTGTGAGGTCAGTGTGTGTGTGAATGGCAGTGTGAGGTCAGTGTGTGTGTGTGTGTGAATGGCAGTGTGAGGTCAGTGTGTGTGTGTGTGTGTGTGTGTGTGAATGGCAGTGTGAGGTCAGTGTGTGTGTGAATGGCAGTGTGAGGTCAGTGTGTGTGTGTGCGTGAATGGCAGTGTGAGGTCAGTGTGTGAATGGCAGTGTGAGGTCAGTGTGTGTGTGTGATTGGCAGTGTGAGGTCAGTGTGTGTGTGAATGGCAGTGTGAGGTCAGTGTGTGTGTGTGCGTGAATGGCAGTGTGAGGTCATTGTGTGTGAATGGCAGTGTGAGGTCAGTGTGTGTGTGTGAATGGCAGTGTGAGGTCAGTGTGTGTGTGAATAGCAGTGTGAGGTCAGTGTGTGTGTGTGTGAATGGCAGTGTGAGGTCAGGGTGTGTGTGAATGGCAGTGTGAGGTCAGTGTGTGTGTGAATGGCAGTGTGAGGTCAGTGTGTGTGTGTGAATGGCAGTGTGAGGTCAGTCTGTGTGTGTGGATGGCAGTGTGAGGTCAGTGTGTGTGTGTGTGAATGGCAGTGTGAGGTCAGTGTGTGTGTGTGTGTGAATGGCAGTGTGAGGGCAGTGTGTGTGAATGGCAGTGTGAGGTCAGTGTGTGTGTGAATAGCAATGTGAGGTCAGTGTGTGTGTGTGTGAATGGCAGTGTGAGGTCAGTGTGTGTGTGTGTGAATGGCAGTGTGAGGTCAGTGTGTGTGTGTGTGAATGGCAGTGTGAGGTCAGTGTGTGTGTGTGTGAATGGCAGTGTGAGGTCTGTGTTTGTGTGATTGGCAGTGTGAGGTCTGTGTGTGTGTGTGAATGGCAGTGTGAGGTCAGTGTGTCTGTGTGTGAAAGGCAGTGTGACGTCAGTGTGTGTGTGTGATTAGCAGTGTGAGGTCAGTGTGTGTGTGTGATTGGCAGTGTGAGGTCCGTGTGTGTGTGAATGGCAGTGTGAGGTCAGTGTGTGTGTGTGAATGACAGTGTGAGGTCAGTGTGTGTGTGATTGGCAGTGTGAGGTCAGTGTGTGTGTGTGTGAATGGCAGTGTGAGGTCAGTGTGTCTGTGTGTGAAAGGCAGTGTGAGGTCAGTGTGTGTGTCTGATTGGCAGTGTGAGGTCAGTGTGTGTGTGAATGGCAGTGTGAGGTCAGTGTGTGTGTGTGTGAATGGCAGTGTGAGGTCAGTGTGTCTGTGTGTGAAAGGCAGTGTGAGGTCAGTGTGTGTGTGTGATTGGCAGTGTGAGGTCAGTGTGTGTGTGATTGGCAGTGTGAGGTCAGTGTGTGTGTGTGTGAATGGCAGAGTGAGGTCAGTGTGTCTGTGTGTGAAAGGCAGTGTGAGGTCAGTGTGTGTGTGTGATTGGCAGTGTGAGGTCAGTGTGTGTGTGTGTGTGAATGGCAGTGTGAGGTCAGTGTGTGTGTGATTGGCAGTGTGAGGTCAGTGTGTGTGTGATTGGCAGTGTGAGGTCAGTGTGTGTGTGTGTGAATGGCAGTGTGAGGTCAGTGTGTCTGTGTGTGAAAGGCAGTGTGAGGTCAGTGTGTGTGTGTGATTGGCAGTGTGAGGTCAGTGTGTGTGTGAATGGCAGTGTGAGGTCAGTGTGTGTGTGAATGGCAGTGTGAGGTCAGTGTGTGTGTGTGCGTGAATGGCAGTGTGAGGTCAGTGTGTGTGAATAGCAGTGTGAGGTCAGTGTGTGTGTGATTGGCAGTGTGAGGTCAGTGTGTGTGTGTGTGAAAGGCAGTGTGAGGTCAGTGTGTGTGTGTGATTGGCAGTGTGAGGTCCGTGTGTGTGTGTGTGTGAATGGCAGTGTGAGGTCAGTGTGTGTGTGAATGGCAGTGTGAGGTCAGTGTGTGTGTGTGTGAATGACAGTGTGAGGTCAGTGTGTGTGTGTGTGTGTGAATGGCAGTGTGAGGTCAGTGTGTGTGAATAGCAGTGTGAGGTCAGTGTGTGTGTGATTGGCAGTGTGAGGTCAGTGTGTGTGTGTGTGAATTGCAGTGTGAGGTCAGTGTGTGTGAATGGCAGTGTGAGGTCAGTGTGTGTGTGATTGGCAGTGTGAGGTCAGTGTGTGTGTGTGTGAATGGCAGTGTGAGGTCAGTGTGTCTGTGTGTGAATGGCAGAGTGAGGTCAGTGTGTGTGTGTGTGTGTGATTAGCAGTGTGAGGTCAGTGTGTGTGTGACTAGCAGTGTGAGGTCAGTGTGTGTGTGTGTGAATAGCAGTGTGAGGTCAGTGTGTGCGTGTGTGAATGGCAGTGTGAGGGCAGTGTGTCTGTGAATGGCAGTGTGAGGTCAGTGTGTGCGTGTGTGAATGGCAGTGTGAGGGCAGTGTGTGTGTGAATGGCAGTGTGAGGGCAGTGTGTGTGTGAATGGCAGTGTGAGGTCAGTGTGTGTGTGTGTGAATAGCAGTGTGAGGTCAGTGTGTGCGTGTGTGAATGGCAGTGTGAGGGCAGTGTGTGTGTGATTGGCAGTGTGAGGTCAGTGTGTGTGTGTGTGTGAATGGCAGTGTGAGGTCTGTGTGTGTGTGTGTGTGATTGGCAGTGTGAGATCAGTGTGTGTGTGTGTGTGTGAATGGCAGTGTGAGGTCAGTGTGTGTGTGAATGGCAGTGTGAGGGCAGTGTGTGTGTGTGTGTGTGAATGGCAGTGTGAGGTCAGTGTGTGTGTGAATGGCAGTGTGAGGTCAGTGTGTGTGAATGGTAGTGTCAGGTCAGTGTGTGTGTGTGAATGCCAGTGTGAGGTCAGTGTGTGTGTGTGTGTGAATGGCAGTGTGAGGTCAGTGTGTGTGTGTGTGATTGGCAGTGTGAGGTCAGTGTGTGTGTGTGTGAATGCCAGTGTGAGGTCAGTGTGTGTGTGAATGGCAGTGTGAGGTCAGTGTGTGTGTGAATGGCAGTGTGAGGTCAGTGTGTGTGTGTGTGAATGCCAGTGTGAGGTCAGTGAGTGTGTGTGTGAATGCCAGTGTGAGGTCAGTGTGTGTGTGTTTGTGTGTGAATGGCAGTGTGAGGTCAGTGTGTGTGTGAATGGCAGTGTGAGGTCAGTGTGTGTGTGAATGGCAGTGTGAGGCCAGTGTGTGTGTGTGTGTCTGTGAATGGCAGTGTGAGGTCAGTGTGTGTGTGTGTGAATGGCAGTGTGAGGTCAGTGCGTGTGTGAATGGCAGTGTGAGGTCAGTGTGTGTGTGAATGGCAGTGTGAGGTCAGTGTGTGTGTGTGTGTGAATGGCAGTGTGAGGTCAGTGTGTGTGTGTGTGTGTGTGTGAATGGCAGTGTGAGGTCAGTGTGTGTGTGAATGGCAGTGTGAGGTCAGTGTGTGTGTGAATGGCAGTGTGAGGTCAGTGTGTGTGTGAATGGCAGTGTGAGGTCAGTGTGTGTGTGTGTGTGAATGGCAGTGTGAGGTCAGTGTGTGTGTGTGTGTGTGTGTGTGTGTGAATGGCAGTGTGAGGTCAGTGTGTGTGTGAATGGCAGTGTGAGGTCAGTGTGTGTGTGTGCGTGAATGGCAGTGTGAGGTCAGTGTGTGAATGGCAGTGTGAGGTCAGTGTGTGTGTGTGATTGGCAGTGTGAGGTCAGTGTGTGTGTGAATGGCAGTGTGAGGTCAGTGTGTGTGTGTGCGTGAATGGCAGTGTGAGGTCAGTGTGTGTGAATGGCAGTGTGAGGTCAGTGTGTGTGTGTGAATGGCAGTGTGAGGTCAGTGTGTGTGTGTGAATGGCAGTGTGAGGTCAGTGTGTGAATGGCAGTGTGAGGTCAGTGTGTGTGTGTGAATGGCAGTGTGAGGTCAGTGTGTGTGTGAATGGCAGTGTGAGGTCAGTGTGTGTGTGTGCGTGAATGGCAGTGTGAGGTCAGTGTGTGTGAATGGCAGTGTGAGGTCAGTGTGTGTGAATGGCAGTGTGAGGTCAGTGTGTGTGTGATTGGCAGTGTGAGGTCAGTGTGTGTGTGTGTGAATGGCAGTGTGAGGTCAGTGTGTGTGTGTGTGAATGGCAGTGTGAGGTCAGTGTGTCTGTGTGTGAATGGCAGAGTGAGGTCAGTGTGTGTGTGTGTGTGATTAGCAGTGTGAGGTCAGTGTGTGTGTGATTAGCAGTGTGAGGTCAGTGTGTGTGTGTGAATAGCAGTGTGAGGTCAGTGTGTGTGTGTGTGAATGGCAGTGTGAGGGCAGTGTGTGTGTGAATGGCAGTGCGAGGCCAGTGTGTGTGTGTGTGTGTGAATGGCAGAGTGAGGTCAGTGTGTGTGTGTGTGTGATTAGCAGTGTGAGGTCAGTGTGTGTGTGATTAGCAGTGTGAGGTCAGTGTGTGTGTGTGTGAATAGCAGTGTGAGGTCAGTGTGTGTGGGTGTGAATGGCAGTGTGAGGGCAGTGTGTGTGTGAATGGCAGTGTGAGGTCAGTGTGTGTGTGTGTGTGATTGGCAGTGTGAGGTCAGTGTGTGTGTGAATGGCAGTGTGAGGTCAGTGTGTGTGTGAATGGCAGCGTGAGGTCTGTGTGTGTGTGTGTGTGATTGGCAGTGTGAGGTCAGTGTGTGTGTGAATGGCAGTGTGAGGTCAGTGTGTGTGTGTGAATGCCAGTGTCAGGTCAATGTGTGTGTGTGTGTGAATGGCAGTGTGAGGTCAGTGTGTTTGTGTGTGATTGGCAGTGTGAGGTCAGTGTTTGTGTGTGTGAATGCCAGTGTGAGGTCAGTGTGTGTGTGAATGGCAGTGTGAGGTCAGTGTGTGTGTGAATGGCAGTGTGAGGTCAGTGTGTGTGTGTGTGAATGCCAGTGTGAGGTCAGTGTGTGTGTGTGTGAATGCCGGTGTGAGGTCAGTGTGTGTGTGTTTGTGTGTGAATGGCAGTGTGAGGTCAGTGTCTGTGTGTTTGTGTGTGAATGGCAGTGTGAGGTCAGTGTGTGTGTGAATGGCAGTGTGAGGTCAGTGTGTGTGTGAATGGCAGTGTGAGGTCAGTGTGTGTGTGTGTGTGTGTGAATGGCAGTGTGAGGTCAGTGTGTGTGTGTGTGAATGGCAGTGTGAGGTCAGTGTGTGTGTGAATGGCAGTGTGAGGTCAGTGTGTGTGTGAATGGCAGTGTGAGGTCAGTGTGTGTGTGTGTGAATGGCAGTGTGAGGTCAGTGTGTGTGTGTGTGTGTGTGTGTGAATGGCAGTGTGAGGTCAGTGTGTGTGTGAATGGCAGTGTGAGGTCAGTGTGTGTGTGTGTGTGTGAATGGCAGTGTGAGGTCAGTGTGTGTGTGAATGGCAGTGTGAGGTCAGTGTGTGTGTGGTTGGCAGTGTGAGGTCAGTGTGTGTGTGTGTGTGTGTGTGTGAATGGCAGTGTGAGGTCAGTGTGTGTGTGGATGGCAGTGTGAGGTCTGTGTGTGTGTGTGTGAATGGCAGTGTGAGGTCAGTGTGTGTGTGAGTGTGTGAATGGCAGTGTGAGGTCAGTGTGTGTGTGTGTGAATGGCAGTGTGAGGTCAGTGTGTGTGTGTGAATGGCAGCGTGAGGTCAGTGTGTGTGTGTGTGTGAATGGCAGTGTGAGGTCAGTGTTTGTGTGTGTAAATGACAGTGTGAGGTCAGTGTGTGTGTGTGTGATTGGCAGTGTGAGTTCAGTGTGTGTGTGTGTGTGAATGGCAGTGTGAGGTCAGTGTGTGTGTGTGTGTGAATGGCAGTGTGAGGTCAGTGTTTGTGTGTGTAAATGACAGTGTGAGGTCAGTGTGTGTGTTTGTGATTGGCTGTGTGAGTTCAGTGTGTGTGTGTGTGTGAATGGCAGTGTGAGGTCAGTGTGTGTGAATGGCAGTGTGAGGTCAGTGTTTGTGTGTGTAAATGACAGTGTGAGGTCAGTGTGTGTGTGTGTGAATGGCAGTGTGAGTTCAGTGTGTGTGTGAATGGCAGAGTGAGGTCAGTGTGTGTGTGTGTGTGAATGGCAGTGTGAGGTCAGTGTGTGTGTGTGTGTGTGTGAATGGCAGTGTGAGGTCTGTGTGTGTCTGTGAATGGCAGTTTGAGGTCAGTGTGTGTGTGTGTGTGTTAATGGCAGTGTGAGGTCTGTGTGTGTGTGTGAATGGCAGAGTGAGGTCAGTGTGTGTGTGTGTGTGTGTGAATGGCAGTGTGAGGTCAGTGTGTGTGTGTGTGTGTGAATGGCAGTGTGAGGTCAGTGTGTGAATGGCAGTGTGAGGTCAGTGTGTGAATGGCAGTGTGAGGTCAGTGTGTGTGTGAATGGCAGTGTGAGGTCAGTGTGTGTGTGTGTGTGAATGGCAGTGTGAGGTCAGTGTGTGTGTGTGTGTGTGAATGGCAGTGTGAGGTAAGTGTGTGTGTGTGTGAATGGCAGTGTGAGGTCAGTGTGTGTAAGTGTGAATGGCAGTGTGAGGTCAGTGTGTGTGTGTCAATGGCAGTGTGAGGTCAGTGTGTGTGTGTGTGTGAATGGCGGTCTGAGGTCAGTGTGTGTGTGAATGGCAGTCTGAGGTCAGTGTGTGTGTGAATGGCAGTGTGAGGCCAGTGTGTGTGTGTGTGTGTGTGAATGGCAGTGTGAGGTCAGTGTGTGTGTGTGTGAATGGCAGTGCGAGGTCAGTGCGTGTGTGAATGGCAGTGTGAGGTCAGTGTGTGTGTGAATGGCAGTGTGAGGTCAGTGTGTGTGTGTGTGTGAATGGCAGTGTGAGGTCAGTGTGTGTGTGTGTGTGTGTGTGAATGGCAGTGTGAGGTCAGTGTGTGTGTGAATGGAAGTGTGAGGTCAGTGTGTGTGTGAATGGCAGTGTGAGGTCAGTGTGTGTGTGAATGGCAGTGTGAGGTCAGTGTGTGTGTGTGTGTGAATGGCAGTGTGAGGTCAGTGTGTGTGTGTGTGTGTGTGTGTGTGAATGGCAGTGTGAGGTCAGTGTGTGTGTGAATGGCAGTGTGAGGTCAGTGTGTGTGTGTGCGTGAATGGCAGTGTGAGGTCAGTGTGTGAATGGCAGTGTGAGGTCAGTGTGTGTGTGTGCGTGAATGGCAGTGTGAGGTCAGTGTGTGTGAATGGCAGTGTGAGGTCAGTGTGTGTGTGTGAATGGCAGTGTGAGGACAGTGTGTGTGTGAATGGCAGTGTGAGGTCAGTGTGTGAATGGCAGTGTGAGGTCAGTGTGTGTGTGTGAATGGCAGTGTGAGGTCAGTGTGTGTGTGAATGGCAGTGTGAGGTCAGTGTGTGTGTGTGCGTGAATGGCAGTGTGAGGTCAGTGTGTGTGAATGGCAGTGTGAGGTCAGTGTGTGTGAATGGCAGTGTGAGGTCAGTGTGTGTGTGATTGGCAGTGTGAGGTCAGTGTGTGTGTGTGTGAATGGCAGTGTGAGGTCAGTGTGTGTGTGTGTGAATGGCAGTGTGAGGTCAGTGTGTCTGTGTGTGAATGGCAGAGTGAGGTCAGTGTGTGTGTGTGTGTGATTAGCAGTGTGAGGTCAGTGTGTGTGTGATTAGCAGTGTGAGGTCAGTGTGTGTGTGTGTGAATAGCAGTGTGAGGTCAGTGTGTGTGGGTGTGAATGGCAGTGTGAGGGCAGTGTGTGTGTAAATGGCAGTGTGAGGTCAGTGTGTGTGTGTGTGTGTGATTGGCAGTGTGAGATCAGTGTGTGTGTGAATGGCAGTGTGAGGTCAGTGTGTGTGTGAATGGCAGCGTGAGGTCTGTGTGTGTGTGTGTGTGATTGGCAGTGTGAGGTCAGTGTGTGTGTGAATGGCAGTGTGAGGTCAGTGTGTGTGTGTGAATGCCAGTGTCAGGTCAATGTGTGTGTGTGTGTGAATGGCAGTGTGAGGTCAGTGTGTTTGTGTGTGATTGGCAGTGTGAGGTCAGTGTGTGTGTGTGTGAATGCCAGTGTGAGGTCAGTGTGTGTGTGTGTGAATGCCAGTGTGAGGTCAGTGTGTGTGTGTGTGAATGGCAGTGTGAGGTCAGTGTGTGTGTGAATGGCAGTGTGAGGTCAGTGTGTGTGTGAATGGCAGTGTGAGGTCAGTGTGTGTGTGTGTGAATGCCAGTGTGAGGTCAGTGTGTGTGTGTGTGAATGCCAGTGTGAGGTCAGTGTGTGTGTGAATGCCAGTGTGAGGTCAGTGTGTGTGTGAATGGCAGTGTGAGGTCAGTGTGTGTGTGTGAATGGCAGTGTGAGGTCAGTGTGTGTGTGTGTGTGTGAATGGCAGTGTGAGGTCAGTGTGTGTGTGAATGGCAGTGTGAGGTCAGTGTGTGTGTGTGTGAATGCCAGTGTGAGGTCAGTGTGTGTGTGTGTGAATGCCAGTGTGAGGTCAGTGTGTGTGTTTGTGTGTGAATGGCAGTGTGAGGTCAGTGTCTGTGTGTTTGTGTGTGAATGGCAGTGTGAGGTCAGTGTCTGTGTGTTTGTGTGTGAATGGCAGTGTGAGGTCAGTGTGTGTGTGTGTGTGTGTGTGTGAATGGCAGTGTGAGGTCAGTGTGTGTGTAAATGGCAGTGTGAGGTCAGTGTGTGTGTGTGTGTGTGATTGGCAGTGTGAGGTCAGTGTGTGTGTGAATGGCAGTGTGAGGTCAGTGTGTGTGTGAATGGCAGCGTGAGGTCTGTGTGTGTGTGTGTGTGATTGGCAGTGTGAGGTCAGTGTGTGTGTGAATGGCAGTGTGAGGTCAGTGTGTGTGTGTGAATGCCAGTGTCAGGTCAATGTGTGTGTGTGTGTGAATGGCAGTGTGAGGTCAGTGTGTTTGTGTGTGATTGGCAGTGTGAGGTCAGTGTGTGTGTGTGTGAATGCCAGTGTGAGGTCAGTGTGTGTGTGTGTGAATGCCAGTGTGAGGTCAGTGTGTGTGTGTGTGAATGGCAGTGTGAGGTCAGTGTGTGTGTGAATGGCAGTGTGAGGTCAGTGTGTGTGTGAATGGCAGTGTGAGGTCAGTGTGTGTGTGTGTGAATGCCAGTGTGAGGTCAGTGTGTGTGTGTGTGAATGCCAGTGTGAGGTCAGTGTGTGTGTGAATGCCAGTGTGAGGTCAGTGTGTGTGTGAATGGCAGTGTGAGGTCAGTGTGTGTGTGTGAATGGCAGTGTGAGGTCAGTGTGTGTGTGTGTGTGTGCGAATGGCAGTGTGAGGTCAGTGTGTGTGTGAATGGCAGTGTGAGGTCAGTGTGTGTGTGTGTGAATGCCAGTGTGAGGTCAGTGTGTGTGTGTGTGAATGCCAGTGTGAGGTCAGTGTGTGTGTTTGTGTGTGAATGGCAGTGTGAGGTCAGTGTCTGTGTGTTTGTGTGTGAATGGCAGTGTGAGGTCAGTGTCTGTGTGTTTGTGTGTGAATGGCAGTGTGAGGTCAGTGTGTGTGTGTGTGTGTGTGTGTGAATGGCAGTGTGAGGTCAGTGTGTGTGTGTGAATGGCAGTGTGAGGTCAGTGGGTGTGTGTGTGTGAATGGCAGTGTGAGGTCAGTGTGTGTGTTTGTGTGTGAATGGCAGTGTGAGGTCAGTGTCTGTGTGTTTGTGTGTGAATGGCAGTGTGAGGTCAGTGTCTGTGTGTTTGTGTGTGAATGGCAGTGTGAGGTCAGTGTGTGTGTGTGTGTGTGTGTGAATGGCAGTGTGAGGTCAGTGTGTGTGTGAATGGCAGTGTGAGGTCAGTGTGTGTGTGTGTGTGAATGGCAGTGTGAGGTCAGTGTGTGTGTTTGTGTGTGAATGGCAGTGTGAGGTCAGTGTCTGTGTGTTTGTGTGTGAATGGCAGTGTGAGGTCAGTGTCTGTGTGTTTGTGTGTGAATGGCAGTGTGAGGTCAGTGCGTGTGTGTGTGAATGGCAGTGTGAGGTCAGTGTGTGTGTGTGTGTGTGTGTGAATGGCAGTGTGAGGTCAGTGCGTGTGTGTGTGAATGGCAGTGTGAGGTCAGTGTGTGTGTGTGTGTGTGTGTGAATGGCAGTGTGAGGTCAGTGTGTGTGTGAATGGCAGTGTGAGGTCAGTGTGTGTGTGTGTGTGAATGGCAGTGTGAGGTCAGTGTGTGTGTGTGTGAATGGCAGTGTGAGGTCAGTGTGTGTGTGTGTGAATGGCAGTGTGAGGTCAGTGTGTGTGTGAATGGCAGTGTGAGGTCAGTGTGTGTGTGAATGGCAGTGTGAGGTCAGTGTGTGTGTGAATGGCAGTGTGAGGTCAGTGTGTGTGTGAATGGCAGTGTGAGGTCAGTGTGTGTGTGTGTGTGTGAATGGCAGTGTGAGGTCAGTGTGTGTGTGTGAATGGCAGTTTGAGGTCAGTGTGTGTGTGTGTGTGAATGGCAGTGTGAGGTCAGTGTGTGTGTGTGTGAATGGCAGTGTGAGGTCAGTGTGTGTGTGAATGGCAGTGTGAGGTCAGTGTGTGTGTGTGTGTGAATGGCAGTGTGAGGTCAGTGTGTGTGTGTGTGAATGGCAGTGTGAGGTCAGTGTGTGTGTGAATGGCAGTGTGAGGTAAGTGTCTGTGTGTGTGAATGGCAGTGTGAGGTCAGTGTGTGTGTGTGTGAATGGCAGTGTGAGGTCAGTGTGTGTGTGTGTGTGAATGGCAGTGTGAGGTCAGTGTGTGTGTGAATGGCAGTGTGAGGTCAGTGTCTGTGTGTGTGAATGGCAGTGTGAGGTCAGTGTGTGTGTGTGTGAATGGCAGTGTGAGGTCAGTGTGTGTGTGAATGGCAGTGTGAGGTCAGTGTGTGTGTGAATGGCAGTGTGAGGTCAGTGTGTGTGTGTGTGAATGGCAGTGTGAGGTCAGTGTGTGTGTGTGTGTGTGTGTGTGAATGGCAGTGTGAGGTCAGTGTGTGTGTGAATGGCAGTGTGAGGTCAGTGTGTGTGTGTGTGTGTGAATGGCAGTGTGAGGTCAGTGTGTGTGTGAATGGCAGTGAGAGGTCAGTGTGTGTGTGGTTGGCAGTGTGAGGTCAGTGTGTGTGTGTGTGTGTGTGTGTGAATGGCAGTGTGAGGTCAGTGTGTGTGTGGATGGCAGTGTGAGGTCTGTGTGTGTGTGTGTGAATGGCAGTGTGAGGTCAGTGTGTGTGTGAGTGTGTGAATGGCAGTGTGAGGTCAGTGTGTGTGTGTGTGAATGGCAGTGTGAGTTCAGTGTGTGTGTGTGAATGGCAGTGTGAGGTCAGTGTGTGTGTGTGTGTGAATGGCAGTGTGAGGTCAGTGTCTGTGTGTTTGTGTGTGAATGGCAGTGTGAGGTCAGTGTGTGTGAATGGCAGTGTGAGGTCAGTGTGTGTGTGTGTGTGAATGGCAGTGTGAGGTCAGTGTGTGTGTAAATGTCAGTGTGAGGTCAGTGTGTGTGTGTGTGCATGGCAGTGTGAGGTCAGTGTGTGTGTGTGAATGGCAGTGTGAGGTCATGTGTGTGTGTGAATGGCAGTGTGAGGTCAGTGTGTGTGTGTGTGAATGGTAGTGTGAGGTCAGTGTGTGTGTGTGAATGGCAGTGTGAGATCAGTGTGTGTGTGTGTGTGAATGGCAGTGTGAGGTCAGTGTGTGTGTGAATGGCAGTGTGAGGTCAGTGTGTGTGTGTGAATGGCAGTGTGAGATCAGTGTGTGTGTGTGTGTGAATGGCAGTGTGAGGTCAGTGTGTGTGTGTGAATGGTGTGTGAGGTCAGTGTGTGTGTGATTGGCAGTGTGAGGTCAGTGTGTGTGTGAATGGCAGTGTGAGGTCAGTGTGTGGTGTGAATGGTGTGTGAGGTCAGTGTGTGTGTGATTGGCAGTGTGAGGTCAGTGTGTGTGTGTGTGAATGGCAGTGTGAGGTCAGTGTGTGTGTGTGAATGGCAGTGTGAGTTCAGTGTGTGTGTGTGTGTGAATGGCAGTGTGAGGTCAGTGTGTGTGTGTGTGAATAGCAGTGTGAGGTCAGTGTGTGTGTGAATGGCAGTGTGAGATCAGTGTGTGTGTGTGTGTGAATGGCAGTGTGAGGTCAGTGTGTGTGTGTGAATGGTGTGTGAGGTCAGTGTGTGTGTGATTGGCAGTGTGAGGTCAGTGTGTGTGTGTGAATGGCAGTGTGAGGTCAGTGTGTGTGTGATTGGCAGTGTGAGGTCAGTGTGTGTGTGAATTGCAGTGTGAGGTCAGTGTGTGTGTGTGTGTGCGAATGGCAGTGTGAGGTCAGTGTGTGTGTGAATGGCAGTGTGAGGTCAGTGTGTGTGTGATTGGCAGTGTGAGGTCAGTGTGTGTGTGAATTGCAGTGTGAGGTCAGTGTGTGTGTGTGTGTGCGAATGGCAGTGTGAGGACAGTGTGTGTGTGAATTGCAGTGTGAGGTCAGTGTGTGTGTGTGTGTGCGAATGGCAGTGTGAGGTCAGTGTGTGTTAATGGCAGTGTGAGGTCAGTGTGTGTGTGTGAATGGCAGTGTGAGGTCAGTGTGTGTGTGTGAATGGCAGTGTGAGGTCAGTGTGTGTGTGATTGGCAGTGTGAGGTCAGTGTGTGTGTGAATTGCAGTGTGAGGTCAGTGTGTGTGTGTGTGTGCGAATGGCAGTGTGAGGTCAGTGTGTGTGTGAATGGCAGTGTGAGGTCAGTGTGTGTGTGTGTGTGTGAATGGCAGTGTGAGGTCAGTGTGTGTGTGTGTGTGTGTGAATGGCAGTGTGAGGTCAGTGTGTGTGTGTGAATGGCAGTGTGAGGTCAGTGTGTGTGTGTGAATGGCAGTGTGAGGTCAGTGTGTGTGTGATTGGCAGTGTGAGGTCAGTGTGTGTGTGAATTGCAGTGTGAGGTCAGTGTGTGTGTGTGTGTGTGAATGGCAGTGTGAGGTCAGTGTGTGTGTGATTGGCAGTGTGAGGTCAGTGTGTGTGAATGGCATTGTGAGGTCAGTGTGTGTGTGTGTGAATGGCAGTGTGAGGTCAGTGTGTGTGTGTGTGTGAATGGCAGTGTGAGGTCAGTGTGTGTGTAAATGTCAGTGTGAGGTTAGTGTGTGTGTGTGTGCATGGCAGTGTGAGGTCAGTGTGTGTGTGTGAATGGCAGTGTGAGGTCATGTGTGTGTGTGTGAATGGCAGTGTGAGGTCAGTGTGTGTGTGTGTGAATGGTAGTGTAAGGTCAGTGTGTGTGTGTGAATGGCAGTGTGAGATCAGTGTGTGTGTGTGTGTGAATGGCAGTGTGAGGTCAGTGTGTGTGTGAATGGCAGTGTGAGGTCAGTGTGTGTGTGTGAATGGCAGTGTGAGATCAGTGTGTGTGTGTGTGTGAATGGCAGTGTGAGGTCAGTGTGTGTGTGTGAATGGTGTGTGAGGTCAGTGTGTGTGTGATTGGCAGTGTGAGGTCAGTGTGTGTGTGAATGGCAGTGTGAGGTCAGTGTGTGTGTGTGAATGGTGTGTGAGGTCAGTGTGCGTGTGATTGGCAGTGTGAGGTCATTGTGTGTGTGTGTGAATGGCAGTGTGAGGTCAGTGTGTGTGTGTGAATGGCAGTGTGAGATCAGTGTGTGTGTGTGTGTGAATGGCAGTGTGAGGTCAGTGTGTGTGTGTGTGAATGGCAGTGTGAGGTCAGTGTGTGTGTGAATGGCAGTGTGAGGTCAGTGTGTGTGTGTGAATGGCAGTGTGAGGTCAGTGTGTGTGTGTGAATGGCAGTGTGAGGTCAGTGTGTGTGTGAATGGCAGTGTGAGGTCAGTGTGTGTGTGAATGGCAGTGTGAGATCAGTGTGTGTGTGTGTGTGAATGGCAGTGTGAGGTCAGTGTGTGTGTGTGTGAATGGCAGTGTGAGGTCAGTGTGTGTGTGTGTGAATGGCAGTGTGAGGTCAGTGTGTGTGTGAATGGCAGTGTGAGGTCAGTGTGTGTGTGTGAATGGCAGTGTGAGATCAGTGTGTGTGTGTGTGAATGGCAGTGTGAGGTCAGTGTGTGTGTGTATGAATGGCAGTGTGAGGTCAGTGCGTGTGTGTGTGAATGGCAGTGTGAGGTCAGTGTGTGTGTGAATGGCAGTGTGAGGTCAGTGTATGTGTGTGTGTGAATGGCAGTGTGAGGTCAGTGTGTGTGTGTGAATGGCAGTGTGATGTCAGTGTGTGTGTGAATGGCAGTGTGAGGTGAGTGCGTGTGTGTGTGAATGGCAGTGTGATGTCAGTGTGTGTGTGATTGGCAGTGTGAGGTCAGTGTGTGTGTGAATGGCAGTGTGAGGTCAGTGTGTGTGTGAATGGCAGTGTGAGGTCAGTGTATGTGTGAATGGCAGTGTGAGGTCAGTGTATGTGTGTGTGTGAATGGCAGTGTGAGGTCAGTGTGTGTGTGAATGGCAGTGTGAGGTCAGTGTATGTGTGTGTGTGAATGGCAGTGTGAGTTCAGTGTGTGTGTGAATGGCAGTGTGAGGTCAGTGTCTGTGTGAATGGCAGTGTGAGGTCAGTGTGTGAGTGTGAATGGCTGTGTGAGGCCAGTGTGTGTGTGAATGGCAGTGTGAGGTCAGTGTGTGTGTGTGTGAATGGCAGTGTGAGGTCAGTGTCTGTGTGAATGGCAGTGTGAGGTCAGTGTGTGTGTGAATGGCAGTGTGAGGTCCGCGTGTGTGTGTGTGTGAATGGCAGCGTGAGGTCAGTGTGTGTGTGTGTGAATGGCAGTGTGAGGTCAGTGTGTGTGTGTGTGAATGGCAGTGTGAGGTCAGTGTGTGTGTGAATGGCAGTGTGAGGTCAGTGTGTGTGTGAATGGCAGTGTGAGGTCAGTGTGTGTGTGTGTGAATGGAAGTGTGAGGTCAGTGTGTGTGTGTGATTGGCAGTGTGAGGTCAGTGTGTGTGTGTGTGAATGGCAGTGTGAGGTCAGTGTGTGTGTGTGTGAATGGCAGTGTGAGGTCAGTGTGTGTGTGAATGGCAGTGTGAGGTCAGTGTGTGTGTGAATGGCAGTGTGAGGTCAGTGTGTGTGTGTGTGAATGGAAGTGTGAGGTCAGTGTGTGTGTGTGATTGGCAGTGTGAGGTCAGTGTGTGTGTGAATGGCAGTGTGAGGTCAGTGTGTGTGTGTGATTGGCAGTGTGAGGTCTGTGTCTGTGTGTGTGTGTGGGAGTGTGAGGTCAGTGTGTGTGTGTGTGTGAATGGCAGTGTGAGGTCAGTGTGTGTGTGGGTGTGAATGGCAGTGTGAGGTCAGTGTGCGTGTGTAAATGGCAGTGTGAGGTCAGTGTGTGTGTGTGTGAATGGCAGTGTGAGGTCAGTGTGTGTGTGTGAATGGCAGTGTGAGGTCAGTGTGTGTGTGAATGGCAGTGTGAGGTCAGTGTGTGTGTGTGTGAATGGCAGTGTGAGGTCAGTGTGTGTGTGAATGGCAGTGTGAGGTCAGTGTGTGTGTGTAAATGGCAGTGTGAGGTTAGTGTGTGTGTATGTGAATGGCAGTGTGAGGTCAGTGTGTGTGTGAATGGCAGTGTGAGGTTAGTGTGTGTGTATGTGAATGGCAGTGTGAGGTCAGTGTGTGTGTGGGTGTGAATGGCAGTGTGAGGTCAGTGTGCGTGTGTAAATGGCAGTGTGAGGTCAGTGTGTGTGTGTGTGCATGGCAGTGTGAGGTCAGTGTGTGTGTGAAAGGCAGTGTGAGGTCAGTGTGTGTGAATGGCAGTGTGAGGTCAGTGTGTGTGTGTGTGTGAATGGCAGTGTGAGGTCAGTGTGTGTGTAAATGGCAGTGTGAGGTCAGTGTGTGTGTGATTGGCAGTGTGAGGTCAGTGTGTGTGTGATTGGCAGTGTGAGGTCAGTGTGTGTGTGATTGGCAGTGTGAGGTCAGTGTGTGTGAATGGCAGTGTGAGGTCAGTGTGTGTGTGTGTGTGAATGGCGGTGTGAGGTCAGTGTGTGAATGGCAGTGTGAGGTCAGTGTGTGTGTGATTGGCAGTGTGAGGTCAGTGTGTGTGTGATTGGCAGTGTGAGGTCAGTGTGTGTGTGTGTGTGAATGGCGGTGTGAGGTCAGTGTGTGAATGGCACTGTGAGGTCAGTGTGTGTGTGAATGGCAGTGTGAGGTCAGTGTGTGTGTGATTGGCAGTGTGATGTCAGTGTGTGTGTGTGTGTGAATGGCAGTGTGAGGTCAGTGTGTGAATGGCAGTGTGAGGTCAGTGTGTGTGTGAATGGCAGTGTGAGGTCAGTGTGTGTGTGAATGGCAGTGTGAGTTCAGTGTGTGTGTGTGTGTGAATGGCAGTGTGAGGTCAGTGTGTGTGTGTGTGAATGGCAGTGTGAGGTCAGTGTGTGTGTGTGTGAATGGCGGTGTGAGGTCAGTGATGTGAATGGCAGTGTGAGTTCAGTGTGTGTGTGGGTGTGAATGGCAGTGTGAGGTCAGTGTGCGTGTGTGAATGGCAGTGTGAGGTCAGTGTGTGTGTGAATGGCAGTGTGATGTCAGTGTCTGTGTGAATGGCAGTGTGAGTTCAGTGTGTGTGTGGGTGTGAATGGCAGTGTGAGGTCAGTGTGCGTGTGTGAATGGCAGTGTGAGGTCAGTGTGTGTGTGTGTGTGAATGGCAGTGTGAGGTCAGTGTGTGTGTGAATGGCAGTGTGAGGTCAGTGCGTGTGTGTGTGTGTGTGAATGGCAGTGTGAGGTCAGTGTGTGTATGTGTGTGTGAATGGCAGTGTGAGGTCAGTGTGTGTGTGTGAATGGCAGTGTGAGGTCAGTGTGTGTGTGGGTGTGAATGGCAGTGTGAGGTCAGTGTGCGTGTGTGAATGGCAGTGTGAGGTCAGTGTGTGTGTGTGTGTGAATGGCAGTGTGAGGCCAGTGTGTGTGTGAATGGCAGTGTGAGGTCAGTGTGTGTGTGTGTGTGTGTGAATGGCAGTGTGAGGTCAGTGTGTGTGTGTGAATGGCAGTGTGAGTTCATTATGTGTGTGGGTGTGAATGGCAGTGTGAGGTCAGTGTGCGTGTGTGAATGGCAGTGTGAGGTCAGTGTGTGTGTGTGTGTGTATATGGCAGTGTGAGGTCATTGTGTGTGTGAATGGCAGTGTGAGGTCAGTGTGTGTGTGAATGGCAGTGTGAAGTCAGTGTGTGTGTGTGTGTGTGAATGGCAGTGTGAGGTCAGTGTGTGTATGTGTGTGTGAATGGCAGTGTGAGGTCAGTGTGTGTGTGTGAATGGCAGTGTGAGGTCAGTGTGTGTGTGAATGGCAGTGTGAGGTCAGTGTGTGTGTGTGTGTGTGAATGGCAGTGTGAGGTCAGTGCGTGTGTGTGTGTGTGAATGGCAGTGTGAGGTCAGTGTGTGTGTGTGAATGGCAGTGTGAGGTCAGTGTGTGTGTGAATGGCAGTGTGAGGTCAGTGTGTGCGTGTGTGTGTGAATGGCAGTGTGAGGTCAGTGTGTGTATGTGAATGGCAGTGTGAGGTCAGTGTGTGTGTGTGTGTGAATGGCAGTGGGAGGTCAGTGCGTGTCTGTGTGTGTGAATGGCAGTGTGAGGTCAGTGTGTGTATGTGAATGGCAGTGTGAGGTCAGTGTGTGTGTGTGTGTGTGAATGGCAGTGTGAGGTCAGTGTGTGTGTGTGTGTGTGTGTGAAAGGCAGTGTGAGGTCAGTGTGTGTGTGTCTGATTGGCAGTGTGAGGTCAGTGTGTGTGTGAATGGCAGTGTGAGGTCAGTGTGTGCGTGTGTGTGTGAATGGCAGTGTGAGGTCAGTGTGTGTATGTGAATGGCAGTGTGAGGTCAGTGTGTGTGTGAATTGCAGTGTGAGGTCAGTGTGTGTGTGAATGGCAGTGTGAGGTCAGTGTGTGTGTGATTGGCAGTGTGAGGTCAGTGTGTGTGTGTTTGATTGGCAGTGTGAGGTCAGTGTGTGTGTGAATGGCAGTGTGAGGTCAGTGTGTGTGTGATTGGCAGTGTGAGGTCAGTGTGTGTGTGATTGGCAGTGTGAGGTCATTGTGTGTGTGAATTGCAGTGTGAGGTCAGTGTGTGTGTGAATGGCAGTGTGAGATCAGTGTGTGTGTGATTGGCAGTGTGAGGTCAGTGTGTGTGTGTGTGAAAGGCAGTGTGAGGTCAGTGTGTGTGAATCGCAGTGTGAGGTCAGTGTGTGTGTGAATGGCAGTGTGAGGTCAGTGTGTGTGTGAATGGCAGTGTGAGGTCAGTGTGTGTGTGTGTGTGCGTGAATGGCAGTGTGAGGTCAGTGTGTGTGTGTGAATGGCAGTGTGAGTTCAGTGTGTGTGTGGGTGTGAATGGCAGTGTGAGGTCAGTGTGCGTGTGTGAATGGCAGTGTGAGGTCAGTGTGTGTGTGTGTGTGAATGGCAGTGTGAGGTCAGTGTGTGTGTGAATGGCAGTGTGAGGTAAGTGTGTGTGTGAATGGCAGTGTGAGGTCAGTGTGTGTGTGTGTGTGTGAATGGCAGTGTGAGGTCAGTGTGTGTATGTGTGTGTGAATGGCAGTGTGAGGTCAGTGTGTGTGTGTGAATGGCAGTGTGAGGTCAGTGTGTGTGTGAATGGCAGTGTGAGGTCAGTGTGTGTGTGTGTGTGTGAATGGCAGTGTGAGGTCAGTGCGTGTGTGTGTGTGTGTGAAAGGCAGTGTGAGGTCAGTGTGTGTGTGTCTGACCGGCAGTGTGAGGTCAGTGTGTGTGTGAATGGCAGTGTGAGGTCAGTGTGTGCGTGTGTGTGTGAATGGCAGTGTGAGGTCAGTGTGTGTATGTGAATGGCAGTGTGAGGTCAGTGTGTGTGTGTGTGTGAATGGCAGTGTGAGGTCAGTGCGTGTGTATGTGTGTGAATGGCAGTGTGAGGTCAGAATGTGTATGTGAATGGCAGTGTGAGGTCAGTGTGTGTGTGTGTGTGTGAATGGCAGTGTGAGGTCAGTGTGTGTGTGTGTGTGTGTGTGTGAAAGGCAGTGTGAGGTCAGTGTGTGTGTGTCTCATTGGCAGTGTGAGGTCAGTGTGTGTGTGAATGGCAGTGTGAGGTCAGTGTGTGCGTGTGTGTGTGAATGGCAGTGTGAGGTCAGTGTGTGTATGTGAATGGCAGTGTCAGGTCAGTGTGTGTGTGAATGGCAGTGTGAGGTCAGTGTGTGTGTGAATGGCAGTGTGAGGTCAGTGTGTGTGTGATTGGCAGTGTGAGGTCAGTGTGTGTGTGTTTGATTGGCAGTGTGAGGTCAGTGTGTGTGTGAATGGCAGTGTGAGGTCAGTGTGTGTGTGATTGGCAGTGTGAGGTCAGTGTGTGTGTGATTGGCAGTGTGAGGTCATTGTGTGTGTGAATTGCAGTGTGAGGTCAGTGTGTGTGTGAATGGCAGTGTGAGATCAGTGTGTGTGTGATTGGCAGTGTGAGGTCAGTGTGTGTGTGTGTGAAAGGCAGTGTGAGGTCAGTGTGTGTGAATGGCAGTGTGAGGTCAGTGTGTGTGTGAATGGCAGTGTGAGGTCAGTGTGTGAATGGCAGTGTGAGGTCAGTGTGTGTGTGTGAATGGCAGTGTGAGGTCAGTGTGTGTGTGTGTGAATGGCAGTGTGAGGTCAGTGTGTGTGAATGGCAGTGTGAGGTCAGTGTGTGTCTGTGTGAATGGCAGTGTGAGGTCAGTGTGTGTGTGTGTGAATGCCAGTGTGAGGTCAGTGTGTGTGTGTGAATGGCAGTGTGAGGTCAGTGTGTGTGTGTGTGCATGGCAGTGTGAGGTCAGTGTGTGTGTGTGAATGGCAGTGTGAGGTCAGTGTGTGTGTGTGAATGGCAGTGTAAGGTCAGTGTGTGAATGGCAGTGTGAGGTCAGTGTGTGTGTGAATGGCAGTGTGAGGTCAATGTGTGTGTGGCTGTAAATGGCAGTGTGAGGTCAGTGTGTGTGTGTGAATGGCAGTGTGAGATCAGTGTGTGTGTGTGTGTGAATGGCAGTGTGAGGTCAGTGTGTGTGTCATTGGCAGTGTGAGGTCAGTGTGTGTGTGTGTGTGAATGGCAGTGTGAGGTCAGTGTGTGTGTGTGTGAAAGGCAGTGTGAGGTCAGTGCGTGTGTGTGTGAATGGCAGTGTGAGGTCTGTGTGTGTGTGTGTGTGTGAATGGCAGTGTGAGGTCAGTGTATGTGTGTGTGTGAATGGCAGTGTGAGGTCAGTGTGTGTGTGTGAATGGCAGTGTGACGTCAGTGTGTGTGTGAATGGCAGTGTGAGGTCAGTGTGTGTGTGTGAATGGCAGTGTGAGGTCAGTGTGTGTGTGAAGGCAGTGTGAGGTCAGTGTGTGTGTGTGTGTGAATGGCAGTGTGAGTTCAGTGTGTGTGTGTGTGTGTGTGTGTGAATGGCAGTGTGAGGTCAGTGTGTGTGTGTGAATGGCAGTGTGAGGTCAGTGTGTGTGTGAATGGCAGTGTGAGGTCAGTGTGTGTGTGTGTGAATGGCAGTGTGAGGTCAGTGTGTGTGTGTGAATGGCATTGTGAGGTCAGTGTGTGTGTGTGTGAATGGCAGTGTGAGGTCAGTGTGTGTGTGAATGGCAGTGTGAGGTCAGTGTGTGTGTGTGAATGGCAGTGTGAGGGCAGTGTGTGAGTGTGTGTGAATGGCAGTGTGAGGTCAGTGTGTGTGTGAATTGCAGTGTGAGGTCAGTGTGTGTGTGTGAATGGCAGTGTGAGGGCAGTGTGTGAGTGTGTGTGAATGGCAGTGTGAGGTCAGCGTGTGTGTGAATGGCACTGGGAGGTCAATGTGTGTGTGTGTGTGAATGGCAGTGTGAGGTCAGTGTGTGTGTGAATGGCAGTGTGAGGGCAGTGTGTGTGAGTGTGTGTGATTGGCAGTGTGAGGTCAGTGTGTGTGTGTGAATGGCAGTGTGAGGTCAGTGTGTGTGTGTGTGTGAATGGCAGTGTGAGGTCAGTGTGTGTGTGAATGTCAGTGTGAGGTCAGTGTGTGTGTGTGTGTGAATGGCAGTGTGAGGTCAGTGTGTGTGTGAATGGCAATGTGAGGTCAGTGTGTGTGTGTGAATGGCAGTGTGAGGTCAGTGTGTGTGTGTGTGTGTAAATGGCAGTGTGAGGCCAGTGCGTGTGTGTGAATGGCAGTGAGAGGGCAGTGTGTGTGTGAATGGCAGTGTGAGGTCAGTGTGTGTGTGTGTGTGTCATTGGATGTGTGAGGTCAGTGTGTGTGTGTGTGTGAATGGCAGTGTGAGGTCAGTGTGTGTGTGAATGGCAGTGTGAGGTCAGTGTGTGTGTGTGTGTGAATGGTAGTGTGAGGTCAGTGTGTGTGTGAATGGCAGTGTGAGGTCAGTGTGTGTGTGTGAATGGCAGTGTGAGGTCAGTGTGTGTGTGTGTGTGAATGGCAGTATGAGGTCAGTGTGTGTGTGTGTGTGTGAATGGCAGTATGAGGTCAGTGTGTGTGTGAAAGGCAGTGTGAGGTCAGTGTGTGTGTGTGTGTGTGTGAATGGTAGTGTGAGTGTGAATGGCAGTGTGAGGTCAGTGTGTGTGTGTGAATGGCAGTGTGAGGTCAGTGTGTGTGTGTGAATGGCAGTGTGAGGTCAGTGTGTGTGTGTGAATGGCAGTGTGAGGTCAGTGTGTGTGTGTGAATGGCAGTGTGAGGTCAGTGTGTGTGTGTGTGTGTGAATGGCAGTGTGAGGTCAGTGCGTGTGTGTGTGTGTGTGAAAGGCAGTGTGAGGTCAGTGTGTGTGTGTCTGATCGGCAGTGTGAGGTCAGTGTGTGTGTGAATGGCAGTGTGAGGTCAGTGTGTGCGTGTGTGTGTGAATGGCAGTGTGAGGTCAGTGTGTGTATGGGAATGGCAGTGTGAGGTCAGTGTGTGTGTGTGTGTGAATGGCAGTGTGAGGTCAGTGCGTGTGTGTGTGTGTGAATGGCAGTGTGAGGTCAGTGTGTGTATGTGAATGGCAGTGTGAGGTCAGTGTGTGTGTGTGTGTGTGAATGGCAGTGTGAGGTCAGTGTGTGTGTGTGTGTGTGTGTGTGAAAGGCAGTGTGAGGTCAGTGTGTGTGTGTCTGATTGGCAGTGTGAGGTCAGTGTGTGTGTGAATGGCAGTGTGAGGTCAGTGTGTGCGTGTGTGTGTGAATGGCAGTGTGAGGTCAGTGTGTGTATGTGAATGGCAGTGTCAGGTCAGTGTGTGTGTGAATTGCAGTGTGAGGTCAGTGTGTGTGTGAATGGCAGTGTGAGGTCAGTGTGTGTGTGATTGGCAGTGTGAGGTCAGTGTGTGTGTGTTTGATTGGCAGTGTGAGGTCAGTGTGTGTGTGAATGGCAGTGTGAGGTCAGTGTGTGTGTGATTGGCAGTGTGAGGTCAGTGTGTGTGTGATTGGCAGTGTGAGGTCATTGTGTGTGTGAATTGCAGTGTGAGGTCAGTGTGTGTGTGAATGGCAGTGTGAGATCAGTGTGTGTGTGATTAGCAGTGTGAGGTCAGTGTGTGTGTGTGTGAAAGGCAGTGTGAGGTCAGTGTGTGTGAATGGCAGTGTGAGGTCAGTGTGTGTGTGAATGGCAGTGTGAGGTCAGTGTGTGAATGGCAGTGTGAGGTCAGTGTGTGTGTGTGAATGGCAGTGTGAGGTCAGTGTGTGTGTGTGTGAATGGCAGTGTGAGGTCAGTGTGTGTGAATGGCAGTGTGAGGTCAGTGTGTGTCTGTGTGAATGGCAGTGTGAGGTCAGTGTGTGTGTGTGTGAATGCCAGTGTGAGGTCAGTGTGTGTGTGTGAATGGCAGTGTGAGGTCAGTGTGTGTGTGTGTGCATGGCAGTATGAGGTCAGTGTGTGTGTGTGAATGGCAGTCTGAGGTCAGTGTGTGTGTGTGAATGGCAGTGTAAGGTCAGTGTGTGAATGGCAGTGTGAGGTCAGTGTGTGTGTGAATGGCAGTGTGAGGTCAGTGTGTGTGTGGCTGTAAATGTCAGTGTGAGGTCAGTGTGTGTGTGTGAATGGCAGTGTGAGATCAGTGTGTGTGTGTGTGTGAATGGCAGTGTGAGGTCAGTGTGTGTGTCATTGGCAGTGTGAGGTCAGTGTGTGTGTGTGTGTGAATGGCAGTGTGAGGTCAGTGTGTGTGTGTGTGAAAGGCAGTGTGAGGTCAGTGCGTGTGTGTGTGAATGGCAGTGTGAGGTCTGTGTGTGTGTGTGTGTGTGAATGGCAGTGTGAGGTCAGTGTATGTGTGTGTGTGAATGGCAGTGTGAGGTCAGTGTGTGTGTGTGAATGGCAGTGTGACGTCAGTGTGTGTGTGAATGGCAGTGTGAGGTCAGTGTGTGTGTGTGAATGGCAGTGTGAGGTCAGTGTGTGTGTGAAGGCAGTGTGAGGTCAGTGTGTGTGTGTGTGTGAATGGCAGTGTGAGTTCAGTGTGTGTGTGTGTGTGTGTGTGTGTGAATGGCAGTGTGAGGTCAGTGTGTGTGTGTGAATGGCAGTGTGAGGTCAGTGTGTGTGTGAATGGCAGTGTGAGGTCAGTGTGTGTGTGTGTGAATGGCAGTGTGAGGTCAGTGTGTGTGTGTGAATGGCATTGTGAGGTCAGTGTGTGTGTGTGTGAATGGCAGTGTGAGGTCAGTGTGTGTGTGAATGGCAGTGTGAGGTCAGTGTGTGTGTGTGAATGGCAGGGTGAGGGCAGTGTGTGAGTGTGTGTGAATGGCAGTGTGAGGTCAGTGTGTGTGTGAATTGCAGTGTGAGGTCAGTGTGTGTGTGTGAATGGCAGTGTGAGGGCAGTGTGTGAGTGTGTGTGAATGGCAGTGTGAGGTCAGCGTGTGTGTGAATGGCACTGGGAGGTCAATATGTGTGTGTGTGTGAATGGCAGTGTGAGGTCAGTGTGTGTGTGAATGGCAGTGTGAGGGCAGTGTGTGAGTGTGTGTGATTGGCAGTGTGAGGTCAGTGTGTGTGTGTGAATGGCAGTGTGAGGTCAGTGTGTGTGTGTGTGTGAATGGCAGTGTGAGGTCAGTGTGTGTGTGAATGTCAGTGTGAGGTCAGTGTGTGTGTGTGTGTGAATGGCAGTGTGATGTCAGTGTGTGTGTGAATGGCAATGTGAGGTCAGTGTGTGTGTGTGAATGGCAGTGTGAGGTCAGTGTGTGTGTGTGTGTGTAAATGGCAGTGTGAGGCCAGTGCGTGTGTGTGAATGGCAGTGAGAGGGCAGTGTGTGTGTGAATGGCAGTGTGAGGTCAGTGTGTGTGTGTGTGTGTCATTGGATGTGTGAGGTCAGTGTGTGTGTGTGTGTGAATGGCAGTGTGAGGTCAGTGTGTGTGTGAATGGCAGTGTGAGGTCAGTGTGTGTGTGTGTGTGAATGGTAGTGTGAGGTCAGTGTGTGTGTGAATGGCAGTGTGAGGTCAGTGTGTGTGTGTGAATGGCAGTGTGAGGTCAGTGTGTGTGTGTGTGTGAATGGCAGTATGAGGTCAGTGTGTGTGTGAAAGGCAGTGTGAGGTCAGTGTGTGTGTGTGTGTGTGAATGGTAGTGTGAGTGTGAATGGCAGTGTGAGGTCAGTGTGTGTGTGTGAATGGCAGTGTGAGGTCAGTGTGTGTGTGTGAATGGCAGTGTGAGGTCAGTGTGTGTGTGTGAATGGCAGTGTGAGGTCAGTGTGTGTGTGTGAATGGCAGTGTGAGGTCAGTGTGTGTGTGTGTGTGAATGGCAGTGTGAGGTCAGTGTGTGTGTGAATGGCAGTGTGAGGTCAGTGTGTGTGTGTGTGTGTGAATGGTAGTGTGAGGTCAGTGTGTGTGTGAATGACAGTGTGAGGTCAGTGTGTGTGTGTGAATGGCAGTGTGAGGTCAGTGTGTGTGTGTGTGTGAATGGCAGTGTGAGGTCAGTGTGTGTGTGAATGGCAGTATGAGGTCAGTGTGTGTGTGAATGGCAGTGTGAGGTCAGTGTGTGTGTGTGTGTGTGAATGGTAGTGTGAGGTCAGTGTGTGTGTGAATGGCAGTGTGAGGTCAGTGTGTGTGTGTGAATGGCAGTGTGAGGTCAGTGTGTGTGTGTGTGAATGGCAGTATGAGGTCAGTGTGTGTGTGAAAGGCAGTGTGAGGTCAGTGTGTGTGTGTGAATGGCAGTGTGAGGTCAGTGTGTGTGTGAATGGCAGTGTGAGGTCAGTGTGTGTGTGTGTGTGTGAATGGTAGTGTGAGGTCAGTGTGTGTGTGAATGGCAGTGTTAGGTCAGTGTGTGTGTGTGAATGGCAGTGTGAGGTCAGTGTGTGTGTGTGTGTGAATGGCAGTATGAGGTCAGTGTGTGTGTGAAAGGCAGTGTGAGGTCAGTGTGTGTGTGTGAATGGTAGTGTGAGGTCAGTGTGTGTGTGAATGTCAGTGTGAGTTCAGTGTGTGTGTGTGAATGGCAGTGTGAGGTCAGTGTGTGTGTGTGCGAATGGCAGTGTGAGGTCAGTGTGTGTGTGTGTGTGTCGTTGGAAGTGTGAGGTCAGTGTGTGTGTGAATGGCAGTGTGAGGTCAGTGTGTGTGTGTGAATGGCAGTGTGAGGTCAGTGTGTGTGTGTGTGTGTGTGAATGGCAGTGTGAGGTCAGTGTGTGTGTGTGAATGACAGTGTGAGGTCAGTGTGTGTGAAAGGCAGTGTGAGGTCAGTGTGTGTGTGAATGGCAGTGTGAGGTCAGTGTGTGTGTCATTGGCAGTGTGAGGTCAGTGTGTGTGTGTGTGTGAATGGCAGTGTGAGGTCAGTGTGTGTGTGTGTGTGTGAATGGTAGTGTGAGGTCAGTGTGTGTGTGAATGGCAGTGTGAGGTCAGTGTGTGTGTGTGAATGGCAGTGTGAGGTCAGTGTGTGTGTGTGAATGGCAGTGTGAGGTCAGTGTGTGTGATTGGCAGTGCAAGGTCAGTGTGCGTGTGTGAATGGCAGTGTGAGGTCAGTGTGTGTGTGAATGGCAGTGTGAGGTCAGTGTGTGTGTGTGAATGGCAGTGTGAGGTCAGTGTGTGTGTGTGTGTGAATGGCAGCGTGAGGTCAGTGTGTGTGAATGGCAGTGTGAGGTCAGTGTGTGTGTGAATGGCAGTGTGAAGTCAGTGTGTGTGTGTGTGTGTGAATGGCAGTGTGAGGTCAGTGTGTGTATGTGTGTGTGAATGGCAGTGTGAGGTCAGTGTGTGTGTGTGAATGGCAGTGTGAGGTCAGTGTGTGTGTGAATGGCAGTGTGAGGTCAGTGTGTGTGTGTGTGTGTGAATGGCAGTGTGAGGTCAGTGCGTGTGTGTGTGTGTGAATGGCAGTGTGAGGTCAGTGTGTGTGTGTGAATGGCAGTGTGAGGTCAGTGTGTGTGTGAATGGCAGTGTGAGGTCAGTGTGTGCGTGTGTGTGTGAATGGCAGTGTGAGGTCAGTGTGTGTATGTGAATGGCAGTGTGAGGTCAGTGTGTGTGTGTGTGTGAATGGCAGTGGGAGGTCAGTGCGTGTCTGTGTGTGTGAATGGCAGTGTGAGGTCAGTGTGTGTATGTGAATGGCAGTGTGAGGTCAGTGTGTGTGTGTGTGTGTGAATGGCAGTGTGAGGTCAGTGTGTGTGTGTGTGTGTGTGTGAAAGGCAGTGTGAGGTCAGTGTGTGTGTGTCTGATTGGCAGTGTGAGGTCAGTGTGTGTGTGAATGGCAGTGTGAGGTCAGTGTGTGCGTGTGTGTGTGAATGGCAGTGTGAGGTCAGTGTGTGTATGTGAATGGCAGTGTGAGGTCAGTGTGTGTGTGAATTGCAGTGTGAGGTCAGTGTGTGTGTGAATGGCAGTGTGAGGTCAGTGTGTGTGTGATTGGCAGTGTGAGGTCAGTGTGTGTGTGTTTGATTGGCAGTGTGAGGTCAGTGTGTGTGTGAATGGCAGTGTGAGGTCAGTGTGTGTGTGATTGGCAGTGTGAGGTCAGTGTGTGTGTGATTGGCAGTGTGAGGTCATTGTGTGTGTGAATTGCAGTGTGAGGTCAGTGTGTGTGTGAATGGCAGTGTGAGATCAGTGTGTGTGTGATTGGCAGTGTGAGGTCAGTGTGTGTGTGTGTGAAAGGCAGTGTGAGGTCAGTGTGTGTGAATCGCAGTGTGAGGTCAGTGTGTGTGTGAATGGCAGTGTGAGGTCAGTGTGTGTGTGAATGGCAGTGTGAGGTCAGTGTGTGTGTGTGTGTGCGTGAATGGCAGTGTGAGGTCAGTGTGTGTGTGTGAATGGCAGTGTGAGTTCAGTGTGTGTGTGGGTGTGAATGGCAGTGTGAGGTCAGTGTGCGTGTGTGAATGGCAGTGTGAGGTCAGTGTGTGTGTGTGTGTGAATGGCAGTGTGAGGTCAGTGTGTGTGTGAATGGCAGTGTGAGGTAAGTGTGTGTGTGAATGGCAGTGTGAGGTCAGTGTGTGTGTGTGTGTGTGAATGGCAGTGTGAGGTCAGTGTGTGTATGTGTGTGTGAATGGCAGTGTGAGGTCAGTGTGTGTGTGTGAATGGCAGTGTGAGGTCAGTGTGTGTGTGAATGGCAGTGTGAGGTCAGTGTGTGTGTGTGTGTGTGAATGGCAGTGTGAGGTCAGTGCGTGTGTGTGTGTGTGTGAAAGGCAGTGTGAGGTCAGTGTGTGTGTGTCTGATCGGCAGTGTGAGGTCAGTGTGTGTGTGAATGGCAGTGTGAGGTCAGTGTGTGCGTGTGTGTGTGAATGGCAGTGTGAGGTCAGTGTGTGTATGTGAATGGCAGTGTGAGGTCAGTGTGTGTGTGTGTGTGAATGGCAGTGTGAGGTCAGTGCGTGTGTATGTGTGTGAATGGCAGTGTGAGGTCAGTGTGTGTATGTGAATGGCAGTGTGAGGTCAGTGTGTGTGTGTGTGTGTGAATGGCAGTGTGAGGTCAGTGTGTGTGTGTGTGTGTGTGTGTGAAAGGCAGTGTGAGGTCAGTGTGTGTGTGTCTGATTGGCAGTGTGAGGTCAGTGTGTGTGTGAATGGCAGTGTGAGGTCAGTGTGTGCGTGTGTGTGTGAATGGCAGTGTGAGGTCAGTGTGTGTATGTGAATGGCAGTGTCAGGTCAGTGTGTGTGTGAATGGCAGTGTGAGGTCAGTGTGTGTGTGAATGGCAGTGTGAGGTCAGTGTGTGTGTGATTGGCAGTGTGAGGTCAGTGTGTGTGTGTTTGATTGGCAGTGTGAGGTCAGTGTGTGTGTGAATGGCAGTGTGAGGTCAGAGTGTGTGTGATTGGCAGTGTGAGGTCAGTGTGTGTGTGATTGGCAGTGTGAGGTCATTGTGTGTGTGAATTGCAGTGTGAGGTCAGTGTGTGTGTGAATGGCAGTGTGAGATCAGTGTGTGTGTGATTGGCAGTGTGAGGTCAGTGTGTGTGTGTGTGAAAGGCAGTGTGAGGTCAGTGTGTGTGAATGGCAGTGTGAGGTCAGTGTGTGTGTGAATGGCAGTGTGAGGTCAGTGTGTGAATGGCAGTGTGAGGTCAGTGTGTGTGTGTGAATGGCAGTGTGAGGTCAGTGTGTGTGTGTGTGAATGGCAGTGTGAGGTCAGTGTGTGTGAATGGCAGTGTGAGGTCAGTGTGTGTCTGTGTGAATGGCAGTGTGAGGTCAGTGTGTGTGTGTGTGAATGCCAGTGTGAGGTCAGTGTGTGTGTGTGAATGGCAGTGTGAGGTCAGTGTGTGTGTGTGTGCATGGCAGTGTGAGGTCAGTGTGTGTGTGTGAATGGCAGTGTGAGGTCAGTGTGTGTGTGTGAATGGCAGTGTAAGGTCAGTGTGTGAATGGCAGTGTGAGGTCAGTGTGTGTGTGAATGGCAGTGTGAGGTCAGTGTGTGTGTGGCTGTAAATGGCAGTGTGAGGTCAGTGTGTGTGTGTGAATGGCAGTGTGAGATCAGTGTGTGTGTGTGTGTGAATGGCAGTGTGAGGTCAGTGTGTGTGTCATTGGCAGTGTGAGGTCAGTGTGTGTGTGTGTGTGAATGGCAGTGTGAGGTCAGTGTGTGTGTGTGTGAAAGGCAGTGTGAGGTCAGTGCGTGTGTGTGTGAATGGCAGTGTGAGGTCTGTGTGTGTGTGTGTGTGTGAATGGCAGTGTGAGGTCAGTGTATGTGTGTGTGTGAATGGCAGTGTGAGGTCAGTGTGTGTGTGTGAATGGCAGTGTGACGTCAGTGTGTGTGTGAATGGCAGTGTGAGGTCAGTGTGTGTGTGTGAATGGCAGTGTGACGTCAGTGTGTGTGTGAAGGCAGTGTGAGGTCAGTGTGTGTGTGTGTGTGAATGGCAGTGTGAGTTCAGTGTGTGTGTGTGTGTGTGTGTGTGAATGGCAGTGTGAGGTCAGTGTGTGTGTGTGAATGGCAGTGTGAGGTCAGTGTGTGTGTGAATGGCAGTGTGAGGTCAGTGTGTGTGTGTGTGAATGGCAGTGTGAGGTCAGTGTGTGTGTGTGAATGGCATTGTGAGGTCAGTGTGTGTGTGTGTGAATGGCAGTGTGAGGTCAGTGTGTGTGTGAATGGCAGTGTGAGGTCAGTGTGTGTGTGTGAATGGCAGTGTGAGGGCAGTGTGTGAGTGTGTGTGAATGGCAGTGTGAGGTCAGTGTGTGTGTGAATTGCAGTGTGAGGTCAGTGTGTGTGTGTGAATGGCAGTGTGAGGGCAGTGTGTGAGTGTGTGTGAATGGCAGTGTGAGGTCAGCGTGTGTGTGAATGGCACTGGGAGGTCAATGTGTGTGTGTGTGTGAATGGCAGTGTGAGGTCAGTGTGTGTGTGAATGGCAGTGTGAGGGCAGTGTGTGTGAGTGTGTGTGATTGGCAGTGTGAGGTCAGTGTGTGTGTGTGAATGGCAGTGTGAGGTCAGTGTGTGTGTGTGTGTGAATGGCAGTGTGAGGTCAGTGTGTGTGTGAATGTCAGTGTGAGGTCAGTGTGTGTGTGTGTGTGAATGGCAGTGTGAGGTCAGTGTGTGTGTGAATGGCAATGTGAGGTCAGTGTGTGTGTGTGAATGGCAGTGTGAGGTCAGTGTGTGTGTGTGTGTGTAAATGGCAGTGTGAGGCCAGTGCGTGTGTGTGAATGGCAGTGAGAGGGCAGTGTGTGTGTGAATGGCAGTGTGAGGTCAGTGTGTGTGTGTGTGTGTCATTGGATGTGTGAGGTCAGTGTGTGTGTGTGTGTGAATGGCAGTGTGAGGTCAGTGTGTGTGTGAATGGCAGTGTGAGGTCAGTGTGTGTGTGTGTGTGAATGGTAGTGTGAGGTCAGTGTGTGTGTGAATGGCAGTGTGAGGTCAGTGTGTGTGTGTGAATGGCAGTGTGAGGTCAGTGTGTGTGTGTGTGTGAATGGCAGTATGAGGTCAGTGTGTGTGTGTGTGTGTGAATGGCAGTATGAGGTCAGTGTGTGTGTGAAAGGCAGTGTGAGGTCAGTGTGTGTGTGTGTGTGTGTGAATGGTAGTGTGAGTGTGAATGGCAGTGTGAGGTCAGTGTGTGTGTGTGAATGGCAGTGTGAGGTCAGTGTGTGTGTGTGAATGGCAGTGTGAGGTCAGTGTGTGTGTGTGAATGGCAGTGTGAGGTCAGTGTGTGTGTGTGAATGGCAGTGTGAGGTCAGTGTGTGTGTGTGTGTGTGAATGGCAGTGTGAGGTCAGTGCGTGTGTGTGTGTGTGTGAAAGGCAGTGTGAGGTCAGTGTGTGTGTGTCTGATCGGCAGTGTGAGGTCAGTGTGTGTGTGAATGGCAGTGTGAGGTCAGTGTGTGCGTGTGTGTGTGAATGGCAGTGTGAGGTCAGTGTGTGTATGGGAATGGCAGTGTGAGGTCAGTGTGTGTGTGTGTGTGAATGGCAGTGTGAGGTCAGTGCGTGTGTGTGTGTGTGAATGGCAGTGTGAGGTCAGTGTGTGTATGTGAATGGCAGTGTGAGGTCAGTGTGTGTGTGTGTGTGTGAATGGCAGTGTGAGGTCAGTGTGTGTGTGTGTGTGTGTGTGTGAAAGGCAGTGTGAGGTCAGTGTGTGTGTGTCTGATTGGCAGTGTGAGGTCAGTGTGTGTGTGAATGGCAGTGTGAGGTCAGTGTGTGCGTGTGTGTGTGAATGGCAGTGTGAGGTCAGTGTGTGTATGTGAATGGCAGTGTCAGGTCAGTGTGTGTGTGAATTGCAGTTGAGGTCAGTGTGTGTGTGAATGGCAGTGTGAGGTCAGTGTGTGTGTGATTGGCAGTGTGAGGTCAGTGTGTGTGTGTTTGATTGGCAGTGTGAGGTCAGTGTGTGTGTGAATGGCAGTGTGAGGTCAGTGTGTGTGTGATTGGCAGTGTGAGGTCAGTGTGTGTGTGATTGGCAGTGTGAGGTCATTGTGTGTGTGAATTGCAGTGTGAGGTCAGTGTGTGTGTGAATGGCAGTGTGAGATCAGTGTGTGTGTGATTAGCAGTGTGAGGTCAGTGTGTGTGTGTGTGAAAGGCAGTGTGAGGTCAGTGTGTGTGAATGGCAGTGTGAGGTCAGTGTGTGTGTGAATGGCAGTGTGAGGTCAGTGTGTGAATGGCAGTGTGAGGTCAGTGTGTGTGTGTGAATGGCAGTGTGAGGTCAGTGTGTGTGTGTGTGAATGGCAGTGTGAGGTCAGTGTGTGTGAATGGCAGTGTGAGGTCAGTGTGTGTCTGTGTGAATGGCAGTGTGAGGTCAGTGTGTGTGTGTGTGAATGCCAGTGTGAGGTCAGTGTGTGTGTGTGAATGGCAGTGTGAGGTCAGTGTGTGTGTGTGTGCATGGCAGTATGAGGTCAGTGTGTGTGTGTGAATGGCAGTGTGAGGTCAGTGTGTGTGTGTGAATGGCAGTGTAAGGTCAGTGTGTGAATGGCAGTGTGAGGTCAGTGTGTGTGTGAATGGCAGTGTGAGGTCAGTGTGTGTGTGGCTGTAAATGGCAGTGTGAGGTCAGTGTGTGTGTGTGAATGGCAGTGTGAGATCAGTGTGTGTGTGTGTGTGAATGGCAGTGTGAGGTCAGTGTGTGTGTCATTGGCAGTGTGAGGTCAGTGTGTGTGTGTGTGTGAATGGCAGTGTGAGGTCAGTGTGTGTGTGTGTGAAAGGCAGTGTGAGGTCAGTGCGTGTGTGTGTGAATGGCAGTGTGAGGTCTGTGTGTGTGCGTGTGTGTGAATGGCAGTGTGAGGTCAGTGTATGTGTGTGTGTGAATGGCAGTGTGAGGTCAGTGTGTGTGTGTGAATGGCAGTGTGACGTCAGTGTGTGTGTGAATGGCAGTGTGAGGTCAGTGTGTGTGTGTGAATGGCAGTGTGAGGTCAGTGTGTGTGTGAAGGCAGTGTGAGGTCAGTGTGTGTGTGTGTGTGAATGGCAGTGTGAGTTCAGTGTGTGTGTGTGTGTGTGTGTGTGTGAATGGCAGTGTGAGGTCAGTGTGTGTGTGTGAATGGCAGTGTGAGGTCAGTGTGTGTGTGAATGGCAGTGTGAGGTCAGTGTGTGTGTGTGTGAATGGCAGTGTGAGGTCAGTGTGTGTGTGTGAATGGCATTGTGAGGTCAGTGTGTGTGTGTGTGAATGGCAGTGTGAGGTCAGTGTGTGTGTGAATGGCAGTGTGAGGTCAGTGTGTGTGTGTGAATGGCAGGGTGAGGGCAGTGTGTGAGTGTGTGTGAATGGCAGTGTGAGGTCAGTGTGTGTGTGAATTGCAGTGTGAGGTCAGTGTGTGTGTGTGAATGGCAGTGTGAGGGCAGTCTGTGAGTGTGTGTGAATGGCAGTGTGAGGTCAGCGTGTGTGTGAATGGCACTGGGAGGTCAATATGTGTGTGTGTGTGAATGGCAGTGTGAGGTCAGTGTGTGTGTGAATGGCAGTGTGAGGGCAGTGTGTGAGTGTGTGTGATTGGCAGTGTGAGGTCAGTGTGTGTGTGTGAATGGCAGTGTGAGGTCAGTGTGTGTGTGTGTGTGAATGGCAGTGTGAGGTCAGTGTGTGTGTGAATGTCAGTGTGAGGTCAGTGTGTGTGTGTGTGTGAATGGCAGTGTGATGTCAGTGTGTGTGTGAATGGCAATGTGAGGTCAGTGTGTGTGTGTGAATGGCAGTGTGAGGTCAGTGTGTGTGTGTGTGTGTAAATGGCAGTGTGAGGCCAGTGCGTGTGTGTGAATGGCAGTGAGAGGGCAGTGTGTGTGTGAATGGCAGTGTGAGGTCAGTGTGTGTGTGTGTGTGTCATTGGATGTGTGAGGTCAGTGTGTGTGTGTGTGTGAATGGCAGTGTGAGGTCAGTGTGTGTGTGAATGGCAGTGTGAGGTCAGTGTGTGTGTGTGTGTGAATGGTAGTGTGAGGTCAGTGTGTGTGTGAATGGCAGTGTGAGGTCAGTGTGTGTGTGTGAATGGCAGTGTGAGGTCAGTGTGTGTGTGTGTGTGAATGGCAGTATGAGGTCAGTGTGTGTGTGAAAGGCAGTGTGAGGTCAGTGTGTGTGTGTGTGTGTGAATGGTAGTGTGAGTGTGAATGGCAGTGTGAGGTCAGTGTGTGTGTGTGAATGGCAGTGTGAGGTCAGTGTGTGTGTGTGAATGGCAGTGTGAGGTCAGTGTGTGTGTGTGAATGGCAGTGTGAGGTCAGTGTGTGTGTGTGAATGGCAGTGTGAGGTCAGTGTGTGTGTGTGTGTGAATGGCAGTGTGAGGTCAGTGTGTGTGTGAATGGCAGTGTGAGGTCAGTGTGTGTGTGTGTGTGTGAATGGTAGTGTGAGGTCAGTGTGTGTGTGAATGACAGTGTGAGGTGAGTGTGTGTGTGTGAATGGCAGTGTGAGGTCAGTGTGTGTGTGTGTGTGAATGGCAGTGTGAGGTCAGTGTGTGTGTGAATGGCAGTATGAGGTCAGTGTGTGTGTGAATGGCAGTGTGAGGTCAGTGTGTGTGTGTGTGTGTGAATGGTAGTGTGAGGTCAGTGTGTGTGTGAATGGCAGTGTGAGGTCAGTGTGTGTGTGTGAATGGCAGTGTGAGGTCAGTGTGTGTGTGTGTGAATGGCAGTATGAGGTCAGTGTGTGTGTGAAAGGCAGTGTGAGGTCAGTGTGTGTGTGTGAATGGCAGTGTGAGGTCAGTGTGTGTGTGAATGGCAGTGTGAGGTCAGTGTGTGTGTGTGTGTGTGAATGGTAGTGTGAGGTCAGTGTGTGTGTGAATGGCAGTGTTAGGTCAGTGTGTGTGTGTGAATGGCAGTGTGAGGTCAGTGTGTGTGTGTGTGTGAATGGCAGTATGAGGTCAGTGTGTGTGTGAAAGGCAGTGTGAGGTCAGTGTGTGTGTGTGAATGGTAGTGTGAGGTCAGTGTGTGTGTGAATGTCAGTGTGAGTTCAGTGTGTGTGTGTGAATGGCAGTGTGAGGTCAGTGTGTGTGTGTGTGAATGGCAGTGTGAGGTCAGTGTGTGTGTGTGTGTGTCGTTGGAAGTGTGAGGTCAGTGTGTGTGTGAATGGCAGTGTGAGGTCAGTGTGTGTGTGTGAATGGCAGTGTGAGGTCAGTGTGTGTGTGTGTGTGTGTGAATGGCAGTGTGAGGTCAGTGTGTGTGTGTGAATGACAGTGTGAGGTCAGTGTGTGTGAAAGGCAGTGTGAGGTCAGTGTGTGTGTGAATGGCAGTGTGAGGTCAGTGTGTGTGTCATTGGCAGTGTGAGGTCAGTGTGTGTGTGTGTGTGAATGGCAGTGTGAGGTCAGTGTGTGTGTGTGTGTGTGAATGGTAGTGTGAGGTCAGTGTGTGTGTGAATGGCAGTGTGAGGTCAGTGTGTGTGTGTGAATGGCAGTGTGAGGTCAGTGTGTGTGTGTGAATGGCAGTGTGAGGTCAGTGTGTGTGATTGGCAGTGCGAGGTCAGTGTGCGTGTGTGAATGGCAGTGTGAGGTCAGTGTGTGTGTGAATGGCAGTGTGAGGTAAGTGTGTGTGTGTGAATGGCAGTGTGAGGTCAGTGTGTGTGTGTGTGTGAATGGCAGAGTGAGGTCAGTGTGTGTGAATGGCAGTGTGAGGTCAGTGTGTGTGTGAATGGCAGTGTGAGGTCAGTGTGTGTGTGTGTCATTGGAAGTGTGAGGTCAGTGTGTGTGTGAATGGCAGTGTGAGGCCAGTGGGTGTGTGAATGGCAGTGTGAGGTCAGTGTGTGTGTGTGAATGGCAGTGTGAGGTCAGTGTGTGTGTGAATGGCAGTGTGAGGTCAGTGTGTGTGTGTGTCATTGGAAGTGTGAGGTCAGTGTGTGTGTGAATGGCAGTGTGAGGTCATTGTGTGTGTGTGTGTGATTGGCAGTGTGAGGTCAGTATGTGTGTGAAAGGCAGTGTGAGGTCAGTGTGTGTGTGAATGGCAGTGTGAGGTCAGTGTGTGTGTCATTGGCAGTGTGAGGTCAGTGTGTGTGTGTGTGTGAATGGCAGTGTGAGGTCAGTGTGTGTGTGTGTGTGTCATTGGAAGTGTGAGGTCAGTGTGTGTGTGAATGGCAGTGTGAGGTCAGTGTGTGTGTGTGAATGGCAGTGTGAGGTCAGTGTGTGTGTGAAAGGCAGTGTGAGGTCAGTTTGAGTGTGAGGGCTGTGTGTGTGTGTGAATGGCAGTGTGAGGTCAGTGTGTGTGTCATTGGCAGTGTGAGGTCAGTGTGTGTGAATGGCAGTGTGAGGTCAGTGTGTGTGTGTGAATGGCAGTGTGAGGTCAGCGTGTGTGTGTGTGAAAGGCAGTGTGAGGTCAGTGTGTGTGTGTGTGAATGGCAGTGTGAGGTCAGTGTGTGTGTGTGTGTGTGAATGGGAGTGTGAGGTCAGTGTGTGTGTGTGTGAATGGCAGTGTGAGGTCAGTGTGTGTGTCATTGGAAGTGTGAGGTCAGTGTGTGTGTGAATGGCAGTGTGAGGTCAGTGTGTGTGTGTGAATGGCAGTGTGAGGTCAGTGTGTGTGTGTGTGAATGGCAGTGTGAGGTTAGTGTGTGTGTGTGAATGGCAGTGTGAGGTCCGTGTGTGTGTGAATGGCAGTGTGAGGTCAGTGTGTGTGTGAATAGCAGTGTGAGGTCAGTGTGTGCGTGTGTGAATGGCAGTGTGAGGTCCGTGTGTGTGGGTGTGTGAATGGCAGTGTGAGGGCAGTGTGGGTGTGTGAATGGCAGTGTGAGGTCAGTGTGTGTGTGAATGGCAGTGTGAGGGCAGTGTGTGTGTGTGAATGGCAGTGTGAGGTCAGTGTGTGCGTGTGTGAATGGCAGTGTGAGGTCAGTGTGTGTGTGAATGGCAGTGTGAGGTCAGTGTGTGTGTGTGAATGGCAGTGTGAGGTCAGTGTCTGTGTGATTGGCAGTGTGAGGTCAGTGAGTGTGTGTGTGAATGGCATTGTGAGGTCAGTGTGTGTGTGTGTGTGTATGGCAGTGTGAGGTCAGTGTGTGTGTGTGTGTGAATGGCAGTGTGTGGTTAGTGTGTGTGTGTGAATGGCAGTGTGAGGTCCGTGTGTGTGTGAATGGCAGTGTGAGGTCAGTGTGTGTGTGTGTGAATAGCAGTGTGAGGTCAGTGTGTGCGTGTGTGAATGGCAGTGTGAGGTCCGTGTGTGTGGGTGTGTGAATGGCAGTGTGAGGGCAGTGTGTGTGTGTGAATGGCAGTGTGAGGACAGTGTGTGAGTGTGTCAATGGCAGTGTGAGGGCAGTGTGTGTGTGTGAATGGCAGTGTGAGGTCAGTGTGTGCGTGTGTGAATGGCAGTGTGAGGTCAGTGTGTGTGTGAATGGCAGTGTGAGGTCAGTGTGTGTGTGTGAATGGCAGTGTGAGGTCAGTGTCTGTGTGATTGGCAGTGTGAGGTCAGTGAGTGTGTGTGTGAATGGCATTGTGAGGTCAGTGTGTGTGTGTGTGTGTGTATGGCAGTGTGAGGTCAGTGTGTGTGTGTGTGTGAATGGCAGTGTGAGGTCAGTGTGTGTGTGTGTGTGAATGGCAGTGTGAGGTCAGTGTGTGTGTGTGTGAATGGCATTGTGAGGTCAGTGTGTGTGTGAATGGCAGTGTGAGGTCAGTGTGTGTGTGAATGGCAGTGTGAGGTCAGTGTCTGTGTGATTGGCAGTGTGAGGTCAGTGAGTGTGTGTGTGAATGGCAGTGTGAGGTCGGTGTGTGTGTGTGATTGGCAGTGTGAGGTCAGTGCGTGTGTGAATGGCAGTGTGAGGTCAGTGTGTGTGTGTGATTGGCAGTGTGAGGTCAGTGTGTGTGTGTGTGTGAATGGCAGTGTGAGGTCAGTGTGTGTGAGAATGGCAGTGTGAGGTCAGTGTGTGTGTGATTGGCAGTGTGAGGGCAGTGTGTGAGTGTGAATGGCAGTGTGAGGTCAGTGTGTGTGTGTGAATGGCAGTGTGAGGTCAGTGTGTGTGTGTGTGAATGGCAGTGTGAGGTCAGTGTGTGTGTGATTGGCAGTGTGAGGGCAGTGTGTGAGTGTGAATGGCAGTGTGAGGTCAGTGTGTGTGTGTGAATGGCAGTGTGAGGTCAGTGTGTATGTGTGTGAATGGCAGTGTGAGGTCAGTGAGTGTGTGTGTGAATGGCAGTGTGAGGTCGGTGTGTGTGTGTGATTGGCAGAGTGAGGTCAGTGTGTGTGTGTGAAAGGCAGTGTGAGGTCAGAGTGTGTGTGTGTGAATGGCAGTGTTGAGGTCAGTGTGAGTGTGAATGGCAGTGTGAGGTCAGTGTGTATGTGTGAATGGCAGAGTGAGGTCAGTGTGTGTGTGTGAAAGGCAGTGTGAGGTCAGAGTGTGTGTGTGTGAATGGCAGTGTGAGGTCAGTGTGTGTGTGTGAATGGCAGTGTGAGTTCAGTGTGTGTGTGTGTGAATGGCAGTGTGAGGTCAGTGTGTGTGTGAATGGCAGTGTGAGGTCAGTGTGTATGTGTGAATGGCAGTGTGAGGTCAGTGTGTGTGTGTTAATGGCAGTGTGAGTTCAGTGTGTGTGTGTGTGAATGGCAGTGTGAGGTCAGTGTGTGTGTGTGTGTGAATGGCAGTGTGAGGTCAGTGTGTGTGTGAATGGCAGTGTGAGGTCAGTGTGTGTGTGCGTGTGAATGGCAGTGTGAGGTCAGTGTGTGTGTGTGTGAATGGCAGTGTGAGGTCGGTGTGTGTGTGATTGGCAGTGTGAGGGCAGTGTGTGTGTGTGTGAATGGCAGTCTGAGGTCAGTGTGTGTGTGTTTGGCAGTGTGAGGTCAGTGTGTGTGTGAATGGCAGTGTGAGGTCAGTGTGTGTGTGTGAATGGCAGTGTGAGGTCAGTGTGTGTGTGTGTGTGAATGGCAGTATGAGGTCAGTGTGTGTGTGAAAGGCAGTGTGAGGTCAGTGTGTGTGTGTGTGTGTGAATGGTAGTGTGAGTGTGAATGGCAGTGTGAGGTCAGTGTGTGTGTGTGAATGGCAGTGTGAGGTCAGTGTGTTTGTGTGAATGGCAGTGTGAGGTCAGTGTGTGTGTGTGAATGGCAGTGTGAGGTCAGTGTGTGTGTGTGAATGGCAGTGTGAGGTCAGTGTGTGTGTGTGTGTGAATGGCAGTGTGAGGTCAGTGTGTGTGTGAATGGCAGTGTGAGGTCAGTGTGTGTGTGTGTGTGTGAATGGTAGTGTGAGGTCAGTGTGTGTGTGAATGACAGTGTGAGGTCAGTGTGTGTGTGTGAATGGCAGTGTGAGGTCAGTGTGTGTGTGTGTGTGAATGGCAGTGTGAGGTCAGTGTGTGTGTGAATGGCAGTATGAGGTCAGTGTGTGTGTGAATGGCAGTGTGAGGTCAGTGTGTGTGTGTGTGTGTGAATGGTAGTGTGAGGTCAGTGTGTGTGTGAATGGCAGTGTGAGGTCAGTGTGTGTGTGTGAATGGCAGTGTGAGGTCAGTGTGTGTGTGTGTGAATGGCAGTATGAGGTCAGTGTGTGTGTGAAAGGCAGTGTGAGGTCAGTGTGTGTGTGTGAATGGCAGTGTGAGGTCAGTGTGTGTGTGAATGGCAGTGTGAGGTCAGTGTGTGTGTGTGTGTGTGAATGGTAGTGTGAGGTCAGTGTGTGTGTGAATGGCAGTGTTAGGTCAGTGTGTGTGTGTGAATGGCAGTGTGAGGTCAGTGTGTGTGTGTGTGTGAATGGCAGTATGAGGTCAGTGTGTGTGTGAAAGGCAGTGAGAGGTCAGTGTGTGTGTGTGAATGGTAGTGTGAGGTCAGTGTGTGTGTGAATGTCAGTGTGAGTTCAGTGTGTGTGTGTGAATGGCAGTGTGAGGTCAGTGTGTGTGTGTGTGAATGGCAGTGTGAGGTCAGTGTGTGTGTGTGTGTGTCGTTGGAAGTGTGAGGTCAGTGTGTGTGTGAATGGCAGTGTGAGGTCAGTGTGTGTGTGTGAATGGCAGTGTGAGGTCAGTGTGTGTGTGTGTGTGTGTGAATGGCAGTGTGAGGTCAGTGTGTGTGTGTGAATGACAGTGTGAGGTCAGTGTGTGTGAAAGGCAGTGTGAGGTCAGTGTGTGTGTGAATGGCAGTGTGAGGTCAGTGTGTGTGTCATTGGCAGTGTGAGGTCAGTGTGTGTGTGTGTGTGAATGGCAGTGTGAGGTCAGTGTGTGTGTGTGTGTGTGAATGGTAGTGTGAGGTCAGTGTGTGTGTGAATGGCAGTGTGAGGTCAGTGTGTGTGTGTGAATGGCAGTGTGAGGTCAGTGTGTGTGTGTGAATGGCAGTGTGAGGTCAGTGTGTGTGATTGGCAGTGCGAGGTCAGTGTGCGTGTGTGAATGGCAGTGTGAGGTCAGTGTGTGTGTGAATGGCAGTGTGAGGTCAGTGTGTGTGTGTGAATGGCAGTGTGAGGTCAGTGTGTGTGTGTGTGTGAATGGCAGCGTGAGGTCAGTGTGTGTGAATGGCAGTGTGAGGTCAGTGTGTGTGTGAATGGCAGTGTGAGGTCAGTGTGTGTGTGTGTCATTGGAAGTGTGAGGTCAGTGTGTGTGTGAATGGCAGTGTGAGGCCAGTGGGTGTGTGAATGGCAGTGTGAGGTCAGTGTGTGTGTGTGAATGGCAGTGTGAGGTCAGTGTGTGTGTGAATGGCAGTGTGAGGTCAGTGTGTGTGTGTGTCATTGGAAGTGTGAGGTCAGTGTGTGTGTGAATGGCAGTGTGAGGTCATTGTGTGTGTGTGTGTGATTGGCAGTGTGAGGTCAGTATGTGCGTGAAAGGCAGTGTGAGGTCAGTGTGTGTGTCATTGGCAGTGTGAGGTCAGTGTGTGTGTGTGTGTGAATGGCAGTGTGAGGTCAGTGTGTGTGTGTGTGTGTCATTGGAAGTGTGAGGTCAGTGTGTGTGTGAATGGCAGTGTGAGGTCAGTGTGTGTGTGTGAATGGCAGTGTGAGGTCAGTGTGTGTGTGAAAGGCAGTGTGAGGTCAGTTTGAGTGTGAGGGCTGTGTGTGTGTGTGAATGGCAGTGTGAGGTCAGTGTGTGTGTCATTGGCAGTGTGAGGTCAGTGTGTGTGAATGGCAGTGTGAGGTCAGTGTGTGTGTGTGAATGGCAGTGTGAGGTCAGCGTGTGTGTGTGTGAAAGGCAGTGTGAGGTCAGTGTGTGTGTGTGTGAATGGCAGTGTGAGGTCAGTGTGTGTGTGTGTGTGTGAATGGGAGTGTGAGGTCAGTGTGTGTGTGTGTGAATGGCAGTGTGAGGTCAGTGTGTGTGTCATTGGAAGTGTGAGGTCAGTGTGTGTGTGAATGGCAGTGTGAGGTCAGTGTGTGTGTGTGAATGGCAGTGTGAGGTCAGTGTGTGTGTGTGTGAATGGCAGTGTGAGGTTAGTGTGTGTGTGTGAATGGCAGTGTGAGGTCCGTGTGTGTGTGAATGGCAGTGTGAGGTCAGTGTGTGTGTGAATAGCAGTGTGAGGTCAGTGTGTGCGTGTGTGAATGGCAGTGTGAGGTCCGTGTGTGTGGGTGTGTGAATGGCAGTGTGAGGGCAGTGTGGGTGTGTGAATGGCAGTGTGAGGTCAGTGTGTGTGTGAATGGCAGTGTGAGGGCAGTGTGTGTGTGTGAATGGCAGTGTGAGGTCAGTGTGTGCGTGTGTGAATGGCAGTGTGAGGTCAGTGTGTGTGTGAATGGCAGTGTGAGGTCAGTGTGTGTGTGTGAATGGCAGTGTGAGGTCAGTGTCTGTGTGATTGGCAGTGTGAGGTCAGTGAGTGTGTGTGTGAATGGCATTGTGAGGTCAGTGTGTGTGTGTGTGTGTATGGCAGTGTGAGGTCAGTGTGTGTGTGTGTGTGAATGGCAGTGTGAGGTCAGTGTGTGTGTGTGTGTGAATGGCAGTGTGTGGTTAGTGTGTGTGTGTGAATGGCAGTGTGAGGTCCGTGTGTGTGTGAATGGCAGTGTGAGGTCAGTGTGTGTGTGTGTGAATAGCAGTGTGAGGTCAGTGTGTGCGTGTGTGAATGGCAGTGTGAGGTCCGTGTGTGTGGGTGTGTGAATGGCAGTGTGAGGGCAGTGTGTGTGTGTAAATGGCAGTGTGAGGACAGTGTGTGAGTGTGTCAATGGCAGTGTGAGGGCAGTGTGTGTGTGTGAATGGCAGTGTGAGGTCAGTGTGTGCGTGTGTGAATGGCAGTGTGAGGTCAGTGTGTGTGTGAATGGCAGTGTGAGGTCAGTGTGTGTGTGTGAATGGCAGTGTGAGGTCAGTGTCTGTGTGATTGGCAGTGTGAGGTCAGTGAGTGTGTGTGTGAATGGCATTGTGAGGTCAGTGTGTGTGTGTGTGTGTGTATGGCAGTGTGAGGTCAGTGTGTGTGTGTGTGTGAATGGCAGTGTGAGGTCAGTGTGTGTGTGTGTGTGAATGGCAGTGTGAGGTCAGTGTGTGTGTGTGTGAATGGCATTGTGAGGTCAGTGTGTGTGTGAATGGCAGTGTGAGGTCAGTGTGTGTGTGAATGGCAGTGTGAGGTCAGTGTCTGTGTGATTGGCAGTGTGAGGTCAGTGAGTGTGTGTGTGAATGGCAGTGTGAGGTCGGTGTGTGTGTGTGATTGGCAGTGTGAGGTCAGTGCGTGTGTGAATGGCAGTGTGAGGTCAGTGTGTGTGTGTGATTGGCAGTGTGAGGTCAGTGTGTGTGTGTGTGTGAATGGCAGTGTGAGGTCAGTGTGTGTGAGAATGGCAGTGTGAGGTCAGTGTGTGTGTGATTGGCAGTGTGAGGGCAGTGTGTGAGTGTGAATGGCAGTGTGAGGTCAGTGTGTGTGTGTGAATGGCAGTGTGAGGTCAGTGTGTGTGTGTGTGAATGGCAGTGTGAGGTCAGTGTGTGTGTGATTGGCAGTGTGAGGGCAGTGTGTGAGTGTGAATGGCAGTGTGAGGTCAGTGTGTGTGTGTGAATGGCAGTGTGAGGTCAGTGTGTATGTGTGTGAATGGCAGTGTGAGGTCAGTGAGTGTGTGTGAATGGCAGTGTGAGTTCAGTGTGTGTGTGTGTGAATGGCAGTGTGAGGTCAGTGTGTGTGTGTGTGAATGGCAGTGTGAGGTCAGTGTGTATGTGTGAATGGCAGTGTGAGGTCAGTGTGTGTGTGTTAATGGCAGTGTGAGTTCAGTGTGTGTGTGTGTGAATGGCAGTGTGAGGTCAGTGTGTGTGTGTGTGTGAATGGCAGTGTGAGGTCAGTGTGTGTGTGAATGGCAGTGTGAGGTCAGTGTGTGTGTGCGTGTGAATGGCAGTGTGAGGTCAGTGTGTGTGTGTGTGAATGGCAGTGTGAGGTCGGTGTGTGTGTGATTGGCAGTGTGAGGGCAGTGTGTGTGTGTGTGAATGGCAGTGTGAGGTCAGTGTGTGTGTGTTTGGCAGTGTGAGGTCAGTGTGTGTGTGAATGGCAGTGTGAGGTCAGTGTGTGTGTGTGTCAATGGCAGTGTGAGGTCAGTGTGTGTGTGTGTGAAGTGGGCAGTGGTGTGTGTGTTGGGAGTGTGTGGTAGAGGTGTGCAATGGCAGTGTGAGGGAAGTGTGTGTGTGTGTGAATGGCAGTGTGAGGTCAGTGTGTGTGTGTGTCAATGGCAGTGTGAGGTCAGTGTGTGTGTGTGTGTGAATGGCAGTGTGAGGTCTGTGTGTGTGTGTTTGGCAGTGTGAGGTCAGTGTGTGTGTGAATGGCAGTGTGAGGGCAGTGTGTGTGTGAATGGCAGTGTGAGGTCAGTGTGTGTGTGTGTGTGTGTGAATTGCAGTGTGAGGTCAGTGTGTGTGTGTGTCAATGGCAGTGTGAGGTCTGTGTGTGTGTGTGTGTGTGTGAATTGCAGTGTGAGGTCAGTGTGTGTGTGTGAATGGCAGTGTGAGGTCAGTGTGTGTGTGTGTGTGAATGGCACTGTGAGGTCAGTGTGTGTGTGTGGGTGTCTGAATGGCAGTGTGAGGTCCGTGTGTGTGTGTGAATGGCAGTGTGAGGTCAGTGTGTGTGTGTGAATGGCAGTGTGAGGTCATGGCAGTGTGAGGTCAGTGTGTGTGTGTGTGTGTGAATGGCAGTGTGAGGTCCGTGTGTGTGTGTGTGTGAATGGCAGTGTGAGGGCCGTGTGTGTGTGTGTGTGAATGGCAGTGTGAGGGCAGTGTGTGTGTGTGTGTGTGTGATTGGCAGTGTGAGGTCAGTGTGTGTGTGTGTGAATGGCAGTGTGAGGTCAGTGTGTGTGTGAATGGCAGCGTGAGGTCAGTGTGTGTGTGTGTGAATGGCAGTGTGAGGTCAGTGTGTGTGTGTGAATGGCAGTGTGAGGTCAGTGTGTGTGTGTGTGTGTGAATGGCAGTGTGAGGTCCGTGTGTGTGTGTGTGTGAATGGCAGTGTGAGGTCCGTGTGTGTGTGTGTGTGAATGGCAGTGTGAGGGCAGTGTGTGTGTGTGTGTGTGTGATTGGCAGTGTGAGGTCAGTGTGTGTGTGTGTGTGAATGGCAGTGTGAGGTCAGTGTGTGTGTGAATGGCAGTGTGAGGTCAGTGTGTGTGTGTGTGAATGGCAGTGTGAGGTCAGTGTGTGTGTGTGTGTGTGAATGGCAGTGTGAGGTCAGTGTGTGTGTGAATGGCAGTGTGAGGTCAGTGTGTGTGTGTGTGAATGGCAGTGTGAGGTCAGTGTGTGTGTGTGTGAATGGCAGTGTGAGGTCAGTGTGTGTGTGTGTGTGTCATTGGAAGTGTGAGGTCAGTGTGTGTGTGTGTGTGAATGGCAGTGTGAGGTCAGTGTGTGTGTGTGTGAATGGCAGTGTGAGGTCAGTGTGTGTGTGTGTGTGAATGGCAGTGTGAGGTCAGTGTGTGTGTGTGTGAATGGCAGTGTGAGGTCAGTGTGTGTGTGAATGGCAGTGTGAGGTCAGTGTGTGTGTGAATGGCAGTGTGAGGTCAGTGTGTGTGTGTGAATGGCAGTGTGAGGTCAGTGTGTGTGTGTGTGTGAATGGCAGTGTGATGTCAGTGTGTGTGTGTGTGAATGGCAGTGTGAGGTCAGTGTGTGTGTGTGAATGGCAGTGTGAGGTCAGTGTGTGTGTGTGAAAGGCAGTGTGAGGTCAGTGTGTGTGTGTGTGTGTGAAAGGCAGTGTGAGGTTAGTGTGTGTGTGTGTGTGTGTGAAAGGCAGTGTGAGGTTAGTGTGTGTGTGTGTGTGAATGGCAGTGTGAGGTCAGTGTGTGTGTGTGTGTGAATGGCAGTGTGAGGTCAGTGTGTGTGTGTGTGAATGGCAGTGTGAGGTCAGTGTGTGTGTGTGTGTGAATGGCAGTGTGAGGTCAGTGTGTGTGTGTGTGAATGGCAGTGTGAGCTCAGTGTGTGTGTGTGTGTGAATGGCAGTGTGAGGTCAGTGTGTGTGTGTGTGAATGGCAGTGTGAGGTCAGTGTATGTGTGTGTGAATGGCAGTGTGAGGTCAGTGTGTGTGTGTGTGTGAATGGCAGTGTGAGGTCAGTGTGTGTGTGTGTGTGTGAATGGCAGTTTGAGGTCAGTGTGTGTGTGCGTGTGTGAATGGCAGTGTGAGGTCAGTGTATGTGTGTGTGAATGGCAGTGTGAGGTCAGTGTGTGTGTGTGTGTGAATGGCAGTGTGAGGTCAGTGTGTGTGTGTGTGTGAATGGCAGTGTGAGGTCAGTGTGTGTGTGTGAATGGCAGTTTGAGGTCAGTGTGTGTGTGTGTGTGTGAATGGCAGTGTGAGGTCAGTGTGTGTGTGTGTGTGTGAATGGCAGTGTGAGGTCAGTGTGTGTGTGTGTGTGAATGGCAGTGTGAGGTCAGTGTGTGTGTGTGTGAATGGCATTGTGAGGTCAGTGTGTGTGTGAATGGCAGTGTGAGGTCAGTGTGTGTGTGAATGGCAGTGTGAGGTCAGTGTCTGTGTGATTGGCAGTGTGAGGTCAGTGAGTGTGTGTGTGAATGGCAGTGTGAGGTCGGTGTGTGTGTGTGATTGGCAGTGTGAGGTCAGTGCGTGTGTGAATGGCAGTGTGAGGTCAGTGTGTGTGTGTGATTGGCAGTGTGAGGTCAGTGTGTGTGTGTGTGTGAATGGCAGTGTGAGGTCAGTGTGTGTGAGAATGGCAGTGTGAGGTCAGTGTGTGTGTGATTGGCAGTGTGAGGGCAGTGTGTTAGTGTGAATGGCAGTGTGAGGTCAGTGTGTGTGTGTGAATGGCAGTGTGCGGTCAGTGTGTGTGTGTGTGAATGGCAGTGTGAGGTCAGTGTGTGTGTGATTGGCAGTGTGAGGGCAGTGTGTGAGTGTGAATGGCAGTGTGAGGTCAGTGTGTGTGTGTGAATGGCAGTGTGAGGTCAGTGTGTATGTGTGTGAATGGCAGTGTGAGGTCAGTGAGTGTGTGTGTGAATGGCAGTGTGAGGTCGGTGTGTGTGTGTGATTGGCAGAGTGAGGTCAGTGTGTGTGTGTGAAAGGCAGTGTGAGGTCAGAGTGTGTGTGTGTGAATGGCAGTGTTGAGGTCAGTGTGAGTGTGAATGGCAGTGTGAGGTCAGTGTGTATGTGTGAATGGCAGAGTGAGGTCAGTGTGTGTGTGTGAAAGGCAGTGTGAGGTCAGAGTGTGTGTGTGTGAATGGCAGTGTGAGGTCAGTGTGTGTGTGTGAATGGCAGTGTGAGTTCAGTGTGTGTGTGTGTGAATGGCAGTGTGAGGTCAGTGTGTGTGTGTGTGTGAATGGCAGTGTGAGGTCAGTGTGTATGTGTGAATGGCAGTGTGAGGTCAGTGTGTGTGTGTTAATGGCAGTGTGAGTTCAGTGTGTGTGTGTGTGAATGGCAGTGTGAGGTCAGTGTGTGTGTGTGTGTGAATGGCAGTGTGAGGTCAGTGTGTGTGTGAATGGCAGTGTGAGGTCAGTGTGTGTGTGCGTGTGAATGGCAGTGTGAGGTCAGTGTGTGTGTGTGTGAATGGCAGTGTGAGGTCGGTGTGTGTGTGATTGGCAGTGTGAGGGCAGTGTGTGTGTGTGTGAATGGCAGTGTGAGGTCAGTGTGTGTGTGTTTGGCAGTGTGAGGTCAGTGTGTGTGTGAATGGCAGTGTGAGGTCAGTGTGTGTGTGTGTCAATGGCAGTGTGAGGTCAGTGTGTGTGTGTGTGAATGGCAGTGTGAGGGAAGTGTGTGTGTGTGTGAATGGCAGTGTGAGGTCAGTGTGTGTGTGTGTCAATGGCAGTGTGAGGTCAGTGTGTGTGTGTGTGTGAATGGCAGTGTGAGGTCTGTGTGTGTGTGTTTGGCAGTGTGAGGTCAGTGTGTGTGTGAATGGCAGTGTGAGGGCAGTGTGTGTGTGAATGGCAGTGTGAGGTCAGTGTGTGTGTGTGTGTGTGTGAATTGCAGTGTGAGGTCAGTGTGTGTGTGTGTCAATGGCAGTGTGAGGTCTGTGTGTGTGTGTGTGTGTGTGAATTGCAGTGTGAGGTCAGTGTGTGTGTGTGAATGGCAGTGTGAGGTCAGTGTGTGTGTGTGTGTGAATGGCACTGTGAGGTCAGTGTGTGTGTGTGGGTGTCTGAATGGCAGTGTGAGGTCCGTGTGTGTGTGTGAATGGCAGTGTGAGGTCAGTGTGTGTGTGTGAATGGCAGTGTGAGGTCAGTGTGTGTGTGTGAATGGCAGTGTGAGGTCAGTGTGTGTGTGTGAATGGCAGTGTGAGGTCAGTGTGTGTGTGTGTGTGTGAATGGCAGTGTGAGGTCCGTGTGTGTGTGTGTGTGAATGGCAGTGTGAGGTCCGTGTGTGTGTGTGTGTGAATGGCAGTGTGAGGGCAGTGTGTGTGTGTGTGTGTGTGATTGGCAGTGTGAGGTCAGTGTGTGTGTGTGTGAATCGCAGTGTGAGGTCAGTGTGTGTGTGAATGGCAGTGTGAGGTCAGTGTGTGTGTGTGTGAATGGCAGTGTGAGGTCAGTGTGTGTGTGTGAATGGCAGTGTGAGGTCAGTGTGTGTGTGTGTGTGTGAATGGCAGTGTGAGGTCCGTGTGTGTGTGTGTGTGAATGGCAGTGTGAGGTCCGTGTGTGTGTGTGTGTGAATGGCAGTGTGAGGGCAGTGTGTGTGTGTGTGTGTGTGATTGGCAGTGTGAGGTCAGTGTGTGTGTGTGTGTGAATGGCAGTGTGAGGTCAGTGTGTGTGTGAATGGCAGTGTGAGGTCAGTGTGTGTGTGTGTGAATGGCAGTGTGAGGTCAGTGTGTGTGTGTGTGTGTGAATGGCAGTGTGAGGTCAGTGTGTGTGTGAATGGCAGTGTGAGGTCAGTGTGTGTGTGTGTGAATGGCAGTGTGAGGTCAGTGTGTGTGTGTGTGAATGGCAGTGTGAGGTCAGTGTGTGTGTGTGTGTGTCATTGGAAGTGTGAGGTCAGTGTGTGTGTGTGTGTGAATGGCAGTGTGAGGTCAGTGTGTGTGTGTGTGAATGGCAGTGTGAGGTCAGTGTGTGTGTGTGTGTGAATGGCAGTGTGAGGTCAGTGTGTGTGTGTGTGAATGGCAGTGTGAGGTCAGTGTGTGTGTGAATGGCAGTGTGAGGTCAGTGTGTGTGTGAATGGCAGTGTGAGGTCAGTGTGTGTGTGTGAATGGCAGTGTGAGGTCAGTGTGTGTGTGTGTGTGAATGGCAGTGTGATGTCAGTGTGTGTGTGTGTGAATGGCAGTGTGAGGTCAGTGTGTGTGTGTGAATGGCAGTGTGAGGTCAGTGTGTGTGTGTGAAAGGCAGTGTGAGGTCAGTGTGTGTGTGTGTGAAAGGCAGTGTGAGGTTAGTGTGTGTGTGTGTGTGTGTGAAAGGCAGTGTGAGGTTAGTGTGTGTGTGTGTGTGAATGGCAGTGTGAGGTCAGTGTGTGTGTGTGTGTGAATGGCAGTGTGAGGTCAGTGTGTGTGTGTGTGAATGGCAGTGTGAGGTCAGTGTGTGTGTGTGTGTGAATGGCAGTGTGAGGTCAGTGTGTGTGTGTGTGAATGGCAGTGTGAGCTCAGTGTGTGTGTGTGTGTGAATGGCAGTGTGAGGTCAGTGTGTGTGTGTGTGAATGGCAGTGTGAGGTCAGTGTATGTGTGTGTGAATGGCAGTGTGAGGTCAGTGTGTGTGTGTGTGTGAATGGCAGTGTGAGGTCAGTGTGTGTGTGTGTGTGTGAATGGCAGTTTGAGGTCAGTGTGTGTGTGCGTGTGTGAATGGCAGTGTGAGGTCAGTGTATGTGTGTGTGAATGGCAGTGTGAGGTCAGTGTGTGTGTGTGTGTGAATGGCAGTGTGAGGTCAGTGTGTGTGTGTGTGTGAATGGCAGTGTGAGGTCAGTGTGTGTGTGTGAATGGCAGTTTGAGGTCAGTGTGTGTGTGTGTGTGTGAATGGCAGTGTGAGGTCAGTGTGTGTGTGTGTGTGTGAATGGCAGCGGTTTTGTGGCAGTTGTGGAATTCATCGACTGGCCACTAGGTGTCTCACTAGTATATAAGTGAATGTTAGAGTCAGGTGACCCCCTCAGACTGGCTGGAGGAAGCTGGAGAGGTTGCTTGTGCATGACCACACTGTTATTCATCTGTTGCTTAGTATATAGTTTACCCACAGATCATGTTAATAAATCATTTATATATTTAGCTGCAAGTGTTGCAATATAAATCAGACTATCCGACATGACACTCGCTGGCAGCGTACAATGGTCCTCGCAACGATGCTGTATGCAGGGCATCTGTTGTCGGTATTGCAAAGTCTCAGGTACCAAATGGCCTGAGACTAAAGGTACCGTTTCTAGATCTCGTATAAATTGCACCGAGCTTCATGGAGTAGTAGTTCGGAATCCGAGTCAATGGTCAGTGACGTTGTGGGATTTGCTATTCTGAAAATCCCCCGCTGTGCACCAACCTGTGCTCCTGAATTTCAATTGCTCAAATCTCTGTGCAGTACCTTTGATCTCATCCTCATCTCTCGGGTAAGACCCTAATTTCCGATCCACCACTTTGCATGCATTGTAGCCAGCAAAATGAAGCTGTTTGAGCAGTTCAGAGCTTGTGGGATCTGTATCTCCAGGAAATGGTGTTGCAGCTTAGTGGCCTTGGCGTTTGGCTGAATGCTCAGCCCTTTAACCACTTCTCTGATTAAAAGGCCTGCATTTTAGTTCGAGGTCCGTAGCCAGGCTTTTCAATACACACACACTGCACACCTGAGAACACATGTTGATCCCTTTACATGACCCCATTATCCTCTGTGGAGTTTTTCGACAAAATTGGCCTTAACCAAATGCATACTTTTGTGTCGGGTCAGAAGGCCTGCTTTAGCACATCCATCTTGAAACAGAGGACTGTCCCTTTTCAGACGCACTGTTCCCCCGAGGCCAAGCATGGCATGTACACTTGCTGCTCAACACAGTGAATCCGTTCAGTTCAGGCACCCTCCTCCCCACTAGGTGTCACTGCACTCCGCAGAACCAATAAGAATGCTTCCCAACGCGAGATGGCAATTAACGTTCGCTCAAAATCTGATTTTGCACTGAATCCGTTTGAGTCATTTTGCGTTCAAGCGGAATTCAAATGCTAGAAATAATTATAAATGCATATGGAATAAAAAGCTGAGGGAATACACAGGAAACGTGTAATTTTTACCATTTAATGGTCATATTTTATGAATAGGCTCTTTAAGGATTGGGTGGATTTTTGAAAATTCATTTACATGATGTGGGCACCATTGGCTGGGCCAGGATTTATTGCCTAACCCTAGTTACCCTTAACAACTACCATTGTAAGGTCGTAAGGCGTAGGAGCAGGAGTATGCCATTCGGCCCATCGGGTCTTCTCCGTCATTCAGCGAGATCATGGCTGATCTGACATAATCTCGACTTCACTTTCCCACCTTATCCCCATAACCTTCTTTTTAAAAATTATATTTTTTTCCAAGCACAATTAACGAGTCGCATAGACATCCAAAGGCACAACCAAATCACAAATTGTGTGTCAATTTTCCCATTTTCTCACCTTAACTAACACAACACCGCCCCGACAAACCCCCCCCCACCCCCCCCCCCCCCCCCCCCCCCCCCCATAACAGGTGGGGACAAACAGATCCTAGAATAGAGTCCAAAACAGGCTCCAGCTTACATAAAATCCCTCCTCCGACCCTCCGAGACTGAACTTAATTTTTTCCAATTGTCGAAACTCCACCATAGCCTCAAACCACGCCGACCCCAGCGGCTGCACTGCCAACCCCCACTCCATTAGGATTCGTTGCAGGGCAATCAGATGACATCGCCATCCCCCTCCCCTTCAGTAGCAGCTCCGAAACCCCCAAAACCGCTACCAATCAGCATGGTGCCATCCTCCCCCCCACCCCCCCCCCCCACCCCACCCCCCCCACCCCGATTGCCGACAGTGTCCAGAATCCCCCTAGCTTCGGGCAAGACCAAAACATATTGGGGACTGTGGATTTGCAGGCCCCCTTGCGCACCTCTCACATTTGCCCTCTACCTTAGGGAAGAACCTGCTCATAAGAACCCGAATTATATGGATCCTCTGCACCACCCCAAACTGTATCTAAGCACACCCCAACACAGGAGGCCTCCTCCACTTGTAGCCATTCTGCGCCACCCCCCAACCCCCCACCACCGTCGCACCTTTTCCATATTTGCTGCCTCATAATAATACAGCGGGTTTGGAAGCGCCAGCCCTCCCACCCACTGGCCCCTCTGAAGCCTTCCACATCCTGGGCGATTTGCCCACCCAAACAAAGTCATTCTGGTGTGCTCCATGTGCCTATCCAATAACCGCTTGAAAGTTCCTAAAGTGTCCGACTCCACAATCGCAGCGGGCAGTCCATTCCGCACCCTAACCACTCTCTGAGTAAAGAACCTACCTCGGACATCCCTCCTCTATCTCCCACCCCGAACCTGAGGTTTTTATTTGTCTTTCAGTCTCTCCCGCTATTCCTTCCAACGGCTTTCTTTTGGAGGGCAGATAAATAAATCTCAGACTTTGTTTGGGTGGGCAAATCGCCCAGGATTTGGAAGGCTTCGGAGGGGCCAGTGGGTGGGAGGGCTGTAATCTAACACTCAATTGAAATTGCTGTCTTTGCTTGAATCTATTATGCATTTCCATATGCTCTGCTATTACATCCTTTATAATGGACTCTAATATCTTCCCAAGAACAGATATTAAAGTAACTGGCCTATAGTTCCCTGTTTTGCTCGTCCTTCTTTTCATTTGAATAAATTGGCAGTTTTCCAATCCTCTGGGACTTTTCTAGAAAATAAGAATTCTTCGAAGATTACTCCCAGTGCATTGACTATCTGTGTAACTACTTCCTTTAATATCCTGAAATGGAAACTAATAGGTCCAGGGGATTTATCAACCTGTATCCCCAGTAGTTTCCCTGGCAACTTTCCACGAGTGGTTGTTTTTGTATTTATTTCCTTCCCCGCTTTTGCCCCTTGATTATTTAGTATTTTAAGTATATTATTAGTGTCTTCCACTGTGAAGATTGACACAAAGTATTTATTTAACTTGTCTGCCGTTTCCTGGTTCCCCATTATTATTTCCCCCGTCTCATTTTCTAAGGGGCCTATGTTCACTTTGCTTTCTCTCTTCCTTTCTATATATTTAAAGAAGCTCTTGCTGTCCGTTTTTATATTATTTGCTGTTTGACCCTCATGGTTTATCTTCTCCCCCTTTATTATTATTTTGGTCATCTTTTGTTGGTTTTTAAAACTTTCCCAATCCTCTGACTTACCCCTAATTTTTGCCACATTATGGCCGGGATTCTCCAAGCCCGCGACGGGTTGGAGAATCGCTGAGGGCGCTGGAAATTCCTGCCACGCCGCTCCGACGCCGGGCGGCCGATTCTCCGGTCGCCGGAGAATCGGCGCCAATCGCGCCTGCGCGGCTGCCGCGGCGCCGGTCGAGGGCTGCTGAAATAGGCCCCCACAGCGATTCTCCGCGGGCGACGGGCCGAACCCTCGCTGAGCCCCCTTGGCGTGGTTCAAACCTTTTTTTTTAAACTTTAGACTGTCCAATTCATTTTTTCCAATTAAGGGGCTGTAGCCATCTGGGATGGCCACTTACAACCAGGAACAGAGAAGCTCGCAAAGCATGGCGGGTAAAATGGACAGAGCAAGACTCAGGCAGGCTCAGAGCCTGAAATGTATATTTGCGAGTGAGGAGTCCAGACGGTATCGAAACTCCGACCAATTAACATTTGATGAGCCGATTAGCATTTGATGGCCCATCTCCACCAGACAAAGGACTGGTACTCGAGCGACCAGTATAGTCCCAGACATTTTGGTGCAACTCCCTGTACTAGGGAAGCGTAAACAACAGGGTCAGCGACCGCTTGGGACACGCCCAGCCATCCAGGCACCCGCCCATTTATTGGTTCGAAATCGAACATAGTGATCAAGGATCACCCAATCAGTGGGGTCCAAACTGAAGGACCGCCCAAAAGAGCGCGAAAACCTTCAAGCATAAGAAGAGAGTCCGCCATGTGTTCGTCCTCTCTTGGACCTGGTGCCCCGGCTACGACCATCTCCAATCGCAGCAACACCAGAAGCAAGTTGAAGTTCAACGCTCGCTACCAGACAGATGAGTCTTGCTAAGCAGCAGTTACTTCTTCAAACTCGATAGATCCAGAATCGAACAACGGCCACTGTTTCTCTGACCTAAGCCGGGTGCCTGAAGTTAAGTACAGGTTGTCTTAGTCGCTAGGTGTAGTAGTGTTTATGTTGCATGATCCATTGTGTGTGTAAATAAAGTACCCTTGACCTTGAACTAACTAACTGGTGTTTGGCTCTTGATCGATAGCCGGTTGAACCTTGTGGTGGTACCTGGTGACTCTGAGCATTAGAATATAGATATCAAAAGAAAGGAGGGCAACCTCATTGATTGCCGTAGTTACAGCAGAGCCACAGAAAAGGCAACAGGGCAATTTAGCGTGGCCAATCCACCTACCTGCACATCTTTGGGTTGTGGGGGCGAAACCCACGCAGACACGGGGAGAATGTGCAAACTCCACAGGCGTGGTACAAACCTGGTACCACCCGGCGGGATCTCGGACCCGCGGCCGCTGTGGACGTCCTGGTGGGGTTGGGCGGGGGATCTGACTCCAGGGTGGTCCTCCATGGGGTCCAGGCCCACGATCGGGGGCTTCCGATTAGCGGGCGGCCACGATCTGGAGGGGACCTACCTCCTTCCACGCGGCCCGCTGTTAGGTCCCCGACACGTTGCTCTGCGCCGGTGCAGAGACGGAAACCACGCGCATGCGCCGGTGCCGGAGTGCTGTGCGCAGCACCCCAGTGCCGTGCTAGCCCCCTAAAACCCGGTGAATTGCTCACCTTCCTTGCCTTCAAATTCCTTCCTCCCCTCTTTCCCTGAAGGTGGCCTACCAAGCCACCCAGGTCAAGCCAATCAGGGATGGACAACAAATGCTGGCCCAGCCAGTGACATCCACATCCAATGAATGAATGAAAAAGGTACTGCAGCACGAGAGTGCCAGCCTCGACTTTTATATCAGGTCTCGTGAACTTGATACCAACTGAGATGTAATACACCATGTAGATACCTGCTTTGAGATTGGGTGCAAACTCATTTTGAATAACAAAAATGGAAGATGCTGGATAAACTCAGCAGGTCTGGCAGGTTCTGGAGAGAGAGAAACAGAGATAATGGGTGGGATTCTCAGTTGGCGGATGCCGAAATCGCGAAACGCAATTGGGAAGCGAATAGGTTCCGACGCCAAAATCAGGTCGTGTGCCGATGTGACTCAAGTCACAATTCTCTGTCACCTGGACAGCGGTGTCAATGTGGTCCAGAATGCACGTACAGTAAACACGGTTTGCACATAATTAGGGTGCTTGACCCGGTATTCTCCGTGATCCTCTGCCTCCGATGAGCCGACTTCCCGACAGGAGGCTGACAAGCTGCAGCCGCATATACACATTATAATGCTAACATATGCCATCCCAGCCAACGAGATACCATTAGTTGTGCTGGAGCATGCCTACACAGCTGATGGGTCGGCTGGGGTCAGAGGGCATCTATGGGGTGGCCTGGGGGGGTGGGAGGGGGGTGGGGGGGCATCCATTCGACCCTGTGGCCCTAAGTTCAAGTTGGGCTGTCATCGGCATGCATGGCTGCCTTGCAGGCTGCGGCAATGGTACACCGTTTCTCATTGGAATCGATTGTGTTCCACGTGGCACCGGTGCTAGCCCCTACGCAGCCGCTGAACCAGTCCAGCTTCACCGCCAGTTTTGCGGTCGAGAAAGTCCACAAATCCTGCCCTGGCATCAACACTTAGTCTCAGGAATGGAGAATCGCACCCAATGTTTAGAGTCCCCGTGGCTCTTTGATTACCTGAAGAGGGGGAGAAATGTGATGGATTATATAGTCGGGAGGTGTGGAGGAGGTTGAGCAGAACAGCGGGTCAGAGTTAGATCCTGGTAAGTTGGAGCCAGTTCGCTGAGGGAGGAAATGTAGCCGTGGAAGCGAACTTTGGTAAACACCTTGTCAAACACCACGAGGGAAATGGAAAGCAATGAAGGTGAACACGGTAAATTTGGAATCCACATGCGGTAAATCGGAGACGCAGCTGGAATCTACATTTTCAGTAAGACCTTGGAGGCTGAAGAATGACAATTGATCCATCCCATCAGCTGGAGCTGTATTTAATCCCAGGGAAATCACGCTGAACCCTTTCTCGCACAGGAATATCTTTGACATCTGCATTTACTGCACCGCAACAGGATTGCACTCTTTTTCTAATAGCAAGCTAATGACATTGCATTTGCTGGTGAGCGAGTACAGAACGTAATCCCAGTGCCTAGAAACCACTGCTAACACTCTCACCTTATGACAGAGTCGGTGTCATTCAACTTCTAATAGTCAGTAGGAGACAATGTACCACATTTACTGCAACAAAGGTTCAAGTTAAATTGTCAAATTATTGAGGAAATTGAATTTGATTACCTGACTCCTTGACTAGAGGAGCACTATTGTTGAAACTGTTGCTAACAGTGATGGTAATAGCTAACCCAGACAGTTCAATAATGCTGCTTTAATAGGGGTCTGAACAGTTTGCTCATCACACAGAGGCTTCTAGATTACTTTCACTTTCCAAACTTCTTGATTGACATTAACGTGGCTGCAAACTCCCATTTCCTGGTCTGCAATTGGCAAGAATTCTTAACATGTGCAGTGTTTGCTGAGTGTCATGTGAGAGTGCCTTTAAAAAAATGGGTGTTTACCACTGCAGTGATGTCAGAGAGTGGGTGGAGCTGGGCTGTCTGTCAGCTTTATACTGTCATTTTAGGCTGTTTGCTGCAGGGTGTGTTTTAGTTTCATTTTCAGAGCTGGATAGCTGCAGCCACAGCCAGGAGGTGTATGAGTTTCTCTCTCCAATCTAGACAGTAAATCGATCTTGGTGACTTAAAACTAATAACAGTAGTGACTTTAACCTGAGGTGCTTCTGGTAAAAGGTGTTTTAAGTCTTATGGATGTTAAAAGGAAAGCTTTAAAGGATTACTTAGTGTTGTATTCTTTGGAGGGCGTATTTGAATTAATGGTTGCTAAGATGTTCACTGTATGTTTTAAAAAGGTTAACTTGAGTTCATAGAATAAACATTGTTTTGCTTTAAAAACACTTTTCCATTTCTGCTGTACCACACCTGTAGAGTGGGTCGTGTGCTCCCCATACCACAATCTATTAAAAGTTGTGGGTCAGGTGCACTCCATGATACACTTTGGGGTTCTCTGAACCCCGGCCCATAACACGAGGCAGTCTGGCTCTGGCTCCTCGTAGTGTACAACATTCTGGAGTTCCATGGTGGTCTGTCTATGAGCCTACAAGGGCTGTCCAGTCCTTTTGTGGTCTTGGTTTATACCAGGGAGCCACGGATGAAGTTTAAATCTGTGTTCCTGAGCAAACTTTTCACAACCTCCAAACATTGACTCCTTCCTGGGTTACGGTTCTACCCACATCCACTGATATCTCACCCAGGAGGTCATTTCTAATTTGTGATTTGCACAGTGAATGCCGACATGTCCTTTGAACACCTCAAGCATCATAGCCATTGTTCAGTTAGTCAGTTGGTTGTGCATTCAGAGCCCAATCCAGAGACATGAGCCCAAAATCTAACCCTCCACCCCTTCAATCCCTTCCTCTGATTCATTTCCATAAAATCCCTACAGTGCAGAAGCAGTCCATTCAACTCATTTAGTCTGTGCTGACCCACCCGGGCCCCCTTCCCGCACCCTATCCCCGTAACCCCACCTAACCTGCACATCTTTGGACTGTGGGAGGAAACCGGAGCACCCGGAGGAAACCCACGCAGACACGGGGGAGAACGTGCAAACTCCGCACAGACAGTCACCCATGGCTGGAGTCGAGCCTGGATCCCTGGTGATGTGAGGCAGCAGTGCTAATCACTGTGCTACCGTGCCACCCAATAATGTACAGAATACGGCAACCAAGCACCAAATCATGCACCCAGATCTGAACCAGGAACTTATTTTACCTGCCGCAAATGCTCTGCCACGGAGCTATACCCCCTCAGATTTATATAAATTGTAAACTGTTGAGATTCCAGCACTGATCCCTGCGACACACCACTCGTTACATCTTGCCAGCCTGAAAGTGTCCCATTTATGCCTACTCTCTATTTCATGTTAGCTCACCGATCTTCTTTCCATGCCAAAATGTTACCCCCTACACAATGAGCTTTTATTTTCCGCAATCATTTTGATGTGGCACTTTATCAAATACCTTCTGGAAATCTAAGTACGGTACATCTATTGGTTCCCCTTTATCCACAGCACCTTACTTACTCAAAGACCTCCAATAAGTTGGTTAAACATGATTTCATTTTCACAAAACCATGTTGACTCTGCCTTATTACCTTGAAGTTATCCAAGTTTACCACCTCATCTGAAAAGCAGTATGTCCAGCAGTACAGCACTTCCTCAGCGCTGCATTGGAGTACATGTTAATGTTGACTTTTGAGCTCAAGTCATGGAGTGGGGTTTGTCCGAGAATTTTCTGGCTCCGAGGTAAGTATTTTGTTTATATTTTTTATCCAATTGTGCGATGTGGGCATTGCTGGCTTGGCCGGCACTTATTGCACATCCCTAATTACCTTTGAGAAGGTGGTGGTCTGCTACCAACTGAGCCAGGACTGGTGCTAATTATTCTCTTCACATTTTCTCAACAGAAAACAAAAATGGCCTTCATTACTTTGATAAACATAATAAAATGTCCTGGAGTCAGATGAGGCAATAAGAAAAAATACAAGTTGATGTTAGAATGATGAACATTGATCCGTGTCTATGTGCAATGAGATTTGTCTTTGTAGGATGGTACACCTGTGTCAGGTAGCAATCAGATCTGGCTTGGCTAAGATATCGTTCACTGTCGGGCAGCACGATGGCACAGTGGTTAGTACTGCAGCCTCACGGCGCCGAGGTCCCAGGTTCGATACCGGCTCTGGGTCACTGTCCGTGTGGACTTTCTCCCCGTGTTTGCGTGGGTTTCACCCCCACAACCCAAAGATGAGCAGGATGGGTGAATTGGCCACGCTAAATTGCCCCTTAATTGGGAAAAAAAGCTCGACACGGCCCAGGTCAAAGGCACCCACTTCAGCAACACCCCATTCACCATCTGGGGCTGGTTTAGCACACTGGGCTAAATAGCTGGCTTTTAAAGCAGACCAAGGCAGGCCAGCAACACAGTTCAATTCCTGTACCAGCCTTCCCGAACAGGCGCTGGAGTGTGGCGACTAGGGGCTTTTCACAGTAACTTCATTGAAGCCTACTTGTGACAATAAGCGATTTTCATTTTCATTTCATAGACCTAAATTTAAAAAAAAGATATCTTCCACTGTCATATTGCCTGTCAACACCCACTGCCTCTGTTGACCTCACGAATTGACCCTTTGGATCAAGCATGAATGGGCTCTTGGGTTGCGGACCAGCAAAAAGTCACTGCTCGTAGGAAACTGGAGGTTGGATTGGAAAACGGAGATCCCAGTGAGTCAAAACGTGTTTGGAATTGTTGTTTCATTACTGACTCCACTTCTACCTGAAGATAATGAGCACTTAAAGTAAAACAAACTAACATTTTACTAAATGGGGAGTCTATGTAGTATCATTATTGTGATCATCATGTTTTCTATCACGCTCCATGATGTTTATAGCCAGTGACATGCTATGAAATTAATTTTACTGCTTCCCTGGAGCCTACTCCTAATGGTACCTGAGGGCATTGGAGGTAGACACACAGTTTTATAATATTCAAAATTGCTGTATTATCAAATGCCACAGTATCCGAACTCAGTGCTCCTCTGATTGCTGCCCTAAATTCAGCAAAGGCACACTTTTAAAATTATCTTCCATGTTTTCAATTTCCTCCATTGCTTTGCACTAGCCCCTCAAACTTCGGGAATTTCTGTACACCTCCAAAACGTGCATTGGTGAGTGCAGCTCCAGTAATAATTGAGAAGCTCGACACGGCCCAGGTCAAAGGCGCCCACTTCGACGACACCCCATTCACCATAGATCATAGAATTTACAGTGCAGAAGGAGGCCATTCGGCCCATCGAGCCTGCACCGGCTCTTGGAAAGAGCACCCTACCCAAGGTCAACACCTCCACCCTATCCCCATAACCCAGTAACCCCACCCAACACTAAGGGCAATTTTGGACACTAAGGGCAATTTAGCGCGGCCAATCCACCTAACCTGCACATCTTTGGACTGTGGGAGGAAACCGGAGAACCCAGAGGAAACCCACGCACACACAGGGGGAGAACGTGCAGACTCCGCACAGATATTGACCCAAGCCGGGAATCGAACCTGAGACCCAGGAGCTGTGAAGCAATTGTGCTAACCACTATGCTGCCGTGCTGCCCATTTTAACCATTCACTCCCTCCACCACTGGCGCAATGTACATCATATGCAAGATGCATTGCAGGAACTTCCCAAGGCTCCTTCAAACTTTCCAAAATAGCAAACTCTGCCACCTAGAAGAACAAGGGCAGCGGGCACCTGGGAACACCGCCACCTGTAAATTCCTGATTCACATACCAGCCTGACCTGGGCCTATATCATTGTTGCTGAGTCATTATCCAGGAATTTCCTTCCTTTTAAAAAAAAATATTCATTAAAGTTTTTAACACAATTTTTCTCCCTTACAAACAATAACCCCCCCCACCCCCCCCGTAACAAAAAAAAACGAGAAATCGCGCAGAGCAAGATATATACATGGCAAAATGATATATTTACACAGCTTTGTACATTGGCCCTCACCCGTACGTGCCAGTTTCCCCAACCCTTCATGTTATCTCTTGCTCATCCACCCTCCCAGGCAGTCCCCCCTTCTTTCCCCCCCCGCTCCCCCCCCTCCCAGGACGTCCCCGCCACCCCCCCCAAGGTTGCTGCTGCTGCTGACCGACCTTCCTCTAACGCTCCGCGAGATAGTCTAGGAACGGTTGCCACCGCCTGAAGAACCCCTGCGCAGACCCTCTCAAGGCGAACTTAATCCTCTCCAACTTTATGAACCCAGCCATATCATTTATCCAGGCCTCCAGGCTGGGGGGCTTCGCCTCCTTCCACATTAGCAAGATCCTTCGCCGGGCTACTAGGGACGCAAAGGCCAGAATGCCGGCCTCTTTCGCCTCCTGCACTCCCGGTTCGTCCACTACTCCAAATATTGCTAGCCCCCAGCTTGGCTTGACCCGGACTTTCACCACCTGAGATATTGCTCCCGCCACTCCTCTCCAGAACCCCTCCAGTGCCGGGCATGATCAAAACATATGGACATGGTTCGCTGGGCTCCCTGAGCACCTTCCACATCTGTCCTCTAGCCCAAAGAACCTACTCAACCTCACCCCCGTCAAGTGCGCTCTGTGGACCACCTTAAATTGTATCAGGCTGAGCCTGGCACACGAGGAGGAGGAATTAACCCTACCTAGGGCATCAACCCACAGACCTTCCTCGATCTCCTCCCCCAGCTCCTCCTCCCATTTACCCTTCAACTCTTCTACCAGCGCTTCCCCCTCTTCTTTCAACTCCTGGTGTATTTCCGACACCTTGCCCTCCCCGGCCCATACACCCGAGATCACACGATCTTGAACTTCTTGTGCCGGGAGCAACGGGAATTCCCTCACCTGTCGCCTCACAAAAGCCCTCACCTGCATACATCTAAAGGCATTTCCCGGGGGTAACTCGAACTTCAGGAATTTCCTTCCTAACAGCATACAAATGTATGAATTAGGAGCAAGGCAGGCCACTCAGCCCCTCAAACCTACTCTGGTATCCAAAAAGATCATGGCCGATCTGATTGCAATCTCAACTCCACATTCTCATCTATCCCTGATAACCTTTCACCCCTTTGCTTATCAAGAATCTATCCAGCTCTGCCTTAAAGATACTCAAAGACTGGGCATGATTCAACTGAAAGGGAGCGAAGTCCCATAGCGAGAGCTGAGAAACATATGGCTATACAACGCCACTCACAATAAATAAGGGGCCTCAGCGGGGAACATAGCCCCGTTTTCTACACCGAGGAACTCCGCGTGTCGGAATCCTCAGTATAGCGAGAGATTAAGACGCATTTTTAAATGGCGTCCTGATCTCCAAGGCCCCCAGCACGACTCCTGACCCCCCCAAGCCCCAACGCACTATGGGAGGGTCCTGGCATCCCTCCCCCCCTGCACTCCTCCCAACACCCGCGCAGGGCACCCCGGCCTAACCAACGGCGCAGAAGGAAGTTAATCATGCCATCCAGTATGCAACGACCCTCCGAAAAGGGCTCCCTACCCAGGCTCATGCCCTATCCCGTAACCCCACCTATTTTCGGGCACTAAGGGAAATTTACCATGGCCAATCCACCTAACCTGCACATCTTTGGACTGCAGGAGGAGACCGGAGCTGCTGAAGGAAACCCACGCAGACACGGGAAGAACATGCAGACTCCGCACAGGCAGTCACCTGAGGCTGGAATCGAATCCTAGCGCTATGAGGCAGCAGTGCTAACCACTGTACCACCGTGCCGCTTAAATTAAATTAAATGAGCTAACAGCTCTGTTAAAATTGGTCAAAAGAATTTCAGTTAAACGTTCACGCATTATTGCTGTCCATAGAGCAACCTCACCACATTGTTGAAACAAATTCTAACTGCAAATTAGTTTCCACTTGATTAAAACCAAGAGGGGGAAACTCCCAACATCTAGACAAAGGATTTGTCTCAATGATGATTCCCACCCCCATCTTTGAATTAACTGTTCCAATTTGGTGTGTTATAAATTGACAGGTGATGCAAACAATATCAGAGAATCCCGACAGTGCGGAAGGAGACCATTTGGTCCATTGAATCTGCGCCGACCCTCCGAAAGAGCACCCTAACCTAGGCCCACTCCCGCCGCCTATCCCTATAACTCCACATAAGCTTTTGGACACTAAGTGATGATTGTAACACGGTCAAACCACCTAACCTGCACATCTTTGGACTGTGGGATGAAGCCGGAGCTCCCGGAGGAAACCCACGCAGACACGGGGAGAACGTGCAGACTCCGCACAGACAGTGACCCGAGGCTGGAATCGAACCCGGGTCGCTGGCGCTGTGAGACAGCAGTGTTAACCACCATGCCACCCATATTGGGTGACATCTTCAGCAAAATGGTCCTTTCTGGGTTGGGTGTATAATAGAAAGGAGGTTGTGTGGTGGCCTTTGAAACACATGCTTAAGGATTTGAATCCCACTGACCGAGGAAGGTGCGTTCATAATGCGGTCAAACAGGTTGATGATCCACCTGCAAATCCTTCCAGCATGCAGATGGTAAGAGTGGGGGCAGCCCCTTGGAGTGGTGCTCCCTCAATCTGGAGATTTGGGCCGGTGAGCTATTCCACCAGGAATAACAAGCTGTAGGAAACGAAACATGTGCATTAACTGCCTCATGTGTATCTCAATGCAGGAAGTCTTCTAATTCTAAGAGCGAAAGAAAGTTAGACGGCGCATTTAATAACACTTCATTTGGATGTTGCCTTTTAACACAGCAGGCACTGCAAGGCACGGTGGCACAGTGGTCAGCACTGCTGCCTCACAGCACCAGGGACTCGGGTTCAATTCCGACCTCGGGTGACTGTATGGGATTTGCACGTTCTCCCCGTGTCTGTGTGGGTTTCCTCCGGGTACTCCGGTTTCCTCTCACATTCCAGAGATGCGCAGATGAGGTGGAGTGGCCATGCTAAATTGCCCCTTAGTGACCAAAGGTTAGGTGGGGTTATGGGGATAGGAGTGGGCCTGGATAGGATGCTCTTTCAGAGAGTCGGTGCAGACTTGATGGGCCGAATGGCCTCCTTCTGCACAGTAGGTATTCTATTAAAAAAGGCACTTCCCAAGAGTGTCATCAAATCAACGTTTGACACTGCGGTGCCATATAAGGAGATATTAGAGCTGGTGATCATTTGATCAATGAGGTTAGATTTTACGTAGCATTTTAAGAAGGGGGAAAGCGGAGAGAGGTTTAAGGAACAGAGGGGTGATGGACAATTCAGGCCTTGGTGTGAGTTAGGTGACGGGCGGTTAGTGTTCATTCGGGGGTAGGGACAGGTGGGGGACGGGAGCATTGGAATAATCAAGTCCAGAAGTAAGAAAGGCAAAGGATGAGTCAGGGACAGAGACAGTGACACAAGTGGGTGATGAAGTGGCCATCCCGCTCTACACTCCGCATTGATGACAAATTGTTGTTTTTTAGGATACGGTCTCTAACTCCAAAATCATGTAATGGATCAGGAACGCACCAGTTCATTACCTTCCCTCACAGCCTTGAACACACACAATTGATTCAAGCATTGAGGTGTTTGTAATACCTGCGCCCAAGGGTGATTACAAGGGCACAGGACACGCAGTTAAAGATTATGCAGAGGCTCTAAATCAGGCCTTTTATCTCATTAGTGGATTTAAGGCAGTCTTGCTGAGACTGGTCTGACTGCTGTCCACACACGGCGAAACACTCGGCTGTGCGAAAACCACCAAAACTACTTTAGAAGGAAGAAAATTACCCGGAGGAGCGAGGAAATGCTGGGTACCTTGATGACAGTGCTCTTCCTTCTTGCCAGGGTGGTTGGGAAGGTGAGTTTGAACTGGGAGGTTTGACCAGTGTAATTTTAAAAAATTCATTCATAGGGCAGCACGGTGGAGCAGTGGTAGCACTGCAGTCTCACGGCGCCGAGGTCCCAGGTTCGATCCCGGCTCTGGGTCACTGTCCGTGTGGAGTTTGCACATTCTCCCCGTGTCTGTGTGGGTTTCGCCCCCACAACCCAAAGATGTGCAGGGTAGGTGGATTGAACACGCTAAATTGCCCCTTCATTGGAAAAAATGAATTGGGTACTCAAACTTTTTTTTAAAAATTCATTCATGGCGCTGTGGGCATCGCTCGCTCGGCCAGCATCTATCGCACCTCCCTAATTGCCCTTGAGAAGGTGGTGGTGAGCTGACTTCCTGAACTGCCGCAGTCCCTGAGGTGTAGGTACACCCACAGTGCTGTTAGGGAGGGATTTCCAGGATTTTGGCCCAGCGACAGTGAAGGAACGGCGATATATTTCAAAGTCGGGGAGGTGAGTGACTTGAAGGGGAACCTCCAGGTGGTGGGGTTCCCAGGTATCTGCTGCTCTTGTCCTTCTAGATGGTAGTGGTTGTGGGTTTGGAAGGTGCTTACTAAAGAACCTTGGTGAGTTACTGCAGCGCATTCCGTCGATGGTACACGCGGCTGCCACTCTGCATCGATGGTACAGGGAGTGAATGTTTGTGGATGGGGTGCCAATCAAGCGGGCTGCTTCGTATTGGCTGATGTTGAGCTTCTTGAGTGTTGTTGGAATTGCACTCATCCAGGCAAGTTGAGAGTATTCTCACCACAGGGTGGCACAGTGGTTAGCACTGCTGCCTCACGGCGCCAGGGACCCGGGTTCAATTCCAGCCTTGTGTGCCTGTCTGTTTGGAGTTTGTGCGTTCTCCCCATGGCTGCGTGGGTTTCCTCCTGGTGCTCAGATTTCTTCCCAGAGTCCAAAGATGTGTGAGTTAGGTGGATTGGCCATGATAAATTGCCCCTTAGGGTCCAGAGATGTGCAGGTTAGGTTATGAGGTTACAGGGTGAGGGCGGGGTGTATGGGGGTAGTGGGTGAGGGCGGGGTGTATGGGGGTAGTGGTCCTTCAAAGGGTTGGTGCAGACTCGATGGGCCGAACGGTCTCCTTCTGCACAAAGGGATTCCATGATTCCATTACACTCATGACTAATGCCTTGTAGATAGTGGGTTGGCTTTGGGAGTCAGGAGGTGGGTTACTCAATGCAGAATTCCTAGCCTCTGGCCTGCTCTTGTAGCCGTAGTATTTGCATGGCTGGACCAGTTCCGTTTTTGGGCCATGGTAACCCCCAGGATGTTGATATTGGGGGATTCAGCAATGGTAATGACATTGAATGTCAAAGGAAGGCGGTTGGATTCTCTCTTGCTGGAGATGGTCATTGTCCGGCCCTTGTGGTGCACGCATGTTATTTGCCACTTAACAGCACAAGCACATTGTACATTGATGGAATGTTATCAGGGCCCATAGCCTTTGCAGTATCCAGTACCTTCAGCCTTTTCTTGATATCACATGGGGTGAATCAAACAAGCTGAAGACTAGCTGGGGATCTCAAGAGGAGGCCACAATGGATTATCCACTCAGCACTTCTGACTGAAGATGGTTGCGAATGATTCGGCCTCGTTTTTTGCACTGATGTGCAGGGTTCCCCCATCATTGAGGATGGGGAAATTTGTGGAGCCAGTAAATTCTTTAATTGTCCACCACCATTCACAACTGGATGGAGCAACATTAGAGTTCCCATTTAGTTGAATCGGGCTCTGTGTGTACTTGTGTGCAGGGAGGATGTGTCTTTACCTTCTCCCGTGTCTGTTCCTCTCATTCTCCTGCTTTTCCCGCTCTCTAACTTCCATTCTTTTATTCTGCCTCCTTGTCTCTTATTTCCTTTCTTCTTTTTATTCAATTTATTCCCTCGCTGTTGTTTCCTGTCTGATTACTTTTTGTTCCTGATGAGGGGTAATCGACCTGAAATAATGGCCTGGACTGGATTTTCATCCTTGAGGCTGGTAGCGAGTGTTGGGAAATCTCCCGGCTCGTCGCGCTTGCCGAAGGAGAGGCCGCCTGCAAAAGATGGGATTTTCATTGTGGTGGGACGGGGCTGCTTTCAGGCTGGCTGATCTGGGAAAATCTCATAAGCAGCCACAGGGTCTTTGAGTTGCCGAGGGGGGGATGTTTAATCGTTGTGGAATGTCGCTCCAGCTAAAATAAACATCCAAAGGCTCTCCAGGCCACAAACCCCACACTCCCCCATGCCCCATCCATGACCCCCTGTACCCACCACCCTCACCACCAATCGCCTCTCATGGTCCCCCATTGCCAAGGTACGGCACTCCCATGTCCGTTGACCCAGAATACACTGGATAGAAACAATGATACCAATAGTGACAGTAAGACGTGTTAAAAAAGTAGTCATTCATTGATCACTTTCTACCCTCATAACCAAAACACCTATTTACTACATTCCAATAAAAGTGTCAATCATCCAGACCCTTTAAATGTTCAACAGCTGAAACTGCAAGCACTTGGAAACTCTATCTTTTGTAAGTGAATATTGTGGAATGGCCAGCATTGATTGGAGAGTTTGAACTGTCACTCAACTAATCTTCCCTTTGGGGCTCAGGTGTTTCAGTAGACTAATGGCTCTCTTGGCTCGCAGCCAAGAATAGATAATGATGCATGAGGGGACATAGAGGGTGGGTGAGAGTATATCGTGACATGAGCGATATGAGGAGCCATGGGGGTTGTTTGGAGGCCAGGTTGGGAGTGCAGGGTATGGGAGCCCTTAAAAAGAACTCGCAAAAATAAGAAACCGCGAATGGATTTAGGAATCTTGGAATTAGGACGCAGCCAGCATTTTTAAAGGATTCCCGAGTCGGTGAATATTCAGGCCATTAATTTTGTTTCTCTCTCCAAAGATGTTGCCCGACCTGCTAACTGTTTTCAGCTTTTCCTGATTTTATTTCAGGTATTCAGCACCTGCAGTTTTTTGCCAATTTTTTTTTCTTTCGGTTTGATCCCTTCCTCTTGCCTTTCTCCTCCGTCATTGTTTGTGTTTCTCGTCCTCCTGGTATTCTCTCCTCTCTCCTCACATTCGTCTCATTAAACAGTTGGGTGGATAAATTCTGGTGTCAGCCACCAATCGGTTGGATGATTTGGCGTAACGACTGACGGGTTTACTATTCACCTGGCAAGTTCCACTCCAAGTTACTCGCCGCCCAGCTTTGTAAATATATCGCCGTTCCTTCGCTGTGGCTGGGTCAAAATCCTGGAACTCCCTCCCTAACAGCACTGTGGGAGTGCTAACACCATACGGACTGCGGCGGTTCAAGAAGGCAGCTCACCACCGCCTTCTCAAGGGCAATTATGGATGGGCAATAATTGTTGGTTTAGCCAGCGACGCTCACATCCCATAAACAAGTATATTTGTAAATACATTTTGGAATTAAGCAGTTCTGCAAATAAAGTTATTTTAAATTGGCATATGTTAATATAGCATCAATAACACTCAAAGCAGATTCTGTGATCAGCCTTGTTTTTTACACTGCATTGGTGGCTACAAAATTAGGAAAGTAAGGTGTTATGAGTTTTGCTTGACAACCCATCGGCACAGCCACATGGGCAGGAAGAAAAAGGTTTCATGATTTGTCAAGAGTCTATTTGACAGATAAAACCAATATTATGGACGTAGCAAGAAGGTTATTGTCCCCGCCTTTTATAAATCCTTTCTCGGCGTACTCTCACTGTTTTCACTGTTTCATGCTCTGTCATTTTTACCACATGCCACCTTGAAGTTTGGGACCGGGCTGTTCCGGGACGAACCTCTCCACTATCGGGTGTACCAGCCGCTGCCCTGGCACATACGGAACGTCAGTCGGTATCGCAGATCCAGTCGGGTGAATGAGGTAAAACTCGGGATGCTCCACACTTTACACTGGGGAAAGGTGGCCATGTACTTACCCTCCGTTCTGGGAGGTCTGAGGCTGATCTGTTTCATGACGTAGATTCTTCATTTTCTGCAGGTGGATATGATCCATACCCAATACTGAATGATCTGCGCCACTATCTGATGTTAGCAGTGCCCTTTAGGTTAATTTGAGGTTTGCCTGACAACGTCATTTAAGACCCTTGGCTCTTTGCGGGGAGGGGGGGGGGGGAGGGGGGGGGGGGCAACCAACCCCTACATCAAAACCTCAGGTCCCTCTGTTCAATCCACTTTGACATCCACTAGAATTCCTTTTCTTTTCACATCCACAGATTCTTGAGGGCTCAAGAATTGGAGTCCTGAGAGGTCACTTTGATCATTACACAATAGACATAAGACATAAGACCATGAGGGAAAGGAGCAGAATAGGCCATTCGGCCCATTGAGTCTGCTCCGCCATTCGACCATGGCTGCTTTGTTCCTCACCCCCGTTCTCCTGCCTTCTCCCCATAATCCCCGATCCCCTTATTAAGCAAGAACATCAGATTTGCGCTCGAGGTGCTGTCACCTACAGGATTTCAGATCAAGAGTTGGAAGATGGAATGAGACAGAATAGTTCTTTCTTTGAACGTAAGAACGCAAGAACTAGGAGCAGGAGTCGGCAATTTAGCCTCTCAAGCCTGCTCCGCCATTCAATACGGTCATGGCTGATCTCATCCTGGCCTTAACTCCACTGCGATGCCTGTTCTCCATAACCCTTTAACCCATTACCAATTAAAAATCTGTCTAACTCCTCCTTAAATTTACCCAGCATCCACTGCAATCTACGGTAGCAAATTCCACAGATTCACGACCCTTTGGGAGAAGCATCTATGTTTTAAATCTGCTACCCCTTGTCCTAAAACTGTGACCTCTCTTTCAAAATTGCCCCACAAGAGAAAGCATGCACTCCAAGTCTACTTTATCCATGCCTTTTATCATCGTATATACCTCAATTTGATCTCCCCTCATTCTTCTAAACTCTAGTGAGTATAGGCCTAAACTGTTCAATCTCTCCTCATACGACAAACCCCTCATCTCTGGAATCAACCTAGTGAACCCCCTCTGAACTGCCTCCAATGCCACCACATCTTTCCTCAAATAGGGGGACATGTCCTGTTCCTGAGATGCACTATAGAGTGTAAGCTGTCGCTATAATGTGCGTAGGTGACACTGATCCAATGATGTGCACTTAATAGATTAGTGCTAAGAACCTGCAATTTGTTCAAACATGCAAGAAAGGCGTATGTGACATTGCCACTCATACATCATTGTTGTCAACAATTAAGCTCCCCCTCTCTTCGTTCCAAATGCTTTTGTTCCATTTTTAGAGCTGCCCCCTTCAGCTAAACCACGTTTGGGTGATGGGCAGCACGGTAGCATTGTGGATAGCACAATTGCTTCACAGCTCCAGGGTCCCAGGTTCGATTCCGGCTTGGGTCACTGTCGGTGCGGAGTCTGCACATCCTCCCCGTGTGTGCGTGGGTTTCCTCCGGGTGCTCCGGTTTCTTCCCACAGTCCAAAGATGTGCAGGTTAGGTGGATTGGCCATGATAAATTGCCCTTAGTGTCCATAATTGCCCTTAGTGTTGGGTGGGGTTACTGGGTTATGGGGATAGGGTGGAGGTGTTGACCATGGGTAGGGTGCTCTTTCCAAGAGCCGGTGCAGACTCGATGGGCCGAATGGCCTCCTTCTGCACTGTAAGTTCTATGAAATTCCATGAACACATGGGTGAAATGGGGGTATTTTTGTGTTACCTTTTGGAAAAGTAAAGGTGGAAGGAAGGAGGTCAAGAAAGGGATGCTTTGCATTGTAGCAAATTTTAAAAAGCGTTCCTCCTCCGGGAGAAATTCTCCCCCCTGCCACCATCTCATATCCCCAAACTCTGCAATCTGCTCCTGGATAAACCTCCCACCAGACAGGCTGATCCATTTTGGATTCACTGAGGGGAAAACGTGGTGGACAAGGAAGCAGGCTTGACGATATTCAAACATTGTGAACTCCAGTGATGAAGGAAACAGCGCCATAATAAAGATGCTTCTCCCCAGGCCTATAGACAGCTGAGGAAGGCTCCACTATGCAGTCTGCCTTTATGCTTTGACTGATGTAGTTCCCAGTCAGCACTGACACATTTGTAATTCCTTAATCCCCGCTGTGGCTTCCACCATCTGTGCATCTCCAGCAGAAGGAATGTGACCTTCCAGCGTCAAGGGGAGAAAAGCAGAGCCAAGGGAAAATGCCGGAAGGAATTTTCCAGCCTGTTTATGATGTTACCAAGGCCTTTGCAAGGCACGAGTGATGTATTCAGACTGTCGGTTTTCAGACAGAGCAAACTCCTTTCTGAAAGGTAATAGTCACCAACATTATCTAGGTTTGGAGACCAAGACCTTTATTAACCTTGAGGAGATGAAAAAAAAATTCCATAAAATGTTTTTCATGAAAGAAAATATGCTTAAGCTTCCAAAAAGGTGAATGAGAGGTTCCTTTGGGTCAGATATTGTATGGATAGGGTTAATTGTAGTTTTAATCCTAAAATCATTTTATTTTTATTTTTAATTTATTTTTCTATTGATACATTTGTAAGATATGAGTAGCACTGGTGAGGCCCAGGTTTGTTGTCCATGTCTAATTGCCCTTGAGATGGTAATGGGGTGACACCATCCAGAACCATCATTATGGAGCGAGTTCCAGGATTTTGACCCAGTGACAGTGATCTAGACTGAACCTAATGAAAGGTCCATTGATGGCAAGGAGGATTTCTACATCCAAATTCGTAAACATTTGGAACTGGGCTTGAGATGGAGAGTAGAATCCTCAGATTTGTTTACAATGCAGTGCGATGTTGTGATGGGGGAGGCCGTCAGTTTGTTTCTCTCCTGGTCAGATTAGTCAAAATGCGGCAACTGTCTTTGCATTGAGGTTAAACACTATTCTGTTTAAAATATTTTAAGTGTAGTCACTGTTGTAAGGTAGGAAACACACAGATAATTTGTAAAGAGCAAGCTCTCACAAATACCAATGTGACATTGACCAGATAATCTGTTTTTGTGATGTTGATTGAGGGATAAATGTTGGCCAGGGTTCAAGGGGGAACTCTCCTGTTATTTTTCAAGATAATCCACCTAAGCGGGTCGAGAAGGCCTGAGATTGACGTCGCATTCAACACCTTCAGCAGTGCAGCACTCCAACAGTGCAGCAATCCCTGAGTAAAGCACTGGTGTATCAACATTGGTTTCTGTACTCAAGTCCTGAAGTAGGTGGAACCTTGTGACTCAGATGCAAGCGTGCTGCCAACAGCGATGGCCGACACATTGGAAGATGATAGACCATTGAATGCTAACAATTACCACTTATAGTACTGATCAAAACAACAGCTCATCTTTCAGATTGTGGTGTTGTCAAAACCTTTCCGTAGCCCAACGCATTTGCTTACTTTATTTCTGTGCCGAGGATTACAGACCTCTCATTGAGCTCAACAGAAGGACACTGTAGCGCACAAAGACTCCGAGAGACGAATAGAGTGAAGTCGATGAGGCTTTATTAAGCGTGACTGTTCCCCCGCAGTTCAGTAGTAGACTACCTGCGGGGGAGGGCTCCAGGTACTTATACTCCGCCTTCAGGGCGGAGCTAGAGGTCAACGTCCAACCAGGACCCGGGATCTGTCAGCCAATGACATCATGGCTTCACAGTCCCACATGACCCCTAATGCATACTACCACATTCACCCCTTGTTAAAAATGAACCCGGCGGGGTGATGCTTCGCATGGTGGTAAGGGTTTACAAGGCTGGTCCTGGGAGGAAAACTTTCAATATAACAGTATGTACAAGGTTTTTTTTTTTGTTTCAACTATTTACAGCAATCGTCAGGAAAGACAAAATGTTCTCATTAAAAGTCCACATTGTACTGTTAGATCGACGCCACGAGTCGGTCGGGCGGTCTGGTCGTCCGTGTCGATCGCCTCGGCCCCGGTGGTGGTGGTGCTTGTTCTGGTGTTGTCTTCTCCGGGAGCCTTACGGTTTCAGCTTGGGCTTTATTCCTGGTCGGGCCTGGGAGGAGGACTGATCCTCCTGGGAAGGGGGCGGTCGCGGGGTGCGGCGGTGGCAGGAAGGGGGGGGTTGGGTGATTGGTGTCGGGGTGGTGTGTGTGTTGCCGGCGGGCGCCAGATCTCGCAGAGAGACCGTGTCCTGTCGGCCGTCGGGGTACTCCACGTAGGCGTACTGCGGGTTCGCGTGAAGGAGGTGAACCCTTTCGACCAACGGGTCCGACTTGTGCGTCCGCACGTGCTTTCGGAGCAAGATGGGTCCTGGGGCCGCCAGCCAGGTCGGCAGCGACGTTCCAGAGGAGGACTTCCTGGGGAAGACAAGGAGGCGCTCATGAGGCGTTTGATTAGTGCTAGTACACAGTAGTGACCGGATGGAGTGGAGGGTGTCCGGAAGGACCTCCTGCCACCGGGAAACTGGGAGGTCCCTGGACCGTAGGGCCAGTAGGACGGTCTTCCAGACCGTGCCGTTCTCCCTCTCTACTTGCCCGTTCCCCCGGGGGTTGTAGCTGGTCGTCCTGCTCGAGGCTATCCCGTTGCTGAGCAGGAACTGGCGCAGCTCGTCACTCATGAAAGAGGACCCCCTGTCGCTGTGGACGTATGCGGGGCAACCGAACAGTGTGAATATGGTGTTCAGGGCTTTAATGACTGTGGCCGCGGTCATGTCAGAACAGGGGATGGCGAATGGGAAGCGGGAGTACTCGTCCACCACATTAAGGAAGTATATGTTGCGGTCGGTGGAGGGGAGGGGTCCTTTGAAGTCCAGACTAAGGCGTTCAAAGGGGCGGGAAGCCTTAATCAGGTGCGCACCATCCGGCCTGAAGAAATGCGGTTTGCACTCTGCGCAGATGTGGCAGTTCCTTGTGACTGTATGGACCTCCTCTAAGGAGTATGGGAGGTTGCGGGACTTGACAAAGTGGAAAAACCGAGTGACCCCCGGGTGGCAGAGGTCCTCGTGGAGGGTTTGGAGGCGGTTAATTTGTGCGTTGGCACATGTGCCGCGGGATAGGGCATCGGACGGCTCGTTCAGCTTTCCGGGACGATACAAGATCTCGTAGTTGAAGGTGGAGAGCTCGATCCTCCACCTTAAGATCTTGTCGTTTTTGATTTTGCCCCGCTGTGCATTATCGAACATGAAGGCTACCGACCGTTGGTCGGTGAGAAGAGTGAATCTCCTGCCGGCCAGGTAATGCCTCCAATGTCGCACAGCTTCCACTATGGCTTGGGCTTCCTTTTCCACTGAGGAGTGGCGGATTTCTGAAGCGTGGAGGATTCGGGAGAAAAAGGCCACGGGTCTGCCCGCTTGGTTAAGGGTGGCCGCTAGAGTTACGTCGGAGGCGTCGCTCTCGACCTGGAAGGGGAGGGACTCGTCGATGGCGCACATCGTGGCCTTTGCGATATCCGCTTTGATGCGGCTGAAGGCCTGGCAAGCCTCTGTCGACAGAGGGAAGGTCGTGGTCTGTATTAGAGGGCGGGCCTTGTCTGCGTACTGGGGGACCCACTGGGCGTAGTATGAAAAGAACCCCAGGCAGCGTTTCAGGGCTTTTGAGCAGTGCGGGAGGGGAAATTCCATGAGGGCGCGCATACGTTCGGGATCGGGGCCTATTATCCCATTGCGCACTACGTAGCCCAGTTCCCAGCCCAGGATGGCTAGCCGGTTGGTGCTAAAGACGCACTTGTCCTCGTTGTACGTGAGGTTCAAGGCTTTGGCGGTCTGGAGGAATTTTTGGATGTTGGCGTCGTGGTCCTGCTGGTCGTGGCCGCAGATGGTTACATTGTCGAGATACGGGAACGTGGCCCGCAACACGTGTTGATCAACCATTCGGTCCATCTCTCGTTGTAAGACCGAGACCCCGTTTGTGACGCCAAATGGGACCCTTAGGAAATGGTATAATCGCCCGTCTGCCTCGAAGGCTGTGTACTTGCGGTCACTTGGGCGGATGGGGAGCTGATGGTAGGCGGACTTGAGGTCCACGGTGGAGAAGACTTTATATTGGGCAATCCGATTGACCATGTCGGATATGCGGGGGGAGAGGGTACGCGTCTAGTTGTGTGTACCTGTTGATGGTCTGGCTATAGTCTATGACCATCCTTTGCTTCTCCCCTGTCTTCACTACTACCACCTGTGCTCTCCAGGGACTATTGCTGGCCTGGATTATGCCTTCCTTTAGTAGCCACTGGACTTCGGACCGAATGAAGGTCCGGTCCTGGGCGCTGTACCGTCTGCTCCTAGTGGCGGCGGGTTTGCAATCCGGGGTGAGGTTCGCAAACAAGGACGGGGGTTGCACCTTGAGGGTTGCGAGGCCGCAGATAGTGAGTGGGGGTATTGGGCTGCCGAATTTGAAGGTAAGGCTCTGTAGATTGCACTGGAAGTCTAATCCCAGTAATGTGGGGGCGCAGAGTTGGGGAAGGACGTGGAGCCTGTAGTTTTTGAACTCCCTCCCTTGCACCGTTAGGGTAACTATGCAGAAACCTTTGATCTGTACGGAGTGGGATCCTGCAGCTAGGGAAATCTTTTGTGCGGTGGGATAGGTGGTCAAGGAACAGCGTCTTACCGTGTCGGGGTGGATAAAGCTCTCCGTGCTCCCGGAGTCGACTAGGCATGGTGTCTCGTGCCCGTTTATCAGCACCGTTGTCGTCGTCGTCTGGAGTGTCCGGGGCCGAGCTTGGTCCAGCGTCATTGAAGCGAGACGTGGTTATAGTAGTTGAGCGTCTTCTTCGAACCCCGTGGAGCCGTCGACACTGGGGTCCGTTGTTGCCGTCCAAGATGGCGTCGGGGATGAACAAAATGGCTGCCCCCATGCATCGCACATGGCTGGGGGGTCACAAGATGGCGGCGGGGGTGGACAAAATGGCCGCCCCCATGCGTCGTACAGGTCTGGGGTGGTCCAAGATGGCGGCGCCCTTCCTCCCCTCGTGGTGGCCGGGACCCAAAATGGCGACGTCTGCGGGTCGCACATGGGGCGCTGGGGGGGTTGGGGAGAGTTAGGAACGCGCGGGGCTCCCTCATCCCTGGGGACAGCGGTGGTCGGGACCCAAATTGGTAGCGCCGGCGGGTCATACGTGGGGCGCGAGGGGGTGGTTTGGGGGGCGTTAGAGCCGCGCAGAACTCCCTCTTCTCCGGGGAGAGCGGTGGTCGGGACCCAAAGTGGTAGCGCCGGCGGGTCATACATGGGGCGCGGGGGGGGGGGGGGGTGTTGGGGAGCGTAAGCGGCGTGCAGGGCTCCCTGTTCACCCGGGACCGCGGTGGTCGGGACCCAGAGTGGCTGCGCCTGCGGGTCGTACATGGGGCGCTGGGGGGGTTGGGGAGCGTAAGCGGCGTGCAGGGCTCCCTGTTTTCCCGGGACAGCGGTGACCTCGCGGGACCGGCACACAACCGCGAAATGGCCCTTTTTCCCGCAGCTCTTGCAGATTGCTGCGCGGGCCGGGCAGCGCTGCCGGGGGTGTTTCGCCTGGCCGCAGAAATAGCAGCGGGCGCCTCCGGTGCGACTTGGCGTTTGGACCGCGCAAGCCTGTGGGGTGTACGGGGGGGGGGGTGGGTTTGTCGCGACGGGTACGTACGGAGCCCAATGGGCTGCCGCGCGGTCGGGGCCGTAGGCGCGGGTATTACGCGCGGCAACGTCTAGGGAGGCTGCTAGGGCCCGTGCCTCTGAGAGTCTTAGCGACTCTTTTTCTAGAAGTCTTTGGCGGATTTGGGAGGAGTTCATACCTGCCACAAAAGCATCGCGCATTAACATGTCCGGGTGTTCATTTGCGTTCACCGACGGGCAGCTGCAAGCTCGTCCCAAAATTAGTAGCGCAGCGTAGAATTCATCTATCGATTCTCCGGGACTTTGCCGTCTCGTTGCGAGTTGATAGCGAGCATAGATCTGGTTTACTGGGCGGACATAGAGACTTTTCAGTGCTGCGAATGCCATCTGGAAATCCTCTGCGTCTTCGATGAAAGAGAAAATCTCCGTGCTTAACCTCGAGTGCAGGACCTGTAGTTTTTGGTCTTCTGTGACCCGGCCGGTGGCCGTTCTGAGGTAGGCCTCGAAACAAGTCTGCCAATGCTTGAAAGCTGCTGCCGCGTTCACTGCGTGGGGGCTGATCCTCAGGCATTCCGGGATGATCCTGAGCTCCATAGTCCTTTTTAGGCACGCTTAATAAATTGTAGCACACAAAGACTCCGAGAGACGAATAGAGTGAAGTCGATGAGGCTTTATTAAGCGTGACTGTTTCCCCCGCAGTTCAGTAGTAGACTACCTGCGGGGGAGGGCTCCAGGTACTTATACTCCACCTTCAGGGCGGAGCTAGAGGTCAACGTCCAACCAGGACCCAGGATCTGTCAGCCAATGACATCATGGCTTCACAGTCCCACATGACCCCAAATGCATACTACCACAGACACATACGATGCACATGCCTCGGATCTACCCGAGCTGGCCCCAACTGATCATGTTCGTGTCCAGTTGCCTGAGGGCGGCTGGTCAGCCACAGCTGTTGTGATCAAACAAGTGGCCCCAAGATCATTCCTTGTCCACATGGCTGATGGCTCCCTGCTACGGTGCAACAGGCGGGTACTGCGAAGTGTTCCACGCCCGCTACCTGACCGAAGTGCCCCGCCGCCTACGATGCTTACTCCGGACGTACCCTGCTACGAGGCCACCGATCTACCAGCAATCCTGCTGGCCCATGCGACCACCGCGATGGCAGCGATCCCGCCTATCCACGTGCAGGCGGCTCGTGATCCACCTCTGCGGCGATCGACAAGAATTTGTCGCCCACCACAAAGACTGAATCTGTAGACTGAACTTTTGTACATTTTGTGACTTCATCGATTTAACTTCTATAAATATTGTTTTGTTTGCCATGTATCTGCACTATCAACACCTTCCTCTGCATATACGTTCATTTAGACACCTTTTGTATATAGTCAGGCATATATATATATATATATATATATATAAGACCATAAGACATAGGAGCGGAAGCAAGGCTATTCGGCCCATCGAGTCCACTCCGCCATTCAATCATGGCTGATTTCAACTCCATTTACCCGCTCTCTCTCCATAGCCCTGAATTCCTCGAGAAATCAAGAATTTATCAACTTCTGTCTTAAAGACACTCAACGTCCCGGCCTCCACCGCCCTCTGTGGCAATGAATTCCACAGGCCCACCACTCTCTGGCTGAAGAAATTTCTCCTCATCTCTGTTCTAAAGTGACTCCCTTTTATTATAAGGCTGTGCCCCCGGGTCCTAGTCTCCCCTGCTAATGGAAACAACTTCCCTACATCCACCCTATCTAAGCCATTCATTATCTTGTAAGTTTCTATTAGATCTCCCCTCAACCTCCTAAACTCCAATGAATATAATCCCAGGATCCTCAGACGTTCATCGTATGTTAGGCCTACCATTCCTGGGATCATCCGTGTGAATCTCCGCTGGACCCGCTCCAGTGCCAGTATGTCCTTCCTGAGGTGTGGGGCCCAAAATTGCTCACAGTATTCTAAATGGGGCCTAACTAATGCTTTATAAAGCTTCAGAAGTACATCCCTGCTTTTATATTCCAAGCCTCTTGAGATGAATGACAACATTGCATTTGCTTTCTTAATTACGGACTCAACCTGCAAGTTTACCTTGAGAGAATCCTGGACTAGGACTCCCAAGTCCCTTTGCACTTCAGCATTATGAATTTTGTCACCGTTTAGAAAATAGTCCATGCCTCTATTCTTTTTTCCAAAGTGCAAGACCTCGCACTTGCCCACGTTGAATTTCATCAGCCATTTCTTGGACCACTCTCCTAAACTGTCTAAATCTTTCTGCAGCCTCCCCACCTCCTCCATACTACCTGCCCCTCCACCTATCTTTGTACCATCGGCAAACTTAGCCAGAATGCCCCCAGTCCCGTCATCTAGATGGTTAATATATAAAGAGAACAGCTGTGGCCCCAACACTGAACCCTGCGGGACACCACTCGTCACCGGTTGCCATTCCGAAAAAGAACCTTTTATCCCAACTCTCTGCCTTCTGCCTGACAGCCAATCGTCAATCCATGTTAGTACCTTGCCTCGAATACCACGGGCCCTTATTTTACTCAGCAGTCTCCCGTGAGGCACCTTATCAAAGGCCTTTAGGAAGTCAAGATAGATAACATCCATTGGCTCTCCTTGGTCTAACCTATTTGTTATCTCTTCAAAGAACTCTAACAGGTTTGTCAGGCACGACCTCCCCTTACTAAATCCATGCTGACTTGTCCTAATCTGACCCTGCACTTCCAAGAATTTAGAAATCTCATCCTTAACAATGGATTCTAGAATCTTGCCAACAACCGAGGTTAGGCTAATTGGCCTATAATTTTCCATCTTTTTCCTTGTTCCCTTCTTGAACAGGGGGGTTACAACACCGGTTTTCCAATCCTCTGGGACTTTCCCGGACTCCAGTGACTTTTGAAAGATCATAACTAACGCCTCCACTATTTCTTCAGCTATCTCCTTTAGAACTCTAGGATGTAGTCCATCTGGGCCCGGAGATTTATCAATTTTTAGACCTCTTAGTTTCTCTAGTACTTTCTCCTTTGTGATGGCTACCATATTCAACTCTGCCCCCTGACTCTCCGGAATTGGTGGGATATTACTCATGTCTTCTACTGTGAAGACTGACGCAAAGTACTTATTTAGTTCCTCAGCTATTTCCTTGTCTCCCATCACAAAATTACCAGCGTCATTTTGGAGCGGCCCAATGTCAACTTTTGCCTCCCGTTTGTTTTTAATGTATTTAAAGAAACTTTTAATATCATTCCTAATGTTACTGGCTAGCCTACCTTCATATTTGATCCTCTCTTTCCTTATTTCTCTCTTTGTTATCCTCTGTTTGTTTTTGTAGCCTTCCCAATCTTCTGATTTCCCACTACTCTTTGCCACATTATAAGCTTTCTCTTTTGCTTTGATGCATTCCCTAACTTCCTTTGTCAGCCAATCCCCCTCTGATAACCTTTCTTTTCTTTGGGATGAACCTCTGCACTGTGTCCTCAATTACTCCCAGAAACTCCTGCCATTGCTGTTCTACTGTCTTTCCCACTAGGCTCTGCTCCCAGTCGATTTTCGTCAGTTCCTCCCTCATGCCCCTGTAGTTACCTTTATTTAACTGTAACACCTTTACATCTGATTCTACCTTCTTTCTTTCAAATTGGAGATTGAATTCTACCATATTATGATCACTGCCTCCTAAGTACTCCCTTACTTTAAGATCTTTAATCAAGTCTGGCTCATTACATAACACTAAGTCCAGAATGGCCTGTTCCCTCGTGGGCTCCATCACAAGCTGTTCCAAAAAGCCCTCCTGTAAACATTCAATGAATTCCCTTTCCTTGGGTCCACTGGCAGCATTATTTACCCAGTCCACCTGCATATTGAAGTCCCCCATGATCACTGTGACCTTGCCTTTCTGACATGCACTTTCTATTTCGTGGTGCATTTTGTGCCCCCGGTCCTGACCACTGTTAGGAGGCCTGTACATAACTCCCATTATGGTTTTTTTGCCTTTGTGGTTCCTCAACTCGACCCACACAGACTCCACTTCATCTGACCCTATGTCATTTAGTGCTATTGATTTAATTTCATTCCTAATTAACAAGGCAACCCCGCCCCCTCTGCCCACCTCCCTGTCTTTTCGATAGGTTGTGAATCCCTGGATGTTTAAATGCCAGTCCTGAACCCCCTGCAACCATGTCTCTGTGATGCCTACCACATCATACCTGCCAGTCACAATCTGGGCCACAAGCTCATCTACCTTGTTCCGTACACTGCGCGCATTTAAATATAGCACCTTTAATTCTCTATTGACCATCCCTTTTTGTTTTCTTAGTGTGGTGGACCTTGGTTTACTGAGCCTTTCCATACACTGTGTCATATTTTGTGGGATGGGGACTATCGTAACCTCTCCTGAGTTTTGTCTTTTCGTGCTTTTTTGTATTCCTAAGCAGCTACGCTTCCCACTGATTACTTCACCTCTTGGTTCCCTGACTTTCCCTTCCCCCCCAATCTTTAGTTTAAAGTCCTATTGACCACCCTATTTATTCTTTTCGCCAGAACACTGGTCCCAGCTCGGTTCAGGTGGAGACCATCCCAACGGTATAGGTCCCCCCTGTCCCAAAACTGATGCCAGTGTCCCATGAAAAGGAACCCCTCTTTCCCACACCACTCTTTCAGCCACGTGTTAACTTCCTTTATTCTTGCCTCCCATTGCCAATTTGCCCGTGGCTCGGGCAGTAATCCGGAGATTATGACCCTTGAGGACCTGTTTTTTAATTTGAATCCTAGCTCTTTATAATCTCTAAACAGGTCCTCTTTCCTAGACTTGCCTATGTTGTTGGTACCGACATGGACCACAACAACTGGATCCTCCCCCTCCCTCTCCCGTATCCTTTCAAGCCGGTCAGAGATGTCCCGCACCCTAGCACCGGGCAGGCAACATACCATGCGGGACTCTTTATCCTGCTCACAAAGGATACTATCTATCCCCCTGATAATAGAATCCCCTACAACTACAACTTGCCTATTTACTCCCTCCCCTTGAATGGCCTGCTGAACCATGGTGCCTTGGTCAGCTGACTCATCCTTCCTGCAGCCCTGTTCGCCATCCACACAGGGAGCAAGTGCCTCATACCTGTTGGACAGAGTCAAGGGCTGAGGCTCCTGAGTTCCTGACTGCTGGTTCCCTTTACCTGCCTGACTTGCAGTCACACCCTGCTGTCCCTGGCCACTGGCAGGATTTAAACTACTTACTCTGACAGGTGTGACTGCCTCCTGAAACACAGTGTCCAGGTAAGTCTCCCCCTCCCGGATGTGCCTCAGTGTTTGAAGCTCAGACTCCAGCTCATCAACTCTGAGCCGGAGCTCTTCGAGCAGCCAACACTTACTGCAGATGTGGTCGCTGCAGCTCGCAATGGGATCTGCCAGCTCCCACATCAAGCAGCTCAAGCACATCACCTGACCAGCCATCACTAATTAATTAATTAGTTTAATTTAAGTTTGAGTTTAGCTGTGTTTTTTTTTAAATTTGGGGCAGATTTGCTATCAACCACTCAGATCACAGCTTCCCTCTGACGTCACTTTTGGGGAAAATACTGTAAAACAGGAAGATACCGTTAGGTTTCTATACTCACAGAGACTGCTCCTCCTCCTCCGAACGGCTCCCGAAATTAGGCCCGAAGAAAGAGAGAGAACAAAACAGTCGGGAAAAAGCACCTTCTCCCACTCTTCACCGAATTACCTCACTGCACCAAATTACCAAATTCTCACTCGGTCTGTATCTCTCTCACTCAGGCTGTGTGTCCTTGACCTGCGCAATGCTTACTAATGTGCGCTTTCTGTCTGTCTTTTATACAGACTTTAGGATGACTCACACTAAAACTTCAAAGAGAAGAATACAATGTATACCTTTGTGCCCCTTAACAGGCCTCAGGTGACTGCCAGATAACTGCCTCTCAGCAATTAGGGTGGGGGCAGCTTCAGCCAATCAGACACTAATCTACACTGCACTTTTAACTGAAAAACAGCAAAATTAGATGAACCACTTACCTTTTCTGGTTACCTCACTGCACCAAATTACCAAATTCTCACTCGGTCTGTATCTCTCTCACTCAGGCTGTGTGTCCTTGACCTGTGCAATGCAAATATATATGCACGCACACCTTAGTATTTATTTATCTAAAAAAAAAAGGGGGGAGATGTCATAATATCCACTCATGTATATAATGAGATGCAGACAGGCAGTGATTGACACACAGGATGACCAGTAAGCACACAGCACAGTGCAGCCAATCACCAGACAGGACACTACCACTATAAAGCCAGAGGGCACTAAGTTTCCCGCTCTCTCGGGACCCAGCCACTGAGACAGTCAGAGTCCATGAGCTAGCACAGTGCAAGCACCATGCGGTAGCTAGTAAGTCTGGTCAGGCTAGTACAAGGTCTCCAGTCAGTTCAGTATAGTGTCGACCCACAGTTGAATATGTATATCAGTTCTATCATTGAATAAAACAGTGTTGGATCCTCTCCAGTGTTAGACGTCTGTTTCTAGCTTCCCTGCATCGAGTGCAGTCCACATTGAACCTACCTGCCTAACACATCAAAGACCACAGAGGTAACTGTCAGTTTCAGAGGAACAATGACATCAAACACTTGATAGTTCAGTCATCGTTAGTACTGCAAAGCCCAGGTCAACATGTTACAATGAGACGTGTTTTCGCAAATGGGTTCCAATTGATTTTCTATTCATGATACTTGTTACATCAGATAGATTCATGTTGAAGGAACTCATCCCTTATTCAGTCTCTCCTTTCTTTCAAAAGGGTGGAGCTCGACGAAGCAGCATTCACTCCTCGAAGGGTAGGTCACAGACCGGTAGGTTTTACATTTTTATTTGGTGGCCCCTCAGGGTTTGAGTTGGAAAATCTGTTTGTGATAATGAGGCTAGTGCCTCTGCTATGACGGTTCTGGCGGGGAACTCAGGAATTGGAAAGGGCTCCTGTCAACCCAAGCCCTTTGGAAGTTCTGGCAAGGATAGAGGGATGGAAAAAGAATGCATTTCATTTCAGCCTCACTATACTGGCATGGGAAACAGTTCAGAAAAGGTTGGCTAGGTTTATTCCTGGGGTGAAGGTGTTATCTTATGAGGAAAGATTGAACAGGCTGGGCCTATACCCCTTGGAATTTAGAAAAATGCAAAGGGATTTAATGAAATAAGGTCCTTTACAACATAGAGTTCACTAGCAATGCTACTGTTGCAAAGAAAACTGCGAACAAAGTTTGATTTGTTAACTCCACCCTGATACTTCAGCGATTGTCAAATGACAACAACAAGCACAAATTTCTGGGAGGGAGCAAAATTCTAAAAAGCGAGTATTCAACCAGGGAGAGCAAGTGCTGGCTAGAAGCTACACCACCAACGAGAAATGGGTAACTGCTGTGATCCCTATGAAAGACAGGTACAGTCATACACCGTACAGAGGGACGGTGAAGGGGTTTGGCCATGTCATGCTGATCAGCTACTAACTTCACAAAGTGAAATCGCCGAGAAGTTGTCCCGTTGGAAATTCCAGACAGAAATAGTTCGGGACAGAGGCTAAATACGGAGACAAGCTCTGATTCTGTTTCTGGGAACTTTCAAATACCCATAGCGACAGACGCTGGAGTAACTTCCCTGGAAATAACACCTACTGGAGGGAATGAGGACACGTCCAAGGTCTCGAGTAGCCTGGTTTGAATTCAACCAAACGGAATAGACATCCACCTGATAGACTGTCTTATTGAATTGTGTACGAAGATAATGCATCAGTGGATTTGTTGTATAAATGTAAAATCTTTGCTGTTACACAAATGAAGTAAAAGGGGAGGGGCGATATGGATCTGGAAATACACTCCTGCTGTTAAGCATCATATGATGTGTAGTGACATCAGAAGGGTGTTTGAGCAGGTTTTGCCAAGTTCTCCATCTTAGGTTGTATGAGCAACACTTCTTAATGAACCTCTCATCGTGTTTGAAAGAATCCAGAGTGTAGGCAACTCTGTACTTTATTTCTTTGCGGCTAACAAAGAAATATAAGTGTCAAATTTTGTTTGATAACACTCCTGTAAAGCACATTGGGATGCTTATGGTGCTAACTCCATTACAATGTGATCTGTCAGAAAGATCTCACTTGAAGTAACAGAGGGAATCAGCATTCATTTCATGAGCTGTAAACCTATTCCACAGGTTCATTATTCTCTGCGAAAAGAAGAACTATTATTGATATATCCTAGTATTGATTCTAGTTCTGTTTTTGTATAGCTTGATAGTGGCCCCTGTCTAACCTTTGTAATTAAAAATAAACTGACTACACAAACATTATCTTATAACCACTCATTGCTGTTCTCCCTTAATGCTATGTGGCTTCAATGCTAATTATAAATGTGTGTTTACCAGAAAACAACAACTTGCATTTATGCCTTCAACACAGTAAAATGCTCTCCCAGCCCCTTCACAGGAAAGTTATCACAGTTTCTTTTCACAGTAACTTCAGTGAAGCCTACTTGTGACGATAAGTGATTATTATTAATTATTATTATCAAACTTAATTTGACACCACAATTTTTACACGGAGACCTATGAGGAGGCATTGGAGCAGGTGGCCAAAAAGCTCAATCAAATTAATAGATGTTACAGAGTGGCTGGGATTCTCTGGCCCTTCCCACTGGCAAGATCCACGGGACCCACCAATGGCGACCCACCATGGCAGATTCCTCAGCAGCGGAGGGTGGGAGCCACGGAAAAAAACGTTGCCATCGGCGGGACCGGAAGATCAAGCCACAGGCCAATGGTGGGCCCGAACACGCCATGATCGGGGGGGGGGGGGGGGGGGGCTGGTAACTGGTATGGAAAATTCCACCCAGTGTCTTAAAGGAGGAGTCAGAGGTTTTGGAATTCTGGAGTGTAGAGCCGGGGCGACTTGACACACCACTGCCAATGGTGGAATGATCAAAATTGAAGATGTGTATGAGGCCAGAATTGAAGGAGTGCAGAGATCTTCGAAGTTTGCATGGGGGACTTGAAAACAAAGGTGAGAATTTTTAAACTGAGGCGTTGTTAGACCGGCAGCAAATTACAACTCAGAAGGATGCACAATCTAGAATGTGGAGATGGAGGTAATGCTGGTAATATCTTTCGGATAGTTGCTTCAAAAGACACTGCTGAAGCTGAATGTGCGGAGGAGCTGGCAATAATTAGTGAAGACTTCTGCTTGGCCTATATTCCAATGGTTGAATCTATTAGAATCCATTTTCCTGATGAGTCTCATACAAATGAGAATGGGTTCCTGTGTCGATGTGAAAGATTCCGTTTGAGTCAATGTTACAACCCTGGCTGATCGGGCATTTAGTCAGCATCACATAACAAGAGAAAATTGTGCCTACCGCTACACTTCCCACTTCTTTATTGGAAGTTTCTAGAATGATTAGATGTATCTTTGAAGGTGAGTTAATTAAGTGATTGTTTTCGCTCTAAAACTAAAAGTGTAAATTGTTTCCAGTCATAGACTACAAAAACATGAAGGTAATGTTTTGAATTTGTGCAAGATCTTAGGTAGGCCTTGAATGGTGTGTTATGCCTTAAGCACCCCATTAGAGGAAGGGTTGAATTGCAATGGAAAAGATGCAGCGTAGATTCAATAAGAGGTTACCAGCGATGAGGGGTCATGTTTTGCACTCGAGACTTCACAAGCTAGGGCTTCTTCCATTGATTCTGAGAGGTGATGTCCAAATGGTTCTGGTAGGCTAAATAACAATGACTTCCTTTCAGTGGCTGTTAAAATAATCAGCCTTTGTCCACAAAGGACCAGAAGCATCTCTCTCCATTAATAATAATAATCGCTTATTGCCACAAGTAGGCTTCAATAAAGTTACTGCGAAAAGCCCCTAGTCACCACATTCCGGCGCCTGTTCGGGGAGGCCGGTACGGGAATTAGAAGGAATGGGTTGTGTATATCTCGAGGGACACCACTCCACTAGTATGGGCTAAAGATGGGGGGTTGGATTTGTGCATTGGCATCATTGCGTATCACGTTCTAGCCATCCAGCCAACTAAGATAACTGAACCCCCCCCCCTGGGTGGCTGGTTTGACATTCTTCTATTTGTCACAACTGTACCACTCATACGACAAGAATTGGTAAACCAATAATGTGGGTCCTTTATTTGAAGATAAGACCATATCCAGGAAATGACAACTGGGAGGCCACGTTAACATGCCTGGCGTGTATGACTGTGTTGTGCCTGCAGTGTCATGGTGTTAGACGTGACACCCTGTCTCGTGGTGGACAGTGACGGACAGTGGTTTAAGATATGCATCCTTAAAGGTACATGTAGACCACATCACGACAGTTGGTAACGTGATAACAAGAGGGAACAGGTTTGAGAAGAACTGGAGGAGCGCTTAGGGATAAACTTCTTTACACAGAGAGCCATTAGAATGTAGTCTTCTCTGGCATATGCTTTAAGCAGTACAAAAACAGAGATTTAGAATCATAGAATTTACAGTGCAAAAGGAGGCCATTCGGCCCATCGAGCCTGCACTGGCCCTTGGAAAGAGCCCCCTTTCTTAAGCACACGCCTCCACCCTATCCCCATAACCCAGTAATCGACCTAACCTTTCGGACACTAAGGGGCAATTTATCATGGCCAATCCACCTAACTTGCGCACCTTTGGGCTGTGGGAGGAAACCGGAGCACCCAGAGGAAACCCACGCACACACGGGGAGAAAGTGCAAACTGCGCACAGACAGTCACCTGAGGCTGGAATTGAACCCAGGACCCTAGAGCTGTGAGGCAGCAGCGCTAACCACTGTTTCACCGTGCTGCCCAGAAAAAGAGGACTAGCAAAGTGTGTGTGGAATGAGTACAATTAGATTTGGTGGCTCATATTTAATTTTAATTATTTTGGAAATGTGAGGGCAGTGGTGGGGAGGAGCAACTGGGCCAGAGGATGCGAGGGAGCTGCAAGCCTTATAACTGGAGAAGAAGCCAGCACTTGACCCAGTTGGACTGTATCCATTAATCCCGCTCCCTCTTACGGCTGGACCTCCAGACTTTTCCAACTCTTTACTTCCTCATATTTGCTTCAATGGCCAATGAAAAAACTCTCCTTAAAAAATAAAATCCGATAAATAAAATGTTAATTTAAAAAATTTATTGCGATTGTTTTTACTATTAAAAGCAAGAAATGGAATTGATGCTGCCTCATTAATTGTCGATGTGATTTTTGATGTGATAGAGCAGTAATAGACATCCCAAGGTTTCAAACCCATTGTTACATAGGGCAGTGAAAGATATTCTGGCATTTTAAACAATGGAATTAGAAGCTCATTACAGTAAAAAGATGGGTTTTGAAAATGCAATTTCACCCCGGGGGCCTGTATTACATTTATTTTATTTTATGGCAAGCAACGCATTTTAGAAAATTACCACTGGCGGGTATAAGGAGGAACGTACAGATCGAGTATTAAAGGAGACCCGTTTGGTGGTCATTTATAAACTACTGTTCTGCGGACATACATTTTACTGAATGATTTTGGAACTGTCATTATGTGACAAAAGAAAAATCATAGCCCTTCAGCAAAAGGTTGTTGTGAATACCTCCTAAGCAGTCTCCACATTAAAAAAAAAAGGCATACAGGACGTAGCAGGTTCTGTTGAGATTTGAAGGAAAATCTTCCGGCATCCTGTTTCATTGTTGATGTAGTGGGAACTGACCGCCGAAGGACTGAGTGGGTTGTCTGCCACCAATCTTGTACTCCAGCCTCCCAGGAAACACGAGAAGCTCAGAAAACACGGGCTGAATTCTCCGCCGGCGGGATCCTCCGTTTCGCCGGCAGCGCACTCTCGCCCGCGGGTTTCCCCGACGGCGTGGGGGGTGCCCACAGTGGGAAACCCCACTGGCCGGCTGCCGGGAGGGAGAATGACGCTGCCGGCGGGGGGGCGCCGCACCCGAAAACGGGTGTGGCGGGATAGAGAAGCCAGCCCATATCTTTAGCCCTTGCCTTCCCTCTCCCACTTTCGCTTGATCTCCCCAAGCGCTATTATCAATTATCCATGAGGAAAATATTCCGTAGAAATGCAGGGTACGGAGAGAAGCCATGTGGCCTATTCTGTCCGGGCCAGTCAAAAAAGACCTACCCTGCCGAACTCACTTTACAGCTTTTAATGATAGTCTTATAAATTGAGACACTTCAGGCGTGTGTGGTGTTGGGTGCTCTGGTGCACAGATGAGCCAACACAGTTGTATGTGGTACAACTCTATTTTATTTTAACTCTTATATACAGTTCGTTCTGGATACTCTGCACGTGCTGTCTCCGTGAGTGTGTCGTGTAGCAGGTCTGTCCTTGTCCTCGTCTCCAGCTAATACTGTCCACCAGGTGTCGTGTTTGTGCTTTTATATGTTTCCTGTCTTTGTCTGTGATTGGTTGTGGTGTTGTGTGTTCTGATTTGTCTGTTGGTGTGTCTATCATGATGTGTGTGTTTCAATATCATGACATCCCCCCTTTTTACAAAGATATGTGCCTACGTGGTTATAACTATAATCGTGTCGTGAGTGCATCAAAGAGTGTGTGTGTGTGTTGTGTACAGCGTGTGTATATGACGTAACTATTTACATGGGGCGATGTCGGGTGCGTCACACTAACATGGTTGTACCATAACAAAACATGAATGCGAGAAAAAAAAACAACTTGAACAGTGGTCCGGTCAGACGATATCTGGAACGATAAACAACAACAGGTTATAATACAGAAGTGTTTGACTTTTTGAACGTATGAACAGCGTTATAAGTCCAGTCTAATGGGTGACCGCCTCAAGAATAGGCTGGTCCTCAAGCCGGTTCAGCTGTGGAGGCTTGTGACTCTGGAGTCACTTCTTGTTCATGCGAGGACTGCGCTCTGGAGTCTTGCATCTCTTCTTTCATAGAGTCGGGAACGCTGAGCGGGATGTGGACCACGCTCTGTGTGGCAGCAGGGCGCTCTCCGTGTGCTTGCACCGCTCCCTGTCTGTTAATGTCAGGCTGCAGCATCATCCGGCACTGATAAGTTGGGACGTCATATCTGCTGGATTGAAGATCCTCAAATCCGAAAAATGAATCCGCATCTGCGTCGGATTCAATGTGGGGGCCGCCAATGTGCAACACGAAAGGTTCGTCCGAGTCATAGTCGTATAGGACCACGGAGCTGTCATTGGGCACGCGAGGTCCCGAAACACTGTAAAGATCGTCATCGAAGTATTCAAGGTCGGAATCATCGGCTTGTGCGTAGGTAACTGCTTGTCGGAGGGTTCTTCGGAGGTCAAATTCATCTCCTGGGTCAATTTGCGGCAATGTGCTGTCATTCCAGGTGAGGGAAGGTTGTTTTACAGCTTTAACAGATTTTTGTTTTTTTGATTTGGGACGTTTCCCTTTTAAATTGGATTTGGGACGTTTCCCCTTTAAATTGGTGCGGTCTGGGGCCTCTGACATCCTGACGCTCGGTATGTAGCACGTAGGAAGCGACTGCGCATGCTCAGATCGCGGTTCCTTTACCGATGGCCATTTTCTTGACTGCGCACTGCTCGCGCAACTGTGCTAGCGTGATACCATTAGCAAGATGGCCGCCGACCTCGACCCAGCCCTCTCTCAGGCCCGGGATTTCGGCCTCTGGGAATTCGGGCTCCGGGATCTCTGCCACGAGGTGAGTACTGCCGCTTTTCTTACCTTTACTTGCCGATTGGATTGCGTTTTCTTCACAGTACTTGGAGAATTTGTCCAGGACTGCCTGGTAATCGTACCTTTGCTGCCTCCTAAAGAACCTGAACCTTGTGAATATTTCTCTTGCCCGTGCACCGGCGATGGTGAGGAGAAATTCAATTTTTTCACTATCATCCAGGTCTTGGAGTTCAGCTGCCACCAGGAACAATTCGAACACTTGCCGGAATCGCCGCCAGTTTTCGCGGAGATCGCCGTGGCACTGGAGCGGCTGCGGAACCGGGAGCTGTAACATTTTGCCTGGGCACTGCTGGTTGTCTGTGTACACTGAGGTATGCCGGCAGGTATCGATCCACTCCTGTACCATGTGGTGTTGGGTGCTCTGGTGCACAGATGAGCCAACACAGTTGTATGTGGTACAACTCTATTTTATTTTAACTCTTATATACAGTTCGTTCTGGATACTCTGCACGTGCTGTCTCCCTGAGTGTGTCGTGTAGCAGGTCTGTCCTTGTCCTCGTCTCCAGCTAATACTGTCCACCAGGTGTCGTGTTTGTGCTTTTATATGTTTCCTGTCTTTGTCTGTGATTGGTTGTGGTGTGTGTTCTGATTTGTCTGTTGGTGTGTCTATCATGATGTGTGTGTTTGAATATCATGACAGCGTGTACCCTGGTATTTTTTCAATGTGACGAGGGTTTTTGCCTCAACCACTATTTCAGGCAGTAAGTTCCAGACATTCAACTCGCCTCTAAACACTCCATGAACAACTTTATCCCTTTTCCCGTTTGCTAGCTCTGCTAATGGAAATAGGCCTGTCCACTCTATCTAGGCTCCTCGAAATTCAATGCACATGAATTAAATCTCCCCTCACATTCTTCTGCTCTATAGTAAATGCTCTCAGCCCTAATGGCTTATACTCTGGTGGGAATTTCCCCTTGTAATTGTCCCCATCTCCTGCCAATGATGGCATTAATGCCATGAAAGTTCAGGAACCCCATTACCATACATTCAATTCTCATTTTGCCCCCATGTCCGGGGGTTGGGGGGGGGCGGGTGGGGTGGGGTGGGGGGCGGGGGGGGGGGGGGGGGGGGTGGGGGGGGGGGTGGGGGGGGTGGGGGCCTGTGCTGGGTTTCTGTGGGGCATTTGCGTTTCTCGTTTAATTTTTGTTGTTTTCTGATTGGGGCGTGCACGATAAAAACGAGCACCCCGATCTGCCAGGGGCCTGCCCTGCCAACGTGACTTTTTGGGACCCACCTCCAGGACATCCTTTGACTAAAGGCGTCAAAAAATACGTTGTGAAATGCCAGCAGTGAGGTCGGCAGGCTAGACACCACTTTTCCCACCTGACTTGACACATGGTCAGAAAAAGAGAACATTTCACCCCTAGATTCTACAGCGGGGCCAATAGGATATTAGCGTCATGGCGATCGCAATTTAAATGGTCCGCTGGTGGGAGACTCGCCGTGGCCTCGATCTTCTCTAAATGGAATCGCATTCTTCTTGGCGATTCGTGCTGTGGTTGTGGCCTAGCGAGTGTCCTACATGGTTTTGGGATTGGACTGGATTTGTTTATTGTCACGTGTACTGAGGTACAGTGAAAAGTATTTTTCTGCGAGCAGCTCAACAGATCATTAAGTACATGGAAAGAATCCCATGGACATGGTTTGAGTATAATCTCTCTGATCCTCTCTCCTATGGTCGGGGTTCCCCCACTCCCCCCAACCTCCCCCCAACAGCCCCCCTCCCAACAAACCCCCCCTCCCGCCCCACCCTCACCCCCGCCTCTCACCTTCGGTAATACCAGAATATCCCGCCAGTGGCAAGAGCTGGAAAATCCCATCCTAAGCCTCCTGTATGATTTCTAAACCACCTTATCCAGCTGCCCTGCTACTCTCAGGACGTTAACAGAGTGTCCACCGAATGCTTTGTGCTTCTTAGAACCTACCAGTTATTGTGTATTTCTCTGCTTTGTTCGCCACCCCCCTCCCCCCACCCTCCAATGCGTTATCTCAGACTGCTCCAAATTGAATTCTAGTTGTCTCTTTTCTATCCACCAATCCATTTCTTCCTGTTGCCCTCGCTGTCAACCAGAACCAGACCTGAAATCCATTTCGGATAAGAGGAAACCGCCCTCTTAATGCGTCAGAAGAGAATGTTGTGGCGGAAATCTATGTGGGCTCAGATTCAATGTTTAATCGACTTTGGAAATTCTTGGTTTTATTGGATTGCGTGCAGTCATCAGTGCTGTTTCTCTGCAAGGTTTTTCCTATTTATGTAAAACCAAAATAAAACTTCGAATTGAGAAGAATTTTTACCAGTACAGTTAGGGATTGTAAATGGCCCCGAATTTTCAGGTTGGTCACGGACATTTTTGCTACAATTATTCCTCCGACTGAAATGCAATGTACATCATTCTGGATGTCAGTGGGTGGCATTCTCCATTCGGAAGACCATGGGCGGGATTGTCCGATTTTGAGGATATGTCCGGAGAAGGTGTCTAGTCTTAAGATGAAAAAGTCGGCGGAGTCCCCGACACCGATGCTCCGCCCGGTGGGGGGGGGGCTAGCAGCCGCGCCACGTAAACCCCCCGGCGTTCCCGACAGAAACGGCCGGAGAATTGCCGGGTCCGTGGCCGCGCATGTGCACGGCGATGCCTGCAGCGGTCGCGCCGTACAACATGGCGCCGGCATCGCGGGGACATGGCCTGCCAGATATTGCCCCTTGCTGCCCCC